>NC_057850.1:227879911-228502639 GCF_015237465.2 Chelonia mydas
AAGGTTTCAGCTGCAAAGAACACAAAGCACAAGGGTAGCACTAACAGTGCATACATTGTTTCTGGTTCAAGGTTAATTTTTTTTTAATAACCCCCCCCCCGACCCCTCAATGCACTTCCCTGCAAGCCACAATGTAATCACAACTGTTGGCTACTGCCAGAGTCGGTTTGCTGCTCCAGCCATGGTGAGTCAGGCCACAAGGCACGGGTGAGGGGTCTTGTGCTGCTGCTTTTGTGAAGACATCATCCTTGGGATCACTGGTTGAAACTTCAGAAAATCCCCCTAGCAACCTGGATGGTGCTTGAGGACAGGCACCAGTGTAAAGCCACCCAACTAGTTTGATCTTTACAAAAGCAGCACCGGGTTGGGGGGAAGGGGAAGGGAGACAACAGGAAGCCGGCACCCCTCCTTTTTTTAATGCTGGTTGCAATGCACGGTGATCCCTTCCAACCACACCCACGGAATGCTTGGGAAAGCGTGGCTGTGTGACACAGATTTCACCAAGCGGGTGGATTACTTGTTGAATTGTTTGTGGTTTAAGGGCTAGAATTTAAAAGTTCCCACATTTCCCCTGGGTGACCATAAGCAATATCACTCTCCTGAAGGTAACAGCGGCGGCAAGGGAGCAGATGCTGCAAGCGTCTGCATACAGATCTGGTCCTTAGGCTGTGAGCTGCAATGATGCCAGCAGAGTTAATACTGGAGTGGTGCGGGAAAGTGTCCTACCATAGTGGACAAAATAAATCAGCCCTTCCCAGAACCCTTCTGCAAAGGACTGCAGAGTACCTCCATGAAAGCTTCCTAGAGATCTCCATGGAGGATTCCCAGGCCATCCCCATGCACATAAACACGCTTTTTCGGAGAGCACCCTCTGCGTAGCTGGTGTGGCCACCGATACCCACTACATCTATTTTTTTGTTCCGATTAAACATTTCAAATAATAGCATGTAACCGCTATAGTTTGATTGGAAATGTGTACTCACCAGAGGTGCCTTCCCTGGAATCCTGCTCCATCAACAATTGATCCTGTGAAGGGATGGGCTCCAGGGTTAAAAACAGTTTTTGGCTGTTGGGGAGAATGGATCCTTCACTTGCCTGCCTCGCATTTTCCTCCTCAACAATGTCTTCCTCGTTGTTGCTTGAGGTAGCCCCGGGGCTCCTGGGAGGTATCCACTGAGCGTTTTGGGGTAGTGGTGGGGTCACAGCTGAGAACTGCATGCAGCTAGCTCCTCATAAAAGTGGCATGTCTGGGGGACAGAACCAGAGTGACTGTTTGCCTCCCTTGTCTTCTGGTATGCTTGCCGAAGCGCCTTTATTTTCACGTGGCAGTGCTGTGTGTCACAGCGTAGCCCTTCTCCCCCATGCCCCACATGATTTTGGCATATATATCAGCATTTCTTCTGCTGGATCGGAGCTCTGCCTGCACAGACTCTTCTCCCCACACAGCAATAAGATCCAACACCTCCTGTGTACTCCATGCTGGAGCAAGTTCGCGGCTTTGAGTCTCCATGATCAGCTGTGCTGACAAGCTCTCCACACTGATCGAACAGGAAATGAAAATTCAAAAGTTCACAGGGCTTTAACAGGGGAGCGGCTGTTTCCTGGGTACCTGGCTGACATGCAGTGGAGTTGAAAGCGCTCTCCAGAGCCGTCACAGCGGAGCACTGTGGGACATCTCCTAGACGCCAATTTATTCAAATTACAAAACACAGTGTCTACACTATGCCTAGGTCAACCCGAGGATGTCGAATTAAATGCTACACCTCTCCTGGAGGTGGAGTACAGAAGTTGACTTTACAGGCCACTTAGGTAGGCGGAAGAGACTCGTAGTGTAGTCACAGATATTATTAACTCAAGCTAAGGTGGCTTATGTCAACCTAACTGTGTAGTGTAGACCAGGCCTGAGAGAGTGTGGAGAAAAGAGAAAAGAAACAAGGGCCAATTCTGTAGTAGAAGAGGTAGGAAAGCAGAAGAGAAGGGGAGTGACTTGTTGGCCTGTCAGTTTGTGCTCCTCAAATTCTATTGCAAGGACCCTGCACAAAGCCCTTGTCCTTGTGGCTCCAAGCAAAGCTAAGGCAATTGGTTATTAAGTTGCTGCCTGGAGTTATGTACTGAAGTATTGTTTTTATAGGGTTGGAATCCTTATGTCCCAGCTCAGACAAAGGTAATACTTTTGGAAACAGGTGGATACAAAATTGAGTCCAACTGGGATACTTGTGAACTATATGCATAATGAACATTCCTGGAGTAGCAGAAAATGAAACTAGATTTGGTAGAATTCCAATTTGCTAAACATGAAGCGTATCTGCTGTTTGCAAGAGGTATTTATCAAGATACGGTTGTAGTAAAGTGGGCAGAAATTCAAGCTACCATGCACGTGTGTGTCTTAGGTGGTAGGTGCACATGCATAAGGAGTCCAGAGAGTGTGGGTCTTTAATGAAAATATTAAATAAGATCAGTCCCAAGACCAATCCTTTAGGAACTCCACTGGTAACCTCCCTCCAGCCTGATAGTTCCCCTCTCAGCAAACCCATTTCCCCTTTTATCTAGTTCCTTACACACCTTACAATTCTTGTACTAATCTCTACATTCTCCAGTTTAACTAATAATTTCCCATATGGCTTTACTGAAGTCCAGATAGGTTAGATCTACCACATTTCCCTTCTCTAGTGAATCAGTTATATTAGAGAAAGATACCAGGTTAGTCCGGCATGATCTACCTTTGGTAAATGTTTCATTTCATCCCATTTTCCTCCATATCTTTAATTAGTCCTTCCTTCAATATTTCTAAAGCCTTGTATACTTCTGAGCTCAGGTTGGTGGGTCTGTAGTTGCCAGGATGGGGATGGGGAGATCCACACTTCAGCCACATAGAGCAAGGTGACTCTGGCTTTGTGCAGGTGAAGTGAATTTCCCCCAGGGTATATCAAAATGACAACACATAGACATATTTCATACATCCCAAACTATAAAAAGGAGGCTCCTGCTGCCGTAAAACACTCAAATCCTGAGACTCGAGCCAGCTGCAACCAGCGGACTCTTTTGAGGCTCACTGTTGTATGTATAAGCTGCAGTAGTTTGCAGACTCCGAAGACATGCCTCCTTTCTCTTCCCATTTTTGGTGTAAGTGCACCCTGAAGACAACTTACCTTCTTTCTGCAACCTTCATTTATTGCAGTTGTTCTAAACAGCCTTTATTAAGTTACATAAAGGTTTTGTTAGAATTAGGAAAGCTATTAAAGTTGATTGTAGCTTTAGGGAAAGAATGAGTTCACAAAGCATCACAGTTGAGTTTTGCAGGGAAGTGTTTCTTCACAAACTAATTGAGCATATTTAATTAAAACAATATTAAACCCTCTACCTACAATATTCCTGCTTAAATAAAATTACATAAAGTCAAATAGAATGACTGGAAGAGGAAATAATTATCATGTCTCTCGCATTTGATTCCCCTTATTGTCTCTCATTTGCTCACTCTGAGCACTTATTCATTAGAATGTTCAGTAGAATTTTGTTCTGCGCTGTTTGTTACAGAGCATCTGAGACATTGAAGATCTTTATTAAAAAAAAACAAACAACCAAACTATTCCCTCCTGTATTCCCATTCTGTTAAACACCCACCTTCCAAGATGAATGATCCCTTGTGGAAAAATGTATGTGGTTTGACAATGTGAATGATCACTAGTGTCCCCAATTTTACTGTGAGGATTTATATTTAAACTAAAAGCTGTTTGTTGCTATGACTTTTGCTGACTATATAGCGTATAGAAGGCATATTTTGTGGTAAAGTTAACCAGCATGAGTCATATCACAGAACCAACAAAATGTAAAAATGTTTTTGCAGCTATGTTGACACACAACAGCTGAGGTTGAATTCTACCTTCCAGATACATTTGATTTGTGTCTTTTTTTAAATCAACGCATTGTAACACCAACAACACACAGACAGCTGTGTAGAAGTAATTGAGAGAAATAGCGGGGTGTGTATATGTGTGGTAAAATACATTTGTTTTGCTTTGGAGAAGGGGAATGACTCATAAAAGGTAGGTGCTTGCCTGGAGGATATGGATCATAGAATATCAGGGTTGGAAGGGACCTCAGGAGGTCATCTAGTCCAACTCCCTGCTCAGAGCAAGACCAATCGCCAACTAAATCATCCCAGCCAGGGCTTTGTCAAGCCTGACCTTAAAAACCTCTAAGGAAGGAGATTCCACCACCTCCCTAGATAACCCATTCCAGTGCTTCACCACCCTCCTAGTGAAAAAGTTTTTCCTAATATCCAACCTAAACCTCCTCCACTGCAACTTGAAACCATTACTCCTCGTTCTGTCATCTGCTACCACTGAGAACAGTCTAGATCCATCCTCTTTGGAACCCCCTTTCAGGTAGTTGAAAGCAGCTATCAAATCCCCCCTCATTCTTCTCTTCTGCAGACTAAACAATCCCAGTTCCCTCAGCCTCTCCTCATAAATCATGTGTTCCAGTCCCCTAATCATTTTTGTTGCCCTCCGCTGGACACTCTCCAATTTTTCCACCTCCTTCTTGTAGGGTGGGGCCCAAAACTGGACACAGTACTCCAGATGAGGCCTCACCAATGTCGAATAGAGGGGAACAATCACATCCCTCAATCTGCTGGCAATGCCCATACTTATATAGCCCAAAATGCTGTTACCCTTCTTGGCAACAAGGGCACACTGACTCATATCCAGCTTCTCGTGCACTGTAACCCCTAGGTCCTTTTCTGCAGAACTGCTGCCTAGCCATTCGGTCCCTAGTCTGTAGCGGTTCATGGGATTCTTACATCCTAAGTGCAGGACTCTGCACTTGTCCTTGCTGAACCTCATCAGATTTCTTTTGGCCCAATCCTCTAATTTGTCTAGGTCCTTCTGTATCCTATCCCTACCCTCCAGTGTATGTACCTCTCCTCCCAGTTTAGTGTCATCTGCAAACTTGGTGAGGGTGCAGTCCACGCCATCCTCCAGATCATTAATGAAGATATTGAACAAAACCGGCCCCAGGACCAACCCTTGGGGCACTCCGCTTGATACTGGCTGCCAACTAGACATGGAGCCATTGATCACTACCCGTTGAGCCTGACGATCTAGCCAACTTTCTCTCCACCTTATAGTCCATTCACCCGGCCCATACTACTTTAACTTGCTGGCAAGAATACTGTGGGAGTCCGTGTCAAAAGCTTTGCTAAAGTCAAGGAATAACACGTCCACTGCTTTCCCTTCATCCACAAAGCCAGTTATCTCGTCATAGAAGGCGATTAGATTAGTCAGGCATGGCTTGCCCTTGGTGAATCCATGCTGATTGTTCCTGATCACTTTCCTCTCCTCTAAGTGCTTCAGAATTTTTTCCTTGAGGACCTGCTCAATGATTTTTCCCGGGACTGAGGTGAGGCTGACTGGCCTGTAGTTCCCCGGATCTTCCTCCTTCCCTTTTTTAAGGATGGGCACTACATTAGCCTTTTTCCAGTCGTCCGGAACCTCCCCCGATCGCCATGAGTTTTCAAAGATAATGGCCAATGGCTCTGCAATCACATCTGCCAACTCCTTTAGCACTCTCGGACGCAGCGCATCCGGCCCCATGGACTTGTGCTTGTCCAGCTTTTCTAAATAGTCCCGAACCACTTCTTTCTCCACAGAGGGCTGGTCACCTCCTCCCCATGCTGTGCTGCCCAGTGCGGTAGTCTGGGAGCTGACCTTGTTCGTGAAGACAGAGGCAAAGAAAGCATTGAGTACATTAGCTTTTTCCACATCCTCTGTCACTAAGTTGCCTCCCTCATTCAGTAAGGGGCCCATACTTTCCTTGACTGACTTCTTGTTGTTAACATACCTGAAGAAACCCTTCTTGTTACTCTTCACATCCCTTGCTAGCTGCAACTCCAAGTGTGATTTGGCCTTCCTGATTTCACTCCTACATGCCTGAGCAATATTTTTTTTATACTCCTCCCTGGTCATTTGTCCAATTTTCCACTTCTTGTAAGCTTAAAGTAAAACTGCTCTTAAATTGAACTAACGGTGTCTACACACATCTGCATCACTTTAAATCAGTATTCTGCTTTTCTTTTTAATTAAATAAAACAGGGCAGACCCTTAGCTGGCATAAATCATTGTACCTTCACTAAAGCAAGTGAAACTACATTGATTTACCCATGCTGAGGCTCTGGCCCACTGTGCTTTAATACAGAAGGCTAAATTCATTCTTCGAGTAACTCCACTGAGTTCAAAATTCCTAGTAAAAATTCTTCCAAACTCCACATCATTATAACATTTGTCCTAAGATGCTGCAGATGTCAGCTAATGGAAATTTCAAAGGGAGGAAATTAACAATTTACTCACAATTTCACAGTAAACTCTATTTTGAAGTATTCTTTTTATATTGTGCTACTAAACTGGGTTTAGCCTAACTCCACCTTTAGGTATACCATCCTGTAGTGGGATGGCTACCTGCTCTGGCCCTGACAGGGCTCAGGCTAGCCCTGGGAGAGGGCTGGGGCTGTGGGGAGAAGCCCAGGCTGATTAAGGGAGCAGCCGCAGCTGTGGCCAGCTCAGTCAGGCCCAGCTGTCCCCTATAAGAGGCTGTGAGCCAGAAGCCCAGTCAGTCTCTCTCTGCCTGGTGAGAGACTGTGACTCTGAGACTGATTCCCTCCCTTTCTTTCTGTAAGGTGCCGAGCAGGTCACCTAGATTGGAGCAGGGTTGGGGAAAGGCCCGAGGAGCTTGGAGCTCCAGCATGGAAAGCCTCAGGCTGCAGGCCTGACTACAGGCTGAATAGGTGCGGAGTTGCAAAGGGGCAGCCCATGGGTAGGCGGAGACAGCAGATCCAAAACCCCCTTGCCTATGATGAGTGGCGTATATACTGCAGTCAGCCTCTTGTATCAGGGGCAAAGTGGGGACTGGCAGTAGCCCAGACTGAGGTGGGGTTAGAGGGTGGGGGTTCCCCTGGGTGGGGAGACCCAAACCTGAGGGTGGGGGTACTGCTGGGGGGGGCAGCACCCCAGAGAAAGGGGCACTGGGTCCTGGGAGGGACATGGGGGCCAGCGGTAAGGTGGATCACTGGCCTGCAGAGGGCGCTCCGATGGCTGGAAGAGCTAATTCCTGACTACTATCAGCAGGAGGTGCCGCAGGAGTGAGTCCAAGCCTTTACACATCCCCTCATTCATAATACTGTACATTTTTAAATAAATAGTAAGCTATTGACTGTGCCCTTTAAAGTCTGAGGTGGACCCTGCTACCAGGCTGAGCAAATGCACAAAATAGAGCACTATGTTTGAGATGCTGCTTTTGTAGTTTCCATTTTGGTTTTCTATCTGAGATTTTTCCCATCCACCAATGGGTATCTTTGTGCACGTCAAATTAATCAAAGCCAAAGGAAAGCTGATAAAGACTAATTCCAGCTCCTCAATGAGAGAAAAGAGAAGTATGGATGCTATCAGCCAGGTAGGAAGGAGCATGGGCTGAGGAAATTTCACTTCCACATGTCATCCAGACAACAGTTTGGGGGAGACAGAAAATCTGGTAGAAGGCAGCAGAGCAGAAACAAACAAGTCAGTATGCTAGCTAGATATTCTTGTTGCGTACACAACAGCACCTTTTATTTTTCTAGAAAAAATCATTTGTAATGAATGTCAGTTCCTGGGAAGGTTCTCAGTTGACAACCCTTGAGACAGAAGCCCAATATAGGCACAGTACACAAAGAGTGGGCCGCAGAAATGTAAGGCTACCCATGAGTTTGCTTTAACCCTGATATGGTGGGATCTCCTAAAGGATAGAGAGGTCAGTTTAATCTCCAGAGCCTTCTGATTCCAAAGTGATGGACATACTAAAGAACCTAAACAGACTAGATTGTCCAGAACATATTCTGGACACTCTATTGATATCCTCAAAAAATTCCAATTAGTTTCAGCTGTAGTGATGTGGACAACTGCCCACTGGGACCTGTGCTGAATATTGAGACCATCATATTTCATAGAGGTTATTGAGCAGCCATGAGATGATACAGCTTTTGTTTTTTTCTGACTGGAAATTAACTCAAAACAATTCCCTAAAGGTGAAAAACTCCGTCTGCCCTGATCAGTCCCTGAAGCCAATCCAGTGCCACAATGAAACCTTTCTGGAAGAAGATGTGAATTTGAGAGCAGATGAGAATATCTGTAAAATCAAAGGCACTTGAATCTGTGGTTTGACTAAGAAGGGATGGCACTGGGGAGAAAGAGCTCAGTCCCTAATGATTCTAAAAACTGTTAGCTCCTATGTATATTGGAAGTTAATGTTGGGGGAGGGGGTTATTTTGGTTTGTTTTGGGGGGGTTTTGAGGGGAGGGAGATTTGTTGATATTTTGGGTCATTAATACAATATGACAATTACATGGTCTTGACACGTATAGGTACATATGTTAATACAGAATTAACAATATTAAGCAACATAAGGTATGTGGGGCATTCAGAAAGGAAAGACTCAACCATATGATCAAAAGGAAAGTTATTTGAGAAGAACATTTCAATGTACTTTTTTCTAGAATGAAGATATTTTGCAGAAACAGAAGACCAGGATAATTTAGCAAACAGACAGCAGGGTTACTGAGCCTGAAAGGCAATAGTGGTGGGCCCAGGTAGCCCTGCCCATACAAGTCTGCTGACCATGCTCCAGCTGGAGGAATGGGTTACAAGGAATGCTGAAGCCCACATTAGGAGCAGTGGATAGGTTGCAGAAGAGAAGCTTCTTTCTCCAGGAAGCCAGATAGAAGGTGGAGCCTGAGAGGGGATCACATGTCAGGTCAGGCCACTGACAGTTCCTTGTCCAACCACCACCCCTTTCAAGGCAGGTCTTGCCCTGCTCATTTGAGACTTTGTTTGAAATTTAGGACCCATACCCAAAACTGAAGGGGCACTTAGGTAGGAAGTAATCCAAGGTGGCAGATTTAGGCTCTGTATGGTGAAGAGCCTGGCAATGTTACTTCCCAAAGGGCCCTGGGCTGGGACCTGGTGGAAAAGGACAGCCCTGGTCCCCCTACCATGCCCCACTTATGGGCAAAGGCTCAAATACATCCTGGGGCAGGGAGCAGGCACTGCTACTGCTCCCTGACAGCAAGACAAGGGGGTTGTCATCTGAGTATCCTACAATTACTGACTTTCCTTTCTCACTCCCACCCCTCCCCCCCCAAAAATTAGACAATAGTCAGATTTTTGTACTGGACTTCCAATTCTTGTATTAAAATAGTTCAACTCTAAAATGCATCTAGATTACATATTAAAATGACATCTTCAAGGTAATTTTGGATATGTACAATTTGTTTATAACTGACCAGTACATGTCAGCATGTTTTCCTTTGGTTTATGCAGTCCAATGGTCTACCCCAAAATAACACCAGACAAGAGTCAAACTATTGTCCCTGGTTCCCTCCCTGCTTGGGGTATGGGTGAGTAAACTGAACCAGCTCTGAAACTGGGGTGGATCACTTCCCCTTCTGTGCTTGCTCAGTGGCAGGGCAAGTTGCAGGGGTGGAATCAAAACTCACCTTCCTCCCTGCCCTGTCGACTCGAGTGCAGGAGGGGGAGCAGGGCTCTGTGAAGGCTGTTCTCCCCCACCAAGATGTAGGATGCCCATGATTATGGGACGTAGAAAGCATCTCACATCCCCTATAATCCCCTGGGTAGAAATGTAGGGCAAGCCACAATCTCACCCTATACTGTAATTTACCATCTTCACTGACTTGCAACATTTTTTTTTTACACCATCAGTGAGTTTTCCATTTCTTTGCTTACTGATGTTCAGTAAATCTAAATAAACACACATTTGATACAAAATATGCTGACAGTGAAGAAGAAACCAACTCCAGTTCTTCAATGCACCCCCAGTACCAACATTCCAAAAGATGTCAAATTAAGGCCTGGGCACGCTGTGGCTGCCAAAGATCCTGTGTCTCTTTTTTGCAAGAGCAAAGTTGTAAGATCAGGTTTCTTAGTCAAATTCCACATTTGCAAATTAAGTTTTGTCTCCCTAACTTCTACCCATCGTTTTTAACTGGACCCAATACGTGATATCTTGGCCACATTGAATTAGTGGCAAAACTCCCATTAACTTTGATGGAGCGAGTATTTCATCCAGTACTAAAAATACATTGACAATGGAGGCATGCTGCCAGTCACTATCCTGGGTCTAGATTGTCCCCTGCAAACCTAGAAAAGGGGATTCTCAATGGAATAATCTCCTAACCCTGTCCTAATCTTCCCCCTTTGCCCTCAACCCTCTTCACAGATCCTAGACTCTTAGAGAGGCACCTGTGAGGTCTGGAACAGTAGGACAGTGCTCTGGACATGGCTAACAACCCTTTCATGCAGCAGGAGGAAGATCTGTTTACAGTGGGGACCCTGCATATGTTGATCTGGACAGGATCATCGTCTTTTCTGTTTATTCGCTCTTGCTGTTGTACGAGAACTCCTTCCAGGTAAACCCCACTTGTGACTAAGGGTGCCTGCCCCTCAATCTCATTGTCAGGGCAAATTAATTTTAAATAATTTTCAATATGCCCAAGTGACTTGGCGCCTAAGTGCCATTGCTGTTCACTGAGACTTAGTCCTAACCATCTCTGTCACTTTGGAAAATGGGGCTTAGGCCTCTAAGTTATTTGGACAATTTAGAAAATGTTACTCATTGTCTCTTACAAAACTCAAACAGAATGTTAAAAGAAACATAAAGCAGTGTCCCCTTTCCACAGGTGAGATAGGAGTCTTGAACATGTGGGTACATCTTATTATAGCATGGACTATAAGGTGGATAGACAGCTGGCTAGATCATCGGGTAGTGATCAATGGCTCCATGTCTAGTTGGCAGCTAGTATCAAGCAGAGTCTCCCAGGGGCCGGTCCTGGGACCGGTTTTCTTCAATATCTTCATTAACGATCTGGAGGATGGCATAGACTGCACCCTCAGCAAGTTTAACCTTCCTTAGAGGTTTAAGGTCAGGCTTGACAAAGCCCTGGCTGGGATGATTTAGTTGGGGTTGGTCCTGCTTTGAGGAGGGGGTTGGACCAGATGACCTCCTGAGATCCCTTCCAACCCTGATATTTTATGATTCTATAATTGGGATTAAGCTAATCCAAAATAAGACACTCTTGACACTGAAATAAGAACGTCTACACACATGCCTGTTTAATTAAATTGGCTTAATTAAACTGATGTAAGTGTGTGTGCACAGAAAAGGCCTAAGGCTCCGATTCTGAAACTCCTGCTCAAAGTGAGTGGTACCTTATTCCTCAAGCAGTACCACTCAGTAAGATACTACCCTAAGGTCTTTGGCATTTCCATCCAGAGCAGTATCTTTAGTAAACAGTGGGAGGAGATTTTGAGTGTCAGTAGGAGTGACAAGCCTAAACTGAAAACATCGTAAAATAAAACGTTAAATGAGAACACCTGGATCACTGGTGTGTGACACTGAGAATACTCACGTGAAGAAGCACTACAGCTAGTGGTAAGTGTTTGCATAATCAATTTGAAATAGACAAACTGGAGGGATTTTTTTCCCCTCCAGAGACACTGAATTCTCCAGGAATCACTGTTATTGCCATTGTACTCAGCTCATTTTCCCCTTCACTTTTTTAAAGTGGGAGGTTGTTTCTTTAACATTATTTTGATTACTGTTAATAGATTAAGTATTCATAGAGTGGCTTTGAAAACAGCCAGGATATGTAGATCGATGATGTCCAGTTAACAAAACCCCTTTACAAAAAAGTCTGTATTATATATGAGTAACAAAATCTTTCTGTGTAGATTATATCAACACCTTCTTAGATTATATCAATGTAGAAATGCCTTTGTGGAGAATAGCAATTGCTTATGGTAATTGCTTGAGGGATTGGTTGTTTTGTTTTCCTGCCAGATTTATAATTGTCCCTGGGGTCAAATTTGAATATTTCCTTCATCTAAGAATGTCACTAGCTGAACTGACTATGTAGTTACAGGTATTGACTAGAGTTGGTAAAAGAAAAAAATGGTATATTTCTTGGGTCGGGGGGGGGGGAAGCTGTTTCATTCCAATATTTTCATGAAATTTTTCATTTAAAAAAATAGTTTCTTTGGAAGGAAAAATCCTTGCTCTTTCTTTTTCTGGCTTTGGTTTTCCTCAGTCTTCTTAGTATAAACAAAGCCACTGAGGGTGAACTGCCCTGGTTCCATTGTTTCACTGTTCATTTCTATATGTTATGGGTTGAAAGCATTGCTCTAACTCACGGTTTCTCAACCTTTTTGTGCTGGCAACCTACTTTGGACTTAAAAATCTTGACCCTCCTACTAAGACTTGAAAAACTAGGGAGCTGAAGCTGCCAGAACCCCGCCCCCCGGGGCTGGGGCTGGAGCCACCTGAAGCTGGGGCTGTAACAGCTGTAACACTACCCAGGGGCTGGGGCTAGGGTTAGGGCTTAGGGAGGCCAGAGCCCTGCTGCCTGGGGCTGAAGCATGTTGTGGGGTTCCCCGTGGTGACCTCCCTAAACCCATTTTGTGACCCTCCTGAGGGTCACGACCACCAGGTTGAGAAACACTGCTCTGACTAGATGTGATAAGTAGCTTACACTCTGTTTCCCTGTAAAGGGTCTTGGGGCATTAACACCCCTGTGAAGAATGTTTCATGTGATTAAAGGCTCTGTGGTAATGCATATGCACAAGGGGGAAGACTTATGGTTGTATTTGCAATTTTAACCTGGTATTTCCTGATTGTTGCTTAACTGTGTAACCATAACATTCTCTTAGCATAGTTTTTGTATGGAATATATAGATTATACAGAGATTCTCAACTGGTATATGAATGATCAGATGTTATTTTTTCCTAAACAATTAGGAGTCAAAAGTCATCCCATTTGTTATTAGACATTCAGTTCCCACTAGATTTGGAATAATATCTCCTATTTGACCCAAGACCTCAGTGTCTCAATATTCTTAATGCACCCTCACACCTATACTTTCCATTTCAATTTAAGGTTTTAATTTATTTAATTTTTAGGAACTTCCATCATCTACAGGGTTTTGTTGGTATGTGACCTCATGTCATCCAGGCTGGAAGCCCATCCAAAGGGGAATACTAACTTCCAGAAAGCTAGGTTGATAGAGATGATGTTTGCCATTTTATATATAGTATGCATTGCGTTTTCTTTTAAATTCAGTTTGGTTTCTAAGTGTATTTGGTACTTTAAGTATTATTGCTGGATTGTGAGCTGTTTATGGGAGCTGAATTTTCACTTTCCCCATCCTCCACAAGAGCATTTGGATCCTGAGGGGATTTCTTATGCCAGCGTATTTGAACTTTTCATTATATGTGAACTTGTGAGCAAAGAACCCCAAACCTTTTTGATTTGTTAAGTTGTTCTGATTTGTTAATTTACTAGTTGCTTTGTTTTATAAGTTAAATTAGTAATATGAAATCACTCTGTTCTGTTACAAACCTGCTTGTTAGGAGATTGTTTAGCTGTTCCTTGGGTGAGTGAGGTATGCAACTATGTGAGTAGATAAGAAGAGATGCCGGCAGCAGATGGGCCTAATCACAAAAGAGGTAGTGAAGAAATGAAGACGCCACTATCTTGTCCTGATGGCTGAAGAGTGAAGATTAACGACCCTAAAGTGTGAAGGTATCCACCAGAAAACAAGAACAAAGTATAAGATAAGGAGATGGAGAATGGTCCTGCAAACAATCAGTTTATGATTAACGATCCAATTATGACACAGCAAGACTCATAGACTTACATGGGGATCAACTACTATAAAAGCTAGGTGAGAGCATGGAGGCTTTGGGTACATTCTGCAATAACAATGGAGCATCAGTATGCGTCCAACAGAGGCCTGGCTCCCTCCTTGTGTTCAGTTTAGCTGGCCACTAGATTGACTCGGGCAACAATAAGGACTGGTAACTGTAACACCAGCTGCTGAACCTTTTGTGTGTGTGTGTGTGTAAGCATATGCTGCTTTTGACATTTTAAATAAAGGTGGCACATCGCCTTGTTGCCTAAACAAGATTCCGTGAATTTTTATAAGCATAACAAACTGCAATTGCCAGGTGTGTGCTTGCAGCTCTCATCAGACTGAGTAACACCCTTTCCTAGCCCTCTATTCTGTGCCTGTGATATTTCTGCTTTTTGAATGACCTAGAACAGTGATTTTGCTTAATTTGTTACTCCTGAAAAAATTGAACACACTTTTTATAGCCTCCCTTCCCCTGCAACTTTACACTTTATATATGTTATTGAGTATTATAGACAATTTCAACAAAACTATTCATACTGTATCGCTGTTTTTTATCTTAATGTTCTGATGACATACACACATAATCTGAGACTCAAAATGAGTTCTTAGGGCCCAAGCATACAAGTACTACTAGGTGCTTCCTACCATGACTAAGTCCACTGAATTTTAAGGAATTAACTAGGGTAATAAGCACTTTACCTGGTGGTAAATACTTGCGGGACGAGGCCCTTATACCGTATATTTGTGTGACGTTGGCACAACATTCATTTCTGGTGTAACTCCATACAGTCAATTTGGCCCACTGAAACTATTCCAGTATGTTAATTATGGAGGTACTGTTCACAACTTCATAGGGGAGTTCCATTTTGCACTTAAGACAGGGATTTGACCTTTCTGTTTTGCAAGAAAAGTACAGCATATCATCCTCAAATTTAGTGCACTTACTCTTCAATTACAGAATGAATTTTCTGAGAATGTATAAGTACATCTGTTAATTAGTTTGGGTTAAAATTAATTAAAAGCTGGGCCCTTTAAGAAACTTTGAATCTGTGTCAGTCTTTTCTTTGTCCTGTGTGATCTTAACAGTGGAATAACTCAGACTTCAAACTTTTCATATGTTTAAAATTAATTGAAATTTCTTGCATAGGCTATATTTTAAGTAGGTTGTGATTAGGCAGTGATTAATTACTTAGTATAGCTAATTGCTATGTTTATATAGGATACAGTCAGGCTGTGGTCAACAGCTCAGGGTAACTCTTAAGTGGGGCCATTGTGACATCAGAGGTAACTCAACCAATTATCACTCTTCCTCTATAACTGTTTGCCTGAAACAATTTTATTGGTTGTAATGACTCAGCAGTATGAGGGAGACTGGACACTGGTCTTAAGTGTTCTCATCAGTACCGGATTTACCATGGTGCCAATGGCTCCATAGGGCCGGGCCCAAGCTCAGAAGGGGGCCCATAACACTCACTTCCTCCCCCTCGCAGTGCTGCATAAGTAGAGCCTCTGCAGAAGCAGAGGCTCTGAGAGTGAGCAGCTGGGATCCAGCATGGGAGCTGAGAACCCAAGGGGCCCTGGAAGCTGTAGTTCCTTGGCCAGCTCCCTTCCTATAGAGCTGGCCCTGGAGCAGGGAAGGAACTACATTTCCCAGCATTCCCTTGGCAGCTATCAACAGGAAAGGGAGTGGGGAAGCTGAGACCCCATATGCTGCAGCTTGCTGTGAATGGAGAGCTGGCTGCCAGAAGGGGGTGGCACTGTGAATGGGGAACAAGTTCATGCCCCAGGAGTAGAAGGCTTTGGCCCAGTTACCACCCTCAGAAGACTTCCCCAGACTGGATTAGGGATGCTGGTGTGACCTTGCCTGGCAAGCCCCAAAGAAGGAACTGGGTGGTCTAAATGGATGGTGCACCTCTCTATCTGAAGCCTAGCAAGGGAGGTATGTGGATCCCACCAGAAGTTAAAATGAAAAGTAAGGGAGGGAAGGCTCTACTAGAGGACCTGGGCAGCTTTAGATACAGAACCAGGCATGTAGGAGGATTTCCATGTCTGAGCCATGGAAGCAGAAATTGGCTTTTCCTTTCCAGGTTTATCTAATATTCAGAAAGGGAATCTAGCACCTGCCTTCCAGATATGAACACTCTCAAAATTCAGGAGTGCTCAAGCTCAATTTAGGCTGCTGTTACTTCATTTCTCCCAGATCAAATATGCTGATCCACTGTAACTTGCTGTAGAAAAAGTAGGATAAAATTGAGCAACAAATGCTGGCATCTCCCCAGTGCTAACTAGGGCTGGAATTGCTATTTTCAACAGCCGTTACCATTTTTTTTAGTTTCCTTTGTTTAAAAGGAAGACAGTAATATTGCACTGGCAAATTCCCCATAGAAACGAAACGTGGAACAAAAGAATAACAAAGGCACCTCAACTTTTCCTCATTTATGTAGGACAGTCTTATAATATGGATACAGATATTCCCAATCACACAAGCTGAAAATTGTTCCACTTTACTGCAGTTCTGTAACCATGTGGGAACCAGTCTGGTCTGTGTTCTGTGCACATTCAAAATTCCTACTGAATTCCGAAGTGCCTTGCTTTTGTGACCATACGTCCCGATATTTTCAGCCCTGGTAAGCAAAGCAGGTTTACATTTAGTAATTGGGTGGGAAGCCTCTCAGAAAAAGTTAGGTGCTGTAGGAGGTGTTGCTTATTCACTCGGTAATGTGAGACCTTCCTGTTACAACAGTAAACCAGTGCAGCATAGAATGCACTTTGCTCCTAGAGTCTAGAATGGGGTCCTTTGCTTCTATACGCAGCCCATTAAAGATAATGAAAAGACCCCCATGCAGTTCAACAGGCTTTGGACAGAACTGGTTATACACAGGGTAACTCCACTGTCTTCACAGGGTCCTGGTCCCACAGCAGAGGGGGGCCATGTGAGCTTGTTGCAGAGCTGCTGCTCAGGGATGGGAACCTCCTGGCACCCCAGCCTCCAAAATCATTCAGGCTACATTTTCTGCATGACTATGTGCTAGCTGAGGTGTGTGGGAATTGGTGGCCTCTGCTGCAGCCGTTGGGCATCTCAGGAACTTAAAGCCATGGCCTAGAGGAGGGAAGCGCTTAACTGCAGATTCTGCAGCTGCATAGGGCCAGCGCTGAGGATTTAGAGTCCCTAGTGCCGCCATTGAAAGGTTCAAGCATGCTCAGCCTTGGAATTGCCACCCCTCCCTTGACTAGTAGCTACAGCTATCTAAGGCTGGCCTTTGGCAATTGGGCCCATGGCTATAGCCAGAGAAGCTGCAGGTGGCTCTGTGACTACTGGGGGCCATTAAGCTAGAGCAGATAAAGAAACTGGAATTAACTTCAAGGAACAGAGGTCACCAGTAGGAAAGGAATGTCAAGGGAAGCAGAGAAAGAGGAAGCAGGTCAGGCTTGCAGTGGGAGAATAGCCCCAGCATGTCCAAAATAGAAAGGAAACAAGCATGGGGAGAGGTGGCAGTGATCAGGTAGTAGACTAGCATGTAGCTGGGAGCAGAGGGAGAAAGCCCTTGGGAATCTGAAGACACCAGCCTAAGTCCTCAGCTTGGGGAAATGGTGTTTGTAAGTGGCTTGCTCAAATGGCAGGATGGGTGTTGAGGGAGGGGTTTGTCAGAGCTGATCAGGTATCTGCTGGCTTTGGAACTTTGAGCTGAGACTAGGACCACATACTATGACTGGTGAAATAGGGTGGTACTGGAGACATGGCTATAGAAGGTCTGAATGAGGAAGGTGATAAATCTGTGGGGAGTTTCCCTGATCACTATGAAAGTTCTACTCACTGTGGACACTGGTAAACCTACATGGGTGTACAGCTCAATGAGAAAAATTGGGGGCTGAGGGAGCTGTGTATGGCAATGCATATAGTCCTGCAGAGGTGTGTGATCAAAATGAAAAATGTGTCTGAGATTCAGTACTGGGTATACTATGGCAACAATGGCACTGCCACACCAGACCCACACTTGGAGCCCACGACTACATCGGGGCCTCAAATATGTTTGGTGCTGGGGCCCACAAAAGGTTAATCCGGTCCTGGTTCTCCTGGCCAGATTACTTGGCCCAGCTGCCACAGCTTTCCATGGCTATATGTTGCACTGCTGCCATAACCCCACTGTGCACTGAGGCTGCAATGCTGGGGGAATTAAGATAGGAGCTCAGGGGAAGACCTTAAAGCACTGAGATATATGAACTCAGGAACTTGGCTCTTCCTGTCCCTTCTCTCCTTGCACCAGTCTCACTAACACAACCATCTATTCTAAGTCAACACACCAATTACAAATTAAGGGCCAGAGCAATCAGTTCAATTTGGCTGCTTTTAGCTACCCTTATGATGATGATGAGGGTCACTTTAACTATTTGGTATGCTCTGACAGTTTTGTTCTGCTTTGGTGCACTGGTGAATCTGCCTTTTATTTAACAGTGTGTCTCTGCTGATTTCTTTTATGAACTGTAGTGTGCGGCTATCAAAGCAATTGTTATCTGATAGGAGTTCATCTCCACCAGTACTTCTGGTCCTGCACCTGCCTAAACCATGACTATCCTCATTCTGTCAGCTTTGGCCCAGACAGTACTGTGCAATTTTGAAAACAGGCTGCACCTGCCCATCCCAGAGGCCATGTCTACAATGCAGCCTACCCTTTAGGAAAGTCCATGCATGCCTATTTCCCACTTGCACTTTATAATAAGTGCGCCTATAAATATTTGTTCATGCACAAGTTTTTGAACATGTAGCCTTCTGTGCTGTTAAACACAACCGTTTTTGAGTTGCTTAATATATGTAATTTCAAAATAATCACAGAGGTGCACAAGTGGGGAAGTTAACTACATGTAAATTATTTTTGACTGAGGCGATTAATGTGCATGCACATTGTCTGCTTAAAGGAAAATTTTAAAAAATATAATTTTCTCTTCTGTATGGTAATAATACGTTTGAATATTGAACAAAGATTACATGTATTACATTATGGAAAAATGGGCTACAAAGTTATTTACATTTAACTATATTAATGTGAATCTTCCTTTAGCTATACATGCAAATGACTCTAATCTGAAAGTGTGATTTAGGAGCAGGTATATATTTTTATCGTTAGTTCAAAATTAGATCCTATAATACTTTGCATGAGAGCAATGGCATCCATTCCTTTATTAGAGAGTGTGTGTGTGTGAGAGAGATGGGGGTCTACAGGAGCCACACTGAAGCAGGTAGTGGGGGAGTAGAGCAATACTGGGTTATGGGGTGTCACACTATCTGGAGTGGCTCACAGCTGTGAATGCCTACCTCAGGGCAGACTGTCAGAAAACAGGGTAGACACTCCAAAGTGATGGTGTGTTCTGTAATTAGATTTCACCAAGCCAGTGACAAATGTGAACTCCTGGATCACTATGCCAGTCTCACCATGGAGTTAGACAGTCCCTTTAGACTCTCCAGCCTATCTTGCCATCCAGACAAACTGGGCTTTGTGATAAAAGGTCACTTAAACCTAAAATCACACCACATCAGGTTGGTCCCAGTCCCAAGAGACCAGTCACATACCCCAGACCAGTTGATACTCCAGATTGCATACCAAAGACAATACTGGCAGCCAATTCTATAGGGTTATTAGCTAAGAAAAGGAAATGAGAATTATTCAGAGGTTAAAGCAGGTAAAATATATGTACAGGCGAATCATAGTTTGTAATTCTAAATGGCGGAAGTGATATAATAAACTGCTAATTTCCCCAACCAAAGTCTTTCCAGGGCATCCAGATTGTCTCTGGTACTCTCCACTTTGTATCTGGTACACTTCCCTGTAAGAGTCCAAACAGTCCAGAGATGAAGAATTTTTCCTACAGTCCATTCTTATATCTTCTTTTGACGGAAGACACGCTGACAGTGTCTCTAACCATGTGGGTTTTTCCTTTGATGAGTGAGGAATTCACTTTGAGTCTCTGACCTTCAGTCATCAAACACAATGGCCATTTGCTTTGGAATTAGCACTTTTTCTGATAAAGTCCTTCATTAGCATTCCCAATTCTGCGTTGATGTCTGAGTTATTTAGTTACAGGAGAAATTACAATATAAATGTTTGCTGCATCATAAGAGGATACATATAAGAGAAAACAATACTCATAACATCCCATTAATTTTATGAAGTTTAAACACTTAATACACTTACACATTTAACAATTGTTTTGATCTATGCTAATACACAAGTGAATTGGCCTGAATACACTGTGACATGACCTGATCTGCCACCATCAGAGAAGGCCTAACCCCTCACGAGGTGCAATACATGTTCCTAGTGGAGGAGCAGTTTAAAAGGACACGGGTAGCCCAGGAGAAATGAGAATGAGTTATATGTGGCACCAGGAAGCAAAGTTGATGCTGAGAGCCGTGGGAGGAGTGTCAACAGGTTTGTGAGGGTTGCTTTAGGACCTGGACCTTCCCCCACCCAATTGACTGAAGAGAACACTAAGAGACAGAGGAGAATCTGCTAAACCAGTGATCATTCCTCAAACTGAATTGCTTCTGAGTTGGGAGGATGTGACCCAGCCGGAAACATAGTTTCGGAGCAGTTCAGTAACTCTGGTCACGTGTCACACCATCCCAAAGAGTTAAACATCCTGCAGATGAATGACTCAAATTCAACCCTTAAAGACATATGGGGAGATAATGTTTGTGTTTGTGTATTTACATATATATGGGTAGTGGTCAACAATGTAAGAAACAGTCCCTGTCTATGCTGTATTCTGATAATTTAGAGAACAAAAGAACATTCTAGCATTTAAATTAATTGTAAACATGGGATATCGCTGTATTCATCTCTGTATAGCAAAACACCTGTGAATGGTGGAGAAACAGGCAATTGCCTTATGTTAATTTGTATAGTTAAGTACCGGTGATGGACCTACTTCAAAGTCACCCTAATTACCAATTGTTCCCAGAGGGACTCCAACCTGTCAAAGAAGGCTTGATATTGTATAAAAGATCCTTGGGTCCTGATCCTGTTATCTCAGATCTGCTTAAGCTTCATCAGGGAAAGTTTGAATTGCAAGATTGAGGTCCCAATTCAGCTGGAAACACCCTGAATATGATACTGGACATTGGACTATAACCTATGGACTAAATTCTAAAAGAACTCTTTGCAACTACAAA
The DNA here is from genome assembly GCF_015237465.2 of Chelonia mydas. NCBI lineage: Eukaryota > Metazoa > Chordata > Testudines > Cheloniidae > Chelonia > Chelonia mydas. Next base: position 227,900,813 of record NC_057850.1, read on the forward strand.
GCTCACTATCTCTGCTATGTATCTGCACCTCAAGAATTGAACTCATGTCTATGTGTATATTGATCTTTTAACCATACTCTCTCTTTTCCTTTTAATAAATTTTAGTTTAGTTAATAAGAATTGGCTCTAAGCAGGTATTTGGGTAAGATCTGGAATATTCATTAACCTGGGAGGTAATGTGTCCGATCCTTTGGGATTGGTAGAACCGTTTTTTTTTATATGATGAAATAAGATTTTCAGAAATCTTCATCATATTTGACTTGGGTACCTGGATGGCGGCCTGAGGCTGGGTTAATTCAAGGGAACTGTGTTGTTGGCTTCTGGGCAACCAGTCAGGTAATAAAGAAGCTGTTTTTTGCTGTCTTGGTAAATCTAAGTATTGAAAATATCCACTAGCTTTGGAGATTATCTGCCCCATTCTTTGTAGTTCACCCTAATTGAGTGACCTCAGCTGGCCCCCTCTGGAACCCCAGTCACAGATGGACACTTTAATAAACCCCCAGGGCCCTGGATTTGGACCCAGTGGAAGGGGAGGGCCTGGGTCCCCCTACCTTAACCACCCTGTTCTTTTGTAGTGACAGCTCTGAGGAGAAATTGGAGCAAGTGAGGGTGGTTGAGGCTGCAGTCAGAGCCCCATACATGTCGCTTCTGTGATCAGCTGCATGGCATTCTGTGGGGGGACGCTATCACTACCCCATCACTGTCCATGGACACCTGCAAGGGGGGAGTCTCACGCAGCAAGGAGGAGGATTTTGTGGATGAAGAAGAGGAGGAGGAGGAGGAGAATGTGCAGCAGGCAAGGGGTGAATCCGTTCTCCCCAGCAGCCAGGACCTTTTAATCACCCTGGAGCCAATACCCTCCCAAGGCAGGATCCCCGACCCTGAAGCAGGAGACGGCAGCTCTGGTGAGTACACATTTGTAACTACAGTACAGGGTTTAAAAGCAATAGTGTTTAATGTTTGATTTGCCCTGAAGAATCGGGATGCATTCGTGGCCAGTACAGCTACTGGAAAAGTCTGTTAACATGTCAAGGAGCTCTCCTGGAGGTACTCTGAAAGCCTTTGCAGACGGGTTCTGGGGAGGGCTGTCTTATTTCATCCTCCATGGTAGGACACTTTACCATGCCAAGCCAGTAGCAAGTAGTCTGGAATCATTGCAGCACAAAGCATGGCAGCGAATGGTCCTGGGTTTTGGTCACATTCAAGCAACATTCGGTCTTTATTTTTCTGAGTTAGCCTCAGGAGAGTGATATCATTCATGGTCACCTAGTTGAAATACGGGAGTTTTTGTAAGGGAACAGTAAAAGGACCCCGTTCATGCTAGGTTGTTTGCACTTGGCTAAGAGGGATCATCCCAGAGAATAGCCATGTGGCGGGGGGAGGGGTGAAGGGATCATCCCAGAGAATAGCCACGCGGTGGGGTGGGGGAGGTGTGTGCTGCACATCCACCTGAAAACCGCAGCCCCTCCTTTTAAATGTGAAACCCCAACCGGCATTGCTTGCTATGGGAAAGGATGGCGCTGCAGTTTGAAACCATTCCCACATGTTATGAAGGCGTAAGAAGCCAACCCCGTGTACCAAAAGGCTTACCAAGGCTGCCTGGAAACCGAATTCTGTTGCCCAGCCATTTGTGATGTGTCACCATACTGGCAGGCACACAATATAAAAGGCAAAAGGTGACCTTGTACCTAAACCATGTGCTGTCTGCTGTGAATTGCTTGATTCACTGTGAAAGAGTCTCCCTTTTGTTCTCAGAAATGTATCATCTTAAATTTTACTCTCCTTTTTTATCTCCCCCGAGGTGCAAATGTTTCTATGCTCCCCCTATCATCTCCATCCCTGAGGTTATCGCAGATTAGAAGGTGAAAAAAATGCACTCGCGATGACATGTTTTCCAAGCTCAGGCAGTCCTCCCGCACTGATAGGGCTCAGCTTAATGCATGGAGGCATTCAGTGGCAGAGGCCAGGAAAGCATTAAGTGAGCACGAATAGCAGAGGCAGGAGGCAATGTTGAGGCTAATGGGGGAGCAAACGGACATGATGAAACATCTGTTGGAGCTGCAGGAAAGCCAACAAGAGCACAGACCCCCACTGCATTCATTGTATAACCGCCTGCCCTCCTCCCCAAGTTCCATATCCTCCTCACCGAGATGCCCAAGAACGCGGGGCGGGGGAGGAGGCTCCAGGCACCCAGCCACTCCACTCTAGAGGATGGCCCAAGCAACAGAAGGCTGTCATTCAAACAGCTTTGATTTGTAGTGTGGCTACAATAAGCAATGTGGCCTTGTCCTTCCCTCCTCCCGCACCACACCTGGGCTACTTTGTCAGTTATCTCACTTTCTTTAAAATTAATAAAGAAAGAATGCATGGTTTCAAAACAATAGTTACTTTATTTCCTTTGCCAGCTCTGATCAAAGGGGGGATGGTGGTTGGCTTACAAGTAATTAAAATCAACAAAGGGGGCGGGTTTGCAGCAAGGAGAAATACATATAACTGTCAAACCATAGCCTGCCAGTCATGAAACTGGTTTTCAAAGCCTCTCTGATATGCAGCGCGCCTAGCTGTGCTCTTCTAATCGCCCTGGTGTCTGGCTGCTCAAAATCAGCCGTCAGGCAATTTGCCTCAACCTCCCACCCCTCTGTAAATGTCTCCCCCTTACTCTCACAGATATTATGAAGCACACAGCAAGCAGCAATAACAATGGGAAGGTTGGTTGCACTGAGGTCTAACCTAGTCAGCAAACAGCGCCAGCAAGTTTTTAAATGTCCAAAGGCACATTCTACCACCATTCTGCACTTGCTCAGCCTATAGTTGAACTGCTCCTTACTACTGTTCAGGCTGCCTGTTTACGGCTTCATGAGCCATGGGAGCAAGGGGTAGGCTGGGTCCCCAAGGATAACTTTTGGCATTTCAACATCCCCAATGGTAATTTTTTGGCCTGTGAAGTAGGTCCCTTCTTGCAACTGCTCGAACAGCCTGGAGTTCCTAAAGATGCGAGCATCATGCACCTTTCCCGGCCATCCCATGTTGATGTCGGTGAAACGTCCCTTGTGATCCACCAGTGCTTGCAGCACCATTGAGAAGTACCCCTTGTGGTTTATGTACTCTTTGGCAAGGTGGTCCGGTGCCAAGATAGGGATATGTGTTCCGTCTATCACCCCACCACAGTTAGGGAACCGCATTGCAGCAAAGCCATCCAGTATGACCTGCACATTTCCCAGAGTCACTACCCTTGATAGCAGAACGTCAGTGATTGCATTGGCTATTTGGATCACAGCAGTCCCCACAGTAGACTTGCCCACTCCAAATTGATTCCCGACTGACTGGTAGCAGTCAGGCATTGCAAGATTCCACAGGGCTATCACCACTCACTTCTCAACTGTCAGGGCAGCTCTCATCTTGGTATTCCTGTGCTTCAGGGCGGGGGAAAGCAACTCACAAAGTTCAAGGAAAGTGGCCTTATGCATGCGAAAGTTTCGCAGCCACTGTGAATCATCCCATACCTGCAACACAGTCTGTGCTTGTTTGCTGGGCCCAGCATCAGTGTTCCACTGTATCAACCAGCCCCACTGCCACCATGGTGTCCCAATTGCCACAGCCCGTGCTTTCAGGAACATCTGTGTCCATGTCATCATCATGCTGGCGTCTCTTAGCCCAGTTCTGCACATACTCCAGGATAATGCACGAGGTGTTTACAATGCTCACAACAGCAGTGGTGAGCTGAGTGCGCTCCATGCTTGCCGTGGTATTGTGACAGACTTTTGTTACCAATCTGCCTGGGCCACAGTTGATCAGGCTAGGGCCACAGGATCTTTTTTGGGGAGGAGATGACGAGGTACACCAAGTGTCTAAATTTTAAAGCTTTATTGATAAAATAATAAAATAACAGCAGAGAGTGCTGGGAACGCTCCCACATCACTCAGGGGAAAAAAGAAAGTGTTAATGCTGCAAGCCCTAACCCACTTTCATACGCACATACACACTACCCAAGGCTGGCCAGGCCTGGGTGTAAAGTCAGAAGAAGAGGGGTGGGAAGGATGAATGGGAGTTTTTGTCCTGGGCCCAGGCTGTCCGGGTTTGCTGCTGATCTCCAAATTGCTCCAGCTCTCAGTTGGGTTTTAAGTCCTGGGCTTCTTTGGGGGTGTTCCATTCCACGACCTCTGTTTCTGGTGCTCTTTATGTCAGTCCAAACCGGCTTGCTGTGGCCTTCTTGGTTTCCCAAAACATCCCAGCTCCGAAGACTTTGTTTTCACTTCTATTGGCCTTCACTGTCATGTCTCATTTGCTCTCCCTGTTCTTGTTGTTATCTTTGCAGCTTTGCTCCATTTAGTTTTTCTCTTCTTATGGCTGGTCGGGGGGGTTGGACTTTCCCCCTTCTGTCTTGGCAGGTAGCAGCCGGCTTTGGGCTGAAGTCAGCTTCTTATCTTTGGACTGAGCTTGCTAACTGCAGGGTTAAGTTAACCTGTTCTCTGCTCTCTTGTTTCTCTTCCCCCCCCCGCCCCGGCCTCTCGTACCTGCAAAAAAAAAAAAAACAAACCTTCCACATCCCACTCATATACCTCTAACCCTCCGCAAAACGCTTTGCAATGCAAGCAACAGCGTTAGCAATATACAATGCTAATTTGCCGTCCCAGAAAACTCCTTAAGGGAGGGGGCCATCGGGGTGTAACAGTATGGCGTCTGCACAGGTAACCCAGGAAAAAAGGCGCAAAACGATTGTCTGCCGTTGCTTTCACGGAGGGACGGGCGACTGACGACATGTACCCAAAACCACCTGCAACAATGTTTTTGCCCCATCAGGAATTGGGAGCTTAACCCAGAATTCCAATGGGCAGCAGAGACTGCAGGAACTGTGGGATAGCTACCCACAGTGCACCGCTCCATAAGTCGATGCTAGTCCTAGTATTGAGGACACACTCCGCCAACTTAATGCACTTAGTGGGGACATACACAATTGACTATATAAAATTGATTTCTAAAAATCGACTTCTATAAAATCGACTTAATTTCGTAGTGTAGACATACACTATAATAAAAGGAGTTGCAGAGCTGAGCACCCTTGCTGCCTGGAGCTGGAGGAGAGGGTTGTGTTCCTGGCTGGCTGAAAGAGCAGCAGGACCATGGACAGCTCTGTGTGGACGGGGACGGGGGAGCTAAGAAGTAGCTCCTGGCTGACTATTGGGACTGAGTAGGGCTGAGCCTAGGGAGGGACACAAGAAGACAGGGTTTCCAGGCAGGAAGCGCTGAGGGTATGGCCCCATACCAGGGCCAGGACAAGTTAAAGACTGTATATTCCAGAAGGGATTTGTTCTGTTTCATAGAATCATAGAATCATAGAATCATAGAATATCAGGGTTGGAAGGGACCCCAGAAGGTCATCTAGTCCAACCCCCTGCTCAAAGCAGGACCAAGTCCCAGTTAAATCATCCCAGCCAGGGCTTTGTCAAGCCTGACCTTAAAAACCTGTAAGGAAGGAGATTCTACCACCTCCCTAGGTAACGCATTCCAGTGTTTCACCACCCTCTTAGTGAAAAAGTTTTTCCTAATATCCAATCTAAACCTCCCCCATTGCAACTTGAGACCATTACTCCTCGTTCTGTCATCTGCTACCATTGAGAACAGTCTAGAGCCATCCTCTTTGGAACCCCCTTTCAGGTAGTTGAAAGCAGCTATCAAATCCCCCCTCATTCTTCTCTTCTGCAGACTAAACAATCCCAGCTCCCTCAGCCTCTCCTCATAAGTCATGTGCTCTAGACCCCTAATCATTTTTGTTGCCCTTCGCTGGACTCTCTCCAATTTATCCACATCCTTCTTGTAGTGTGGGGCCCAAAACTGGACACAGTACTCCAGATGAGGCCTCACCAGTGTCGAATAGAGGGGAACGATCACGTCCCTCGATCTGCTCGCTATGCCCCTACTTATACATCCCAAAATGCCATTGGCCTTCTTGGCAACAAGGGCACACTGCTGACTCATATCCAGCTTCTCGTCCACTGTCACCCCTAGGTCCTTTTCCGCAGAACTGCTGCCTAGCCATTCGGTCCCTAGTCTGTAGCGGTGCATTGGGTTCTTCCGTCCTAAGTGCAGGACCCTGCACTTATCCTTATTGAACCTCATCAGATTTCTTTTGGCCCAATCCTCCAATTTGTCTAGGTCCTTCTGTATCCTATCCCTCCCCTCCAGCGTATCTACCACTCCTCCCAGTTTAGTATCATCCGCAAATTTGCTGAGAGTGCAATCCACACCATCCTCCAGATCATTTATGAAGATATTGAACAAAACCGGCCCCAGGACCGACCCCTGGGGCACTCCACTTGACACCGGCTGCCAACTAGACATGGAGCCATTGATCACTACCCGTTGAGCCCGACAATCTAGCCAGCTTTCTACCCACTGTACGTTTCACGTACAGACAGTGTATGTGACTCAACTGGAAGGCTGAGTCACTGAAAAACTGCCTGAGAAACCACTGATGGGCCACCATAAACTGAAAGGCTGCAGATACACCTTACTAGAAGGGGATGCTTGTGAGAGGTGGGTGCCATGCCCCATTACAGGGTGTCATGGACTACCTCCCTTCCAATGCATAATTTTGCAGCTTGCCTCCTTTCTTAAGCTTTGATCTAGTAATAAAACTTTAGGCATGTGCATAGTCCACTGAAGTCAATGCTTGAAGTTAAATACAAACTTAAATATCTTTGTTGGATTAGGGCCTCATTCCTGTTCACGTAACATCCCCCTGGCAATTACAAGGGTTGCTTATGTGGAAAAGTAATAAAGTTTTAAATGCATTTTAGTTGTCTTTTAATAAGGAGGAAAGCCGTGTGATCTGTCAGCCCTCCATGGACCATAAGCAAGTGCTCTGCAAACCACTGGATTAAAGGATTTATTCTGGGAGAGTGAACAGAGCTGGCATTATGGAGTTAACAGAAAACTGGAGAATAAAAGATTGCAAGAAGGAGAGACAAGGAAGGACACAGGTTACAGAAATATGACTGTAGGGTTATTCAGTTTAGGCAAGGACACATCTACCTGGCTCAGTTGTATGTGTGATTTTTTTAAATGTTTGAGAATGCTGCACAAGTTTGGTTATAGGAGTAATCCGAATGAGGTGAAAGCGAGACAAATAGATTTTGGAAGACAGGCCATGCTTAAGGGGCAACCTAGAAACAGGTGCAGAGTCAGCAGCAGGGAAAAAGAGAAGAAAGGGGGGTATTGAGGGTGGTAGCTGAAGCAGTAACTGCTGGAATCAGAAGTAGAATTTGTTGTATAACTAAAGTAAATGTCTCAATCCAATCTATCCTGGACTAGAAGTAGTCCAGTACAAGCCTAGCAGGGATCCTGGATTCCAGTGCACCGGGAGAGCTGTATGAAAAGAATATACAGTGGCTCTGACATGAACCATTTTCCTAGTCAGAACCTACTTCTTTAATGAGGAATATAATTTGCTGGAAAATGACAAGAAGATGCTCTTCATAACAGCAGACAGCCAGGCCCCCAAGTGAGCCTGTAGCGTTAATTGTAGCTGCCCCACCCCAAGCCTGAGCGCGCTCCTCCCTGTGTTGAGCGAAGGGTATTTTAAGCGCCCTGATCCCCTGCTCCGCCACCCGCCTTTTCTTCTTCTCCCGTACCTATAACTGACCCGGGTTCCTCACCTTTCTCAGTGCAGACCGTTTGGCTAAGGCAGCAGCGGTATCGTTTTAAGCCCATCCAGCAGATGTCTCTATTCGACTCATCTACGCCTATCCCCACCCAGTTAAAATACATCATCCTTTATTCAACCTCCCCTGCGGGCAGAGAGCCGCCCTCCTGCCTGTTCCCCTTCCACACAGCCCGGGGCCCCTCCTGTGGGGGTGTGTGTGTGGGGGGAACAGGGGGCTGGAGACACCCTCGCCTCAACTTCCCGCCTTCTGCTAAGCCGGCCCCGCAGCTGCAGCCCGAGCCGCGGCCGCTCCCCGCAGGGCGCTGTCCCCGCTCTCCGCGGGGCTGCAGGCGAACCGGGCTCCCGGTCCCGAGCCGCGCCGCCACCTCCTTGCCCAGCACTGGACAGCGCCTCTCCCCCGGCCCGCCAGTGGCTCCCGGGTGACTGACAGGCGACCCGGCCATACGGGGAGCCGGGCAGCGGGCGTGCACCTACGAGGGCTGGTTGGGAAGGGGCCAGCGGTAATGAGGGGTTGGCGCTGGCACAGCAGCCTGCTGAACAGCCTCCCGCAGCCGGGAGAGGGCGGAGCGTGGGTCTCTCGGCTGGGAAACCCGAGCGCTCAGTTAGCCCGGCACCCGCTCCCTAGGAACAAGCCGGTCCCACAGGACCCAGCCCCGCGCCTCCCCGGCCGCGTCCGCGCGCCCCTCGCCATGCCGGCAGGATGCGGAGCCCAGGCGCGTGGGTCCGGAGTGGGGGACGGGACCTGCCACCTGCTCGGCTGAGGGCGCGGCAGCCTCTGCGTGCAGCGGCTCGGAACACCTCCGTGGCGGCGGCGGGGGGAGGAAGACGTAAGCAGGCTAACTATAGCCTCTCCCCGGAGCCAGAGAGGAGCTGCAACCTGCTCGGAAGCCGGGCAGCGTAATTCCCAGCGCTGGGCAGCGTGCAGAGGGTGCGCTCGCTGGGCATCGCCACAGGTGACTTGAATTTTTCCGCTGCAGCTGCCTTGCCAAGGCACGCCACTGCCACTGATCGTTGTTTTGCACCTTGGCTGGGGGCGGGTGGGGAGAGCTGTGATAATCATAGTACGGGGACCTAGCCGTGCCTGCGCGCTCCGAGGACATGGCTCGGCGCCTGCTTCTCTCTCTCCTGCTCTTTGCCCAAGTGGGGGTCGGGGCTGGATCCGGCCAAGGGCGGACGGTGCACCACAAAGACAAAGCAATCACAGGGAAACAGCCTATTTACAACAACATCAAGAGCCCGGATCCTCCCCCGGCTCGCTGGAGCAGATCTACCGAGAGCACCATCTTGGCGCAGAGGCTCACCGAAGAGGTGCCTCAAAACGTGGCCTCCTTCCTCTACACGGGGGACTCCCGGGAACTGGGGCGCGCCAACTGCTCCCGGAGGTACGAACTGGCCAGCCTGGCTGGGAAGTCTCGCCTCACCGCTCACCCTTCTTTGCACGGTGCCCTGGACACGCTCCTCCACGCTACCAACTTTTTGAGCATGATCCTCCAGAGCAATAAATCCCGGGAGCAGAACTTGCAGGAGGACATGGGCTGGTACCAAGCCTTGATCAGGAGCCTCCTGGAAGGGAACCCCAACATATCCAGAGCAGCTATTACTTTCAATGTAGAGCCTTTGTCCTCTGCTCCCCAGGTTTTCCTCCAGGCCAGCCGGCAGGAGACCCAGATCCTCCTGCAGGATTTGTCCTCCACAGCTCACCATTTAGCCAATGCCTCTATCGAAACCGAGTGGTTCCACAGCTTGAAGCGCAAGTGGAGGCCACATCTGCACAGGAAGGTCTTAACGCCGGGCCCTAAAACTTTGGAGAGCAGCTGGAAGAAGAAGGACAGCTACCCGGCAGATAAGAACCACATCAAATGGTCCTCGCCCTACCTGGAGTGTGAGCATGGGAATTACAAACCCGGATGGCTAGTGACTCTGTCAGCAGCTTTTTATGGGCTGCAGCCAAACCTTCTCCCCGAATTCAGGTAGGAGGAGAACTCCTTTCTGTGTAGTTACTAGTACTCAGAGTGGTGTTTGGAAGGTGACACAAATTCCAAATGGGTTTGTTGTAGGGAAGGGGCACCCAGGAACTTGTCTCTCAACTAACGTGATCATCCAATTCTAGAACAACCCTGCCCCCCAATCAAACACACAGCAAAATCAAACTTCCTTTAGAGGCAGACCTTGGCTGAGCTCTTTATTGCCATGCTCTAGGGAGCTGTTGCCTGGTAAAAACATCACTATTTGTGACAATGTATAAAACACTGTTTTCTCTAATCACCTGAGTCTGGGGGAGTTATTTTCATGGTCAGAAAGCAGGGTGCGTGTCTGTGTGTAGAAGAAAGCAGGAGAAGTTGCCTGTTGTAGTTAGTTATTTCTAACTGCAGGAGGAATGCAGAGTTGGTAGTTAAATGTTTGCTGATGTGTCATTAGTTACTATGGTGTATAATTAAAACCAGCACAATCCCAGACATAATTTTAACCAGCCAGAAAACATTATTTTTATTCTGCAAACTGCAATTTTATAGTCTTTCAAACCCATCCACTCTGGGGTGTGCTCAAAGGTGATAATGCACGTGCAGATGAATAAACCTGTGTCACCTCTGTTCACAATACAATGCATATAGTTAGATCCTTAGATGGCTACAGGTAAAACATTAATATTTTTCTAAAGATAAAAATATAATGCTCCCTTATGCCTCTGCTGTTTCATGTCATAAAAGCTGATACATGGGATGTTTAAAGAGTTATATACAAGTTATTCCCTGGTAGCCAATGAGCTGTGAACAGTTGAGAAAAATGTACAAAGGCCCACGTCCGAAGATGTTCTATATCCACTTTGACATCAGCAGGAGATTTGTGTGAGTAAAGACTGGAGCCCCTGGATGGGACCATAGGAACTTTTGTTGCTAGGAAAAGCACTGGAGTTCCTTCGAGATCCCCACTGTGTCCTTATTTTTTTTTTCTGAAGTGGGTGGTAGCCTTTTTGTGGGTAAAATAGAGGTGCAAAGCTTCTTTTGTGTATTTGATGCCCCTTTACTTTGGGAATCAGCTGGTGAGCAGAGGTAGCCAAGAACAAAGAGGTACATTATATGCTTTACCAGCACTCAAGGTAGGGTGGCCAGACAGCAATGATAACAAACGCAATTCAGCCAAACATTTTTGTGAATTACGGTTTTCTAGGCTTAGTATGATATCCACTGGAGTCAAACCAAGGATGAATATGGCCAAATGTCTCTGAAAACTCAAGCCCAATAGAGAGTGACTCTTCTCCAGTGGAATGATGCTCTTGTAATCTGAACTCTTCTCACATGTTGCATTGATTGGATTAGCAAGTGTTGAGCCCAGCTGCAAGCTCCTTGTTGCTGAATTTCTCAGAAGGGCAAAAATCAACTTGGCTGCTCTTTTATAACTTCTTCAGAGCTTGGGCCAGCACAGCACAAGAGGAGCTCATGTGCCAGTAAAGTGCTGGTGTTTCACTGACATTCGTTGTTTGTACACTCCATGAACTTGTAGGTATGGATGAATGGAGATGACTGTACATGCAGCGGTGCACAGCATGGAGCTCTCTCTTGTTGGGGCGGAGGGGGAATATATAATCCATAAAAGTTTATTCATCCCTAAACAAGTGCTATCTGGCTGTTGGCTGACCCCTTCAGCACCATCCATCCAAGAACTAAGATCTTTACTTAGAGCTTAATACTGTGCCATAGAAGTCAATAGGAGGTTTGCCATTGATTTCAACAGGAGCAGAATCAGGCCCTGAGGCAGCAGAGCTTTAAAGTAACTCTGTTTCATGCCAGGATTCTATCCACATGATCCCTTAAAACTTCTCTTCATCCTACCAAAAAACGCATCTGCTGGACTGAGTACAGCCCCAGCCTTGCCACAGACACATCTCTATGATATAGGCCCACACTGTGATAGCACTCTCCACTCCAGGCAATATACCAGTTCAATTTTGGAGCAATACTTGCCACCCAAATCGACCAATAGAGGTCATTATGGTAGCAATACAAAACATTTCTTTTACCTCTGCAGCCTTCCCACCCTGCCTCCCCATAAATGTGCTATTTAGCATGTTGACATAACAATGATTAACTAGATTCAGAGTCCATTGCAACCATTTTATGCACCTCTGGGCAGCTGTTATACAACTATGTTTTTGGAGCTCTATATTCATCTTTTCCCCCCCCCCCATTTGAAGATACTGAAATGGGCCATGTTGTTAGCATGTTTAAAACAGATTCTGTTGTGTTGAAAGGTTAATATTAAAGGTGATTAAACTACTATGTATGTTTTTTTATAGTTAAAACACAACTGAAATACAGATTGTTAAATATTTCTGGTAAATATTGTATGTGATTGGGGTGGGGAGAAGTACATATGTTTGATTTACACTGTCAAACATTTTATTTCCTGTTTTCAATTTGTGGAGTGACAGATGAAAGATGATCTTGTACTTTAAAATATACATACAAAGATATTCTACAAAATGCTGGAAAAATACAAGGGCTGTCAATTAATTGCAGTTAACTCACGTGATTAACTCAAAAAACTTAATCACAGTTTAAATTGCACTGTTAAACAATAGAATACCGATTGAAATTTATTAAACATTTTTGGATGTTTTTCTACTTTTTCATATATATTGATTTCAATTACAATACAGAATACAAAGTGTACAGTGCTCAATTTATATTATTATTTTTATTACAAATATTTGCCCTGTAAAAATGATAAAAAATCAATTCACCTCATACTGTAGTGCAGTCTTTTTATCGTGAAAGTGCAATTTACAAATATAGATTTTTTTTGTTACATAACTGCACTCAAAAACAAAACAATGTAAAACTTCAAAGCGTACAAGTCCACTCACTCCTACTTCTTGTTCAGCTAATTGCTAAGACAAACAGTTTATTTACATTTACGGAAGATAACGCTGCCCGCTCCTAGTTTACAAGGTCACCTGAAAGTGAGAACAGGTGTTCACATGATACTTTTGTAGCCAGCATTGCAAGGTATTTACATGTCAGTTATGCTAAACATTTGTATACCCCTTCATTCTTCGACCACCATTCCAGAGGACATGCTTCCATGGTGATGACGCTTGTTAAAAAATAGTGCATTAATTAAATTTCTGACTGAACTCTTTGGGGAAAATTGTATGTTTCCTGCTGTTTTACCCACATTCTGCCATATATTTCATGTTATGGCTGTCTCGGTTGATGACCCAGCTTTTAAGAACACTCCCTGCAGATTTGACAAAACACAAAGAAGGTACCAATGTGAGATTTCTAAAGATAGCTACAGCACTCAACCCAAGGTTTAAGAATTTGAAGTGCTTTCCAAAATCTGAGAGGGATGAGGTATGGAGCATGCTTTCTGAAGTCTTAAAAGAGCAACACTCCAATGCAGAAACTACAGAACCCAAACCACCAAAAAAGAAAATCAACCTTCTGCTGGTGGTGTCTGAGTTAGTTGATGAAAAAGAACATGTGTCAGTCTGCACTGCTTTGGATAGTTATCGAGGAGAACCCGTCATCAGCAAGGACGCGTGTCCTCTGGAATGGTGGTTGAAGCATGATGGGATATATTAATCTTTAGTCAATGAATCAAGAAACAGATGGCATTATCTCCTGCAAATGTAAACCAATTTGTTTGTCTGAGCGATTGGCTGAACAAGAAGTAAGACTGAGTGGTCTTGTCGGCTCTAAAGTTTTACATTGTTTTATTTTTGAATGCAGTTATTTTTTGTACATAATTCTACATTTGTAAATTCAACTTTCATGATATAGAGATTGAACTACAGTACTTGTATTAGATGAACTGAATATACTATTTCTTTTGTTTTTAACAGTGCAAATATTTGTAATAAAAATAAATATAAAGTGAGCACTGTACACTTTGTATTATGTGTTGTAATTGAAATCAATATATTTGAAATGTAGAAAACATCCAAAAATATTTAAATAAATGGTATTCTATTATTATTTAATAGCGTGATTAATCACCATTAATTTGTTTAACTGCTTGACAGCCCTAAAAATACATTATTACAGTTTATGGAAAACAAAAGATTAGCCTTGTAGTTTTTTAAAAACATAAATTATTCTAATATTGCAAAACATTTTCTATAATTCTTAGGTGCAAAGTTAGGCAGTCCAAACCACAATACTTTTTTAAAAGAAGAAATGAATTAAAAATATGAAATCAGAAACTGAATGAAAAGTTCAACATAGTCATTACAACATTAGTATTAATCACCATAAGTTGCCTCTCAAAATAGGTTTTTATTTCCCCTTTCCATCTGTCACTGGGTGACACAACATATTTTAAATTTCAAATTCCTATTTAAAGCCCATATGCTAACAAAACACGTATATGCTGGTCTCTTTCTTTTGAAGAAGTTGAACTGATTCTGCCCAACAAAATGTGTCTGTGAACCATCTGTTAAGGATGCGTTAATGCTGCTGCCATTCGTTGTCTGGCATGAGAGCAGTAGCAATAATTTAGTGCATGCCCACTCTAAACATCATCTAACATTTTATATACTTTCTTGCTTGCTTATCTCTGGTGTATGATATTGTATGCATGGTGTGACAAAGTGAAACATTAATTTTCTTGATGGAAGAGTATTCTTTAGATTTACAGAAAAGGAGTTTGCCTTTGCTTGTATTTATATGAATGCATTGCAGTGCAGTGGTTTTCGAACTGTGGTAATGAGGTCACCAGGCCTGGTGTTAGATTTGCTGGGGTCCAGGGCTGAAGCCAAAGTTGGAGCTCCACCACCCTGGGCACTGGGGCTCAAGTTACATTCCCCCCCCCGTCTCCCCCCTCCCCAGGGATGAAGCCCCTCGAGCTTTGCTCACCCTCCCCAGGTGACGGGGCTTGGGCTTGGGTCCCCCTTTCTGGGGTCGTGTAGTAATTTTTGTTGTCAGAAGAGGGTCACAGTGCAATGAAGTTTGAGAAATGCTGCGAATAGTATATGTATACCTCATATTATTAAAAACACAGGGCTAAACTCTGCTCTTAGTTACACCCAGGTAGATCTGGAATAATAACACTAAAGTCAGCATAAATGTTTCAAACCTACATTGGTGCAAAAAAGAGTAGAATTTGTCCCTCCTGGTTGAACATGAGTATTACCTCAAATGTAGGGTGGACAAATGACTACTATTTCTGTCCAATAGCTGTTGCTATTTTTTGCTAGACCTTTCTTTAATGGCATTTTGGAAATTTAACCAAAAGCCTGTTTAAAGAGTAACCCATTACTCTGGGCCATGAAGGCCTCTATCCCCTGCATTGCCAGAGGAAGTGAGTTATAAGGGTAGAGCCCTCTACTGAAAACATCTTGTCATCTGTCCTCGACCGTTCTGCCCCAGGAACTGGAAACCAGACTGCCTGAGGTGAGGCCCCAGAAAAAGAATTTAGAAGAAAATATAGTCCTATATCTTGTCTTGCAAAGGCTAGCAAGGTAGGCCAATATTAAAATGAAGCCGAGAAACTAAAGAGAACTCAAAATACTCATGATAATATCCCAGCTCTTTTAAGATAATCACTGCGTAAATAGTTCTACCATAGCTTGGGCCTCTTATTTCCTTAGAAACCTGTTTATATTTGTAGCCTTTTCTGTCAGCTTTGAGATTTTTTTTAGAAGGGACTGTTCATCACACAGTGGCAATGGCAGTGCTTTATTTTACCGTTTGGGAAAACATACATTTGGTCAAAAGGATAGGTTTTTTAAGGAGGCTAAATGCACCATATAGTGAAATTCTCCCACCATCACCCCGCCTTCTCCTCCTCCTTTTAAAGCCTGAGTAATGAGGTTTTAGGGATGGAGTTCACCACCTAAAGTGTGGGCACAGAAAGGGCTAGAACTCAGTCCCTCTGCAGTTGCTACTCCTGCACAGAATGGTGGAGCAATAGGATTTGTCATGAATCTTGTGGTCCCCTCTCAGTGTAATTTCCAGATCTCCATTATATACTGACCTGGAATCACCTTCTATGGTGCAGAAACCTCATGTTTAGCTGGTCTTTGCAACCTCACTGCAGAATTTAAATGGTGTGAAGAAACTTGCATCTGTGTTCCCCACCGTGGATGTATTTCACTCTCTAGAAGTGCATATTTGGCCTCTGGAGAGGGAGCTGGATGTTAGTACATTGCTTCTACAACTGCAGGTGATTAGTGGGCCAACGGGGAGGTTGAACAGCTCTGGTGGAAGTTAATCGCACAGTTTGGTATTCAGTAGACTATCCATTAATGGTCTCTTTTTTCAGTTCTAAATAGTATCTTGAATACAACTCTCATTTTTGTTAATATCCTGTTGTAATGCACTAACATAGTGGGGAGTGATCATGACTATTACTCATCAGTATCTTACACTAGGCCTGAATATCGTAAGGCCATAAGTACTCTTTTTCCCGCTACTGTAACAAGTCCAGACTGCTTCCTCATTGAGTCTGGTACAGTACTTGCAAGTTTTCTTTCTTTCATTTTTTTGTTTTTGTTTGTTTTTTAAAGAACTATTGGGAGAGTACATCTGAAAGATGATTCTTTTGGCAATTCAGTGCCTATTATCAGCAGCTGACCATTTATTTTGAATGATGCTACGTGCTGGAGCATTTACAGAAAATAAATTGACTACCAAATTCAGCTGACCAAGTACTGTGTTTTTTATTTTCTGATGCTTCTATTTCTGGCTTTCAGACCCAGTTCCTCAAATTATGTAGGTGCCTAATGCCCATTGATTTTCTTTTTTTTGATGATCTGGGCCTCAGTACTTATCTCTAATTATTAGAAACATATCCCCAGGCACACTAGCTTTTTTTGCTGTATAGTCAAACCTGGTCATTCCTTCCATAAAGGCAGTGGAATTCACTGAGTCATCATTCCAATTTCAGCAGGAATTGGACTGAACCCATATTAAGCCATGTAGAATGGTGTTTAGTTCGGAGTGCACTACTGAAAGCAAATACATCCATGGAGGAAAATTCATATATATGAACAAACAGCAATTTCCCAGGGAATATTTTCTGTAGCTTCTTAGTTTGTTAAATATGTAATAGGAATCAAGTTTGTTATTAAAATTTTTCAAAGAAAGGTCAAAACAAATCCTGAATAAATGAAAGAAAATAATTTGGCCATTAATATTTTCCCTTTATAGGTGACTCAAGTCCTTACTTTAATTCCTTTCTCACATTTTAAACTAGTTTTCTAATTCCCTAAACTCTACAATCCGGTCTGCAATATTTCAAATAGTGAAGGAGACATAGGATAAGGTTTATGGAGGATTGCATACTAACTGTACATGACTTCACATATTAGTTGTATAATCCTAAAAATATTGTAAAATGGTGAAAATGATATCTTCTTACTCTAAGATATTATGACCCATATTAAGTTGGGAGTGGAAGGGGGAGAATAGATTTGACTTTAAAGTTAATGAATGGATCATTTTAAGCATTTACTTCCTAAAATTTTCAAAACTTTTGGCTTTATGGTCATGAAAGGACAGCAACTGGTGGGATCAGAGAAGGCCCATTACTATGATATGGATGATTTATTATCTGTTTAGCGTAGCACCCATGATGTTCTCCAGATATCTACGAATGGATGGTCCCTGCCCTAAGGAGCTCACAAGACTAAGGATGGACAGTAGATAGAGGTTAGGGAAGAGGAACAATAAATAAATAAACTAAAAACCAGCAAATCTGCTTGAGTCACTGCTGGAATCTTGGACTGTTGGAATTCAGTCTGAAACACAGAAATACTGTGGTTTTATGTGAGGATTAAAATGTGGACAGGGTTGAAGTGCATGTTACCTTTGTGAGGGTTATTTTGGGTTTGAACATTTGGAAGGAAGACTAGAAAGAACCTGTTCTTTGGGGCAAACTCCTATTATTTTTCCTCCCCTCCCCCATGACAGCACATCCTCTCGGATAAGTTGTCATAGCTCTATTGACTTCAATGCAGCATTGACAATTTACACCAACTGAGGATCTGCCCCTTGATCTTTACCACTTTTTATTCCTTCAATCCACAGTCTCAATTTGTGGACACAGAAGTTCCCATGTGCAAGGCTGTCCCTGATGACAGAATTCAGCCAAGTAGTAATTTTAAGCAAGAGAGACTATTTTAAGAAGCTCTTTTGATTTAATTACAGGGAAATCCCCAGATATGCAGCAATGCATGCCTTAGATCTGAAGCCTATGTTGTCAATGAGATTGAGGAGTCTAATCTTCTTTCAGATAGAACTACTCCACACTTGTAATACTGTTCCAAAGGCCCATGGGGATTTCCTTTGCAGAGAAATCCTAATTCATGTCCCACATTGCTATCCCCTGTTCTCTGATCAGGTTTATTTTTAGTGAAAGCTGGTACTCCTGTGAAAATGTATGTTGAAAAACAGCAATAGTGCTTCTGCTAAGGTCTTAGAAAAATCTGTCTCGGTATTAATGAAAACTGAATTGTAGTGGGGGAACAGATCAAAATCCTGTTCTTTGCCACACATATAGTAAGTCCCTATAGCCATCTGAAGCTCTAAGTGGCAATCACGTGCATACATATAGACCTACATTTTAAAAAATGGCTGAGGGATTTTCCAAAGTAACTTAAGCACTGAGAAACCTAAGTCTCATTGATAGTCAATGTAATTTAGGCACCTAAGTAACTTGGACACACTTATAAATTTTATACTAACATTTTTAGAAAGTGATTGGTAATTTTGGAAAACCAGCTAGAGACACCTTGAAGGAGCCTAATTTTCAAAAAGTACTGAGGACTCAAGATCCTTTTAAGGTGTCTCAAGTTGGGCAATCAAAAAATTGACACCCAAAATCACTAGTCACTCTTGAAAATCTTGGCCAAACTAATTAATGTATGTGTATGTATCTGTCTAGGAGTGCAGGGATTTGCAGGGTAGTCAGGCTACACCATCTATGGGGAATTAATCTATTCTTCTGCAGCACATGGTAAGAGGGATGTACTGTAGGGAGTTGGGAGCCTGAGTCTGGTAGTAAGAGTCAGGAGGGGCCTCTAGGAAGAGTTCTGGAGCCAAGGAATGATATCATTTCTACCACTTTATAGCCCAGCCTTAAACCTTGTCTTTAGCTGGGAGAAGCCCTTTAGCTGGGAGAAGCACTGTGATGTTTGGTCCTTTAAATTGTTTACATTGATTTCTCTTTTTCTAATATAGCACACAACAGAAGCGTTTATACTCCACTTAGTTATGCAGAATCCTTTCATGTCCAGAATGGTCAGCTTAGGAGGTCAGTCTAGCATCTGTCGAAAGAAATATATATTTCACTGTTGAAGCCTTTACAAAGCATGAATATAACCTAGAGAGCTTTTCCAAATTCCCTTTTTAAAGGTTGTGTCCTCTTTATATGCTCACATCTAGCTCTAACTTGCTGGAAGTCTTGCTAATTCTTTGTCTCTTTTCATATCTTCTTGACTAAGAGGCTTGTGTAGCTTATATGGGTAGACTATAAGCGGAGCTGATTACAAGGTTCTTTTATTGATACGTTTGACATCTCTTCATTTTTATTTGTCCTCTGCTCGTGTGTATTTAATTTTATATAGGTAAGCATTAGACAAAGTGCATTCCTGTTCAACTGAGACTTGACCTCTTTGACAAAAAGACTCCTAAAATCTAGGAGATAGAAGGACCATGTTTGTCACTGTTTAAATGTTTGGCAAACCATTCTGTGCACCTCTGCTTATAAGCAGCACTGTGAAAAGGAAATATACTCTTTCTGTTTTATAGAGTGACACTGGTGTCAAAAATTCTCCTGCAGACGCAAAAGTTTGTAACTCATTGTTACAATAAAGTATAACTACTGAAAATATCAAGATAACCACTAAGTTGGGAAAACAAGTTTAAATCAATTACTGGCACTGATTTTGAAGGAGACAGAATGTCAACAAACAGTGGTGCTGGAAATTAAGGCAGACATGAAAGCCTCTTAAATCAAACCTTCCGACCTGACAGAAAATCCTTGATGACATCATTCTTCAACAATTCTCCATTATACATAATTCTAACTAGTAATTTCTTGTCTGTGGAAATCCAAAATGCTAAATATGACCCTCTAATCTTGAAGCAGTATTTTGTGTCAGCTTTGTAAAACAAGGATAGAAAACAGAATATTTATAGTAATAAGGAGATTAGCTTCCAATGCACAAAATACACTTGGTTGCCAGATGGTCTACAATTACCATTCATATTATTATCATCTTATCACTGTGATTGTGACCTGGGTTCAGCTATGCTGTTCTGTCAGCCTGGGTGAATATCAGACTGATAGTATGTGCTGACAAGCCAAGTTTTACTAACACACTGTTGACATTTGTGTCTTGATCACTTGGACCAAGATAGCAAAGCTAAAATTATTCCCAGCTAGTTCTGTAAATAGTAGTTGATCCCTATATGTACTAGTAGGATGTCTTCTTTCATATGTTCTCTTTTCGGCGTACTGAATCAAAAATAACTAAAAATGTGGGTAGCTAACCAGCTTGTGTTATCTACTGTATTAATACCAGTAAAATATTTCAGAAATATGTAATCATCCTACATAGCTGTATATGCTTTACATGTACGTACGATGGTGTGGTATAAGTCTGGGATGGATGCAAAAGGGAGGTCATCACAAATGAATGCCAATAAACCTTTTACTACACTGCGCTATGGTGACATATTCTGTAAATGCCACACACCTCACACACAATCTATTTTAAAATTATTTTACATCTCTCAAGTAGGTTAAAAAGCTCTGTTAGCACTGTTGCAACCCTGTCAAGGTTCCTCCCCCACTCTGAACTCTAGGGTACAGATGTGGGGACCTGCATGAAAAACCTCCTAAGCTTATCTTTACCAGCTTAGGTCAAAACTTCCCCAAGGTACAAAATATTCCACCCTTTGTCCTTGGATTGGCCGCTACCACCACCAAACTAATACTGGTTACTGGGGAAGAGCTGTTTGGACACGTCTTTCCCCCCAAAATACTTCCCAAAACCTTGCACCCCACTTCCTAGACAAGGTTTGGTAAAAAGCCTCACCAATTTGCCTAGGTGACTACAGACCCAGACCCTTGGATCTTAAGAACAATGAACAATCCTCCCAACACTTGCACCCCCCCCTTTCCTGGGAAATGTTGGATAAAAAGCCTCACCAATTTGCATAGGTGACCACAGACCCAAACCCTTTGATCTGAGAACAATGAAAAAGAATTCAGTTTTCTTACAAGAAGACTTTTAACAAAAATAGAAGTAAATAGAAATAAAGAAATCCCCCCTGTAAAATCAGGATGGTAGATACCTTACAGGGTAATTAGATTCAAAACATAGAGAACCCCTCTAGGCAAAACCTTAAGTTACAAAAAAGATACACAGACAGAAATGGTTATTCTATTCAGCACAGTTCTTTTCTCAGCCATTTAAAGAAATCATAATCTAACACGTACCTAGCTAGATTACTTACTAAAAGTTCTAAGACTCCATTCCTGGTCTATCCCCGGCAAAGACAGAATATAGACAGACACACAGACCCTTTGTTTCTCTCCCTCCTCCCAGCTTTTGAAAGTATCTTGTCTCCTCATTGGTCATTTTGGTCAGGTGCCAGCGAGGTTACCTTTAGCTTCTTAACCCTTTACAGGTGAGAGGAGCTTTCCCCTGGCCAGGAGGGATTTCAAAGGGGTTTACCCTTCCCTTTATATTTATGACAAACCCCTGTTACTGGCTTACCAGAACTGTGGAGTTAAAATAAGACAGAGATGGGAACTACATGCTGCAGAGGCCTAGTAAATAAAATAGTTAAGATGCACAATGTAACATTGATGGTCTTAATACTTAGGACACTGTCTAATCCCCATGAGTAGCTCTAGATAAGGGAATTGGTCTCATAACTTTTAGCATAGCAGTTGGGGCACTCACCTGGGGATGTGGCAGGCACAAGTTCAATTCCCATCTTTGCCTGATATGGAGAAGGGATTTGAATGTGAGTCTCCCATCCCTCTTCCCAGCTAATTGCTGTAGCCTTGGAGGTATGGGATAGTCTGGCAAAGGTCTTTCTCAGTCTCTCCCATTGAAGCTACTCCACTTTGTATAAATCTTTAAATAGTCATTGGAGCAGTCTGCCACATCCCAGGGGAGTGCCCCAACCAGCAGGCTATAGTCATTCCTATACAGTTTCTCTGGCCAAGTGACTATTCCTTGTAATCATGAATGACAATGAATAGTCATTTAGGGGCAGGGCAGGATGGGATGGAGAGAGAGAGAGATGGATGGGGGAGAGAGAAGCTACATTTACACTGTAACTTCTCTTCCTCCCCCAGAATCAAGTTTCACAGCCTAGGTCAACTGACTGGGGCCCATGCTACAGGGCTAAAAAGAGCAGTGTAGATGTTCTTGCTCAGGCTAAAGCCTGGGCTCTGAAATCCGGTGAGCGGGGTGGGTGTCAAGAGCCTTGGCTCCAGCTTGAGTGGTAATGTCCATACTGCTGTTTTTAGTCCTGTAGCACAAGCCCCAAGAGCCCAAGTCAGTTGACCAGGACACTGTGACTCGCTGCTGTGGTTTTTTTCAATGTCTCTGTACCTAGGAGAGATACTCTCTAGCCTGATGGTTAGGGTACTTATCCAGGATATGGCAGACCCAAGCGCAGATTCCTGCTTCAGTTATTAATTCAATTCATTATACAAAGTGGAACAGCTTCAACAGAATGGACTAAGACAGGCATACGCTTGGTTGCTAGACACTTTCTTGTAATGTAGGAGACACAAATTCAAATCCCTCCTCCACATTAGGGAGAGCCTAGGAGGGAATAAAAAAACAGGTCTCCTACATCCTAGGTGAGTGCCCTAATGACTGGGCTAAAAGTTATAAGGGCACTTGCTCCTCCACTCATTTTGTGAATCTTGTCCTCTGCTTTTGTTAAAATGCCTGAAGTTGAAATGAAAACCTTCAAGTTGGATGAAATGAAATATTTAATTCAACCTGACTTAAACTTTTGTTTCTGACTTTTTGATTCACTGAACATGTTGAAAACTTCCATTTGGCAGTTTGACCCAAAACTAAATTTTTTCACTGCGGGGAAGACTATTTTTGGAATTGCTAGCAAACTGAAAAATCCATTATTTGCCTAGCTCTACTCATGAGAAATCTCTTTCCCAATTTTATTGTTGGGCTGCACTGTGTGTAGAAGAGAGGAAGGTTTCTGACTGCTGCTAGGAAGAACCATTACCAGTTTTGTTTTCCTCCTCCCTGTTAGGAACTTCTCTTCCTCTACCTTGTCCTCCCGACACAACCCACCTCTCCTTTCTGCTGATTACCAACCCCAGCAATCCACTAGGGATGGGAAGAGGGGAAAAGAAACTGGTCACATTAGGTCTTCAAGCGGGAAGTGAGGAAGAATCTGAATGGTGACAGGAGCGTGGGTTAGAACTGATAAATTTTTTGTCCACTTTTTTAAAATAAAAAATGAACCTTTGCCAAAATCAAAATGTTGTGAAAAGTTTGATTTGATAATTTTCAATCAAAAAAGTTGAAAACAAATTTGTCTTGTTTCAAATTGAAATGTTCAGTTTTGAAAACCCAAAATAAAATGAAAAAATAACTTCAATTTGAAACAATCTTGTTTTGAATTTTTCTTCTGTTGAAGAAATCAAAACTTTCCATGGAAATGTTTGAACAAAATCATTTCACTTGAAACTTCTCACAGAATAAAGTTGGACTTTTCAACTGTCTTGCATGTAGAAAAGGCTGAAAACAAATGTACTTCTTTCTAAGCGGAAACCACTTAGAATGATGTACTACTCGAGTGCACTAAGGAGTAGAGTACCTTAGTTACAAATTCCTTGATCTAAAATAAGTCCAATCACATTCAAATGCTTGTTCTGCATTTACAGTCCCTAATTGCTCTGAGTCCTGTGTACTGCTGTACTTACAAGTAACCACCTCTAGCTACACTCTTGTTTTCTGGCCTCTTTTCCATCCCCTTATAGCTCTTAATCATTGTAGTAATTGTGCAACAGCTTGCTCACCACACAGCACAGCCTACTGTTGCAGACAAAGGTTTTGCAGTTTTACCCCCACTCTTAGAGTGGTTAGGCTTAAATTCTTAAATCATCTTATTTTCTCTCTCATGCATCCTACCTTTTTTAGAAAAAAAATATGTGTTGGGCGCGGGTGACCAACCTGAGCCTGAGAAGGAGCCAGAGTTTACCAGTGTACATTGCCAAAGAGCCACAGTAACATGTCAGCAGCCCCCCCCCATCTGCTCCCCAGCACCTCCTGCCTGCCGGCAGCCCCCACCAATCAGTGCCTACTCCCCCCTCCCACTGCAATCAGCTGTTTCACATGCGCAGGAGGCTTTGGGGAGGGGGAAGGGGTGGAGTGGGGGCAGAGCAGGGGGTTGAGCAGTGAGCACCCCCCAGCACATCGGAAAGTTAGCATCTAGCTACAGCCCCAGAATCGGTGCCTAGGTAAGGAGCTCAATATTAACCTTTGAAGAGCTGCATGTGACTCCGGAGCCACAGGTTGGCTACCCCTGGTGTTGGGGATAACCCTCCCTTCTACCAATTAAAAACAAAATCTACACAAGGGATAAGCTCTTTTCCTCAACAGGAAGTAAAGCCCTGCTTCCCTAAGGCGTCTATAAAGTCTCCCAGGTGAGACTGCTGCAGCTCTAATAAGGATGACTCATCACAGATCTTTCAGCAGGTGAATCAGTTTCTTCACAGCAGGTAGAAGAAAATATTTAGCTAAATATTTTCGTGAGAAATTTCCAATGCTTGCAAAAGCCTCTGCTTTATCATGGGCAAGTGAGTTTGGCTGCAATCCTGCAAGTTCCTTTACAGGACGGACTCCTCCTGTGTCTATGCAGTGCCCCATTGAAATGAATACTTTACAGGACCAGCTACCCCGCAAACCCCATTTGTTGGCTTGTATGTGGTTTTTAAGGACCCGAAAGTGGTCCAGAAAAATGGTACAAATCTGCATGATGTACCTGAGTGGTGAAAGTTGTGTTGGGCAGAGTTAGGAGCTAACTGAATGGTGTGAGCAATCACATGCACCTAGGCAGTTTGTTATTGTTTGCATGTGGTCAGGGCGGTCTAGTAAGGTTAAGGAACTAAATTCTGCTCAGGAATCTTGATCCACCAACACCTACATCACATATAAGATACTAAACTAGTAAGCCAGATTTTCGTATTCCTGGCCAAACTCACCCCTTTGGTACCTGAAATATGGAAGATCTTTTGATTTGGATTGAGGTAGGCTGTCAAGGGCTTGAACAATCCCCAAACCCTCATTTAAGCAAATACAACAAGCACTTCTGAATGTATTTTACAGGATAGATGTAGATTTGCACAAAGGTATGAACTAAATGTACTTATCTAAATATGGACGATGAATTCATAATGATGAATGAATGTCTGCCTAATACTATATAATTTATGGCTGAACATAAGCACTTTAAGATGTTTTACATGAAGAGGGTAAAAATGAGTCTGAGAGGTGGTGACTTATTTTGAATCTTAGATAAAAATCTCCTTGATTGATGAATTAGACGCTAAGTCAGTGTAACTATTGACTTTGGTGGAGTTTCACTTGCTTACACCAGCTCTGAATTTGGCCATAAATGGCCCAAAGGATTAAATGAATCTATTGCTCTGTTCCTGTTTTATGATGATCAGTCTTACTTGTATAGACTGTGCTCTTACCAAAAAAGGCAGCATGTTCTAGTGGGTTAAGTCAGGAGTTCCTGAGTTATATCCTGGCTATGCCTCCAGCTCCTTGCATGGACTTGAGGAAGTGATTTAGTGCATCTGTGACCTGTATCTCTGTCTGTAAAATAAATATAGTAATATTTCCCTACCATACAAGGCTCGTGTGAAAATGAAGTAGTTTGTACATCACTGAAAAGATTAAGGTATTATAGACACAGTTAATAAAGGTTTTAATTGTTTGTGAGTAATACTGTTGGCACAATAAACATGTCACTTTCTTTAAAAAACTGATGTTAAGCAATTGGATTCCTAACCTGAAATTAGCAGGTTAAAATTAGAGCACACATAGCTGATGTCATGCACTTCACCGGGGGCACAGATCCAAGAAGACCATGAGTACTGGCTGAAAGTGCTGGGCCGGCAATCTGTAGCTTGTAAGGATATCTCTGTATTTGGTAGTAGAAATTAAGACTTTGCAGTGGTATGTTTTTTCATAAAGTAATTGGCTGCAAAATGAGGCTGTGCTTTTTAGTATAGTTTGGCTTGTTTGAAACTTTAATGAGCTTGAGGATTCAACATTGAACGTTTGTTAACGTTGTGATCTGCGAGTTATTCTAATTACTATGATATTTTGGTGTGGCATTTTCCCACAATTATTATATAATATCCCTTACTAAAACACTGCACTAAAACCTTTATAATTAAACACACGATAAAGAGTCAAACACTAGTAACAGGTATATGATCTCTGAAGATGAACATAAATCTCCTCAGTACTAATTCATTCCACTGACTATTCTAAGAGAAAGGAAGGAAACTCTCTTCTTTTCTCTTTTTTAAAGCTAGGCAGCTGCTCTTTCAACATTTTTTGCTTTTCATACTGTTTTGAGGGTGTTTGTAATGCAGTGTGATTAAGTGGAAATTGGATCAGTCTATTTTCAGTGGAAGGAATCTTCTAATACTGTGGGAGAAACTTTTGATGATGAAAGCTTTTAAGTTCCTGGCACATGAGTATGATTCTTCAGAGAGTGCTTGCTCATTTATTTGGTGTATGTACTAGAAGCATCCTTCTGAATTTCCTAGATACCAAGGACTTGATTCCCTGTTGTCCTTCACTTTGTGAAATCATTTACATCAGTGTAAAGAGGGTGTAAAATGCTGTTGAGTCAGAATGTTGGCATTGTACTCTTACTTTATACTAGTGTAAATGAATATACAAAACACAGGGCAACAGAGAATCGGGCTCCAAAGATGTTCCAGAATGTGTAGCGGTCACCGAGGTACTATGTAACAGGACTATGTTGTACTGGTGCTTTAGAACCAGAAGCAGATGGTTTGGGGGTGGGGTGGGGTGAAGTGGGGTGGGGGGAGGGCTCTGCTACACATCTGGTGGCTAGGAAGTTGATACCCAGGTATGCAGATGAGATGTTGAATTTAGAGACAGTATCTTTGTCTGGGCTGCTGGCTTCTGTCAATCTAAGGAACTTATAAGGCCTATATCGCTGTAGTTTCTGGGCCCCTCACAATCTTTTAATGTATTTATCCTCACAGCACCCCTGTGAGGTAAAGGATATAAGTGACGCACTGAGAGGTTAAGTGACTTGTCTGAGACCTAGTGGGTGGTCTGTGATACTCAAAGCCAGGACTCCTGGGTTCTTTACTAACACCTTAACCACTGGACAATGATCCCCTTCAGGGTCTTGAGGTCAGGTTCACGGGTCCATTGCACAGGTTTCTTGTGGGGACTGGATAGAGGAGTCCTTGCCTCATTGGTGGAGGTTTGTCTGTTCCCTGGTGGGATCCCATCCCTCTGAGGAGAATGGTAAAAAGAGACTCAAGGTCAGAGGACTTGGACAAAATCACACAAGTTGTGTTTTCCACATGTGGGAGAAATGAGAAATCCCCACTTGGGGATCCCATTATTTGTGAGCTGCCCTCTCTCCAAAGACCAAGGCAGGGGATGAACTAAGACAAAAAGTCACTTCAGAGGGAAAATGACTTTGAAATGTCAAACTTTTTGTCAAACATATTTCCTTTTTTGGCCAGCTCTAGTTATTGGTATGTGTTGTCTGAGCTGGGGAGAGAGCAGGCAGGTGAAGGTCTGTCAGCCGATGGGTCAAAGAAACATGGTGAGGGTAGTGTGATGGGGCTGGGGGCAGATGTGAAGATGTAAGCCAGGTGTGATGGGAGGTAGCTTTGGCAAAGTCACTGCTCCGTCAGTGAGTGAAATACAGAATAGAAATCACACGATTCAAAATGGGAAATTGAAATGGTAACTAAATGATGCAAGGTTTCAGAGTAGCAGCCATGTTAGTCTGTTTCCGCAAAAAGAAAAGGAGTACTTGTGGCACCTTAGAGACTAACAAATTTATCTGAGCATAAGCTTTCGTGAGCTACAGCTCACTTCATCGGGTGCATTCAGTGGAAAATACAGTGGGGAGATTTATATACACAGAGAACATGAAACAATGGGTGTTACCATACACACTGTAACGAGAGTGATCAGGTAAGGTGAGCTATTACCAGCAGGAGAGCGGGGGTGGGGTGGGGTGGGGGGAGAGAAAAAACCTTTTGTAGTGATAATCAAGGTAGGCCATTTCCAGCAGTTGACAAGAACTTCTGAGGAACAGTGGGTCGGGGGGAGAAGGGGTGGAATAAACATGGGGAAATAGTTTTCCTTTTTGTAATGACCCATCCACTCCCAGTCTTTATTCAAGCCTAAGTTAATTGTATCCAGTTTGCAAATTAATTCCAATTCAGCAGTCTCTCGTTGGAATCTGTTTTTGAAGTTTTTTTGTTGAAGAATTGCCACTTTTAGGTCTGTAATCGAGTGACCAAAGAGATTGAAGTGTTCTCCAACTGGTTTTTGAATGTTATAATTCTTTACGTCTGATTTGTGTCCATTTATTCTTTTACGTAGAGACTGTCCAGTTTGGCCAATGTACATGGCAGAGGGGCATTGCTGGCACATGATGGCATATATCACATTGGTAGATGTGCAGGTAAACGAGCCTCTGATAGTGTGGCTGATGTGATTAGGCCCTATGATAGTGTCCCCTGAATAGATATGTGGACACAGTTGGAAACGGGCTTTGTTGCAAGGATAGGTTCCTGGGCTAGTGGTTCTGTTGTGTGGTGTGTGGTTGCTGGCGAGTATTTGCTTCAGGTTGGGGGGCTGTCTGTAAGCAAGGACTGTCCTGTCTCCCAAGATCTGTGAGAGTGATGGGTCATCCTTCAGGATAGGTTGTAGATCCTTGATGATGCGTTGGAGAGGCTTTAGTTGGGGGCTGAAGATGATGGCTAGTGGCATTCTGTTATTTTCTTCGTTGGGTCTGTCCTGTAGTAGGTGACTTCTGGATACTCTTCTGGCTCTGTCAATCTGTTTCTTCACTTCAGCAGGTGGGTATTGTAGTTGTAAGAGTGCTTGATAGAGATCTTGTAGGTGTTTGTCTCTGTCTGAGGGGTTGGAGCAAATGTGGTTGTATCGTAGAGCTTGGCTGTAGACAATGGATCATGTGGTGTGGTCTGGATGAAAACTGGAGGCATGTAGGTAGGCACAGCGGTCAGTAGGTTTCCGGTATAGGGTGGTGTTTATGTGACCATCACTTATTAGCACCATAGTGTCTCGGAAGTGGATCTCTTGTGTGGATTGGTCTAGGCTGAGGTTGATGGTGGGGTAGAAATTGTTGAAATCATGGTGGAATTCCTCAAGAGCTTCTTTTCCATGGGTCCAGATGATGAAGATGTCATCAATGTAGCGCAAGTAGAGTAGGGGCATTAGGGGACGAGAGCTAAGGAAGTGTTGTTCTAAGTCAGCCATAAAAATGTTGGCATGCTGTGGGGCCATGCGGGTACCCATAGCAGTGCCGCTGATTTGAAGGTATACATTGTCCCCAAATGTGAAATAGTTATGGGTGAGGACAAAGTCACAAAGTTCAGCCACCAGGTTTTCCGTGACATTATCGGGGATACTGTTCCTGACGGCTTGTAGTCCATCTTTGTGTGGAATGTTGGTGTAGAGGGCTTCTACATCCATAGTGGCTTGGATGGTGTTTTCAGGAAGATCACTGATGGATTGTAGTTTCCTCAGGAAGTCAGTGGTGTCTCAAAGATAGCTAGGAGTGCTAGTAGTGTAGGGCGTGAGGAGGGAGTCTACATAGCCAGACAATCCTGCTGTCAGGGTGCCAATGCCTGAGATGATGGGGCGCCCAGGATTTCCAGATTTATGGATCTTGGGTAGCAGATAGAATACCCCTGGTTGGGGTTCCAGGGGTGTGTCTGTGCGGATTTGTTCTTGTGCTTTTTCAGGGAGTTTCTTGAACTTTTGGTTTCTTTTGGTAACCCTCAGTGGGATCAGAGGGTAATGGCTTGTAGAAAGTGGTGTTGGAGAGCTGCCTAGGAGCCTCTTGTTCATATTCCGACCTATTCATGATGACGACAGCACCTCCTTTGTCAGCCTTTTTGCCATATATATGCCATATATTTATTGCTGGCACATGATGGCATGTATGCCATCATGTGCCAGCAATGCCCCTCTGCCATGTACATTAGCCAAACTGGACAGTCTCTATGTAAAAGAATAAATGGACACAAATCAGACGTCAAGAATGATAACATTCAAAAACCAGTCGGAGAACACTTCAATCTCTTTGGTCACTCGATTACAGACCTAAAAGTGGCAAGTCTTCAACAGAAAAACTTCAAAAACAGACTCCAAGAGAGACTGCTGAATTGGAATTAATTTCCCCTCCGCTCACTGTTCCTCAGACGTTCTTGTCAACTGCTGGAAATGGCCCACCTTGATTATCACTACAAAAGGTTTTTTCTCTCTCCCCCTCCCCCCACTCTCCTGCTGGTAATAGCTCACCTTAAGTGATCACTCTCACAGTGTGTATGGTACACAGTGTGTATGGTACACTGTTACAGTGTGTATGGTAACACCCATTGTTTCATGTTCTCTGTGTATATAAATCTCCCCACTGTATTTTCCACCGAATGCATCCGATGAAGTGAGCTGTAGCTCACGAAAGCTTATGCTCAAATAAATTTGTTAGTCTCTAAGGTGCCACAAGTCCTCCTTTTCTTTTGAAATGATGGAAGTAATTCAAATGAAAAATCAGGCCTGGGGCTAAGGTGCTGTGTGTATTGGATAATAAAAAGAGTTTGCAATGGAGTAAAGGAATGCTCTCCAAAGGACATGCTTTATTTTTTCTCTTAGGCTTTATTCAGCTACTTGGAAATCAAAGGGAGCTTTCTCCATGGACTTCAACAGGAGCAGGATTTGGGTCTTATTACCTTGGTAAATGGCTCCCTCTAGAGTAGACAATAGGACATGTGTGTCATTTAGAAGAGGGCTAGTCTTTTAGAATGACGTGGCTGGCAGTTTGTGTAATGCTTATTGTATTACCTGAAAACTAAAACGATCCCCTCCAGAGAGCATCCCATCTGTGCTAGTCGCAGATATATTCTGCTCTGAAAATCAGAACTGAAGGCCAGAAGTGCGGGCCATTGCTAGGCGCTAAAACTTGAACGACTGAGACTCATCAAACTACCTGAGTATGTAACTTATTCTTACCTACCATTTTACCTTTGCTGATTGCTTTAGATCTAAGATAATGATCTTCTGAGTTCTGGCCTCATGGTGATTCATGTCAGGGAGCAATAATATCAAAGAGGATCTCTCTGCAGCTATTACCTCAGCAACTGATCTTCTGTTTTCAGATCTCTTACAAAATTCTGTATTTAGATTAAATATTTTGTGCCAAATACAATAAAGATGTCATTGTGCTTTGGATCTGTACATGCAGACAATTCACAGATATAAAAGTTGAACCAGTTGCTCCAAAGTCTCTTTATTAATTGAGGCTTTCTTGTTTCAGAGGTGTTGTCAAAGTTGACATAAATCTGCAGAAGGTGGACATTGACCAATGTTCAAGTGAGGGATGGTTTTCAGGAACTCACAAATGCCATCTCAACAATTCTGAGGTAAGAGAATTAGTTTTTATTATTACAGTTGAGTTCAATTCTCTATCTTTCCATCATGTAACACTTTGCTTTGTGTTTACTGTATGTTGTGCTTTATATTTTTCTTTAAAGGCAATTTGTGCTGTAAAGATTTTCCTGTGCCTCAGGGTATTATGGTAGTATATGAATAGTAGGAATATCAGCACAAAATAAAACTGAATCTCACTCTGCAGACATAACAGCGTTAGCGGCAAAGAAGATTATCTGTGAAATGACTTATGAAGTTTTGCTTGAGAGTCAAATAATAGACATTACTTTATACAATGTCTTAAAATAGCCTTGCAATTAAAGTCTATCACTTTTGGCTGGGCAAACCCATTGTGGATTATATAACAGAACTGGTTGAAACGCTGATGGTATTCATTCAAAAAGACTTGCTTTTGTATGTGCATTTGGATGAGTAATATGCAGTAAGAGGGAAAATTGGATTTTGTATTTTTTTCTCTTAAAATAGAAATGCTAACACTTTGACAGAGCTGGCTAAATATTTTAGTGTTCCACATCTTCCTGCAC
This sequence comes from Chelonia mydas, assembly GCF_015237465.2. NCBI lineage: Eukaryota > Metazoa > Chordata > Testudines > Cheloniidae > Chelonia > Chelonia mydas. The sequence continues at coordinate 227,932,722 of NC_057850.1, forward strand.
TACTTCTCTCCCCCCTCAGTCACTCTCCCTCAAGGGTCTGTGATTAGCTCAGTTTGTAGCTGCATCACAGATCATCCAAACTGGACAGTCACCTATATGCAATGAGACTTTGACACTGGAATACTGATTAGAATACTAATTAGATTCTTGGTATTTTTATTTATATGGGAGATATTTTCAAAGGCACAAATTAGAGTCGTGTCCAACTCCCCTTTACTTTAAATGGGAATTGGGTACCTAACTACCCTTTCTACCTCTGAAAAACTCCCAAATAGTTATCAAAACATACATAGACAATTGTTGCTTTCCTCTGCGTTAGGTGGTGGTGTCATCAGTAGAGCTGGTCAGAAATTTTTCAACAAAATGTGTTGTGTTGTAAAATGTCAATTAGTTGAAACCAAAGCTGTTTGTGGGAAAAGGTCGGTTTCAGCAGATTTCTCAGGTAGAAAACTCTTTTTGGGGGAAAAAAATAGTTCTGAAGTCTTAAAAATGTCCCATTTCTTTGAAAAGAAATTGTTCTTTTAATTTTTGGAAAAAACTTTGTTTTAAAATTTAAGCTAATTGTAGTTTAAAAAAAGTTTAAATTTGTTTAAAATGAAACGTTTACAATGACCTGAATTAAAAAAATTTCAGATTGTTTGTTTGTTGGTTTGTTAATTTGCAAAAGTTTTCAAGATCTTTTGAATTTTTGTCCAGGTTCAGGACAGGAAAACCTTTGAAATCTTGAAATTTTTCCTGCGATGGTAAAACAGTTTTCTGCTCAGCTCTCATCATCAGTGAATGCCACCCTTTAAAATGTAATAGTCATCCTGAGCTTAAGGCCAATAGTTGTATTTTTTGGGGGGGCAAGTATTGTCTTCTCCTCCTTTACGTCACAAACAGGGACATAAGTAGGGTGAGGGTGGGTATTGGGTTAAATTTCTTCCTGCAACCAAGGAGAAAAGGAAAAATCTGAGAGGGAGCCTCAATAATGTTAAATTAAAATGGAGAGAACAATGAAAGAAGGGGACAGTACTGGTTTTTAACTCACTTTAGACCTGATCCAAAGCCCACTGAAGTCTTTCCATTTACTTTAGTAGGCATCGGATCAAGCCCTATCCTTTACATTTTAGAAAGTGAGGTCACAGAGTCAAACCAACACAGACATATTTTCATAATCAAACTTTCCTCCCAAATCTGAGATCTAACAAGGGTATGCTGGGCAGAGCACCCTGGCTGTGAAAAAGGGGTTTTCCTTATGAATGTGACTTTTAGTAAAATTGCTGTAATTTCACATGCCTCCCATTTTATTACAGCACGTGAAGCAAGTGGAGTGTTACTTTGGTAAATTTAGTGGTGTGGTTAGATGTTAGCTGTGTGTTATCTCAACTGGGAAGTCTCTGATGCTTGGGATGCGCTTCCTCTGCTAGGGGAAGTATGTAACCCACACATCTCCTGGGTGTGGTATTCTGTCCCCGCTAGTGGCACTGAGACCACTTAAAGATTAATGACTCTGTTACAGTCTTAGCTAACGGCCACGTGGCTTTTAGCTTATGCAGTAGAGGCTCATGCACTAAGCTCCAGAGGTCCCAGGTTCGATCTTGACAACCAGGGTCTGTTAGTGTTACAACTGCACAATGTGATTTTGGCTTTGGGGAGTCACCAAAGGTAACCTCACTGGGTGACTGAAAAATTTCAGTGATTGCCTCTGTACCTATGAAAAATAGTATGTGATCATGTAATTGCAAAACTTTCATAATACAAATGCACAAAGGGACCGAAATAAGGTTGCATGAGCAGCCTTAATTCTTGCATTTCATAATTTCTGAGTGCTTGACTTTGCAACTTGAATTTTCTTTGAATGTAGGGTTGGGTTTTTTGGAGAGGGGAAACATAATGTATACACATTGTCTATTGTTCCCTCTTCTCTCTAACCTGTCTGTCCTTAGATTGTTAGCTCCTCAGAGCAGGGACTGTCCCTTCTAGAATATCTAGACAGTGTCCTAGCACATCACTGACATTATCATAACAAAAATAATTAGCCACTATGTGGTGGCCCTTCTGAGGGGCTTCTACTGGCTTGGGGAGGGGGAAGCATGCATCTTAGGGCATGTCTACACTTACGGCAGAGTGATCGATCCACTGGGGGATGATTTATCGCGTCTCGTGAAGATGCGATAAATCGACCACCGAGCGCTCTCCCATCGACTCTGGTACTCCACTGGAGTGAGAAGCGGAGGCGGAGTTGATGGAGGAGTGGCAGCAGTCGACCTACCGCAGTGAAGATACCACAGTAAGTAGCTCTAAGTACGTCGACTTCAGCTACGCTATTTTTGTATCTGAAGTTGTGTAACTTAGACCGACTTAGCTTGCCTCCCCCTCCCCCAGTGTAGACCAGGCCTGAGCCTGCTTTCAGTGTCTTTAGGCCTTTCTGTTTGCTCCTTTTGCTTCCTTTCATGTTGTATAAGAAAAGTGGAGCCCAGGCGTGTGTGATCCAGGTGCTTTATTCCTACTGTCTTCTGCCGACCATATTAACTCTCCAGCTTCTAGAAAACTCACTAGCACAGATCTTCCTCAAAAAGGGAGATGTGCCAAGGGTTTCAATTGGTGCAATTGAATTGGTCAATCACTGAACAGAATGTTTAGTAAAATAATCCTTTATGCAGTTTTCTTACTCGTCCCTCAAAGTTTTTGTAATACAGGAAAGTTCTTATGCAGCAGCATCATCATTCCGTGTTCCAGCACAGAGTCCTTTCTTGGCTTCTTCTGATGTTCCCTAAGACAGATTCTTCCCTCACAGCAAAGTTTAACTTGTAAGTTTTCTTATAACTCCCTTCATCTCATATATTTTTTAACATATTTTAAAACATACTGTTACTTAGCACAGTCAATGAGTAACAGGCCTTTAGGCACAATATTGTGTAAGTGGCAAATAGGAAGTTTCTCTATGGAAGATTCGGAGGGTCTTTGTGGGGAAGACAAAGAGGAAATAGTAAGAAGGAACTTAATAAGGGCAGTTGGTCAATTCTTCACCTCAGTATCATAGTCCTATGTTTTTAGGGGCACTCCTGTGTGCAATCAATTATCATGAATAAGATTATTTTATTTAGGGCTAGTAATATCCCATCAGCTATTTAAGTACATTTATCAAACTCATTGCCATAGTATCTGAATGCTCTTAGTCCTGGTACCCCTACAGAGACCATACAAGTCAGAGTGTGTGACCTGGTCTAGCCTTGTGCATGACAGACAGAATTGTTTAGTAAATTCCAGTTATTTGAAAGTGTTGAAATCCAGTCTGTATTGTGGGTCACTTTAAGCCTGATCCAAAGCCCATTGAAGTTAATGGGAGTCTCTCTCCATTGACTTCAATTAGATTTGGATCAGAGTCTAAGGGGATGATTTAGAGATCCCAGATCCTCTAAAGCATCTGGTACTGGCCACTGTCAGGCACTGCAATTGTTGGACCACTGGTTTTATCCAGGAGGCAACTCTTACGTTTCTATTCCATTTTCTGTGTGCTGTACCTCTAAATGTAGAAGAGACCCATGCCCTACTCTAGGCCCCTGCTGCATGGGCACCTACCATTTCACTTTACATGCACAATGTTAGTGAGAAACTATATTCTCTGATTCATGAAAACAAAATCTTTGTTCCCCTTGATCTCCGGTAAATCATTCACATCGGAAATACAGGTTTTGCTCTTTGTCCATTCAAAAATGAAACAGAAACTAATGGTTTAACTTACAGAAAAACTTTACATTTTATCTTTAAACTGTAACAGAGCACCACTTATTTCTCTAGAACAAGCAACCGTGGTGTTTAGATAAACAAATTTTCAAACAAATGAAGGACCTATAATGCAGGGGGACATCAGGGGACATAAGTCAACTCTGGCTAACATTTTTTGGATAACAGGGAGTTGGTTAAGCAAGATTATACTGCAGTGAAGTAACTGGCAATGGTCCTTCCACAGCAAAATCTATTATTACTTCAAATCTCATAAACATCTGCTAGTGACACTTTCCTATCAATAACATAAACTGCCAGTCACTTCTCTGCCTACCACTACAGTGTTGGACATTCTGTCTTGTTTTTTCATTCTGGGCTTTTTGCATAGACTCTTCCATCTAAGATGCCACTCTTCCTCAGCTGTTGGTACTTTCACAGCTGCTGCAGTGTCTCCCTTGAAGCATTTCTGCAGTGCCACTCTGTCTCATAGCACTTCTCAGTTGACACTTTACAGTACTTTTCAGAATGGAAAACCTAGTTGAAAGGTCAGAGTTTCAAAATTGCTGAAAGTAATATTTAGCCGCATACCCTGAGCTTTTTATTTATTGCTAGCAAAATGTTGTATAAGTACTTCATGGAATAAGCTTCTAAGTTAAAATTGCATTGTGCATGGTGAATAACTATGCAGGCAAGTAACAATAATGGTTTAACAAAGTTTGGCTGTAGGAATGATGCAAACCTAGCATTAATACTTTCAATGCAAGGATAAAAATGAGGTTGTGTAGTTATTGTTCCAGTCTCCTTTGGGACTGACCTATTAAAGCCAATTCTGACCTATTAAAGCCAATGGTCTAAGGTGTATGGGGTTTCTGTTCCTCCACTTCCCAGACAAAGCAAAACAATAAAAATAAGGTCACAATAAATGGAAGTATTTGGTGGTGTGAGAAATGACTGCTGTGTTCTGCCCCAGCGGTGGCTGCATTTCAGTGTTTGCACATAGTGATGCCAGAATGAGAAGTGCATACAAATGCAACTTATGAAATCAATAGAAGCTAGGCACCTAGGCATTGATGAAAATCCCACTAGGTGTTCATTTGTATCTTCAGGTACCTAATACCACAGGGACTAGAGTGATCAGGGGCCACAAAAGTACCTAGACAGACGTTTCCACGTAGGTACTTTTATAGCCCATAATCTCCATACTTTTATGGCTCAGCAATACAGTGATAAGTGCCATGCATGCCTAGGAGTAAGTGTTTGCAGGGCCCTCTGTTAGTTCATTCATTCATCATGTTAAAGAGTCAAGGAGCAGATCTCAGCTGAGTAATGTTATATCTCCAACAGTGAAGCTACAACAACTTACACCACCTGAGGATCTGATCCTAAAACTTAATGCTGGGCCGGCATGTCAGATTCGTAACTGGAAAATAAACATAGTGAGCAGCTTGCTTTTGAGATTTGAATGTGTCTTTAGAATTCCAGTACCAATTTCTAGAAGGGGAGCTTATGTGTACATTTCTGTATTTATTTTTAAAGGCTGGCAATGTTCTCACTTCACATCACTGAACTTTACATGGCTTTCTAGATGGGGCTAATAATGAAGAAATTTGTATGCGCTTTACTTAACTATTGTGGGATGTTTAACTTAAATTCTTTTTGAGGCAAAAATATTGGAAGAACATTCTTACTGTGAGGAAAATTTAACTGCCTTCTGCTTTTACTAATGTTTGAGTGAAATTTCTGTATTAGAAATTAAAATCAAAATGAATCTTCCATGCTCCTCATCCTGAAAAAGACACAATTTTTAGTAAAATTAGATAGCATTTTCCAGTGTGGCTGATAGTAAATTAAATTAAATTATTATTAGCATAAACTAAGGACTGAAAAATATGCGCTGTTAATGCTCATATTGTTATGAATCATAAGAAAATGGTGACAAAAAAAGTACTCACCAGAAACTTAGAACCATAGGGTTAGAAGGGATCGCAAAGGTCATATAGTCCAACCCCCGCCAAGATGTGGGATTTGTTGTGACTAAACCATCCAAGACAGATGGCTAGCCAGCCTCCTTTTGAAAACCTCCAGTGAAGGAGCTTCCACAACCTCTCTAGGCAGTCTGTTCCATTGTCCTACTGTCCTTACAGTTAGGAAGTTTTTCCTGAGATTTAATCTAAATCTGCTATGCTGTTGTTTGAACCCATTGCCTCTTGTCCTGCCCTCTGTGGCATGAGAGAACAACTTTTCTCCATCTTTTTTATGGCAGCATTTCACGTATTTGAAGACCACGATCATGTCCTCCCCTTAATCTCCTCTTTTCCGAACAAAACATACCCAGTTCCTTCAGCCTTTCCTCAGCCTTAAATTGAGGTCTCTAGAGCACAGCATCCATCTTTAAATGTCACCTGTCGTTGGGAATAGAAGAAATATAAAGGTGATACAGTTAATATTTTTCCTTTTGCTATTATTATGGGAAATGATTTTAGCATCTATTTGGCAAGTGTGGGCTTGTGAATTGCATTTTATCTGCAGGTGTAATGTCAAACGCACATTTTATTTCTATAGAGTACCTTTCATAAAAAGTATTGTGTGCCACTTTGCAGAGTTGCAGGCTTTCATACAGGCAAAAAACAGAGAGAGAGGAGAATGATGGAAACAGCAGAACTTTGAGGGATAGATTTGGTATGGCTGAGGTGCAGCCTTCCTTTGTGCCCATATTTCTGTGCCCACAAAGGGTTCAGAAATATACCATGAGAATGAACTCCTTGTGGAATGAATGGAACGTACAATGGTGCAGCTAAATCAGAAAATTAGCAAAAGCTCAAACTTAGCTAAAATAAACATGAGTATGTGTACACAAGCAGGGGAAATCCCACCCCTTGCTTGTAGTGTAGATAGAGCCTTAGAGAGAAGACAAGTAAGAGGGGGTATGATAACTACACCATAGTAAATGCTTTAGATAAGGTAGATTGGGCACTTTTACTCACCTTCTCACAATACAAGAACAGGGGAAAACATTTAAAACCGATGAAAGGAAATATACTTTTTTCAAACAATGCACACTTTGCGGGTATTTGTGCCTCCAAGTACCCAAATGTGCACCTACTATCAGTTTTGTGCTTGCAATTCAAATGCAAGAGCAAATTGTATTTCCAAATGGAATGCTGCCTTTCTGAAATTTCCCCCCAAAGTTTGGTAAAAATGCAAGTGTAACCCACTGGTGAATGTGTTACAGGTCCCCCCTTCACCTGCACCCCCAAGGCCAATCCACAAAATATATGAGTTGTTACAGCCCCTAGCTAGAGAGCGCTGACTCTTTAGCTTAAGCTGTAGCAATTCTTGCTTTTATCTCTGGAATGCCCAGGTCAATCCCTATTGTATGATGGCTGCCTTCTGGACCAACACAAGTAAATACTTTAACATTTATTCATGTGAGAGAGTGACCTGGCATGAAATGGTTTTACACGAGGAATGACGTATTCTCATATTTGATAGAAAGCTTTATCTTCCTAAATGAGTGGTTGGAATTTGAGGTGTAATTCCTTCCTCTCTCCCTAGTCCAGTAAACATCGGCAAAGGTTGTTCAAACATGCCGTAAACACACAGGATTAAAGCTGAGGGGGGATATTGATTTCAAACATAAGGCTATGATACCCATGGTTTCCTTGTTGTCTTTTCAACCTAGGAGGCTAGCTTGAAAGCGTCAGCAGCTTCTGGAAGGGTAGTTTGGCATTTTGGAATGTAGGCAGCCCTGAAGTTTGAGCAATAAAATGTTTAATTTTTGGATGGGGACAATGGTTTGGGTAACTTGGAGGGAAAGAGGCAGATAGCAAAATGGACTATGATTGGGGAGTCTCATCATTCTGAGGTGACTCCTGGGGTCCGGGAAGGTGGTGATGAAATTTGGATTAGGACTTTCTCTGATGATTGATTGAATGGGGAGTTGCAGCTTGGATGGCACAGGTAGAAGTAGGTTGGAACCAATTCTGTGAGGTCAAGTGAGAATGGAGGTTAAAGCCTATTGAAACACCCGGGGTAGCTCTCACTCAGTGAGGAAGGGGAGCTGTGGGGAACTGTGGCTTACCTAAGCCCAGGGAAACCAGGGACAGCTCATCTTTTAACAGAGAGCAGTGTTCTCCCACCTGCTCTCCTTCATTTTAACAGCTGAGAGGGAAGCAGTATCCCTGAGGAACACATGGACCAGAGACTTGGTTCTGTGGGGCTGAGAGAGGGAATGGGTGGCAGCTGCAGTTCACAGAGACTCAGAAGTGAAGTGAGTGGAACATGCAATGGTGCAGCTAAATCAGGAAAAACAATGCCTTTAAAGTTTCCCAAGAGGAACACTTTCCAATATCATTGTCAAACATTGGAAAAACTGTTGACTGAAGTTCTCCTAGGCAAGTGGAGGTGAGACGAGGTCAGCATCCAACATGATAAGATCCCAATGGGTTATGTCAAGTAAAATTTCCAAGTAATCACTTACAGATATTTTCCATCTAGGCCATTATGAAACAGGCACCCAGCATAAAAAGGACGGAAAGGAATGTGATATGTTGGTGATACAATCTGAGTGTGGACATAGATTGCAGAATGTGGTTAACATTCAGTCTGGCAGTGATACTCTTTGGAAGTGCAGGCAGAAAGCAATAAAGTTATGGACTTGAGATGTGGCAGCAGGAAAATATAAACAGGGGCATAGAGAATGGATGGAGATATAGTTTCTAGAAGGAAGAAAGATCTTTTGGTGGTAGAAAGGACTTGAGCACCAAATACTATACAAAATCTTGGGCTAAGAAGGAGAGCTAAGATTGAAACAACAAAAATGAGTTAGGAGCAGCACAGAGTAGTTAATAGGTGTAGAATATTGCAGCTAACACCTCGTAGAACCGACTGGGGAAAGAAATATTTGTCTCTGTCACATTCATAGTTGCAAGAAAAATTGCTACTCATACAATTCTGAGTATCTGGGAAGCATTCAGCAAACACAGAACATCTCAGACTGCTTTTTAAAATAATATAGCTTTGCATCATCAGTGTTCGTGGGAAAAGTCTCTCTCTGATAGCAAATTGGATCTAGTCTAGCACACAATTATATAAAATATGGCAGAGGCTTGTCAGAACTTTCAGTGATAAATAGAGCCCTACCAAATTCATGGTCATGAAAAACACGTCATGGACCATGAAATCTGGTCTTTTGTGTACTTTTACACTGTACTATACAGATTTCACAGGGGAGACCAGCGTTTCTCAAACTGAGAGTCCCAACCCCAAAAAGGGGTTGCAAGGTTATTGTAGGAGGCACATAGTAGTGCCACCCTTACTTCTGTGCTGCCTTCAGAGCTGGCTGGAAAGCGGCAGCTGCTGGCCAGGCGCCCAGCTCTGAAGGCAGCATTGCCAGCAGCAGCACAGCAGTAAGGGTAGCAATGGGTGGCCGAAGAGTGGTGGCTGCTTTCTGAGAGCCCAGCTCTGAAGGCAGCAGCACAGAAGTAAGGGTAGCAATACTATACAATGCCATCCTTACTTATGCATGGCTGCTGGCAGTGGCACTGCCTTCAGAGCTGGGCTCCCAGCCAGCAGCTGCCACTCTCTGGCCGCCCAGCTCTGAAGGCAGTGCTGCCACCACCAGCAGCGCAGAAGTAAGGGTGGCAGTACCACAACCCTCCTACAATAACCTTGCAACCCCCCCACTACCTCATTTTGGGTCAGGACCCGTACAGCTACAACGCCATGACATTTCAGGTTTATATATCTGAAATCATGAAATTTATGATTTTTAAAATCCTATGACCATGAAATTGTCTAAAATGGACCCTGAATTTGCTAGGGCCCTAGTGATAAACAAGGTGTCCGGCAAATCAACTTTTCAGTACAGCGAAGAGTCAGGTTGCTTGGCTACAGTACTCTTTGCCTTTTTAAGAAAGCGTTAACTGACTCAGTGTTACACAAGAGTTAAACTTGGCTTCTTACTGTTTCCCTCAAAAGGAGAGAGCCTTATCAACCAATGCCTGATTCCTAGTAGCTTTGCTAACTCAGTACTCTGCATTCATCCAGTTTAGATTCTATTTACTGTTGTTTTCCCTTCCTAAGGGTTTGAGAAGTGAAGGAGAGTGGGTGGGTGATGCTGCAAGTAGAACAGAGAGAATCAAAATACAATGAAAATGCATTTTGCTTCTGCAGTGATGTGCAATCCTAGCGTTTCATTAATTGTCATGTTAGAAGTGGCAGTTCTCCTCCCTCCCCCACTCCAACCTCCTTTCTCCACTGATGTTGCTATTTTCAGTGCTGTCACTGAAAAGTCTGAAAGCTGTATTGCCAAGGATGACATCACAACATTAGCTAGTGCCTATTAGCAGAGGTCATGATGCCATCCTTGCAAGTCTATAGGGGAATGGAAAGCAAGTGACCTCAACTGACTTGTAGAAACTTTAAGTGAGTTGGCATGGAGTGGACCCAGACAGATCCAAGTCTGGTATTCCCAGGTGTAGATAAATTATTTCTATTGAGGGTCATGGGAGTGACTTGTTACTAAATTAGCAGAGCTTCGCTGGGCACTCCTTTTGGGAAACAGTAATAACTGACAATTAAGATCCTTTTAGTCTTCATTTTTGGCCCCTCTTCTTATTTGCTTATCACTATCTGTGAGATTTTTTTTCCCTCCATACCATTCTACAGTGCAAATTTAGCAAAACATGCGTATTATCAGAAAAGGAGATATTTGCAAGCTTAGAGACTCAAAGCGTTGGTAGTAGGGGAGCTTTTCAAATCTAGGATATTGGTTTGGATCCAGTCCTTGGAGGGGCTGACTAAAAGCTATTACAATCTGATAGCTCTTCAATGGCCTACGTGAAATGAGTTTGATGGTCTCAGTATATTTCCAAAGTGACAAGTGTCCACATCCCCAAAGCCATCACTACAGGCGGCATTAACTGGTACTTTGGTGGGCCACTTTAGAAGTTGAGGACTAAATGGGCGTGGAGGCAGACCTCTCCTCTTCCCTCTTAAGGTGGCTGAGGCATGTTAGTGAAGCTGGATGGGGAAATGTGCACTGCTGCTAACCATGCTGTACTGGCTCTGTATATAAACAGAGAACTTGATTCTTCAGGGCAGTCAATATGGCACTTTTTAATTAGCAGGTGCAAAATTCACAGGCACATAAAAATGATGGATGTGCAGTATATGTACTGTCTCTGAGATAGTTTTACTTTGTGCGTGATAACTACAGTTAGCCTGTATAATAAGGACTACACATTATCTTATGTATTTATGTGGCTCCCATTACCTTAGTATCTGAGCACCTCCCACACAATCTTTTGAGCAGTTATCCTGTGAGGTAAGGAAGTACTATTTTACAGATGGGGAACTGAGGCACAGAGAAACAGAGAATTACTTTGGTCACATAGGAAGTCTGTGGCAGAGTAGGAACTTAACCAGGATCTCCATAGTCCCTGGTACCAACTATATGTGAGTTCTGACTGTGCTATTACAAAATCACATATTTAATTGCTTGCTTACTCAGGCAATATATTGCAAACTGTTTTTGGCAGTGGCCAGAGAAATATTCTGCTCGTGTCAGGTGCAGTATTGGACAGTACATTTTTTTTTTTACTGAAGAAATGTGGACTTGATAGAGTGTGTGTTATGCATTGGCAGGGTAATTTTTGACAAAACCACTGAGAAGCATAAGAGTGAAAAAGCTTGTCCGTTATCTCATTTTAAGAAGCCTTGTGTTAAAATGGAGCAAGCATTTCTCAAGCCTTACTGCGCACAGTGAAAACTGCACAGGAGGAGGCAAGTCTAAATTAGACTTGAGGAGAAAGTGTATTGTGCTTCCCCCGCCCACTCCACCCATAGTGAGTTAAAATGAGATTGAAAGCTGTTAAATAGCCCAGGTGGGAAACCAGAGAGAGAGCGAGAGCCAGTGAGCACTATTGAATCTCATATGTTTATGCAGGGAGCTAAATTAATAACTTCTAGGGATTCAAGTTTATTTTGTTTCCTAAATGGGAGGATGTTTCTAGCATCAGGACTTGAGGTACCGTTGGAAATTTTTGGTGGGATATAAGCATTTTCTCCCAGCACCTTACTGTGTATGAAAAATAACTCCTATCTGTCTCCATGAGAGTTAATTTAGAACCCACAAATGTGTGTGATTAGCTTAAATCACTCTTTCCTATGTGAATTATCTTGCATTTATCAATACTGAATATCAGCTGCCATCATGTGGCCCATTCACTTAGCTGTGGTAAACCTCCTTAAAATTATGAAGTCTTCACTAACCTAAACCGTTTTGTGTCCTCTTTTTTTGCCTCTTCACTGTTGGTTAATTTATTAAATGCCAGTACTAATATGAAACCTTGTGGCACCTACCTGTTAACCTTTTATCTAGTTGAATAATGGCCATTTATTCTTACGCTATTTGTTTTATCGCTGAGCCTGTTTCTAATCCATAGCAGTTCTTTGCCCCCTCACCTCGTAGGCACTTAGTTCCCTAGTTCGCTACTTATGAAGAGCTTTTTTTTTCATTCAATGAATAAGGAGAGCATGAAAAGCCAGTTTTGCACAGAATTTTGTGCATGTGAAATTTTGAATAGAAATAAGGTAGCGGCCATCTTTACATTTTTCTTTTGTAGGAAGGATAGAAGTGAGGAAAAACATGCCTTATCATGGAGATACTGGAAATAAAAATCCCTCTCCAACAAATCAGTTGTTGACTTTAGTCTCCAAATTCAGCACAGTTGTTATACACAATTGAATTTCTGTGGTATTTACCTGGCTAAAATATATGGTATCTCTTCTGTAGCAAACAATTAAAAATTGGTCAGTTTGGGCCCTAACAGAGTTTCACACTTTTTTCAGTCCCTATTGCTGAACTACTATGGTCTCCACAAATTGAAAACTCTGTGCACTCACACATGCCCTAATGACAACTGTCAGGCCATTTTCAGACTTCCAAAATTTAAACAGAACATAAGGTATTTCTCTTATTCCCTTTTGGAATTAAACACAAAAAGCCAATGATACCTCCTTGGCTCCACTACCTGGCCTGCCACTCTGCTGACTTCTCCCCACCTAGACCTTTAGAGGAAGTTAGGATTAGGAGTTAGCTGTGCCTCCCCACTACCTGTGCCCCTTCCCATCTATATCCTTCCAGCCTCTTCTGAACCTGTTCAAGCTTAGCAGTGGGAGTCCCAATCTAAAGGATCCATTCAGGTTCATTGGACCTGGGGTCCCTCACTCATAAGCAACAAGAGGGAGAAGTTGTCTCCAGACCAGAATTACAAGCTTTGTATGTCAAGCAACTTTGGCTTAAGGGCTCCCTAAGACCCTTCTATTAACAGGGGACAGGGAGAGGGAGTGTTACTCTTATACAAAGCATGTAGCATATGGCAAGCTTGTTTCCTCTGCTACTACCTTTTGGGGATGTACCTGTTCCCTCCTTTTCACACAGGTCTGATAAACACATTCAAAATGGCTTCTGCTGATTCTCCTGAATACAAGGGTACAGCATACCCAATCAAGGAATCGGACAATACAGTGTGACTTCATCCAGATGACACAATCCAGCCAGCACAATTAGGCTTTGTTTACACAGAAAGTTGCACCAGTTTAACCTAATGTGCAAATAAAAATCGAACGAGTTAAATTGGTGCAAACCCCAGTGTTTTGGGTTAAGAGTGGCTTATTTTGGTTTAGCTGAATTTCAGTTAGGAATGATTTAAATTAAATTGAAATCTGACACTTCTGAAGCTAACTAAGTGTGTCCACTTAGGTTTTGCACCAGTTTAACTAAACAGGCACACATTTGTGTGTAGACAAGGCCTTAGAAACTTAAAAGTTCACCTCAAATAGCTACATTGAAAATTTTGACTAAATCCATTTGGTGAAGAGAAACATTAGACGTCGATATTGATGAAATTTTTGAATGGAATGTGGAGCTTTTTTAGAAATTTCTTATGCTAACAAAGGGGAAACCTTTGCACAGTTTTATTTTGAGATGAATATTTTCCTCAGCTCAGTTGCTGGCTAGTTCTTAGTATGTCGCCACCATAAACTATGGTTGACCAGTTTATAGACATCTTGGGTATGATTTTTTTTCAACTGTCCATAATTAAGTTTTTCAGAAATTGACACTGCTACATCATTGGGTGGGACAATGTAAGACACAAATATGTGGAGTAGGTTTTACAAACTTAACTTCTCAGATTTGATTTTATTGCATCTTTTTTTTTTAAGGGGGGACTTCTATATTAGACCTTCTCTTAACAGATAAAGAGGAACTGATCACAAAACAAAAAATTAATGGTAATTTAGGTACAAGTGATTGTAACTCGATCACATTTATAGTGTGCAAACAGAATAAAGTCCATACCAGTAATATATATGTAGTAGGTGCTTTAGTAGGGCCAATTTCACAAAGCTGAAAACAATTATGAACCAAATCAGCTGGTAGGAAGAATTTAATTAGAAAAATGTGAATGATAATTGGAAATTGTTAAAGAATACTTTGCTAAATGCCCCAAAAGCCACAGTCAAGGAAGAAGGCTGTATTGGTTAAAAATTGACCTGGTTAAAGGGGGAAATGAAGGAAGATATAAAATATATATAACAAAAGAAAGAAAAGGGAAGATAATATTAATGAACATAAATGAGAAGCTAGGAATTGTAGAAAATTGATAAGCAAAGGGACACAAGGAGAAATTTGTGGCCAGCAGAGTTAAGGACAATAAGAAGGAGGTTTCATATTAGGAACCAAAGAATCCTCAGAATGGTATTAGTCCGTTACTAGATAGAAATGGTAGAATTATCAATAATATAGAAAAGGCAGAAGTGTTCAATACATATTTTTGTCCTGGGGAAAAACAGATTATGTACTGATATAATTTGATGATGTACTGATATAATTCGATAATACTTTTTCCATTCCACTAGTATCTCAGGCAGATGTTAAACAGCAGTTACTAAAGTTAGACATTTTAAAATTATCAGGTCCAGGTAACTTGCATCCAAAAGTATTAAAAGAGCTGGCTGTGGGGCTCATTGGACTATTAATGTTGATTTTCAATAACTCTAGGAATACTGAGGAAGTTCCAATAGACAGTAAAAAGCTAATGGTGTTCTAGTATTTAAAAATACTACTAGTGTTCTAGTATTTAAAAATAAATACTGGAAGGGGGTGACCCAGTAATTATAGGCTTGTCAGTTTGACACTGATCCCAGATAATATAAATGGGAGCCCCACAAGGGATTAGTTCTTGGCCCTATGCTATTTAACATTTTTTTAATGACTTGGAAGAAAACCTAAAGTCTTCACTGATAAAATTTGCAGATGATACAAAAATTGGGAGAGTGGTAGATAATAAAGGGTACAGGTCACTGATATTAGAGTGATATGGATCAACTGGTAAACTGGGTGCAAGCAAACTATGCATTCTAATACGGCTAAATGTAAATGTACACATCTAGAAACCAAGAATGTAGGCCCTCTATTTTGGGAATCAATGACTAAAAAAGTTTTAGGGATCATGACGGATAATCAGCATAAGATGAGCTCCCAGTGTGATGCTGCGGCCAAAAAGGCTAATGCAATCCTGGGAGGCATAAACGGAGCAATCTCAAGTAGGAGTAAAGAGGTTATTTTACCTCTGTATTTGGCATTGTGGTGGTTGCTGCTGGAATACTGTGTCCAGTTCTGGTGTCGACAGTTCAAGAAGGATGTTGATAAACTGGAAATGGTTCAGAGAAGAACCAGGAGAATGATTGAATGATTAGAAAACCGTGCCTTATAGTGATAACCTCCAGGAGCTCAATCTATGTAGTTTTACAAAGAGAAGGTTAAAGGGTGACTTGATTAGTCTATAAGTACCTATGTGGGGGACAAATATTTGATAATGGGTTTTCTTTAGTTTAGCAGAGAAAGGTATAACATGATCCAATGGCTAGGAGTTGAAGCTAGACAAATTCATACTGGAAATAAGACATACATTTTTAATGCTGAGAGTAATTAACCTTTGGAACAGTTTATCAAGTATCATGGTGGATTCTTCATCAATGGCATTTTTTAAATGAAGATTCAATGTTTTTCTAAAAGATATGCTCTAGGAATTATTTTGCAGAAGTTCTATGGCTTATGTTATACCAGAGGTCAGACTAGACTAAATGATCACATTGGTGCCTTCTGGTCTTGGAATCTATGAATTTCACATTATTCATTCCAAACAGCTCTAATTACAAATAAAAAGTGATTATGAACCATTATTTTTAACTGAGTCTGGAATTGTATTATCATAAATACTTCAAAGCTAACACTAACCCCCACTATTTTCAGAATCGTACGTGCTTAGGTGCCTATTGCTTTACATGTGTGTTTCGTGCATTTTGTATAAACACAGAATAAGGGTAAGTTCTAGAGGTTGTTTATAAATTCAGCATAGCTGTGCTGTGCTTTGTCATTTTTAGGAGTGAATGGGAGAATGAATAAATGTTACATTCATGAACTTTGCAAGTTTTTATCCTATAGTACTGAAGCACTTTGCAATAATTGTGCAATTAAACCCCAAGCACTTTCCGAAATTCAGCTGCTGCCAGAATGGAGCAGTTGCAGCGCTTCTGCACTAGCAGCTCCATCCAGTCTCCCTATCTTTTCTGAATTATGTTTCTTTTTACCCTTTTAAAAATGGTTGTGGTAGAAAACCAAGTGATAAACTGCTACCCGTGGATGGATTACTGTTGTAGGTGGGCAAACTAATTTAGACAAAATAAGAACTCTGTAACTTTCATCCGAAACTCATTCAGCCTTTAAAAATAAAAACTAGCGACACCTTTACATATCAGTGTGCTTTCAAGTTCCAGTGGAAAGCAGAGATGCAAGTTGCAAAATGTCACCACAGTCTGTTCTTATGGTATCCTCTGCCCTACCAAGCATCTTGTGAGAGTCTTTTTCAGGTGTCCTACCCAGTCTTGCAGACCCAAGAGATAATTTTCATATAAGCATTCCAATATGTCAATTAACTAAACCCAAATACCACGCTGTTTGAGATTTGCCCATTGCTAATTTATAGAGCTGACTAAATATTGCACAGCCCCCTTCCCCACAGTATTTGAGAATGGTTATATGAATTCTGAGTGGCTGTTGAGCTTGACCATACAGTTTCTACTGTTTGGTTCTCGCCGCTCAGATTCCTATTTTACTAGTTTTTATGTTTAACATTTTTGGTATTTGGGTTTAGTTAGTTGACTATTCTTCTTTACCTCCTTAATCTGACACCCTGATAATTTGTCCAACAGTTGATCAATGTCATTTTGACAGTTTAGTGGTAGAAAGTGATAAGAACATAAGAATGGCCATCCTGAGTCAGACCGATGGTCCATCTAGCCCAGCAGTTTTCAAACTGTGGGTTGGGACCCCAAATGGGACCCCGTTTTAATGGGCTGGCTTAGACTTGCTGGGGCCAGGGGTCAAAGCCAAAGCCCGAGCCCCACTGTCTGGGGCCGAAGCCTGAGGGCTTCAGCCTTGGGCAGCGGGACTCAGATTATAGGCCCCCTGCCTGGGGCTGAAGCCTTTGGGCTTCAGCTCCCCCTCTCCCCAACCGGGGCAGTGGGGCTTTGGTTTTGACCCCCCCCCACCCAGGGTGGCAGGGCTTGGGCATGCTCAGGCTTCTGTCCCCCCTCCTAGGGTTGTGTAGCAATTTTTTTTTTTTGGTCAGAAATGGGTTATGGTGCAATGAAGTTTGAGAACCCCTGAATTTTTCTAGCCCAGTATCCTGTCTTCCAACAGTGGGCAGTACCAGATTCTTCAAAAGAGAATGAACCCAACAGGTCAATCAACAAGTGATTCATCCCAAGTTGTCCAGTCCCAACATCCTAGGGACACCCAGAGCCTGGGATTGCATCCCTGGCCATCTTGGCTAATAGCCATTGATGGACCTATCCCTCCATGAACTTATCTAATTCTTTTTGAATCTGCTTATAGTTTTTGCCTTCAAAACATCCCCTGGCAATGAGTTCCAGTTTGCTTGTGTGAAGAATTCCTTCCTTTTTAAAAAAAAATAATCTGCTGCCTATTAATTTCATTGGGTGACCCCTGGTTCTTGTGTTGTGTAAAGGAGTAAATAATCCCTCCTTATTCACTTTCTCCACACTGTTCACAATGTTATAAACCTCTGTGATATCCCCCCTTAGTCCTCTTTTTTTTTTCCAAACTGAATAGTCCCAGTCTTTTAAATCTCCTCTCACATGGAAGCTGTTCCATACCCATGCAATATTCAAGATGTGGGCGTACCATGGATTTATATAGTGGAATTATGATATTTTCTGTCTTATTATCTATCCCTTTCCTATGGTTCCTAACATTCTGTAAGCTTTTTTGACTGCCACTGCACATTGTGTGGATGTTTTCAGAGAACTATCCATGATGACTCCAAGGTCTTTCTTGAATGGTAACAACTAATTTAGACCCCATCATTTTGTGTGTATAGTTGGGACTGTGTTTTCCAATGTGTATTACTTTGCATTTATCAACATTTATGTATTAAGACTGGAAATTAAGCATACTCTGATTTTCATATTTCATATTGTAGCTACAAATATATCTACTTGTTCAGTCTCTAGAACTTTTAAAATAGAATTAGAAGAGGCATTGCTAAGTGATCTCAAATTTCATTATCTGCTTGTTGATTTTTCTAGGTTTGAAGCAAGTTATAACATATAAAACAAAGGTAACGTCATGTAGAGTATGGCTTTATAACATTGTTAGACTGGGAAAAGGGAAGAGTACTGAATTAAGACTGTGAGTATCTAGATTAATCTCAAAATTTTACACTGAATGGAAAAATCAGAGTTCTGTTTTGCAACATCAATGCATGACTTCACCATGGTTATACCATTGGTGAAAGAGACAAGCTTACACAGAGCTCTTCTTCGGGTATACAGTTAGTTTAGTTTAGTTAGAAGTAGAATAGGGTGAATTATTTTGGACTAATTGATTTGCTGAAAAATGCAGTTTCAGTTGACCTGAAACTATTTGTGAATTTGACCTGATAGTTTCAGCCAGGGAAAAGTTTTTCAGGGTCAGCAAATCATGAGGGTGTGGGGTTAGGGCACTTGCCTGGGATGTAGAAGACCCAGGTTTGAATCCCCACTCTGGAGCAGGGATTCCTGATACCCAGATGAGCAGCCTAACCACTAGGCTGTTCTGGGGGTGGATTTAACTCAGTCTCTCCTGTTGAAGCTGTTTTACTTTGATTAAATACATAAATACTCCCTGGGCCGAAAAGAGAGAGTGAGTGTGACTTTGCAGTCTGGTGATTAAGGCGCTCACCTGGAAGGTATCAAAGATGTGACTTCAAATCCCTCCTCTAAGTTGGGCAGAGAGAAGATCTTCCAGAATTGTAAGAAGCATCACAACACTCTCATCTGGAGGCCAAAGATAATTCAGTAAAATATCTAAGATCTATTTAGCTCTGTCGCTAAATTAATAAGCGTCTGAAGAGCAGGGCTTTTGCCCATATTGCTGTGGCAGCAAGAAGCCAAATGAAAACACAGACATGATTACAAACATTTACATGTGGTATGTCTTTCAACTTGTAATAGTTTAGGAGGAGTTCTCATCTGACCATTCAAAAATAATATTCAGACTCTTATTGGGTCTGTTCTGATGGGTACCATATGTTTGAAAGTCTAACAGAAATGAATTAAAAAAGAGCACACCATAAATGTATATACTGGGTTCACTAGGTTACCTCACTGTAGTTTGAAAATAAAACCTACACTTTCATGTGGATGCGCCCCTTCCTGTGCATGATTTGCATAATATAAAACGTTTTGGTTGCATGCTGTTTTCTCTAGTGTGTCCAGACCCTATGTCTGGTATTGTTCTCTACTAGTGAACTGCTATATCAAGACATTTAAAGTAGAGTTGGTAGAAAATTTTCTGACAGAAAGAGCTGATTTGACAAAATCAAAAAACTTTGGGAATCTATCAATTTTTGTCAAATTCTGATGGGAAAATATCAGAACTTGTAGTTTCAATAAGGTCAGGATGTTTTGATTATTATATAAAATAATATTAATGATATTCCAATCTGACTGAAAATATGTGCTTTGGATTACTTTGTTTTGTGAAAAATGCCAAGATTTCTACCTTCTTTGACAGGGTAACTAATTATTGGATAGGGTGAATGTGATGGACATGATATACCTGGACTTCAGCAAGGCTTTTGTTACAGTCCCACATGATATTCTGATAAGTAAGTTGGAGAAATGCAGGCTTGGCAGAACTACCATTAAGTGGATACAGAATTGGTTAAACAACCACAAACAACGAGTACCTATTAATGGAATGATGTCAAATTGGAAGGACGTTTCAAGTGGGGTTCCACAGGGATCTGTTCTGGGTCCGGTGTTTAACAGCTTTATTAATGACCTGGGTATAGGAATAGTGAGCATAATGGTCAAATTTGCAGATGACACAAAGCTTGTGGGGAGGGGGTGTTTGCCAGCACTCTGCAGGAGAGAGATAAAATTCAAAGGGATTTTGATAAATTGGAGAACTGGGCTATAGACAACAAAAGGAAACTCAACAAAGACAAATGCGCTACACTTAGGGAAGAAATACCAAATGCAAAAAACAGAAAGGGGAAAAACTGGCTTGACAGCAGCACTGTTGAGAAGGATTTGGGAGTTTTGGTGGATCACAACCTCAATATGACTCAACATGCAATGCTTTTGCAAAAAAGCAAATGCAATTTTAGGCTGCATTAATGGAGGCATAGCATGAAAATCATGGGAGGTGATAGTACTGCTTTACTCTATGCTGATTAGGCCTCAGCTGGAGTACTGTGTCCAATTTCGGTCAACCCTGTATAAAAAGGATATAGAGAAACTGGAAAGAATCCAGAGGTGAGCGACAAAGATGATCAAACCCAACCCATATGAGCAAAGGCTTAAGGAACTGGGTATGTTTAGTTTGGAAAAGAGGAGATGAAGGAAGGACACGATAGCAGTCTTCAAATACTTGAAACCCCATCATAAAAAAGACAAGGTAAAGTTGTTTTCTCTTGCCACAGAGGACAGGACAAGAGGGTTCAAACTACAGCATAGCAGATTTAGTTTAAATCTCAGGAAAAACTTCCTAACTGTGAGAACAATAGGACAATGGAACACACTACCTAAGGAGGTTGTGGAAGCTCCTTCACTGGAGGTTTTCAAAAGGAGGCTGGCTAGCCATCTGTCTTGGATGGTTTAGACACATCAAATCCTATATCTTGGCAGGGGGTTAGACTAGATGACCCTTGTGGTCCCATCTAACCCTATGGTTCTATGATTCTAAATTGTTCCATTAGCTGTTTACCTCTTACTGTAAAAAAAAAATGTACACGATATTTCCAGTCTGAATTTGTCTAGTTTAAATTTCCAGGTTTTTTATCATATGATACCTTTCTCTGCTAGATATAAGAACCAGTTATCAAATATTTGTTCCCCATGTAGATACTTACAGACTGTGACCAAGTTATCCCTTAACCTTCTCTTTGTTAAGCTAAACAGATAGACTCAAGGAGCTCAATCATTATAAGGTGTGTTTTGTAATCCTTTAATTATTCTTGTGGTTCTTCTCTGAGCCCTTGCCAATGTATTAATATCTTTCTTGAGTTGTGATCAACAGAACTGGACACGTTATTCTGGCAGCAGTTGCATCAGTGCCAAATACAGAAGTAAAATAATCTCTCTACTACCCAAAATTTCCCTGTTTATGCATCCCAGGATTGTAGTAGCTCTTTTGGCCACAGTGTCAGCAAATGCACCACGACCCTCAAATCTTTTTCAGAGTCACTGTTTCCCAGGATTGAATCTCATGTCCCAAAATTATTCCCTGCAATCTTTGTTCCAAGATTATACATTTACATTTAGCTGTATTAAAACTCCTATTGTTTGCTTGCACCCAGTTTACCAAGTCATCCAGATTGCTCTGTATTAGTAATCTGTCTTCTTCATTATTTACCATTCCTCCAATTTTTGTGTCATCGGCAAAATTTATCAGTGATGATTTTAGGTTTTCTTCTCGGTCATTGACTAAAAAAATGTTAAATAGCTTTGGGCTAAGCACCAATCCCTTCAGGGCTCCACTAGAAACACACCTTGCTGAATGGTGATTACTGATTTACAATTATGTTTAGAGACCTATAAATTAGCCAGCTTTTAATCCATCAAATGTGTGCCATTAATTTTTTTATCATTCCAGTTTATTAATCAAAATGATGTGCAGTATCAAGTCAAACGCCTTACATCAACACTATGACCTTTATGAAACAAACATTTAATCTCATAAAAAAACCCGGTTAGTTTGATAGGATCTATTTTCCATAAATTCACGTTGATTGGCATTAATTATATTTCCCTCTTAATCGAATCCTATGTGGGCTGATAAATTTTCTTGCCTGGGATTGATGTCAGACTGACAGGCCTATGATTACCAAGGTCATCCTGGTTACCCTTTTTAAACACTGGTATAAGAATAGCTTTTTTCCCAGTCTTCTGGAACTTCCCCAGTATTCCCCGACTTATTGAAATCAACATTAATGGTCCATTAAGTTTCTCAGTCAGCTCTTTTAAAACTCTTGGATTTAAAAACATCTAATGGGTTTGCCAGGTTTGTTTTTTAAAGACCACTTTCTTCAGCCCTAGAAGCTAACAGTAAATGGACTGGACATGCTGTGACTTTCATTGCAGGTCCAAGCTGATGCTGTGAGAATGATGTGACTCTCAAATATATATATATTTTTTACAGCTCATCTTAGCCATTTATAGAACTGGATGTCACATTTTCTCCAAAACCTGTGCTCTTTGCTTTGCAAACAAGAGGGTGGCCACGAGGCCACTGGGTGGACTAGATAAAAGTTTCTGGCCTCATCACAGGTGCCAGCTTCCTCAGGGCCTGGGGGTGCTCAAACCCTCCCCCACCCCCACTCCACCCTAGGCCCTGCCCCCATCCCACCCTTTCCCCCAAGTCTCCACTCCCACCCCGCCTTTTCCTGCCCAGTTCTGTCCCCTCCCCCAAGCAAGCTCCATCCCCGCTCCTCCCCCTCCCTCCCAGCACCTCCTGCATGCTGCGGAACAGCTGGTTGTGGTAGGTGCTGGGAGGGATGGGGAGGAGTTGACTGGCGAACCACGGGCAGGCAGGAGGCACTGTGGGGAGTAGGGGGAAGTTTGGCTGCCAGTGGGTGCAAAGTACCCACTAAGTTTTTTCTGTGGATGCTCCAGCCCTGGAGCACCCATGGAATCGGCACTTATGGCCTCACCTAATTTTGTTTTTCAGGCATCTTTTTATTTCTCAGTCTGATTCATTCTCAAATAGGTTTTGGTTTAAAGACCTTTAATATATTTAGTTGTATTTGGTTACAAAATTCTGCTTTCAACGTCTCTCTAGGTCAATGGCATCTTACTAATAGCTTTTCAGTCCTACAGTTATTCATCACTATTTCACTCCTGGGTTGTGAAACCAGTTTCCTTTGATATATTTCTAATCCTCACTTAATCCTGTACAGCACAAGCCGGAGTCTGTGATCTTGGTCAAGATGAGTGTACTGCCAACCTGTTGTGTTGAACCTGAGAGCCCCTGTTGTGCATTGTGCTATAATTTTATTCAAGTTTACAATACCCTCTGTTAATCCTGCAGTTTAAATCTTTGAGGAAGAGAAGGAACAAATGGAATGTGCTCTTCTATTTCTCAACTATGGCCAATTAGCTTACTGTTCAGCAGATCAATCTTTCTTTATCAACTTTATGGATTCTATTGATCTCCTTGCCCAATTTGTCCTACAGTGCCAGCAGCTCATTCTTATATAAAGTATAGCCTTATGGATGTGGTCCAGACAGCTGAGTTCAAATCAGTTTATGGCAGGTATGCATTCTAACCTTTGAATAATGCATCTTTATAGTTTAAAATGACCCTTTCATTTCTATTCCCTTTCTTGGATTTACTGCAAGAAAATGTTTTCTAAAATGAGCCAGCCTTTCATCAGGTTTCCTTTAATCTTCTGTATGACTCCAGATAATACTCTGGTACTGCTTTATTACTTCCTAATGTCCACACAAATGTTTCATTGATAGTCCTTCTTAAATACAACGGTGACCCATCACTTACTGTTTTCTTACATTGGTAGCTTATTGGTATAGGGTTGATGTGTTCCTATTTGTTTGTACAGCACCTAGCACAATAGTATTCTGATATTGATTGGGCTGTTTGGGTACAACAGTAAGCACAACCTCTTTCCATGAGATAATGGCATATCTAGTGATAATCAGAGTCCTATGTATAATTCACCAATTTTTTAAAAAAATTGCTCTACAATTTGTGGTCCAAAATCTAAGTTTTATTTTTAAATGAAAGTCTACAGCTCTTACATTTGCTTTTAAAGTTACCTTCCCAGCTCTGGGATGTATGCATATATGTAAAATACACGTATGCAGCACAAAATTTACACTTGCTTTGTATACTGCAAAGGAAACTCCACATCTAACTGGCTGTCCAATATCACCCCTAAGCCTTTCTGCATTACTCCTTTTCAAGTTGCATTTTCCTGTAAAGTGACTGAATTTTATATTTCATTACCTGACATGTCTCTACACTGTGTCTTTTTAAGTTGTTTGGGGCTTTTAGGGTGTTTTTTTTTTGTTTTGGTTTTTTTTGTGTCCATATTTCTGATCTCTCCCCTTGTTTTTTCTCAGTGGTATATGCAGCATCTCCCAATTTATTGCTGGGTTGAAGTGGGCGAGGAAGACTACCACGCCAGTAGGAGCTCCTGGAACTATTGTACTTCAGGCAGGCAGAAGATCTCCTGGAACATTGAGGGAATACATAGAGCCCTGCAAATCTGCTGGTAGCTGCTTTATAGCTGTGGACCATTTCTGCGGGTAGCAGCGCGGATGTGGATACAAATTTTGTATCCACGCAGGGCTCTGATGGTAAGAGCCGGGTGGGCAGCTATGAGGAACCACGGCAGGGACACTGAGCAGGGAGGCTGTGGGGCAGGGACACTGGGCTGGAGTGAGGGCAGGCCAGCATGGAGCCCAGCTGGGGAGCCGTAGCGGACCCGCCACCTGCCCATGGTGCGGGGGGAGGGGCGGGCGGGAGCTGAGAGCAGCCCCCGGCTGTGTCCCTGCCCCCCCAGACTCTCCGCCCAGCCGAGGATAGGTAGAGGGTCCACGACTCCACGCAGGCTCCTCCCACAGCTGCCCACGCTGTTCTCCCTGAGCAGGCTCCGGCAGGGGGGAGAACCTCAGCCCAGCCCCTAGTGTAGAGCTCTGCAAATCCGCATATATCTGCGGATATCCGCATCTGTGGATGCCTGCGGATATCCGCAGATAATTTTTGCAGCTTGGATGTGGATACACATTTGTGTATCGGCGCAGGGCTCTCGGAATACAGGCTGGATGGCTCCTGCGACACCCTTAGAAATAGCTCTCCTCTCTCTCCCCAGCACAAGCCCAGTTCTGCTGTCCAATGCTGAGGATGTGTGGGACTATGGCTTAGTGGTTGCACTGGTGGATAGCACATTATGGCGGCAGCATGGAGGCTCTGCCCCTTGCACCCTTCCTTCCCCGTATTCAAGAACCAGCTGCAGTCTGGCTGGAAAGCTGGAAGGTTCTATATCTTTGGTAACTGATTTCTCTCTCTCTCTCGGTGACTTATTACAGTGTAGAAATACCTGAGAAAAATGTTGAGTAATAAAAGGCTCTTTAATCTAGGGGAGAAAGGACTAACAAGAACCACTTGCTGGTAGCGGAAGCCAGACACATTCGAATTAGAAATAAGGAAAAAAAAATTTTAAGCTGTGAAGGTGATTAACTGGCGCAGGAACAAACCATCCCGATGTGCAGAAAGAACAGCAAATATGGCAGGCGACCAGTTTGGCTTAACAGTGAAATCTTTGGTGAGCTTAAACTCAAAAAGGAAGCTTACAAGAAGTGGAAATTTGGACAGATGGCTAGGGAGGAGTATAAAAATATTGCTAGACCATGCAGGGGTGTAATCAGGAAGGCCAAGGCACAACTGGAGTTGCAGCTAGCAAGGGATGTGAAGGGTAACAAGAAGGGTTTCTACAGGTATGTTAGCAACAAGAAAGGAGCTAGAAGGGAAAGTGTTGGACTCTTACTGAATGGGAAAGGCAACCTAGTGACAGATGATGTGGAAAAAGCTGAAGTACACAATGCTTTTTTTGCCTTGGTCTTCACAGACAAGGTCAGCTCCCAGACTGTTGCACTGGGCAACACAGTATGGGGAGGAGGTGAGCAGCCCTCAGTGGTGAAAGAACAGGTTAAGAACTATTTAGAAAAGCTGGACATGCAAGAGTCCATGGGTGCAGATCTAATGCATCCAAGGGTGCTGAGGGAGTTGGCTGATGTGATTGCAGAGCCATTGGCCATTATCTCTGAAAATTCGTGGCGTTTGGGGGGAGGTCCTGGACAATTGGAAAAAGGCAAATATAGTGTCCATATTTAAAAAGGAGAAGAAAGAGAACCCAGGGAACTACAGACGGGTCAGCCTCACTTCAGTCCCCGGGAAAATCATGGAGCAGGTCCTCAAGGAATCCATTCTGAAGCACTTGGAGGAGAGGAAGGTGATCAGGAATAGTCAACATGGATTCACTAAGGGCAACTCATGCCTGACCAACCTGATTGCCTTCTATGATGAGATAACTGGCTCTGTGGATATGGGAAAAGCGGTGGATGTAATATATCTTGACTTTAGCAAAGCTTTTGATACAGTCTCCCACAGTATTCTTGCCAGCAAGTTAAAAAAGTATGGATTGGATGAATGGACTATAAGGTGGATAGAAAGCTGGATAGATTGTCGGGCTCAATGGGTAGTGATCAATGGCTCCATGTCTGGTTGGCAGCCGGTATCAAGCGGAGTGCCCCGGGGTTGTTCCTGGGGCTGGTTTTGTTCAACATCTTCATTAATAATCTGGATGATGGGATGAATTGTACCCTCAGCAAGTTTGCAGATGACATTAATGTGGGGGGAGAGGTAGATATGCTGGAGGGTAGGGATAGGGTCCAGAGTGACCTCAACAAATTGGAGGATTGGGCCAAAAGAAATCTGATGAGGTTCAACAAGGACAAGTGCAGAGTTCTGCACTTAGGAAGGAAGAATCCCATGCACCGCTACAGGCTGAGGACTGACTAGCTAAGCGGCAGTTCTGCAGAAAAGGACCTGGGGATTACAGTAGACGAGAAGCTGGCTATGAGTCAGCAGTGTGCCCTTGTTGCCAAGAAGGCCAATGGCATATTGGGCTGTATTAGGAGGAGCATTGCCAACAGATCGAGGGAAGTGATTATTCCCCTCTATTCGGCACTGATGAGGCCACACCTGGAGTATTGTGTCCAGTTTTGGTCCCCCCACTACAGAAGGGATGTGAACAAATTGGAGAGAGTTCAGCGGAGGGCAACGAAAATGATTAGGGGGCTGGGGCACATGACTTATGAGGTCAGGCTGCGGTAACTGGGGTTATTTAGTCTGCAGAGGAGAAGAGTGAGGGGGGATTTGATAGCAGCCTTCAACTACCTGAAGGGGGGTTCCAAAGAGAATGGAGCTAGGCTGTTCTCAGAGGTGGCAGATGACAGAACAAGAAGCAGTGGTCTCAAGTTGCAGTGGGGGAGGTCTAGGTTGGATATTAGGAAACACTAGGAGGGTGGTGAAGCACTGGAATGGGTTACCTAGGGAGGTGGTGGAATCTCCATTCTTGGAAGTTTTTAAGGCCCGGCTTGACAAAGCCCTGACTGGGATGATTTAGTTGGTGTTGGTCCTGCTTTGAGCAGGGGGTTGGACTAGATGATCTCCTGAGGTCTCTTCCAACCCTAATATTCTATGATTCGATGTTGGAACAAACTACCAAGGCAAGTGGTGGTTTCTCCATTTCTTTACGTCTTCAGATGAAGACTGGGTGCCTTTCTGGAAGATATGTTTTAGTCAAATACAAGTTACTGAGCTTAATACAGGGGTAACTGGGTGAATTTATGGCCTGTGTTGTACAGGAGGTCGGATTAAGTGGTCTAATGGTCTCTTCTGGTCTTAAAATGTATGAATATGGGGAAGTGCTGAAACACGTATCACCTGTTCTCTTTGTTGGTGATGTGACAGTTTTGGTTGCTGAAATGTCTTTCTGGGCAGACATTGGGCCTTCCCTGTTTCATGTCACTTGTAAATGTAGATTGGATAAAAGCAGCATTTTGATTGGTTGAGAGCATTCCAAACCAAGGTAATTATACAATAATTCAATGCAATTTTATTTAGTATAACCTCATTAGTGATGTTTCTCCTTCAAAACTCTGTTCCCTTGCTATCTCAAAATTAATGCCCTGTCTGAACAATGGACATTTAAAAAATAAACCTCCTTTCTTTTAAAACTATGCTAGGTTCTCCATGAGTTTCAACAAGATAAGACCTATGCTTGGCTTTAAAAAGAACACTACACAGTCAGAGTAACGAGCAACACTCCATTAATTTCAAAAGGCTGCTGCAGTGTAACAATACTTTAAAGTGTGGCTGTATGCTGAAAGGCAAGTGTGTAAGAATGGCAGCACCTTGCTCAATCTATGTCTATTCAGAACCATGTCTGCTTACTTTAGTGACAAAATCTCCTCTTAATGCTGCAGAGCCCAATACAGCTTATAGTAGAAGGAGCTAATTCTTTTTCTTCTGTTGCATCTTCCTTAGACCTGTTAACTAAAAGGGAGATTTTCAAAGGCACAAAGTGTGGTTAGATACCCAACTCCTATATAATTTGTCTCTGTAACTGAAATTTAGGGGGAGGGGATTTTCAAATTACAGAGCTGAATTCTGCCTTGGTTTGCATCACTGACCCCACTGAAGATAATTAGATGTTTGTACAACTTCATTGTAATCTATACAGTTGCACAAGTGTAATGGAGGACAGGATTGGAGGTGTAGAATCTCTTGCTGGTGACAGTGTGTAAGCAGGAAAAGCTTGACTCAGACTCAATATTGAGTCTGCTGCAGTTTGGGGGCGAGGGAGTGGAGATTTACTGGTAAAATGAGCACATTTGATCCAGAATTATGGAGATGATGCATGTGGGACCTCACAATGCCATTTTTACAGGGGTCACTTTTCAGAGAACAGCAGCACTTCAAAGAAATGGGGTTAGGCAGGGAGCTCAGGCCAAGTTCAAACTGAACTGAAAGTGCTATGGAATGGCAGAGAATCTGTAAAAGGGGAAAATCCAGGGTCAGATGAACCAAAAATAGACCACTTATATTTGTTTGCCCTTCCTGTTTACCATTTCACCCAATGGGGAAGTGATTTGAGGCAGGACTTAATACAGATCTCATGAGAGAGATTTGAAGCATGATGAACTCTCTTTATCAATGTGCCATAGGATATTTAAGTCCTAGATACCAAAGTATATCCTTTTAAAGAAACTACTTAAAAAGAGCATTTATATATAGTTCCTTTTATCTTGAAGAATCATGGAGCGTTTTCCTTTGCCAGTCTGCCCTGAACCAATGCTTCAGATCCAAACAATCCTGGATTTTGTGGCAGCCTGGATCTGAACTTCACAGCTGGCACCCTATGTAGGGGTTATCGTGGGTGGCAAGCAGGACATTTTCTTTAATTCTCTGTGTAGTGCCATGAGTATGCTAGAAGGCTTGGAGACAGCTGTCAAGATGAAGTCCTTGCTCTAGAAAGTGTGTGTCTAAACTAGGAAAATTTGGAATTGGTTCTGCAGTGGCACTGGTGTACAGGATACAGACATTCTTACCACCATATAATCTAACCTTAGTAAGAAGCAAGCAAAATAGATAGCATGCCCGCAAGGAAAGGGCGTGAGTTGGAGTGAGGACAGTGATCGAGTAGAAAAGTTGAACATTCATTTTGGTAGTCCCACAAATCTGACTGAAGTTTTTTTTTTCCAGTGGTAGATTACATGTTTTGTAATCCACTGATTTACCATGAATAGGGAGAAGTTATTTAGGGAAGTACATAGGGATATAAGTATCAGTAATGGGATAAAACTGAGAGGGAAAATTTAGGCTGACTATCAAGAAAA
The DNA here is from genome assembly GCF_015237465.2 of Chelonia mydas. NCBI lineage: Eukaryota > Metazoa > Chordata > Testudines > Cheloniidae > Chelonia > Chelonia mydas. Next base: position 227,962,494 of record NC_057850.1, read on the forward strand.
ACTTCCTAACAGTGAAACTTAGGTTGTGTTAGGATTGGATGATATAATGTGTCTTTACCACATACTAGATTTGACAGCACTGTGGATTGTTGTAATGAACTGACCCAAAAGTCTGTAGCAACAGCTATGAAATGTGGATCTGGATTGAGCTTATCCTTTATATTCAAGCATGTATGTACAGGTAAATAAAACATTGCTAGATGAATCAACAACATGAAATATTTATACTGAAACTATTCTAATGACCTAGTTTGACTTGTTTGACTTCTATGCCACCCCGTGCATCCAATGCTATGTTATTAAATTAAAGCAGCTGTTGTGTAAGTGCAGTAACACACTCTCTCGCATGTTTGGCAGTGAACAGTCGCTACTCAGATGTAATGAAAGTACTTAATGAAGCCTCATTTCTCAGTACATCTAAGTGATGTGAATATTGACAGATGAATGCACACCCTGCATTCATTATTGTTTCCTAAGGCACAGCTCAGTGACTTTTAAACCATAATGAGGTGAGGACCCTTCTTTTATTAGTTTCTTCTCTTGGAACCTGAGAACTGAGATACACTGGAGAAACACACTAGCTGATAAAACAAATGGTACTTTCAGATATGTGAAGTAGATCAAGAGAAGAGAGCAGCAGGGTTCCCAACTGAAACAAAAATAACTGTAACAGAAAATAAATAAGAACCCACACACCTGAGGGATTTAATTGCTTGTGAAGTCATGGTGAAGATATTAACTAAACAAATCAAGATGGTGCAACGTCCCTTTTATTAAATAAAGTAAACCTTGAAAAATATAGAATGATTAAATTAATTGCTTTTATTCCAGAGGAGCGAACTATTTCTCTCCAGCAGAGCACTGTGTTTAAGAACGACGTGGAAGAAGTTCTTTGTGATTTATTTTGTGGGTTTTAAACTAAGGTTCGTCTTGTACATCATAACAACGAAAACACACCTCATTGGCAAAATTATAAAAAGCAGGGTTCATTATTAATGATCATCACTCTTGTTTCTCAATAGCTCTAGCTCCTAAAGATAAAGTAAGACAACCACTAAGGAAATACACCACTTGCAATGAGAGATCTCAATACTCAATTGCATTATTCTTCCTTTGGGTAAAGAAGTAACAGTGAATTTCTGTCCTAAAAGGAAAGAAGGCATGAAAAAAGGAGCAAGAATCTGTTCAGATCCAAGAGATGAAAACAAGGCCTTTATCAGGGATTCAGTATGCTCCCGTAGCATCTCTTGACGGACCACAGCATTTTGGCAGCTGTGTAGCCTTTCATATTCCCGGTCGATAGCAATACCTGCAAAAACCTCTATACTAATGATAAAATGTGCTGAAAACTAATCACTGCATTTAAAAGGTTACAATTCCCAAACTCATTATCTGGTGTCAGTTTGCTGTAGAAGTTTATCTGAGGCATTCTTTCAACTACAAATCTGAGTTTAAAATGTGTGCTTAACAAATAATAAGAACATAATGTAAGAACAGTCGTACTGGGTCGGACCAGTGGTCCATCTAGCCCAGTATCCTGTCTTCTAACTGTGGCCAGTGCCAGATGCTTCAGATGGAATGAACAGTACAGGGCAAGTATTGAGTGATCCATCCCCTGTCATCCAATCCCAGCTTCTTGCAGTCTGAAGTTTTAGGGACATCTGAAGCATGGGGAAGTGTCCCTGACCATTTTGGCTAATAGCCATTGATGGATGTATCCTCCATAAACTTATCTAATTCCTTTTTGAAACCAGTTATACTTTTACAATAACAACTTACTACACAAGTCCAGAGTGTAGCACAAAATAAGAAGTCCTGGAATTTGAGAGCTATCGTATGGAATTACTATATACTTCAGTTGTAAAGTATTTTGACTTGAAAGAACATTGAATTATATCAATATGTGCAAAGAAAAGATTGAGAACTATTTTTATTTCTCAGCAGTTTGCTGATCAATAACAGGTCATAGGATTTAACAAGTAATCTTTAAAAAAAACCCAAGAAGTGAAAAAAGAATTTCAACAACAAAATGTCCATTATACAGTCACATAAAGAAAGCAATATTGAATGAAATAATCGTGGGTAGAGAAACTGATATAGTAATTTGAGAGAAAACTCTCCCTACCAAAGAGGTCTATGTGGATTCAGAAGTGTCTTTGGACGTTGCACAGAAATTTGTCAAGTACACATGCATGTCAAGGCAACAGCTATTGATAATTCGTCCAAGCTTAGCTGAATCAGTCCACACAAATGCCAAAGAAATGGGGCAGGAGGTCCGCTGAAGTTGTTTCACTAGCTGATATCAAAAGCTAAATGGGAAACAGAAGAAATGGTTACTTACTGTAACTGGTTCTTTGAGATGTGATAGAGATGTGTATTCCGCTTAGGTGTGTTCACGCCCAGTTCACTGGAGCCAGAGAAATTTGCCTAGCAATACCCGTAGAGGGGTGACACTCGCACGTCATGGCTGTAGCCCCTCCCCTGGCTCCATGAAGCAGTGCCACCCTGACCCTCCCTCTGTTCCTTCACACCGAATGCCTGGAAACAAGACTCCAATGTAGAGGGGATGAAGGGTGGGTTGTGGAATACATTTCTGCATTACATCTCAAAGAACCACAGTTTAAGTAAGTGTTTCTTCTTTTTTGAGTACATGCAAACATGTATTTCACTGAGTGACTCACAAGCAGCACCTTCCCCAGGAAGCAGAGCTCAGAGTTTACCTAAGCAAGCACTGCAGGACCACTATACCAAAACCTACATCCACCCCTGGAAGATGTGGTTATGAAATAATGGTTTGTGAATGAATATATCCGTACCACGTAACAGCCCTGCAAATGTCCAGCATGGAAAGGTCACCGAGGAATGCGATGGATGTTGCTTACACCCCAGTAATATGAGCTTCGTCTCTATATCTGCCCCTCAATAACCAGTCATCCAGATAGGGGAAGATGTGCATTTTCTTCTTCCTGAGATACGCCATAACAAAAACCATGCACTTGGTAAAAACTCAGAGGGGCAGAAGAGAGGCTGAATGGAAGCACTCTGAAACCTGTACTGAGAGTGGTGCTCTTCCATGACGAATCTAAGGAACTTTCTGTGTCTCAGCAAAATCGCCACAGGAAAATAGGCGTCTGGAAGGTCTAGAGTAGCAAACCGGTCATTAAGAACATAAGAATGGCCATACTGGGTCAGACCAAAGGTCCATCTAGCCCAGTATCCTGTCTGTTGACAGTGGCCAATGCCAGGTGCCCCAGAGGGAATGAACAGAGCAAGCAATCACTAAGTGATCATGCCCTGCTGCCCATTCCCAGCTTCTGGCAAACGGAGGCTAGGGACACCACCCCTGCCCATCTTGGCTAATAGCCATTGGTGGACCCCTATCCTCCATGAATTCATCTAGTTCTTTTTTGAACCCTGTTATAGTCTTGGTCTTTGCTACATCCTCTGGCAAGAATTCCACAGGTTGACTGTGTGTTTTGTGAAGAAATACTTCCTTTTGTTTGTTTTGAACCTGCTGCCTATTAATTTCATTTGATGAACCCTAGTTCTTGTGTTATGAGAAGGAGTAAATACACTTCCTTATTTGCTTTCTCCACACCAGTCATGATTTTATAGACCTCTATCATATCCCCCCTTAGTCATCTATTTTCCAAGTGAAAAGTCCTGGTCTTATTAATCTCTCCTCATATGGAAGCCGTTCCATACCCCTAATAATTTTTGTTGCCCTTTTCTTTACCTTTTCCAATTCCAGTGTATCTTTTTTGAGATGGGGCAGCCACATATGCATGCAGTATTCAAGATGTGGGCAGAATTGTCCAGAGAGGAAGACAAGGTTCTTAGCTGAGCCAAAGCCGGATCCTGATCCAGTGCTGATGGGATGACTCTGGAGGCTCTGTGACCGTAAACACCCCTGTATTTATACCCTACACACTATTTTAGTAATCTTTGTACAAAATATGTCTTGTGAACTAATCTGAAAACTAATTCACTGATCATTAATATTCTTGTGTCATGTATGTGCATGGTGTGTATTAAGAGAAATGGATATATGCTGGAATGATGACTGAAGTGTGTTTTAAATGAGGCCTGTCAGGGAGAGTCGGTAAACAGGTCTGCCCTAAACAAAGACCTGTGAATTAGCTTCTCTGACTAGCCTGGTCTTCAGGCAGAGACAATGGAGGTCCATTTTCAGATATTAGGTAAACAATGCTATCAAGATAACAAGTGGGAGAGGAAACAACATAGCATGTACACCCAGCAGGAGAAAGATGCTATTTCACAAAATACATTGCAAAGGTTTACTAGTCTATAAAGACAGGGGAGCCTGAACCTCAAGTGACAAGCAAATGAATTAGCTGACTGTATACAATATTATTGTATTATAAAAGTGTATGGAAGGAGGTCATTTATGAAAGTCTAGTACACACTGGTGATATTGTGCATTGTATGTGTTAACATTATATAAGGAATTATGGATACCCATTGATATTATGCTTTACACTCTGTGACCAAACAAAGGGAGAAACAGGCTGTCCCCCAGACAGGAGGAAAGGCAGCTATCTACCTCTCGCCAAAGAAATTAAGCAAGGTGTGACCACGAAGAATGAACGCTCCATTTGCACAGAAGTCAGTAGGGGAATGGGAAGACCAAAGGAAAGGAAAAACAGCATGAAGTCATTCTGCCATTTCAGACAAGGTCATTGGACTTTGGAAGATGTAAGAATGGACAGAAGCCATCTTTGACACCCATCGCTAGACAGACACAAGAGGCAAGAGCTCTTGCAAGCTGAGAAAGATGAGTCCTTCAACCAAGAGCAGGCATTGAAGTCTCTGGGAACTGAATGCAGGTGAGAAACCTGCTTAGGCAAAGATCTTTCACATAGGAAGACAAGGGAAGCCTGTATCTTGTACTTCTGTGGAAGGTCCTGATCTAGGGGAAAGTCAGCCATTGCTGGGAAGAAGAATGACTGGTGAGTGAAACCATCTTGAACAAAGCCTGTATATCATGCTAGATAAAGTTTTAGGTTTAGATTTTTTCCCCCAGTTATTTGCTTGTAATCCTTTCTAACTTTATTTCTTTTGCTTGGGATCACTTACCCTATGTCCTAATGTTAATGATTTTGTTTTATTTTTACTGTAAACCAATTAATTCTGTGTTTAAAGGGAACAGTGTATTTATCCCAGTTAGTTTAATAAGCTGTGATGTGTTTTGTCTCTTTAAAGGAACTTCTGAAGGCTTTAAAAGCCCTCCATTGGAATTTGCCCATTCTGTGGACAGAATACCAAATGGCAATGACAAATCAGCCCCCATGGTTTCTTTTAGAGGCTTCATAATTATTGTGAAAGGAGGAGATGTGAGTTTTAAAATGAACAAGAACATGGGTTGATTACAACTAAATGTGGCCCAAGCCCATTAAAATAATGGCTTAGCTAAAATAGCTTAGCTGTTTGATCCTCCTGCAAGCTCTCCTTCCCAGCACCCCAAGATCAATGGACTTTTGTTTTGTTTTCCTCCCACTCCTTACGTCCTTGACCTTCTCTGTTAAGTTAGGCAGCTGTCCATCAGCAATTTGCTGCGCTGTGCAAGTGTCAAGACAGTTTCAAAATCTACCATATTTTTTGCCTGGTTGCAACACTTGTGAAGTAATGACTCTATCTAACATTCTAAATCTAAACGTTCCACATCCCCTTCCGGTCTTTAGAAAGGCTGACTTACTGAGGGCTTCCTGTAAAGAATAGGAAAGCAATGATTTTGCTTTGTGCTACACTCTAGCAGTCAAAGTAGATCAAATAACTGTACTATGCAAACAAGTGTGGGATGCATTACTCATCACTTATTCACAGTTCATGCATTCTGTGGGCTAGCTTTCTCCTTGGATTTAATGCAGGAGCAAAAAACTTGATCCTGCACTCAGATATGCTGGCATACTGTTAAAGTCAGCATCTATCCTGGCTTGTAAAACAGAACACAGTGCTAAATCTTTATTAAAATTCAGTTTTTTCTATCAGGCTAACGTGTATAATGGTAGGGGACAAAGACACACACAGGGATGATTAAGGCCACTAAAATCTTCCCCCTAAAATGAAATATTCCTTCCAATAAGTGGAATGAAAAAGTGTTTGACCATTAAAGCCGAATCATTCTTATAACCCTTTGCATTTGCCTGCAATGTATCAGGTATGCCAACTTACATAGAATGAATGGCCAAAGCGTGCTTTCAAAATTAGAAACTATAGCACTGTATTAGTCCTGTATCTATACCACACGTTTTGGGATTGCATCAATGTGAAATGTGTTTGATTTCACATATTTACATGACTGGATGGGAAGAAAGAGCCTCATTATTTAGAGATTAATTATTTTAAGGGGAAAAAAGTCCCATTTGAATACTGTAGGGAATGCCTTGGCCTGCTTATTTTACCCGCTCTCTGTACTATCCCTCAAAATCTCCCTTTCCATTTCGTTCTTACTTTTTGGCTCCCTAAACTGCTTTTCCCTTCCTCCCCCCGTTCTTGCCATGGTTGGGAGGAACAGATAATATTTCTAATAGGGCTGTTGATTAATCAGTTAACTCACGCGATTAACTCAAAAAAATTAACCATGATTCAAAAAATTAATCGCGATTAATCAGTTTTAATTGCACTGTTAAACAATAGAATACCAATTGAAATTTATTAAATGTTTTGGATTTTTTTTCAAATGTACGGTATTCTGTGTTGTAATTGAAATCAAAGTGTAAATTATTTTTTATTACAAATATTTGCACTGTAAAAATGATACACAAAAGAAATTGTATTTTTCAATTCACCTCATACAAGTACTGTAGTGCAATCTCTTTTTGGAAGTGTAACTTACAAATGTAGATTTTTTTTTAGTTACATAACTGCACTCAAAAACAAAACAATGTAAAACTTCAGAGCATACAAGTCCACTCAGTCCTACTTCTTGTTCAGCTAATCACTAAGACAAACAAGTTTGTTTACATTTACAGGAGATAATGCTGCCATCTTCTTATTTACAATGTCACCAGAAAGTGAGAATAGGCCTTTGCATGGGCTTCTTTAGCCGGCATTGCAAGGTATTTACGTGCCAGATATGCTAAACATTCGTATGACGCTTCATGCTTCGGCCACCATTCCAGGGGACATACTTCCATGCTGATGACACCTGTTAAATAAATAATGCATTAATTAAATTTGTGACTGAACTACTTGGGGGGAGAATTGTTCCCTGTATGAGTATGTCCCATGCTCTGTTTTACTCACATTCTGTCATCTGAGACTGCTATAACATGAACTCACTCTCAACAGCTCTCAACATGTGCTGGGTCGTCAACCGAGACTGCTGTAACATGAAATATATGGCAGAATGCGGGTAAAACTTGCATCAGTTTTACATTGGTCTAACATTGGCAGAATGCGAGTTCATGTTATAGCAGTCTCGGATGACGACCCAGCACATTTTGAGAGCGAGTTCAGAGCTGTTGTATTCCTAGGATATTTATCCAATCTTCCAATAAATCCTTGCAAACCCTACAGTGGGAAGTATGGTTGATTCTTAATGGAAAACAGGATTATTTCATAGGGCCAGATTCTGCCACCAATACTCTGTCACTAATATTTTGCAAGTAGTACCCTTGAAATCAGTGGAACTGTTTGAGGAGTAAGTTACTTTTTAACATGAGTAAAGGCAGCTTAATCTAGACCATAGGGATCTAAGTGAAATTTAATCATTTATGCAAGAGATTGAACATTATAACACTCTTCAGTTTAGCAAATAAAACACAGAGCAAGCTATTTTTATTTAAGAGATAATACATTTATAGAAAGAATGTCATATGCCCCAGTCTTGGTAAGAAAACCATGAGAGGAAACAAAGGCGGTGAAAAAAGAATGTGTGCAGGGAGAGGAGGGTGGTGATGTATTGGAATAAAACCGTGGACTCCATTTGTCGTCCTGCAAATGATCCTCCTCTCCCGCAAAATCTTATCCCTTTTGACAACAGCATTTCTTACTGTATATCTTCTTAGACAGTAAATGATTTGGAATAGGGACCATCATTCTTGTGTTTGTGTAGTATCTAACACAATGGGGTGTCCTGGTTGTCAGGGCCCATAGTGGGGGCTGTCTGACCTCGTGGTCAGAGTCAGAAATAGTGTAGGAATCATGGATAGAGGGTCAATCTGGAGTCAGTGGTCGTGCCAGAGGTTAAACCAGAGCCAGAAGTCATGCCAAGGGTCGGAGCTGGTGTCAGCACCTGAAGGTCAGGGTAAGGAAGCAGCAACCAGGGACAAGAAACAAAGTTGAGATGGCAGGAACAAGATGCAGGCAAGAAGGCAGCAACTAGTTGCTCAGAGAAGGAGTGACATAGGAATTAGGAAGCTTTATGCCAGGTGGTATCCAATTAGGAATCCGCTGCTAGTCATTTGACTTGAATCAGCCCTTGAATCAGCTCTCATATGCCCTTGCAGTGTGGTGGTGTGGAGGGTAAGGCTCTCACTTGGCAACCCCGTGGGCCCGGGTTTCAGATCTAGGGTGCCAGACTCTGATCCATTCCTGGTACTCTTTGGTGTTACTGTCATACAAATATAAAAACAATAGTAAACCAGAATGCAGTGCTGGAATTTTCTTTGGGAGATACAGTACTGTCGGCATTAAATGAAAGGAGATTTTGGGTTTGTCTGTTCAGTAATTTTGTCAATATGATTTTTAAATTGCATGTAAATTTTATCGTCACATCCCCTTGTTATTAGAGACAAGATGAAAATGGAACTGCTCATTTATGAGCATAAATTCGATCTTGTTGGTATTACTGAAACCTGGTGGGGATGATTCACATATTTGGAATGTCAAAAATCAATAGTTATAACCTGTTTAGGAAGGATTGAGTGGGCAAATGGGGAGGAGGAGTGGCACTCCATGTCAAAAGTGGCATTACCTATTTCTGAGTCACAGATAACTGGAAGAAAATGATTCTGAATGCTTATGGCTCAATGTCCTAACAGATAAAGCACAAGATGGAGTACTAGTTTGTATGTGATACAAACCACCAACTCACTCTAGGGAACACAATGACCAGCTCCTTATCCACCTATCTATAATGTGTAGGGAAAAAAAAAAGCTGTGTGATCATGGGGCTCTTAAATTTGAGTGACATATGCTGGAGGGCTCATGCTGCCAGTACTAAAACATCCTTGGTATTTTTAAATATTATAGATAACAATTTTCTAACTTAAAAAAACAATTGTTGCATACATCACAGGAGAATTCTATATTAGACGTTGTCTTGACAGACAAAGAGGAACCTCTCACAGAAATAAAACTTAATTGTAGTTCAGTTACAAGTGATCATGATTTGATTTCATTTATAATGTGCAAACAGCATGAAGTCCAGCATGATTATATATATACACACATTTGGTGCTTTAGTAGGGCCAATTTCACAAAGCTGAAAACCATTATGAGCCAAACCAGCTGGGAGGAAGAATGTAATTAAAAAAAAGTGAATGATAACTGGGAATTGTTTGAGAACACTTTACTAGATGCCCCCAAAGCCACAATACCATGGTCGAGGAAGAAGGCTGTATTGGTAAAAAATCTGACCTGGTTTAAAAGGGAAGTGAAGGTAGCTTAAAAAAATAACATATATAACAAATGGAAGAAAGAGGAAGTTGATAGCAATAAATATAAATCAGAAATTATACTGAAGAATATTGATAGGGGAAGTGCAGGAACACAAGAAGAAATCTATTGCCAACAGAGTTAAGGACAATAAAAAGGAGGTGTTTTTTTAAAAGTATATTAGTAACAAAAAGAATCCTAACAATGGTATTGATCCATTACTAGATGGAAATGGTAGAATTATCAACAATAATGCATAAAAAGGCAGAAGTGTTCAATAAATAATTCTGTCCTGTTTTGGGAGAAAAAAGATGTAGTAATATCATAGGACAACATTCTTTCCATTCCACTAGTATCCAGGAGGAGTTAAAACAATAGATACTAAAGTTAGGCATTTATAAATCAGCAAATCCAGATATCTTGCATCCAAGAGTTTTAGAAGATTTGGTTAAGGAGCATGGTGGGATTGTTAATGTTGATTTTTCAGTAAGTCTTGGAGCACTGGGAAGTTCCAGAAGACTGGAAGAAAGCTAATGTTGTGCTGATACTTAAAAAGGGTAAATGGGATAACCCAGACACTGTTAATATGACAGTGATGCCAGGCAAGATAATCAAGTGGCTTATACTGGACCCAATTAACAGGGTTAAAGGAGGGTAATATAATTGATGCCAGTCAACATAGTTGCCAGTTTTATGGAAAATAGATCTCATCAAACTAACTTGATACCTTTTCTGATGAGATTACAAGGGTAGGTCTACACTACAGGGTTAAGGCGACCTAAGTTACGCAACTCCAGCTATGTGAATAACGTAGGTGGAGTCGACGTAACTTAGGTCGACTTACTGCGGTGTATACACGGCACTAGGTCAACGGGAGAAACTCTCCTGTCCACTTACATTATGCTTCTTGTTCCGGTGGAGTACTGGAGTCGATGGGAGAGTGCTCTGCGGTCGATCGATCGCCGCAGGGTCAGTCCACGGTAAGTGTAGACATACCCCAAGTTTGGTTGACAAAAGTAATACTGGTGAGGTAACAGACTTCTGTAAGGCATTTGACTTGGTACTGCATGACATTTTGATTAAAAAAACAGAAAGATATAAAATTAACTTGGCAGACAATAAATGGATTAAAAGCTGGCTAACTAGATCTCAAAATGTAATTGTAAGTGAAGAATCATTAAGTGGGTATTTCTCTAATGGGGGCCCTGTGCTATTCATCATTTTTATTAATGACCTGGAAGAAAACATAAAATCATCACCAATAAAGTTTGCAGATGACACGCAAGTTGGGGGATTGGTAAATAATGAAGACAGCAGGTTACTAATACAGAGGAACCTGGCTGGCTTGGTAAACTGGGCAGAAGTAGTTTTAATATAGCTAAATATAAATGTATATATCTACAAACTAAGAATATAGACCATACTTTCGAGATGGGGGACTCTATCCTGGGAAACAGTGACTCTGAAAAAGATTTGGAAGTCACAGTGAATAATTAGCTGAACATGAGCTCACTGTGCAACACTGGCAAAAAGAGCCACTGTGCCCTTTGGATGCATAAACGGGGTAATCTTGAGTAGCAGTAGAGAGATTATTTTACTTGGCACTGGTATGATCGTTGCTGGAATGCTGTGACCAGTTCTGCCTACAATTCAAGAAGGATGTTGATAAATTGGAGACGGTTCAGAGAAGAGCCACATGACTAGTTGAAGGAGTAGAAAACATACTTTATAGTGACCTTAACAATAAGGTTAAGGGATGACTTGATCACAGCCTGTAAGTACTTACAGTAAGTACTTGGGGAACAAATATTTGATTATGGGCACTTCAATCTGCAGAGAAAGATATAACATGATCCAGTGGCTGGAAGCTGAAACTAGACAAATGCAGAATGGTAATAAATTGTACATTTTTAACAGTGAGGGTAATTGACCATGGGAACAATTTACCAAGGGTTGTGGTGGATTCTCCATCACTGGCAATGTCTAAATCAAGATTCTAAAATGTATGCTCTAGGAATGATTTTGGGAAAGTTCTATGGCTGTGTTATACAGAAGGTCAGACGAGCTGATCATGGCGGTCCCTTTTAGCCTTGGAATCTATGAATCTATGTGTTTAATAAAATCCAGGCCCATTTCCTGGGCCAGACTCTGAGACACTCACTCTGGTTTAGTAGCACCTTAATTCACAAGCAGCCCCACGGGCCATAATGGGACTACTTGTGGATTATGGTACTGTTCAATGTGAGTAACAATATCCAAATCTAGGACTCTGGATTTCCCTAGTATCCCTCAATCTATGGTTCGCATTAAAACATTCTGTGTAGGAGTTCTATTAAACAGGTGAATTCTTCTAAAAACAACTCTATTTCCAAGCTGTTTTTCTTCCACCTCCCCTAATAAATTCATTTTATATACAGTTAATTTCTTTCGCTTCAGTCTTGAGAATCCTTTCTGCTAGGCATAGTGATTAGCTGAATCATGAGAGAATCTTTGGCTAAAACTGGAAGAGGAATGTTTAGTGTGTGATTAAAATAAATTAGAACCATCACTCTCCAAGTTCACATTGTGTTCTGATTAAGATCTGTAGGCTTGTGTAGTTGCTTTCCACTGAATAATGACACATTTTTCATTAACACTTCATAAGATTAAGAAAAAAAGTTTTTGCCACTAAAATTGTTTGTTCATTTTTTATGAATAGTGTTGCTGAATCATTCTTTATCTCTTAAGATAATTGATTTTAGCACTTTTGGTAGACCCATTTAGCCTCATTTATTCTGACTATCTTTGAGTTTAGTCATCTTTTAAATTCAAACACAGAAAACCAAGCACACTCTCATTCTTTCTTAAACCAGGAGCAGAGGCTCTGAGGCTAAAGTTACTTTTGTTCTTGTTTTCAAGAATCTAAAATAAAAGTGAAGTCTCCATGATCATGCTACAGCGTGTCCCATTGTAATAATCTGTAGCCATTCTTCTTAGTTGGCTACGGATTATTTTTTTTTAAGGCTAGAAGAAATCATTATGATTGTGTAGTTTGACCTCTTACAAAGCACAGGCTAAAGAATCTCACTCAACAACTTCTGCATCAAGTCCATAACTTCTGTTCGTGCTAGAGCATATCCTTTAGAAACATATTCAGTCTTAATTTAATGCCTATAAAAGTGATCAAGAATCCACTATATCCCTAGGTAAGTTGTTCCAATGGTTAGTTACCCTCACTGTTTAAAAATTATTTCTAGTTTGAAGTTTTCTACTTTCCACTTCCAATTGTTGAATCTTTTTCTACCTCTTTCTGCTGGAATAAAGAGCTGTCTAGTGTAACAAATTATGGCTTTCAAATCATAATCAAGTAACTTCTTAACTTCATCTTGGATAAACCTAATGGATTGAGTTCTTTTTAGTTTCCAACACGTTTTCCTGCCCTTAGATCATTCATGTAATTCTTTTCTGAACCTTTTCCAGTTTGTTAGTATCTTTTTTTTAAAAAATGTGGACACCAAAATTGGAAATGGTGTTCCACTAATATTACATGTACAGCATTAATAAGACCTAATAGCACCTCCCCATTCCTACCTGATACTCCCCTGCTAATATATCCAAGGGGCACTTTTGTCCTGTTGGCTAGAGCATCACACTGGGAGCTTATAGTCAATTGGTTATCTGCCATGACCCCTAAATTCTCTTCTGAGTAAGTGCTTTCCAGGATACACTCCCTCATCTTGTAAGTGTGACCTTACATTCTTTGTTCCTAGACATATGACCTTGCACTTGGCTGTGTTAAAATGTATGTTTTATTAATCTAGCTCAGTAGCTAGAAGATGTCTGTCATCAAATTTGCTCTTCTCCATTCTAGTCTGTTCTGGACTGTCTTTGGCCAAGCTCTCTGCTCATGTCCATTTTTCCAGAATATATATTCCCTATATTCTGTTTACATAAGTGGGATCTTTTCATATATGGTTCAAGGGGAGAATATGTCTGTATCCTCCTTCCTCTAATAAGTGCTGCTTCAACTTGGTAAGGCTGACTATTTAAATTTTTTTCCACATGTTCTTGTAAAGCTTTTAATATTTTAATATTTCCCTTTCATTATATCAGTCTAACAACTTCTTTGTTTGAAATAAGGTCTAGCACTTTTAGTGACTGAATTATTGACATAGAATTAGGTAGATTCTACATATCGTAAGTTATTACCTGACAAACTTTGTTTTCAGCTGGAATATCCAAAGACTGTAGTGCCCTTTGGCACTGGTGGGTCTGGATCTCTTGCTGCCAAGTGTTAATGCATTTTTCATTAGTACTTTGGAGATCTGCTCATATAAGTGTACAATTTTTGCAGATGTTCATGTGGCACAAGGGCAGTATAGCTTATCTGATAAACAGCCTTTGCTCCCTAATTGTTCAATTATTTTCAGTAGCTTAGTTTGTCTTACCAATCTGTGGTCAGATGGAACCCCAGGGTCCCAATAATTGCAGCAATCATACAGAACAGTATTTCATGAAACAATCCTAGAAAACAGAATAAATGTTCAAATTTGGAAGTAGAGCAAATATTTTGGAAATCTTTTCCTTTTAAGTAATATTATCTAAGTTTATCTGGTGGGACCCTGGAATCTCTTCCAAATATTATTTATTAACTAATGATACACATTGTACAATTGATTTCCTGTCAAATGATGTTCAATGGCCAGCACAAGACTGTTAGAGACTTATTTTTTGGTGAACTACAGATCAGTAAAGTTTACCCTTCCCTTCCTTTCCCCCCCCAACAACTAAGGATATGTAGCATATAGAGAAGGGTGAGTTTGCTTTCCCTCTCCTCCTAATGAGCTCTGTTCTGGGGCCTGTGGGGAAAAAAAAACATTAGTTCTGTAAAATAGTCCTACAGTAAACTGATGTTTATGGTCATGTTGGGTGTGTTTGTACTATTACAATTTTAGAACAGAAAGAATATATGAGATGATGAAATCCTAGCATGAATAGTTCCATGTGAGCCATTCTTGGATCCAGATCCTGTAGAGAGTGTTCAACAAGCCGCACAACCGCAAGACAGCAAGCCTGGATCTTTGAGTCAGTTATGTAGAACATGTTGAACCCCTTATGTTGCCCTGGGCTGCTGTTAAAATTGTTGTCACCTGCCTCCCTGCCTGTCTCCCTTAGGAGCAGAAAATAAAAAGCTTTTTCACATCAGGCCTACCACCTGCAGATCCTGTAAGAAGCACAAACAGTCCTGGTCTTCCTCGTAGCTTCCAAGAAAAGGAGCTCCAGAATGCTGAGAGCTCTCCCCCTGAGCTTTCTACACCAAGCTTAAATTGTTTGTACACAGCAACAGTTCACCACAAATGAGCTATCATTGTGTTACACCGACAGACCCCGGTCGTTGGTGGGCAGGATCAAACCTGGGGCCTCTGGAGCTTAGTGCATGAGCCTCTATTGCATGAGCTAAAAGCAGACTCATTAATCTCTCTCTAAGTGGTTTCAGTGCCACTAGATGTGACAGAACACCAAACCCAGAAGGTGTGTGGGTTACAGGTGCGCATGTAGAACATGCCTCAGATGTTGGCGGGAATGGGTACACTTTCTATGAGAATGGTTCAATTATATACTTGGAATTTGGTAATTATTATTTTTACCCTGTTTTTGTCGAAACACATTTTTAATTTGTATTCTTTCTCTCCACTGTGTCTGAAAAATGTTGTTGTTTTCTGGTGGATAATGCTTTCTAGTATGAATGGTTTTTGCTCTGCTAATTAATTTTGGTAGATGAGTTCCAAAGTCTCAGCAAAACAGAATGTGATCCATTTGGATTCTCACTAACATTGGAAGGGAGAAAGTAAGATATTTCTGCAAGATGCACGAAACCAACTGAATCCAGAAAAGCATTGTCTCTGTTATTGCAATTGAGATTTCTCCATAACAGCATTTTATTGCTTGCTTTTTGGGGGGGGATGAACTATTTTGATTCATAATTGTGATTCTGCATAGGGGGAACAAGAAACCCTGAATAACAGATCAGAAATTAAAGAGTAATTGTAACAGAATTCCTGTTATTGCATTTTGCATTGGTGGAAAATACATCGGCTCCTTCCCCATCCCCTTAATCTTATCAATTTAGCCAATTTAGCCAATTTAGATGTGCTGTCTGGCTTTTTTGTAATCATGCATGTAGGCATTAAGTATACTATAATTTCTGACAATTGTGAGAGTAAAAGTGATTAAGATATAAGGGAGTCACCCTTGAATTTAAAGACCTGGGTCTCATAACTCCTTGCCTTGGGGAAAGAGGAGAAAATCCTAGATCTCTGTCTGGGAACACAGCTTCTACCAGTCCGTCCTTGTTGTAAGAACTTGGTCAGAAGGTTGGGAATGCCTACTTAAGTGAGACTGCATTGCTATAGTGCAAATATCTATTTTCTGTTAAACTCATCAAATGCCCTGATCCTGAGATGAGTTCCATGTGGGTGGATCCCATGGATTTATCTCAGAGCCTAAATTTGCAGTAACTCCCTTAAGTAAAGGAAGCTATTCTGGATATACGCCAAGGTAACTGAGATCGGAATGTGGGTGAGAGTGTACAGGATTGTCTTGAGTGGGTTTGTGTGTGCATGTTGTGTGCACTACTTGCAGATAGCTCTGAATTCAAGGAGTTACATAACCTCTTCACAACTTCATCAGGCAACAAGGTGCCTTTCCCAAGCTCTCTATTCAGATCAGACCCGCAGGTTATATGTTTGTAGTTGTTACTTTGGAGCCTATTGCTTATCTGTACGTGTGTAGTGAATTTCATTTTACATCTACACCAATAGCCTGCAGAGCCAAAACTTTTGGAATCGTACTTGTTGCAGTGTGATGATTTCTGCACTACTTCCAATTTGCTCTTATTAGGAAAGATAAGTAGAATACAGACAGACCCGTGTCTACATTACATTTATTGATTATTCTTACACAAATACATGTTCTGGTATGACTTGCACATTTAACTTGCCTGCATTGTTCATAACTGGACTGCATGCATAAAACAGATACATGCAGTTCCAGTTTCACCAAGGTTTATATTCTCTCCACACCTGTATAAAACTCCTGTTAATGTTGACTGGATATAAATGCAATGAGTGGAATATACTGTCTGTCCCTCCAAGAGTGAGTAATTCCATGAAAACCCATTTAATGCCTTATTCCTCTTGAACACAGTGTCCCCCACAAATGTGCTGCCTGGTTCAGAAATAATTCAGATGCCCCACAAGCTGAAAAGTCTATATTCAGTACACACTTGTGGTAATTGCTCTCCTGCCTCATGTGAGTTGGGTGAGGTAGTGCTTCCATGGCTTTCAATTAATCAGTGGGTACACTTAATTTAATTATCTTTCAATTAAAAGATAATTGTCACAACATTGAAATTCTTATTTAGCCTTTATGTACTTCCATGTATTATGGAATGTAGCTCTCTAGCACTAAGAATGAATTTCTAAGCTCTGAAAGAAAATTCTTTCCTGGGTATCTGGCTGGTGATCTTGCCCATACGCTCAGGGTTTAGCAGATCGCCATATTTGGGGTCGGAAAGGAATTTTCTTCCAGGGCAGATTGGAAGAGGCCCTGGAGGTGTTTTGCCTTCCTCTGTAGCATGGGGCAGGGGTCACTTGCTGGAGGATTCTCTGCTCCTTGAAGTCTTTAAACCACGATTTGAGGACTTCAATAGCTCAGACATAGGTGAGAGGTTTTTCGCAGGAGTGGGTGGGTGAGATTCTGTGGCCTGCGTTGTGCACGGGGTCGGATTAGATGATCATAATGGTCCCTTCTGACCTTAGTATCTATGAATCTATGAAAGAGCTCCATTTAGATCAGAATGCAGAAGCCTGCTGCTCCCCAAAAACAGTTACTGGGAACTCATCATCCTGTACTAGAGTTACCACCTTTGAAATGCAAAAAAACTGGCAGCTAGGCCGCCACAAAAGGCAAGCCCACTGCAATCCCAACCCCCAACCACAAGGCATCTCCGCAATCCTCTCTTCAACAACCTCTTGCAGAGAGCACACATAGAGATAAAACTGATAACATCATTCATTTATCAGCACATTTTGCCAGCCAGTATTTGTAGTCTGTTTCATTTAGCCAGTTGTCATTGAACGTGCAGTTTCTGATGTGAGTTCTTCTTTTGGGGGGTGTAGTAGGATCACTAGCACCATCGCTCTTGTTGCTGGCACCCAGTGCCGAGAGGCTAAACAACAGCTGGAGTTGGTTCGCTACCCGGTGTGCTACACCCAATAATCACAACGGGGTGGAGAAGCAGAAAAGTTTATTTGCAGCTGCAAAAAGGTACACGGAGAATAAAATCTCAAATCCTGCACACAGAGCAGGAAGTTACACAGGCTTTTATACATCCTTTTTCCCAGCATACTTATCCAATAGCAAGCTGCCCTAAGTATCCATATAGCCAGCCAATCCAATTCCCAGCTAGTTTCCTTGTTCTCTGTATCATTTCTTAAACCATACATAAAGCTGCTTTATTCAGCATTGTTCTTCCATATCTGCCCTGTTTGGCCTTGCTTAGTTTCAGGCAGTCTGATTCTGCAGCATATTGTTGCAGATCCTCAGCATAACTGCTGTGTGTGCCTCCAGGCGGGGCGGGGGGAGGCAAGGACACTTGGGCCTAGTACGCAGAGCTGCTGGCCTAGTGCGAGGGGGCTTCATCGACACTCATGGTCTTCCATCCCCTCGAGTTACCTAGTGGCCATGCCCCAGTGTCCCCAACACTCTGATCTTCCATTATTTAACATGCCTCACATGTCTCCTCACTCTCGCATGACTCAAACCCTCTCTCTCACACACGCATGGTGCGCTTGCATGTTGGTGGACCCACAGCTGCTGTGTTTTCAACAGTTTTGATCTGTTATTGCTTAAACTGCGGAAGTGGGAACATTGCAGCATCTTTAACTGGACACACAAACTTTTAACATTAGATATCCCAGTGTATTGTGATAATAATGCAAATCTTTAGACCCATGTTAAAAAAAAACCCTGGCACATAAAATTATTTTTCTGGCAAATCCACGAAAAAATAGGCCAGGCTGGTTAAATACTGACCAGGTTGTAACCCTATCCTGTACTGCTGGATCTCCACTCAACACTTTGTTCCTGTCAAGGCTTCTATCCTGATTGTTCAAAGTCCTGTGTGGAATTGCTTCTAGCTATGTGAGACGGTTTCTTTTTTCATGATGACGACATCTTGGTGGGAGTTAGGGCTTTCTTAAAGGGACATTCGCAGTGGGAAATCCCATGAAGGGATCCTATCATGTGGCACTTTGGGGAACAGAATGGGGTGCTGCTTGGGGCCATGTGTCCTCAGAGTCTTAGCTCTATTGAGGGTGCAGAGGGTTAAGCGACTATGGTGACTTTCTACATTTTTTTTTTTTTGCTTAGCTATGTAAATCTTCTTCTGGCTTTTTGTGCCCACCTCTGTATCTGTACTGACCTTCTTGTCTTGTGGCTTCACCAGCCAATACTCTTCTGAGCTTTTTCCACAGCTATGCAGCTTGCACACAGTGGCCTTCTGGAAATCAGAGAACAATTCAGATCTATGTTAAACATAAACATCTGGGGCATTTAAAATCCCCTGGAAAAAAGCTGGTAAATCTACCAAATCTCCATTTTCAAACAAACAAAACCAGCAAACAAAAAGCAGCAACGTATCGAATTGCTGAGAACCAGTTGAAGAAAGCATGAATTAATTGATTTTTAATTTATTTAGTAAAGCAACCCCATTCTATCTCTACACATGGCTTCCTTTTGGTTGCGGGATGGTATGAAAGGTGTTTCTTGGTTTTCATTGTGGAGTAATGTACAAGAGCTGTACAGTACACAAGTAAGGGATAGTAAGGGATTTCATGCTATTGCTTCCATAGCCCACTGGCTGTGTGTAATGCACCCCAGTTCCGTGTCTGATTCACAGAGGTGTATGTTTGTTACAGATCCAGCTATGGAGGCTGCTGTTTTAGCTCAAGCTGTAGAAGTTCCCGCTTTTAGCTCTTGAGATCCCTTGTTTAATTGTCAATTTGGCCAAGATGGTGGCAGTCACACCTGCAAAATACAATACTTCCATAGCATGCATAAAAACAAATGACTAAAAGAACACATTTTCCTATTTCTCTGTGTAGTCATTACTGAATATGTTCTTTGCCACCACTAGCCAACAAACCATATTGTTTGGATTTTCTTGCCTGACTCTCTTTAAATCATAGCTCTCAGTTCTCCAGTTCATTGCTGTAGAATGCTTCTCTGTACTGTTCTAACAGTAAGAAACATAATGAAGCAGAATAATTATCTGCAGTTGAGATACTCGTAGCTTGGAAGCTAACCTAGTTTCTAGCCTCCCAGGTTTTAACAGTTCTACAGGACTGCTGGTCAGAACTGTTTCTGGTAATCTCAAGAGAAGTGACCTTGTAGTAACTGTCAGGGTATTGTTGCTATCTTCCAAACAACAGCAAAAGTGAGGTATGCATGGATAAACTTTCTCAGACAGGGGGACATTGGGCCAGATTCTCAGCCCATGTCAATTGGCATAGCTCCATTGAAGTCAATCCACACCAGCTGAGGATCTGGCCTCTTATTTGGAGCATTTAGGTCCAGGTTAGTGTCTAGGTTAGGTTAAGCCTGGGGAGGATTGGAAGGAGGTATTGAGGTGTATCCTTACATTTTTTAAAAGGGCTTGGACAAAGAAGTTCTTGCAGGATATGGAGGTAGATATTACCATATCTGAGGTAGAAGTGAAACTCGAACAGCTTAATGGGACTAAATCGGGGGGCCCAGATAATCTTCATCCAAGAATATTAAAGGAATTGGCACATAAAATTGCAAGTCCATTAGCAAGAATTTTTAATGAATCTGTAAACTCAGGGGTTGTACTGTATGACTGGAGAATTGCTAACATAGTTCCTGTTTTTAAGAAAGGAAAAAAAGTGATCCAGGTAACTACAGGCCTGTTAGTTTGACATCTGTAGTATGCAAGGTCTTGGAAAAAATTCTGAAGGAGAAAGTAGTTAAGGACATTGAGGTCAATGGTAAATGGGACAAAATACAACATGGTTTTACAAAAGGTAGATCGTGCCAAACCAACCTGATCTCCTTCTTTGAGACAGTAACAAATTTTTTAGACAAAGGAAACGCAGTGGATCTAATTTACCTAGATTTCAGTAAAGCATTTGATACAGTGCCACATGGGGAATTATTCGTTACATTGGAAAAGATGGGGATCAATATGAAAATTGAAAGGTGGATAAGGAACTGGTTAAAAGGGAGAATACAGCGGGTCATACTGAAAGGTGAACTGTCAGACTGGAGGGAGGTTACCAGTGGAGTTCCTCAGGGATCGGTTTTGGGACCAATCTTATTTAATCTTTTTTTTACTAACCTCAGCACAAAAAGTGGGAGTGTGCTAATAAAGTTTGCGGATGGTACAAAGCTGGGAGGTATTGCCAATTTAGAGAAGGACCGGGATATCATACAGGAGGATCTGGATGACCTTGTAAACTGAAGTAATAGCAATAGGATGAAATTTAATAGTGAGAAGTGTAAGGTCATGCATTTAGGGATTAATAACAAGAATTTTAGTTATAAGCTGGGGACGCATCAATTAGAAGTAACAGAGGAGGAGAAGGACCTTGGAGTATTGGTTGACCACAGGATGACTATGAGCTGCCAATGTGATATGGCCGTGAAAAAAGCTAATGTGGTCTAGGAATGCATCAGACGAGGTATTTCCAGTAGAGATAAGGAGGTGTTAGTACCATTATACAAGGCACTGGTAAGACCTCATCTGGAATACTGTGTGCAGTTCTGGTCTCCCATGTTTAAGAAGGATGAATTCAAACTTGAACCGGTACAAAGAAGGGCTACTAGAGTGATCCGAGGAATGGAAAACCTGTCTTATGAAAGGAGACTCAAAGAGCTTGGCTTGTTTAGCCTAACCAAAAGAAGGCTGAGGGGAGATATGATTGCTCTCTATAAATATATCAGAGGGATAAATACCGGAGAGGGAGAGGAATTATTTAAGCTCAGTACCAATGTGGACACAAGAACAAATGGCTTATCTTTAAATGTTTGTCCCTGATTTATTAAATGAGAGAGTTTAAAAATTGTGGGCCAGATCCTTACTTACTGTAAACTTATGTAGTTCTATCTAAGTTAATAGAACTATGCCAATTTATACCAGCTGGGACTCTGAACCTGTATTTATTTATTTGATTTACTTCCTAAGCATCCCCCCATCCATTTCCCTAGAAAAGATAACTTTTTTTTAATGTCCAGAGTTATCTGCTATAGAAGTTTTTAAAAATCTGACAATAGAAAATTATACTTAAATAGTCTCAGTAAGTACTTCTCTAATGGCGGATCTTATCAGAACAGATTTCAATGTTAAGTTACAATAATGCTGAAGTCTAGACATCATAACTATATATTCTTCTGTGTAAAGGCCATCATCTCCTTAAATAAAATATCAGATTTGATGAGATGGTGAGGGAACTACTGTCAATTTCTGCAGCTAGAGAACTGGAGAAAGCAGTCTGCTGCACTAGTCTTGCATTAGAAGCCCAGCTAATATTTGAAGCAGGGAAGCTGTTCATTCTCTCATTTTGCAGAGGTGCCCCCCAAGCATTGGTGGGAAGGAGCAGATGCCATCTTGCGCTAAAGCTTTGCTACCCCATGTGAGATATTGTAATCAGTAGAGCTGCTGAGTGCTGTGGTAACCCAAACCTCTTAATGTACTCAGTAACACCAGGTGTACCGTGACTTGGCAGCAACCACAGACTCATCAACTGCTAGGTCCTACAGGTTCTAGCTCTGGTAGGTCCAATAAGCACTTGGACATATGGCTGAACTGAGGAGGTGTTTTACCGGAGTTGGCAAGAAAGAGAGATTGCAAACACCCCAGATACAACTGCTTAAGCCACTGTATTTCAAGATACAACATACTGGTTCCTGGCTTGCCCCCTGGCATCCAATAGAGGGTTAGGGTGCTCCAGGCCTAGCTATGGGGTGCCATCTTCAGACTGTTCCTCTATTAAAGCCAGCAGATAACTTGCAGGCTTCATGGCCAGGATCAGTCTGTGGCATATCTAATGGGAGATCCATCTACATTGGTGCTCCACTGCTGTGGCAGCGCTTGCTGCACAGCTCCTGATAGACGGCTGCTCTAACCACACAGGCCCGTCCTGCTTGTCTATCATCGTCCTTTACAGGAACAGTGGCCCCTTTTCTTGGGTCCAGCCCTGGGTCAGAGCACAGTGGCCTCTGTCAGGATTAAGCTCTAGCCTCTAGGGCATTTTCTCTGCAATAGCCTTCTTTGGGCTTCCTGCCCCTTAAGAGCCTGAGCTGACCCTGGCTGTGACCCCGTAGGGTGACCAGGTGTCCAGTTTTGGACTGAAACACCCAGTCTAAAAGGGATCCTGGCGGCTCCGGTCAGGCCTTTCTCTACAAGTTCTTCAACTGGCTGCAATGTGTGCCACTCACAGCCTGCTCCACACACGTCTCCTTAGCTTCTCTGCAGCATGCTTTTCTACTGTGCTCCAAGACGCCATGCGGCCAAGTCCATGCTGCTTCCAGCTCCAGCTTTCTCACTCTGCTCTTGAGTTGCCACATGGCCGTTATTTTAGCAGCATGCACACACACACAAGTTAGATAAAAACATAAATACTCTTGCTGGAAGATTCCAATGTAACACTAGTTTATTTCCTAGAATTCAGAACAATTGCACACAAGAACCCTAAAACAGAGTGGGAGAAAACAGGCAGTGAGGCAGAACTCACATATACCTTGTGCTGGCTCTTTCCAAGCTGAATCTGATCACGTGCTTTGCTACAAACCCTCTAGCCTTTCAGGAGGACCAGGAACTTAAAGTGATAGCTTGCAAGTCCATCACAATCCTCAATATACACTGTGGCCTCTCCTGCCTGACCTGCTCTTGCCACATCCACTGTCTTCCCAGAGGAGGAGGTCACTTCCTGGAGTTTCCACTCCGCCGTGAGCCAAAGGATATGAGTGCACCTGTTACCCGGGCTTTTTAGAACCCCAATAGCGGCAACGTAACTATTTTATTTTAGGCGGTGTTAGGAATAAATTAATAGGAATACAGCAATTTTGTCTAAGATTTATGCCAGTAAGCGTGCTTTATTTAAAATAGCAGTTTATTAGATTTAAGCACACACAAACATAAGCGATAGGTTTAGAACATTTTAGATATTTACTTAATATTTGGAATGGTACTGAGTAATTAACAGCAGCTTTGCAGTGGCCAGATGCTTACCCACTGGGGAGATAGGGTGTTAAGAAAAACATTTTTTAAGATGGCTTTAGAGGTTTACTTTAACGTATATTTTATTAGCTAATATTTTATAATTATTTTTATAAAATATATAGATATAATAATTTTTTAAAAATTTTAATATTAGAGGTGTTTAGCGTTGTTTTTTTTAATTACTAAGGTTTTTAGTTTGTTTGTTTTTTACTTTGAGTAGTAGAAATTCCAGCTAG
The DNA here is from genome assembly GCF_015237465.2 of Chelonia mydas. Lineage (NCBI taxonomy): Eukaryota > Metazoa > Chordata > Testudines > Cheloniidae > Chelonia > Chelonia mydas. The sequence goes on from NC_057850.1 coordinate 227,986,632, forward strand.
ATATGATTTTGCTTTTAAAAGATTGTTTTTAAATTTTTAAATATGTGGTTAATTTAGTTTATTAATTTAGGGTGGCTGAATGCATATTATATGGTTGTAATTAACTGGATTACATTTTGGGGTATACATTCCCCTTAAATTCAGGGCATAAAATAGTATGCTGCTGAGCAGATTCATCACAGCATTTTGTAACGGGAGGGGAAGGGCTAACCAACCTCAATTGATTGCAGCGTTCCCACTGTATTGCATATCAATCCAGGACTAGTGTTTGGAAAAAAATTTCTAACCTTGTAATAATTAAACTTTTCTACCCAAGTGTTTTAGCCCTTCTATATTGTGAGATAATGACCTTTTAATATCATGTCATTCTGATTACCACTTTGCCTTTTCCGCCCCTTCAATTCTGATACAATTTAAACATCCAATATATTGCAAACTGCTTGAGTAGAAGATTTATGCTTTATGTCCTTTTGAAACATGAGTTTCTAATCTATTCTCAAATAGTACAAAGAACTGGTTTCTATTTCTAGCTGTTCCTAAATTATCAGCCAGTAAAATCACACCCAGATTGAAATGGGGGAGGTGGGAGAGAAAAGCTAAAAGGTTATAAGAATGAAATTATTTGGTTTTAAGGTCTGATGTTATGCCACTTGCCAAAGATAAAAAGAACTGCCTCATACCACTGGATAATTGAAAATCACAGTGTTGCATTAGTCTAAGGCATGTGTTTCTATCATTGATGGTGCATGTGATGTTAGACCTTAATATTTCACAGGTGCCTCAAACTAGCAGTAATACTTTTTGGGAGCTGTGCAGATGTGAATATAATGAGTCTTGAACCAGTGTAATTTTTATTCTTTGAGTTTTGCAAAGACCTGAAAAATGCAGTCAGGATGAAAAACCATTTAAAAATTTTCTGCTCCAAATTCTAGGTTCACCCCAAGTGTTAGGTAATTTTAATTGGTTAATGTTGTTGAAAGTAAATTTCATAATCCAAGACAATTTGTTAAAATCTGAGACCCATTTTGACAATTCTTGTTTAGGTTGATATAATTTTCATTCAGAGAAACTAGGCCATCTCAGATTAGATATTCTTGCTCAGCTATGACACTTGGTTTTAAGGCTAAAAGTGACAGGTATGATTACCTAATCTGACGACCTGCATAACACAGCACATAGAATGTTGATCAGAAATTCCAGCTGTGGAGTGAGTTATTTTTACTACATAAGTGTGTGATGGGTTGGACCCCTTGGGAAGCCACCTGATGTGCTGAGATACCACTGAGTCTACCTGTTCTGCCAGCATGGGCCCCCTTTAACCCGTCTTGCTGAGCCAGGATCTTAAAACCTCCTCTAACACACACACAAAGGCAGGGCCACACCCAGCTGCAGATCAGCTCTGGGAAGACTCAGTTTAAGGGACTTGCTCCAACGCTCAAATGTCCGCCTCCCTGGGAGAGCAGACCCAAAGATATATTATGAAATTCGCCCCCTCCCTCAATGTGGAGAGAGGTGTGCACACTTCTTACCCCCCCCCCCCAGTTAGAAATTACAGAAACTGGGTTTAATAATAAAACAAATTTTAACAACTATGAAAGGCAGATTTTAAGTGGTAGAAGGGAAACAAACAGAACAAAAGAGATTACTAAGCCAATTAAATCCAACACACAAACTAAGCTAGTCTATTAATACATCTTTTAATTTTCTAACAAACAGCATATTCATAAAAACTTGGCTTTCAATATATCACCTTTCTTGCTCTAGGTTTCTCAGGGCACATACATAAAGTACTGATAGTGCAGGGGCTATATAGAAAAATGTCCTAGCCATTGTGTTCTGAGTTGCCCTTCTAGTTTAATTTAAATGCATACCTGCTGAGACAATCCTTTAGAGAGATTGTATGACATAATACCTTTTATTGGACCAACTTCTGTTTGTGAGGGAGACAAGCTTTTTATTTTACACAGGGTTCTTCAGCTTTGTGTAAGCTCAAAAACTTGTTTGTCTCACCAACAGAAGTTGGTCCAATAAAAGATATTACCTCACCCACCCTGTTTCTCTAATATCCTGGGACCAACAGAGCTCTGGCAATACAGCATGCAATTAATCCTTTTGTTAGCCATGTGCTTACCAACGTATTTTAATCAACTAACACACAAGAAATTTGTTTTATTGAGAGAAGGCCTGTTGGACAGGAAACTAATACTGATTCCAGAATGTGTTATAGGATCTTTAACTTCCACTTGGTCATCGATCAGAGATGGGCAGAAATGACATAGGTGTATCCTCTTAGCTGAATTATAAATAATAATTAAAATATATAGTGCTATCTAGCTTCTGTCAGCTAAAATTCTGAAATAATGGTATATGTCAAATAGTAGCAATGATTTATCATATGATATAACTATGCTGGCTTATTCGATGTCCTGATATGAGTGTGTCCAGAGTCTCCTGTAAAGTGAAATCAGTGGGTTTTGTTTTTTTCTGGTTTCTTTGAGTAGGTGGGTTCACAGAGGAATTAATGAATGCTGCTGTACAAAAGTCCAGTTTTGCTATTGATGTAATTCAGGATCTTAGCAATCACTTCCAGAAATAGATTTCAAAGCTGGGGTAAAGTGCAGGGGATAACACACACCCTCTTTGTTCACTCAACAGTTAAGCGTGATAGGCAGTCTCCACAATGGAAGACCGGCAAGAGCTGAAATAGCAGGGAATATGTATAGTGAGGTGGTTTGTAAACAAAGCCAAGTGGGAAAAGTCATGTGGCATGGGCATGTAGTGTCTTATTTTCAAGTGGCTGCTAGTTCCCAGCTCCAGGTGCAACTTAGACTAGTTAAGCGGCCATTCTTAATGTGTACCATCTTGTACAGGCTCCATAAATATCATTACACTGGCTGAGACTAGCTAGACTACAGCATGTTGCAGCCATGCCCCTTAGTATTTTCTCTGTTTTCAGTACCATAGTTGGAGAAACAGTGAGTAAAGGATAAAGAAATAGTGAGAGAGTTATCTGGCACATCTCTCTAGATCAGAGCTCGTGAGAGCTTTGTCAGAACAAACAAAGGAAATTTCAGCATTTCTCAACAGTACTTAGCTGGAAAAAGACAAAAGTGGCACTCACCTTCTGAAGTGGAAGCTTGAAAAATTCAAATTAGAAATAGGATGCAACTTTTAAAGTGATGAAAATAACTAATGGGGTAGCTACCAAGGGCAGTGGTAAACTCACCATTACTTGGAGACTTTCTGAGATGAATGCTCTAGTTTGACTACAAGTTACTGGGCTTGATAGTATTTTCTTCCATAATAGAGAAGAATAATTGCCTCTTCAGGAATTACTGGGTGAAATTCTGTGGCTTGTGTTATGCAGGAGGTATACTAGATAGTCATAATTCTCTCTTGTGGCCTAAAAGTCTATGAAATAAAGGTAGTAAGACAAAACCAGGCAACTACCAGCCAATTAACCTGACATTATAGGGACAATATTAATGCAGGTTGCAATGGGATCAGTATGTGAACATTTGGGAGAAAGGGGTATAATAACAGACAAATGTAAGTGTTGGTAAAAAAAAAATCATAGCAAACAAATCTAATCATTATCCATGCAAAAATTACTATTTCAGAAGCTAAAGGAAATACTGTAGATATGTAGCATATTTGCATTTCTGTAAAACTCCTGATGTAATGACACATAATAAACATAAGCAAATTAGATAAAGAGGATCCAGATTTTTAAGGTTTCAGAGTAACAGCCGTGTTACTCTGCATTCTCAAAAAGGAAAGGAGTACTTGTGGCACCTTAGAGACTAACCAATTTATTTGAGCATAAGCTTTCGTGAGCTACAGCTCACTTCATTGGATGCATACCGATGAAGTGAGCTGTAGCTCACGAAAGCTTATGCTCAAATAAATTGGTTAGTCTCTAAGGTGCCACAAGTACTCCTTTTTTCCCCCAGATTTTTAAGTGTGACAAAGTGAGTATTAAATAGGAAACAGAGCTAAGATCTCCATCTGCCTAACAATATTAAACAGGGGTACTATTGGATAGAACCAATACCATTGTTAGAACCAATATTTGTGACCCGGAGAGCACCCGAGTGCCAGAGGACAAAGACCTTCCTGGTATATGTAGCAGTGAGGCTCAGCTGGTCTGATCAGCCCAGTGCACCTTGCATGCCGTTGTCATGGTTATTTATTTAAAAGGTGTTTTGTAATATATCACTGTGAACCTAGTAACTCACTGATCATTAGTATTCTTGCATGATGTATGTGTGGTTAACATGCAAAAATATACAAATGTGCTGGAAATATGTGACTAACATGTTTAGCAGACAGTGCCTCAGCCCAGCCAGTCCTAGACAAAGGAATGTTGTTTTGCCGCCTTGACTGTGTCTCCAGTGTAAATTAAGCAAGGTGTGACCTCAGACAATGAAAAGCACATTTACATGCAAGATAAACAAAGCCATCAGGCAAGCAAGTGGGGGAAGATGACCACTTAACGATCTCGATTGGGGATGGAGACTCCATCCCCTGGAAGCCTTCCTGTCTCTTGAAACACGGTCAATGAACTTTGGGAAGATAAAATGGCTTTTGGTTTCTCTTTCATCATTCTTCACCTGAAGAGACTAAGAAACCAAGTGCTTTGGGTTCTGTGTTTGATCCTGGCCAAAGACTGGCCTGCCAAGCAGGAAGAATGCCTGTGGTGAGAAAACTACTTTGAACAAAAGACTAATTTGTCAAGTTAGATTTTAGCCTTAGAAGTGTATTTTTACTTTTGTTTGTTTGTAGCCATTTCTATCCCTATCTTCCTTATTTGATATCACTTAAATCTATGTTCTATTGTTAATAAACTTGTTTTACTTTTACTATAGACCAATACAGTGCTGTGCATTGAAGTGGAGGGTGTATTAATCCCAGTTAAACTAACAGGTTGTTGTGTACTGTCTCTTTAAAGGAGCAGCCAATTTGATAAGGTTTTGTGAGCGTTACAGTGAGAGGGGCTAAGCGAAGCAGAAAAATGTTTTTGGGGAACACTCGAGGCTGGAAGCGTTGTTTAGTCTCCTTGCAAAGAGTAATAGGGTGGGGGAAGGCAGGGTGAGATCTTCTTGCCTATATTCTGGCTGTCAGTATCAGGGCTGTGAGCCACAGCATCATAGCATTTAAGGCACCCAGAGTTGCATGGCAGGTTTGACTGAACCCCTTACTGGCCTGGGTGAACTCCACAGCATCATAATATTCTAAACTAATTAATAATAAATTAATCGAAATTCACAGAAGAGAACAACATCAAATGAAAAATTTGCCCGGAGAGATTAAAACAGTGTTGGTGATGAGGTGAGATTTATCATTAATCAATGTAAATTTATACACTAGGGAGAGTGAACAAGGGGCTGTGACCTGATGCCTGGGACACACTAAGGATGCTATGCTCCGGGCAAATTGCAAGGAATTCCAGGGAACAGGGCAGACAATCCCACACACTGGTGCTTTATTCTTTAGTGAGATTCACCAAGACAGTAATAAAACAGTTTCTGTAATCCCACACTGGTCACTAAGAAGCCCAACTACAGTACCTTTTAAGTGTCCCAGCCCCTGATTCCCATCTAGACAGCCAAGTCTAATATAGTGAGTGGTTACTGAAAACCAGATTCACCATATGTTAGGTCCACCAGTCCCAAAGGACTGAACACTGATCCCCAAGTCAATATGAGTCTCAGATCTTACCCAATAATCCCGCAGAGCCAATCCTTTAGTAACTAAAACTAATGGTTTTAATAATAAAAGGAAAAAGAAGGAAGAAAGTTGCAGTGGTTAAGAGATCAATATACATACAGATATGTGAAAAGTTCTTAGATCAGTTTCATTGCAGAGAGAGTGAGGCTGCTGATTTGTAAAAGTCTTTCTGGAATCAGTTTAAAAGGTTGTAGTCCAATAGGCAGTCCAGGTGTAGAGTTTGTTCAAATTTTTCCGTGAAAATTCCAGGGTAAATCCAGAGTAAACCTGAAGACCTCAGTCTTGTGGTTAGACCTTCTCTGTAAATTTTAAGCAGACCTGAGATAAAAAGGATGAGGCCGGAAGCTTCCTTTGTAATTGAAACAAGCTAGGCGTTGACAGGTAACCCCACCATGTGGGCTTTGATGAAAGCGGGCCGACAGTCTGTGATCTCTATTCAGTGAGTCCTTTCTCAGACAAAACCTTAAGCAATAGCCATTCAAACTATCAAGATAGTTCGCAGGTAGATTACTATGTAGAATTACAAGCTTCAAGGAGAGATTAGGACAATAATATTATAACATCACAAATCCAATCTAAATGATGATATCTTCCTTTGATCTATGAATCAATAGAATACAGTAATGAAGCATTGTGAGACAGGAACTGGATTAGCATCTACAAGCTAATTAGATCACAATGTTAAACTTCTAACAAGATACAGGTAAACACAGATAGAGATGCACATAATATTTCCCCTTGATTTCTATTACTACAGCAATCATTAACCCATTCATTTGCTCTAGGACATCTATTTGAAATTCACATACAAGTTGAATCTGATGAAGTGAGCTGTAGCTCACGAAAGCTTATGCTCAAATCAATTTGTTAGTCTCTAAGGTGCCACAAGTACTCCTTTTCTTTCTGCACATACAAGTAGATTGTCTTGATTACATTTCAGTGCCTTTTGTTAAGAATTTATGGGTCATACCCAAGTTGACCAGTCTTGTCAGTGTCACAGGGGCTCTTTAATTTTATTTATTTAGATTCTTATGCTAGGAGTTAGGCAGTCGCAGTGCCTCACTGAGCCTGTTTCGTGTAGTGACTGCTTTCCATTCAGGCTAAATGAGGATATAATTTAAATGATTCCATGTACAACAGTAGCTGAAACAATAGAAAACCAATGCCCAAGGATTAGACCACATGCATGTTTGGGCAGTGGCTGGATCATGCAGCCCAGGGGGTTTCCTGGGGACCTGATAAGAAAGGCAGGGGTGGGCAATTGTTTAGATTGAAGTTGTGTGTTTGTGTGTGTGAAGGAGAAGCAGAAGGAAAGCCAAGGACACAGTTAGAACAAGCTCTGGGAGTGTAGTCTTGAGAAGAAGTCTCGAGAGAGGTTCTTTTTTACAAGAAGCTTTTAACCGTGAGCAATGAAAATGTCTAAAATACACTAAAATTTCAAAACTATAAGTCACAACTAAAAATTTTGAAACTTTTTTCATTTAAAATGTCAAAACGGGGTGTGTTGACAGCTTTGAAACTTTTTAAAATAATTTTTTGAATTGGGATAGTTCATCAAAATTGTGGGTTAGTTCCAATTGTGATGAATTGGCTTTTTTGTCTGTTAAATGATTCACTGAAAAAATTCATGACCACGTCTAATTGTAAGCTCTTGATGGCTGCCTTTTACTCATTTCTTCAGGTCAGCTGTTCCATGGTGTGACTACAGTTCTGTTTCCAAAAAGTGAGAAGAATATAAAAAAAGTAGAGAAAATTAAAGTGGAACAAAAATATACGAGAATTGAAGTAGAGGTTGAATGAGCTACATTTATATTGGCCAGATGTAGTGAAGATTCAGGGAGATAGGATCAGATGTATATTGTCAAAAGGGACTAGTGATTTTTGGGTGCCCAACTTGAGACTCCTTCAAATGACCAAATTTTTCAGAGAATGAGTGCTCGGCACGTTCTGAAGACTTGGCCCCTTTCAAGTATCTAAGTTTGGGCATCCAGAAAGTGGGTCACCCAGAATTACTGGTCACTTCTGAATATAGCCAAAGTCTATAAATATTTTCAAGGCAATAATATAAATCGAGGAAGGGGTTATTTATGCTTACTAAAGTCAGTAGGATCGGGACCAGAAGCAATGGTCTAAGCAAGGGAAAATATAGGCTAAATATTAGAAAAGACTTAAGCCTAAAAGCAGTTGGGCAGTGGGACAGACCAACATGGGAACAATCTATCTTAGGTACTTGTATGGCCCCTGCTACTGTGGTATGTGAGAGGCTCATAGTCTCTGTGTTTATCCTCATAGTAAACTGTGAGGTAGAGAAGTACTATTATAGCAACTCCTCAGTTAAAGTCGTCCCAGTTAACATTGTTTTGTTGTTAGGTTGCTGATGTATTAGAGAATATACTCGTTTAAAGTCGTGCAATTTTCTGTTATAAGGTTGTTTGGCTCGCCCAGCTTCACTCACCTGGCGTTCCAACTAGGGGTCGGGGGTTTACCGTGTTCCGCCTGCCCGGCATTCCAGCCAGGGAGTGGGCAATCCCCCGACCCCGCTCCCCGGCAGGAGCACTGAGCGGGCAGAACGGAGCAAGCTCCTACTCCCCGACCCCACTCCCCAGCAGGAGCACCAGGTGGGCAGAGCCGGGCAAGCCCCCGCGCCCCAACCCCGCTACGCCCCTGCCTCAACCAAGCTTCACAATCATAATTGTTGAGTACAGTATTGAATTGTTTAAAATTATTTAAAACTTATACTGTATATGTATATAATGTCTTTTGTCTGGTGAAAAAAATTTCCCAGGAACCTAACCCCGCCTATTTACATGAATTCTTATGGGGAAATTGGGTTTGCCTAACATCGTTTCGCTTAAAGTAACATTTTTCAGGAGCATAATTACAATGTTAAGTGAGGGTGAGGAGTTACTGTATTTCGATTTTATAGATGGGGAACTGATTGCTCAGGGTCACACCGGAAAATTTGTGGTAGAGAAGGGACTGAAACCCTGGGTCTCCCAAGTTCTAGGGTAGTGCCGTAACCACTGGATCATCTTTCCTTTCTTGGGTGAAATATTAATTCTACAAATACTCCAAAACCAGTTGGGTAAGCCAGGCAGCCCTGAAAATTCCAGGGGCCAAACAAGTAGTGGTTTCTGAAGCTTTTTCCTGTGTGTACATAGCATTTTCAACTTTTTAACCCCCCACCCCCAGTCTCATGTAGATCTGCATAAGCCATAGAAAGAGAGATTTAGTACACACCTTAATGACTTAGCTAGAGGGTGTCTAGTTTCTCTTATCTTGCCTGGTGGATCCCAAGTATATCATAACTATGGTAATATGCAGAATACGTATTTGCATAAATTCAGCCACCAGATTTTAAAATATGCCAGCTTAGATCTATTTACTAGTTATAGTGAACCAACCAGACCTCAGTTAGTTTGTAGTATTTACATTTCAACCAATTTGATCTGCTGTCTCTGATACAATGGAATATGAATGGTGCTAGTTTCGTGTCAGTCCACATACTGCCGTTTGCCCTCCAACGCATTTTCCTCAGCCAGGCATACTGACACTCTTTTTTTTTTTTTTTTTTTAGTGAAACTTGGGATGTTTTCTGACTTTGTTCCTTTCTGTGATCATTGCTATCATATGGATTAAATCACCACTGAACGTTCACTGCAGTCCTGCAATCAAGCAGTTAAACAAAAAAAAGCCTAATTCAGTTTCACTCACTAGAACAAGAGCAAGGATAGATGCTTTAAGTTTATCAAACAGAAGCTCTAATGAGGGAAATACGAGTCACAGTTTAATTTGTATTTTAATAGTGCAAAAAACTCCTCGAACAATCATGTCTTAACTTTTAAAAAATGATTTAATAAAATAACCCCAGTGGAGAAACCCTATCTAAAATGCATACTTGGCTCAACAGGACAATTTCAATCCTTTCTTCCAGACAGGTACCTTTTTGTCATGTTTCTGAGTCATGGCTGTGACTCACATGGCTTGCTATAATGAAGATGAGTCACTCCAGATTTTCTGACAATAAGAGTGCCCTACTATCTGTTGCTACTTTATCTGCAGTATATTGAGAGAATTCTGTGAACTACACAGATGTAGGTAGGCAGCAGAGATGTATAGTGAGAGGTGGGAAAAAAGTCTTTAGTGAGTGATAAGAAGTTTGATTTATCCTCTTGGGAGCTGCAGGGGGAAGAGAAGAAGGAGGGGATGATGATAAAACACAGATTGCTCTGTTAACAATAATGAATAATGATTCATCTGAGTGCCAGAGTCCATGAACAGCCAGGTCAGGATGTTCTGGAAAGTTAAGAGTAAATTCTCTACATGTTGAACTGTGAGTAGTGGAAAATCCTATGCAGGCTGAAATGACTAAGGTCTGAAAGCAGTTATTTTCTCTGATGGGTAACATCCAGAAGAGGAAGCTGTGTGCTGAAAGATAGTCTTATATTAGAAGTATGCACCTCACTGGCATGCTAGCACTTGCTGTAAACAATAGCTCAGGAAGGTGGCTGGTTTTTAAATACCAGATAGACTGCAAGAATAAAACATTTACTTTTTTGTGAACTGCATCCCTGTTTTCTACAAGAGACCCAAGGGTGAGTGATGGAAGCTGTAATGCTTCAGTACTCTAAAAGCAGTCAGGACAAAGCACTATAGAAGATACTATAGGCAACACAAAGAAAAGGAGTACTTGTGGCACCTAAGAGTCTAACACATTTATTAGAGCATAAGCTTTCGTGGGCTACCGCTCACTTCATCGGATGCATAGAATGGAACATATGGTAAGAAGATATATATGCATACAGATAAGTTGGAAGTTGCCGTACAAACTGTGAGAGGGTAATTAGTTAAGATGAGCTATTATCAGCAGGAGAAAAAAACTTTTGTAGTGATCATCAAGATGGCCCATTTCAACAGTTGACAAGAAGGTGTGAGGATACTTAATTTAGGGAAATAGATTCAATATGTGCAATGACCCAGACACTCCCAGTCTCTATTCAAACCCAAGTTAATGGTATCTAGTTTGCATATTAATTCAAGCTCAGCAGTTTCTCATTGGAACCTGTTTTTGAAGTTTTTCTGTTGCAAAATTGCCACCCTTAGATCTTTTACTGAGTGGCCACAGAGGTTGAAGTGGTCTCCTACTGGTTTTTGAATGTTATGATTCCTGATGTCAGATTTGTGTCCATTTATTCTTTTGCGTAGAGAGTGTCCGGTTTGGCCAATGTACATGGCAGAGGGGCATTGCTGGCACATGATGGCATATATCACATTGGTAGATGTGCAGGTGAACGAGCCCCTGATGGTGTGGCTAATGTGATTAGGTCCTATGATGGTGTCACTTGAATAAATATGTGGACAGAGTTGGCATTGGGCTTTGTTGCAAGGATAGATTCCTGGGTTAGTGTTTTTGGTGTGTGGTTGCTGGAGAGTATTTGCTTCAGGTTGGGGGGCTGTCTGTAAGCGAGGACTGGTCTGTCTCCCAAGATCTGTGCACATATTTAGAATTTTCCCCTCTCTGCCCCACATCCAGCCCTGTTCCCCCATTCTACCCCCACAAGGTCCTCAAGAGGGAGTTGCCATTGCAGCAAGAATGGGCAGAAGTGCGTGGACTGGGCACTCCTGCCCCAGTGATTGCAACACAGGCTCCTCCTTCCCCCATACACCGCAGCTCCCTGCCAGGCTGGAGAAGAACAGTCCAACTTCCTCACTGCCCCACCTAAATCCTTACCCCTTCCTGCTGGCTCAAGACTTCCTGCCGGTCCCTGGCGCTGAGAGGAGCTCCTGTGGGTTCCAGCAGGTGGACTGGAACCAAGGTGCTGGCCATGCTTCCTCCCCTGCCCCTGCCTCCTTACCCCTGCCTTCTGACTTGTGATTTCCCATGTACCATAGAATCTCTATGGATAGTAATTCCATGCTCGAATAATAAGAATATAGCAGTAGGGATATATTACCAACTACCTGACCAGGATGGTGATAGTGATTGTGAAAAGCTCAGGGAGATTAGAGAGGCTATTAAAATAAAAAAACTCAGTAATAATGGGGGATTTCAACTATCCCCATATTGACTGGGCACATGTCATCTCAGCACGGGATGCAGAGATAAAATTTCTTGACACCTTAAATGACAGCTTCTTGGAGCAGCTAGTACTGAAACCCACAAGAGGAGAGGAAATTCTTGATTTAGTCTTAAGTGGAGCACAGGATCTGGTCCAAGAGGTGAATATAGCTCGACTGCTTGGTAACAGTGACCATAATATAATTAAATTTAACATCCCTGTGGTGGGGAAAACACCACATTAGCCCAACACTGTTGCATTTAATTTCAGAAAGGGAAACTACACAAAAATGAGGAGGTTAGTTAAACAGAAATTAAAAGGTACAGCACCAAAACTAAAATCCCTGCAAGCTGCAAAGAAACTTTTTAAAGACACGATAATAGAGGCTCAATTTAAAGGAATACCCCAAATTAAAAAACATAGGAAGAGAACCAAAACAAAGAGCCACCATGGCTAAACAACCAAGTAAAAGAAGCCGTGAGAGGCAAAAAGGCGTCCTTTAAAAAGTGGAGGTTAAATCCCAGTGAGAAAAACAGAGAGGAGCATAAACTCTGGCAATGAAATGTAAAAATATAATTAGGAAGGCCAAAAAAGAATTTGAAGAACAGCTAGCCAAAGACTCAAAAAGTAATAGCAAAAAGTTTTTTAAGTATATCAGAAGCAGGAAAACTGCTAAACAACCAGTGGGGCCACTGGACGATTGAGATCCGAAAGGAGCACTCAATGATGATAAGGCCATTGCGGAGAAACTAAATGAATTCTTTGTATCGGTCTTCATGGTGGAGGACGTGAGGGAGATTCCCAAACCTTCCCAAATTCTTCCCAAAACCTTCCCAAGAATTCCCAAATTCTTTTAAAGTGACAAATCTGAGCAACTGTCCTAGATTGAGATGTCATTAGAGGAGGTTTTGGAACAAATTGATAAACTAAACAGTAATAAGTCACCAGGACATATGGTATTCACCCAAGAGTTCTGAAGGAACTCAAATGTGAAATTCAGGACTACTAACTGTAGTCTGTAACCTATAATTGAAACCAGCTTCTGTACCAAATGACTGGAGGACAGCTAATGTGATGATAATTTTTAAAAAGGGCTCCAGAGGTGACCCCGGCAATTACTGGCGGGTAAGCCTGACTTCAGTACTGGGGAAACTGATTGAAACTATAGTGAAGAACAAAATTGTCAGACACATAGATGCACGTAATATTTTGGGGAATAGTCAACATGGGTTTTGTAAAAGGAAATCATGCCTCACCAATCTACTGTAATTCTTTGTGGGGGTCAACAAGCATGTGGACAAGAGGGATCCAGCAGAAATAGTGTATTTAGATTTTCAGAAAGCCTTTGACAAGGTCCCTCACCAAAGGCTCTTAAGCAAAGTAAGCAGTCATGGGATAAGAGGGAAGGTTTTCTTATGGATTGATAACTGGTTAAAAGATAGGAAACAAAGGGTAGGAATAAATGGTCAGTTTTCAGAATGGAGAGAGAGAGAAATTGTGGTGTCCCCGAGGGGCCCAATCCTATTTAACATATTAATAAATGATCTGGAAAAAGGGGTAAACAGTGAGGTGGCAAAATTTGCAGATGATACTCAAGATAGTTAAGTCCCAGGCAGATTGCAAATGGCAGATGAAATTCAATGTTGATAAATGCAAAGTAATGCACATTGGAAAACATAATCCCAACTATACATATAAAATGATGGGGTCTAAATTGGCTGTTACCACTCAAGAAAGAGATCTTGGAGTAATTGTGGATAGTTCTCTGAAAACATCCATTCAAAGTGCAGCGGCAGTCAAAAAAGCGAACAGAATGTTGGTAATCTAGGAAGGGATAGATAATAAGACAGAAAATATCATATTGCCTCTATATAAATCCATGGTATGCCCACATCTTGAATACTGTGTGGAGATATGGTCGTCCCATCTCCAAAAATATATATTGGAATTAGAAAAGATTCAGAAAAGGACAACAAAAATTATTAGGGGTATGGAATAGCTGCTATATGAGGAGAGATTAATAATACTGGGGCTTTTCAGCTTGGAAAAGAGACGACTAAGGGGAGATATGATAGAAGTCTATAAAATCATGACTGGTGTGGTGAAAGTAAATAAGAAAGTGTTATTTACCTCCTTCTCATAACACAAGAACTAGGGGCCACCAAATGAAATTAATAGGCAGCAGGTTTAAAACAAAGAAAACGAAGTATTTTTTTCACACAACGCACAGTCAACCTGTGGAACTCCTTGCCAAAGGATGTTGTGAAGGCCAAGACTATAACAGGGTTCAAAAAAGAACTATATAAATTTATGGAGGATAGATCCATCAATGGCTATTAGCCAGGATGGGCAGGGATGGTGTCCATAGCCTCTGTTTCCAGAAGCTGGGAATGGGTGACAGGGAATGGATAACTTGATGATTACCTGTTCTGTTCATTCCCTCTGGGGCACCTGGCATTGGCCACTGTTGGAAGACAGGATGCTGGGCTAGATGGACCTTTGGTCTGACCCAGTATGGCCGTCCTTATGGCACCTGTCATAAATATAAAGGGAAGGGTAAACACCTTTAAATCCCTCCTGGCCAGAGGAAAACCCTTTCACCTGTAAAGGGTTAAGGAGCTAGGATAACTTCGCTGGCATCTGACCAAAATGACCAATGAGGAGACAAGATACTTTCAAAGCTGTAGGGGAGAAACAAAGGTTCTCTCTGTCTGTGTGATGCTTGTGTCGGGACCAGAGCAGGAATGCAGGTCAGAACTTCTGTAAAGAGTTTGTAAGCAGTCTAGTTAGATGTGCGTTAGATTCTGTTTTGTTTAAATGGCTGATAAAATAAGTTGTGCTGAATGGAATGTATATTCCTGTTTTTGTAACTTAAGGTTTCGCCTAGAGGGATTCTCTATGTTTTGAATCTGATTACCCTGTAAGGTATTTACCATCCTGATTTTACGGAGGTGATTCTTTTACTTTTCTTTAATTAAAATTCTTCTTTTAAGAACCTGATTGCTTTTTCATTGTTCTTAAGATCCAAGGGTTTGGGGTCTGCGTTCACCTATGCAAATTGGTGAGGATTTTTATCAAGCCTTCCCCAGGAAAGGGGGTGTAGTGCTCGGGGGGGATATTTTTGGGGGGAGATGTTTTCAAGTGGGCACTTCCCCTGTTCTTTGTGTAACACTTTGGTGGTGGCAGCTTTTAACCTAAGCTGGTAAGAATAAGCTTAGGGGGTCTTTCATGCACCCTAGAGTTCAGAGTGGGGAAGGAACCTTGACAGCACCCCTCTGTCATTTTTGGGGCCCTTTCAAATGAGGGGTCTGGGGCAAATTGCCCCTTTTGTGCCCCCCCACGTTCCCAAGCCAGCCCTGCCTGTGTGAGGGCGCATCGGGGCCTGATTTCTGTGGGTTTCATTGTACCCATGGACCTTTGCTAGAACTGCCACTGGATACAGTCTGTCAAACCACACTATGGAACTGCTGGTGCATGACAGCAGAGTCCACAAATCGACTTAGTGCATGGAAGTTGGTTCACTTTAGATTCACACCCCAAGTTGCCACACACTAAATTACTGTATAGAAGAGCCCATACTCTGGCACTAAGATCCTACAGTGATACGTGTATACAGGCAGTGATGAGCTGCCAAAATCTTAACAACTGGTTCCCTCCTCACCCCATGAGGGGGTTGTGCCCCCCCAAGTGCCCCCAGAACCTGGCAGGAGGGTCTTGTGGGCTACCATAGTGGGGCCCTGCCCCTAAGAGCCAGAGGGACCTTCTGGGGGGCGAGGTGGGGAGTCCTGGCGGTGTTTACCTGGGGCGGCTCCCTGGAAGCATCCAGCAGGTCCCTCTGGCTCCTAGGGTGGGGTAGCGAAGCTATGGGGGGAGTGGCTGCTCCCCTCACTGATCACATCAAAAGTGGTGCCTTAGGTGCCAACTCCGTGGATGCTCCGGTGCTGGAGCACCCACAGGGAAAATTTGGTGGGTGCAGAGCACCCACCGGCAGTTCCCTGCCCCACGCCCAGCCCCAGCTCACCTCCGCTCCGCCTCCACCCCTAAACGTGCCTCTCCACTCTGGTTCTCTGCACCCCCCCCCACCGGCTTCCTGCGAGTCAGCTGTTGGCGGCGCGGGAAGCCTGGGAGGGCTGAGAAGCAAGCGGCGGCTTCGCGCTCAGGCCCAGGGAGGCGGAGGCTGGGGCGGGGAGCAGTTCCCCTGCGCACCCCCTCCCCCAGGTTACCTGCTGCGGCGCGGGCAGCCCTCCTCACACCCTCCCACCCCAGCTCCCCTCTGCTCCGCCTGAGCTCGAAGCCGGCGCTTGCTTCTCAGCCCTCCCAGGCTTCCCGCGCGAACAGCTGATTTGTAGAGAACCAGGGGGTGGGGAAGCAGAGTGGGGCGGAGCGTAACTCGGGGTGGAGGTGGAGCGGAGGTGAGCTGGGGCAGGGCGGGGAAGGGAGCTGCACCCACCAAAATTTTCCCCATGGGTGCTTCAGCCCCGGAGCACGCACGGAGTCAGCACCTAAGGTGACACTTTTGGCCGGTTGTTAAATTTAGAAGCCCTTTTAGAACCGGTTGTCCCCAACCGGTTCTAAAAGGGCTTCTAAATTTAACAACCGGTTCCAGCTAACCGGTGTGAACTGGCTCCAGCTCACCACTGTATACAGGATGCTTAGGTAGGTACTCACTCAGAGTGGCTGCAGATTGGGTTGGCTATTTCTGTTACTCGAACTAAAATTCCCAAATTCAAAAGAGATGTGCTTTCCCTGTATATAATATAATCTCTTTTTTTTCTTTTTCAGTCTGTCCTTTAAAAGGACAATAACATGAGAGTCAAAGATCAGTGTTTGGGTGGGTTTTTTTAAGACAGTGGAGAAAAAAATTAAAAATCTAATTTAGTTTTCACTGTTTATACTGTTTGTGCCAACACTAATACACTAATCAGTTTGGTGGGGCAATGAAAACAGATTGTGCTTGTGTGAGAGAACCAGAAAAGGAAACTGACCATTGTTTTTTGGGAATTCACAATACTGCGGAGAGATGTTTAAATTATCCAATAAACTGTTTTCATATGAATTTTAAAATATTAATGGAAACATACATTTCTGTACATGCAGTGTTTTGTTAACATCACCTGAAATGCATGTGTGCGTGCACACACAGAGTTTGAGGCAGATACAGGAACATTTGAGGCGTAAAGCCAGTTGGCAGTATCCCTTTAAATATGCTATTGCACAGCTTTCATGAGATGAACAGGCACAATAAGTGCCACAAAGAAGCTTAAGCCATGCATATTTTATGAGGGTTTCAGAGAACTGCCACACAAAAGAAGAAGTATGATATTGTCCTCAGTATTATCACGTAACCTATTATAACTGTCTACAGGATTTTTTAGATAAGAGAAAAGTTGAAACTCATGATCACTATAAAGCAAGGGTCATTGGTTCTGGGAAGGGAAAAGAAGACAGCAGCTCTTCACAATGTATGATGACTCCCGTCTTATCTCTTGCCACCCAAGTTCAGGTATTTTTATCATCAGGCTCTTTATTCACCATTCCATGCTGCTGGGAATTTTTTTAAAGTAAGGATTGTTGGAGTGTAGTCAAGTCACATTATGTGCAACTCTTGTTTCGAAAGCTAAAATGTTTGCACAGTTTTGCAAAATTTTAGTTAGTGCCCATCTTTCCATTAGTTCCCAGTACCGCTGTTATGAGACATAGCATACTATTCTCTGCTTCCACCTGTCCCCTGAGAAAACAGCTTTTTACGAAATGAAAATGAAGTGAAAATGAAGAGGGATATTCTCTAAGATGAAATGCATTTTTTGTGTGTTTTATTTTAAACAACAAAAACATTCTACCCCTTTTAATGATTTGATTCATAGGGCATTTCTAGGTAAATGCATGTCAAACAAACTGCTGTGAATAGTTTTTAGGTGTAGTGTTGTTATATATAAGTAAAAGATACTTGTTATTCACTTGGCCACACACAGGTATTTGCTGTGATATTGTTACATATAAGTATGTGCACACAGATATTTAGACCAGTAATTATTACATACTGACAGGTCAGCAAACTGTAGTGTAGAGATCATGTACACACAGAGAAATGGATATTTGCCAGAAGCTAGGAGTGGACAACAGGGGATGGATCACTCAATGATTGCTGTTCTGTTCATTCCCTCTGAAGCACCTGGTATTGGCCACTGTCAGAAGAAAGGATACTGGGTTAGACAGACCATTGGTCTGGCTCAATATGGCCATTCTTACATCATGTTAGTGTAGCATGCAGGTGTTATTTATTCAGTGTATCAGTGAGAGATTCAGAGCTTGCTGCCAGCCATGAATAGGAAAAGAGGGGGAATGTGACATGGCATCCTCTCCTCTGAACCTAATTTGGGGTGTCCTCTACCTGATGTGTTAGCAGGGAACAGTCTTTGTGTGACAAGAGTGGAGAATTGTGGATGATCCCTGTGGTGCATCATTGCACCCACACTCCCCCGTGCAACGATCTTGGGGTTCATTAAACAGCAAGCGAGTGAATGAGAAAGGAATAAACCTTTTAATAAAACAAACGAGAGAGCTGTTGTGGTGGACTGCTGTGCACAGCTACACTGTTCTCAACCCCAGATTCCAGGGCAAATCTCTAAATTCTGATATTCATAATACTGTCCCTTATGAAGGAGTGTCTCTAAATCACAGTTCCCCACAAACATATCTCTATACCCTGTATAGGGGACATTCACAACCTGGCTCTCAACAGGTAGCAACTTTGGAACACTTCTAACTTTAAAGCTTTCATGTCCTCTCTAAGGCAGCCTTGGAGGATTGTTTGCTCGCAGATATTAAGGGTGCTCTGTGTTTCTCTTCGGGGCTCTCTGGCTCTTCGTACACCACAATTAAACAGCCATTCGAGCCTGAGCCAGGTGGCATGGGCCAGTTGTGGGTTTTTAATTGCTGTGCAGACATACCTTGAATGGCCAGATGGCTGCTTCTTGGAGGCCTCTATTACTAACACATGCTTTCAGCTTCTTCTCCTGGATTCTGCAGCTCAGCAACTGTGCCAGCAGCTCTTGCAGGTTCTTCTTTGGCAGCTGCTCTGAATAGCAAGCATTCCCTGTGGTTTCACTGGGATACTATGGCTGCTGACCCTAGGTCAGCAGCCTTCCTTACAGAGGAATCTCAATTTCTGTGACACAAGTGTGTTAGTTCCTCCTCTCAGTTTGCTGCTTCACTGCATTGACCTCTGGTTCCTTCAGTATATAGGTGCACTGCTTGGCTCCCCAGTTCTGCCTGACTCTTTGCTCCCTGCCTGACCAGATATCCACTAATCCCCATTTTTGTAGGCTTTCCATAGCAGCCAGTGGGCTCTTTCCTACAGTTCTTTGGCCGTAGGCTCTTTTAATCTGCTACCAATTCCTCTGGCCACTTTCCCTTTGGCAGCTCCCCAACATGCTACTTTTAGAATGAGATATTCCAAACTGCTCAAGTACATGGTTGATAATACCAGCCCAGAGTGTCCAGAAGGCATCTCCTCCCCTCAAACCTGAACTTTTAGGCCATTCCCTGAATATCCAGGTACTATACATTGGGAGAGAAGAGGTGGGCCCTAACTGATACCTGACTGGATCCCAAGTGACACACCTCCTCCTTAAGGGGTCCCAAGATGTCCTCACATCTGCTCCTCTGCTGGCACTGGTGACTGGCCTGGGCTGCAGTCTAGTCTCCTGAAAGACCTATAACTACCTATCTCCCTCAGGTGGGAAGGGAGGTGTCACTTCTAGGGAGTCTTTAAGGCAGACCTGGGGAGTTGGTAGTACTCTGTGCAGTGGTGGTGGTGGGAACTGCATTTTTTGTATGTGTGTGTTTTGAATGCATTGAAATTTAAATTTTCAGCCTGTAACTGTCACACACACATTGGAGTGAAAAGGGGGAGTTCAAACACCAGATGAACAAAAAATAAATAAATTTAATTTTGTGGCAATTGCATGTTTTTGGGGGTTGTAACTCAGGATTCTTGAAGGCTTCAGGCTGACTGCAGTACTTAAGTGTGCCAGGGCTGGCACCTCTAGGCTTGGCAGTTCATAGCCCCAGCACTTCTGGGCTTGCTGCATCAGTTATGAATGTAAAAAAATGGCTTGACCTCTGGCACCTCTTTCATTACAAATTAAGCACCGTCTGACTGTACTGGAAAAGAGGTGACAAGGGATTTGGAGGTACAGGAAGTATACACAGGTCTCTGAGGGGTTTATTGTAAGGTGTCTTGGAGCAGTTTCTGTCCTGACTACTAGCTTTCAAACGTCTTGTGAGTCATAGGAAGATTATTGTTGACTTTAGAAATAAAGGAAAGCAATGTTCTAGGGTAAGCTGGGATGGGATTTGTGAATCAGAGCAATTCACTGACATGGATTTAGAAGGGAATAATTGTATAATATTTATTGCACATAGGCCTGTAAGATGACAGAGAAAAGAAGAATAAATATGTAGCCCCTGCTAGCATGGGGGCTTCAAAGATGAAGCTCCCACAGCGATCAGCACAGAGACAGAGATTGGGATGGAGACAGCCTACCGTGGCTGTGCTGGAGGGACACACCGAGCCTGGAGCAGGATCTTGGCTGGCATGTCGGGGACCAATGGTAGGCCCTGAGTAGACTCCACGGGACTGGCCAGGCCCCTGTGAACTGAGTCTGAGAGACCTGTGAGTAGGGAATTAGGCTGGTTTTTGCTCTCCACTGCAAGAGGAAGAGCAGCCATTTTGGTCAGAGGGCCTGAGGCTGGCCTGGAGTCTCTCCCCTACCTAGGGTTGCCAGTTTTGGTTGAATGTATTCCTGTAGGTTTCATCACATGACATAATCTTTAATTAAAGCTTAATCTTTAATTCCTGAAGACTCCAGGACAATCCTGTCAGGGTGGCAACCCTCCCTCCACCCCTCCCTTGTTCCACTACAAAGAATCTGCCCCAAGAAGCTGTGGCACACATAGGGGGCTGAAAACCACCAGAGCCCATAGGTCTCCCTTTACCTGGGTCAGGTGTCAGCCAGGGCTCAGTTCACCTGGATGTGAGAGCTGTCAGCTGCACAGACAGATACCAGCCCTTCAGCCTGAGCTCCAGTCTCCGTGCCCTAATTAGGCTGGGGGTAGACTCTGGGCAGGGTGAGGGTTTTTTTTTCATTGGACTGATTTTTGCTCTGGGCTTTCAGTTGTTGTGGCATGGGTTGGGGTCTTGTTTAATTATCATCCCTGGGGCCTTTACCTCTTCCTTTCCCCTACTCTTAGTTTACCTCTTTTCCTGTCCAGGAAACTGTTTTGTAGTACAGTAAATCAAAGACCACACGGTTAAGAAATAACCTAGAGGTCCTGGGGCTGTCAGCCCTTTGTGCACCTGGCTAGAAGGTGTGGGAACTGGTCGTTAGGAACCCAGGGTCCACTGGTCCTAAGGATGCATCAGGAAGGAACAAAGGACCCCACCACCCTTGGAGATCAGGGATGCATGCCCTAAAAGGGGGCTTCAAGTAAATGGATATTCTGGATTAAATATTTATTCATGAAAACATCTTACCTCATAAACCCTATGGCCTTTGTCTAATCAGTCAGCTAAGCTGTTTTCTCTGTATGTGGTTGTTGTAACTGTCAGCTCACTCATTGCTCATGTCAGTTTAGTCTCCCTAAGGTGTATTGAGATAGTGACCTGTGTGATGAGCAAATAAATCACTATGGGTGAAATTAATTACCTTCCTGTACTGTTGTGTGGAGGATCAATGTGTGGGGAGGATGTTCCTCAGCTTGGAGGCAGGGCATAGAAGAAACTGTTGTTACTCCTACCCTTACTCTGGGGTTGTTTCCAGTGGATCCATACTGTTAGGAACTGACTGGCCACGCTCAGCCCCTCCCCTGGTACGAATCTCCTCCGCACTCGAGGCAGTGGCTTGCTACTGATCCCACTGTGTGGCCTCTATTCCCAGGACTACAGTGGTTACACAGTATTCTGACCATTCTGTGGAGAGGCAATCATATTTCCATCCTGTGGAATTAAGTGGTTACTGAGAAGTGTTTTCAGTCTGTAGTTACTCTGTGCTCAATACTTGCCTATTTCCAGAAATCAGAAATACTTAAAAAGCTATTTTATTATTTATTGGTATGACTGAGGAATTTGCCTACTGAGGAAGCAAGGTTTGGCCTTAACCCCTTCATGTCTGAATTATTTTCTGCTAAATACAGAATGTGCTGTGTACATTATGTACCTCTTAACAGTTTAAATAATACAATTGGTATGACACTCCTCGTGTGTGAGTGAACTGATTTTGTATGCACATCCTGTTTATGACCTATTAGCAGGAAGAGCCTGCTGTAAACTATTTGGGAAAAGTAGTTTTGTTTTTGCTGTGGCACACTGCGGAAATGCCATGAGATGAGAAGCTAGGTTATTATAGCACCAACACATGTTTAGCAGATATGTAGGGTTTAGTTCAGGGGTGGGCAAACTTTTTGGCCTGAGGGCCACATCGGGGTTGTGAAACTCTATGGAGGGCCGGGTAGGGAAGGCTGTGCCTTCCCAAACAGCCTAGCCCCCGCTCCCTATCCAACCCCTCCCACTTCCCACCCCCTGACTGCCCCCCTCAAAACCCTCCACCCATCCAACCCCCCCCACTCCTTGTCCCCTGATGCCCCCTTCCGGGACCCTCCGCCCCTAACCTTCCCCCCCAGGACCCCACCCCCTATCCAACCCCCCCTGCTCCCTGTCCCCTGACAGGCCCCCTGGGACTCCCATGCCTATCCAACCCCCTGTCCCCTGACCATCCCACCCCCAGAACCTCCACCTCATCCAACCACCCTCTGTCCCCTGACTGTCCCCCGGAGTCCCTGCCCCTTATCCAACTCCCCGCCCCCTTACCATGCCGCTCAGAGCGGCAGGACTGGCAGCTGCTCCGCCTGGCCCGCAGCCAGCCACGCTGCCCAGAGTGCTGGCGGCACGGCGAGCTGAGGCTGCGGGGGGACAGTAGGGGAGGGGCTGGAGGCTAGCTTCCGCAGCCAGGAACTCAGGGGCTGGGCAGGATGGTTCCGCGGGCTGGATGTGGCCCACGGGCCGTAGTTTGCCCACCTCTGGTTTAGTTAATTAATCTGAATAACTGAATAGAATTATAACCAATGGGCATGTGGAGATTAAGATTATCTCATATGATGGAAAGATTTGAGATATTTAGTTCTTTTTTTTTTAAGTTACATTCCCCTCTTTAAATAACATTAATGTAGTGGATGTAAAACAGTGAGGGAATAGAGAGGGGGGATATTTAACAAACAATATACACAACAGCCAAATCGGATACACTAAAATAATGCAATGTGCTAAAAATTATTTACTGATTAAAAAATAGTAAAAATTTAAAGACAAGGACTATTTTCCCTCAAAGTTCTGTTTTATTTGCATAGAATAAAATTTTCTCCTTGCTTGTCCAGTCTCTTAGGACATGATCCAAAGCCCATTTAAATAAATGGGAGTTTTCCATCGATTTTGATAGTCTTTGGATCAAGCCCTTAATTTACTGTATAATTTTGTAATTTTCATTTTTTTTACTGTATGCATCCTAGTTAGAGCTAAGTAAATAATTCATAATTATCAAATACATTTTAATTTTTTCTTTTTCTCTTTGAAATTTTTACACCAGCAGAGAAGGATTTTCTCAGAATTATTTGCTACATATTTTTGGTGAATGATTCTTGGTTTGTAGATTGTTGGCCACTCCGCACAGGGATTCAATATATGAAATTCAAACCGTGTGTGTAAATTTTCTTTGGACATATCATCACATGTTATGCTTCTGTTCCATTATTTATGTAGCAAATTCTTAGAATCTGGATTCGTTGTTGAATACTCATTTATAAATTCAGATTTCATTATTTCTAGCAATATTTTGGTTGCTAAACTATGCAGAATATTTGGAGAAGGCCAACATGAAAATGGTGCAAAAACAACCCAAATGAGCTTGGTTAAAATTTGAAGAACTATTCACAGAAACTTTTTTGCTGCACTCATGATAATGTTTCCGCATATGGATAAGTATACACTGAGCAGACACTTCAAGGGATTCTTTCCATTTTTAAAAATATTTTTTAATATTTAAAACTAGTGCTGTAAGTTATGATAATTACAAGTGTGTAAAATGGCAGCTACCTATATTGCTAGCAAAGGCGGATTAAGGTTTTCTGGGCCAGAGTAAGTGGGGGGCCCCTCCCCACCCTTTCCGCCTGTGGCCCAGTCCACAGCCCCATCCCTTACTGCCCCTCCCCCTCAGTGTGGGGCCCACCCCTGTTCCACTCAGGGTTCCCTCCATTCGGTCCCCCCACTGCAGCCCCGCAACCCCTTTTGCTTCTTTCTACCTCTCTCCCCCACAGTGTGGCCCCAAGACTGGAGAAGCTCTGTCCCTGCACCGCAGCCCTGGGGCACAGTGGGGAGTGAGAGCTCCTCCAGTCCCAGGGCCTCAGTGGGGGTCCGGGTGCTGGGGCTTCCCCCGCCACCCCCCGCTCTTCTGCAGAGGACGAGGGTTGAGGTTCAGGGGCTTCTCCAGCGCCGCCTGGTGCCTCTGCCAGAGAGCAGGGTTGGGCATGGGGGCTTCCCCTGCACCCCACAGTTTCTGTGGGGGGATGGGTGGGGGTATTGGGGCTTCCCTTCCCCAGGGGCATCTTCTGGGGATGCGGTTGGGGGCCACTAGGAAGTGCTTCCCCCACTGAGGGGCTTCTGCCAGGGATGGGGGCTGCTGTGGGGAGCTTCACCCCATCCCGCAGCTTCAGCTGGGGATGAGTTGGAGGCTGCTGCAGGGTGGGGGAGACTTCCCCCCTCCTGTGGTTTCGGCCGGGGCCGTGGGCTGCTGGGGGGCCCTTCCCGCACCTGGCACTACTGCTGTGGAGCAGGGTCGGGGCACGAGGTCTTCCCCTGTCCCACCCGCCCAGGTAGTTGGGGCTTCGGGCTTTCCAGGGGCCCCCGGGTATGGGCCTAGTGGCTAATCTGCCACTGATTACTAGATAAAAATTAGCATAATATCTTATTTATGAAATAAGTACAGCCATCCTAATGCTTCATCAGTGTCCAGATGAAAGAGGTTTTGAATGAGTATTTTGGAATGAAGTGGGAACAAGAATCTAAATCCTTTTAAATAAACCTTCCATAGATGTTGTAGCCATGTTGGTCCCAGGATATGAGAGAGACAAGGTAGGTGAGGTCAGGTAATAAGTTTTATTGGACCAACTTCTGTTGGCGGAAGGCATGAGTTTTCGCGCTCCACAGAGCTCCACCAACAGAAGTTGGTCCAGTAAATGAGCTCTGTGTAGCTCAAAAGCGTGTATCTTCCACCAAAGAAGTTGGTCCAATAAAAGATATTGCCTAATCTACCCTGTCTCTCTTTTTAAGAATGTCAGTTCCCAATTTAGCATGTTCTTAGTCTCCAGTCATTTAGAAATGCTAGAGTTCCCAGACAAGAAAGGTTCTTTAAGATAATTAAGATTATAAATATATATGTAAAACATTATTAGAATGTTTGTAGTTCTATATAGCCTAATACACTAAGGATTAAATCTCAAATTTAAAGAAAGGGTGGAGGATAGATGGAAATGTATTTCCATATCAGCACTGGCACACAAAGCAAATAAAAGTTTGTCTAATAATAATAATGATAAAATACTAGTGCCCGTTTAGTCACCCTGACCTTGGTGTATTTCTTTAAATGGAAAAATAACTTCAGTAAGCAGAACTGCACTTTAAATAGGTTTTTTTTATTTCCCCTTTTTATATTTTTCTATAATGAATTCTGGCAACTGTTTGAAACTCCCTTTGACAGAAAGACAAAGCTTCTATCAGCTATTCAAACTCTGGAGTCTTACTGAGGGAGAAAAAGAAATATCCCTTCCTCACACTCTAAACTCTTACTGCCAGCTGACTCTGTACTGTAGCTCTCTTAAAAATCTGTTCAAACCATTGAAGACACAGCTGGAATACTTGGAACCAGCCGAGGGAAAACTGCAAAGCTGTGTCTCTGACTATGGGGAAAAAATAGATTATCTGCTGTTTGTATTGAAATATGGTATAATATAAATAATCTCATGAATGAAATTTACCAGGAAGACAAGACTGGAAAATAAATTATCCCATAAGAAGGTTTCTCTTTTCCATCCTATTATTAGCATCTGTAAAATCTCAATCAGTAGATTTGTTTAAGGATGTGGGCATCTTGGTTAACGCAGGTTATCTCCACCTGGTAGCTGATGCAAATCCCTCCTACTGTGAGGAAATTACAGATTATTTTACAGTTAAAATCATGCAGATTCAGAGTAAGATGCTTGTTCTCAAGGCTGCAGAAGGGATTCTTGAGGGGACAAATGCAAAGTTTTCTGGCTCACTGAAGTAAAAGAGGTGTTTGGGGAACTTCATCCTACAATCTGGTCTCTGGATCCATGCCCTTCCTGGCTGGAGAAGGCCAGGAGGGAAACGTTGGTCCACTTCTGGAGAAGTTTGTTAATATCTTCTTTTGGGATGACAGGATCCTAGTGTCTCTCAAGGAGGCAATTGTGAAAACTTTGCTCAAAAGCCCAATGCCTGATGTTGACAGTCTGGTGAATTATCAGCCTGCACAGCATCTTCCATTTCTGGTTAAGATCACAGAAGGGGTTGTAGTGAGACAACCGAGTTACCTATTGCTTGAGATCTCCTTGATCCTTATTAGCCCGGGAACAAACCAAAGTACAAGAGTACAAAGTACATGCTGGTGGCATTAGTGGATGATCTCCTCAGGATGGTTTAAAATCAGCTGTCCATGCTAATATATAGTTAACTCTTTGATACCATTGATCATGAGGCATTGATGATTGACAGTAGCAGGAGTGGATGGGACTGTTCTTTAATGGCTTTATTCTTTCATTGCTGAGCATTCCTGGAGCCTGGTGTGGGGCAGCTGCTTCTCCTCCCAAAGGTCACTGCCTTGTGGGGTTTTGAAGGACTCCATCTTGTCTCTTCCCCTGTTCAAGGTGTAGCTAGGTGGCTAGGAAGGTTAGTGAGGCGGTATGGCCTGCAGTGTTTTCTGAATGCGGATAACACTCAGATCATATTGCTATTGCACCTGGCTTTGAAGCACTGTTGAAGGCGTGGCCTGGAGACTGGGATACGTATGAGAGCTAGCTAGCTGTCTAACAGTCAGTCTAGGTAAAGATGCAATGATGTTGATTAGTTAGAGGTAATGACTAGAAGATTATTATGAGGGTAATATTTTTTCAGAAAAAATACTCTTTTAGACTATCTCTAGTTTTGACACATAAAACCCTAAATAACTATAGACCTTTCTATTTGAAAGACTTTCTCTCTCCGTGCCCTACTGCTGCAGTTTCAGTTAGCAGATACACGTAAGATGGAGTCTCTTTGATTTAATATAAAGGATGCTGGGGGTAGTGTGTTCTCTGTGAGGCATCCTTAACTGTGGAACAAACTCCGGCCATGGGCCTAAAATAGTTAGGGATTGTTGACCTTCAGGGCACACTGCAAGACCTACCTGTTTTTCCTGAATGGTTGAACAAGTTGGATCCCGTTGGGAGTGATTATTTATGAGGAACTGAGTTTTGGTGGGGAAAATTCTGCCTTTTGGGTTGTGTTGGGGATGGAGTTCTGCTGGAATGAGGGTTTGCTACAGGATGGGTTTGTTGTATTGTTATTTAAATAATATCAAAGGCACCTAAAAGAGCAAATGGGGTAGGGTTGCGAGGCATCTGGTTTTCGACTGGAATGCCCAGTCGAAAAGGGACCCTGGCGGCTCTGGTCAGCACTGCAGACCAGTTTGTTAAAAGTCTGCTTGGCGATGCAGGGGGAGCCCCTGGGCTAAGGCAGGCTCCCTGCCTGCCCCAGCTCCGTGTGGCTCCCGGAAGTGGCCACCAGGCTCCTGCAGCCCCTAGATGAGGGGTGGACAAACTTTTTGGCCCAAGGGCCACATCTGGGTATGGAAATTGTATGGCGGGCCATGAATACTCACGAAATTGGGGGTTGGGGCATGGGAGGGGGTGCGGGCTCCGCGGTGGGGCTGGGGATGTGGGATTGGGGGTGCATGAGGGTACTCTGGGCTGGGACTGGGGGTTTCGGAGGGTGGGAGGGGGATTAGGGCTGGGGCAGGGGGTTGGGGCATGGGAGGGGGTCAGGGGTGCAGGCTTGGGGAAGCCTGCATGTCCCCACTCCGGCTCCTACACGGAGGCACTGCCAGGCAGCTCTGCACGCTGCCTTGTCCGCAGACACCGCCCTTGCAACTCCCATTGGCCATGGTTCCTGGCCAATGGGAGCCGCAGGGGCTGCGCTTGGGGCGGGGGCAGCATGCGGAGCCCCCTGGCTGCCCTTATGCATAGGAGCCAGAGCGGGGACATTTTGCAGCTTCCAGGAGCCGCGGAGAGCGGGGCAAGCCCCCGACCCTGCTCCCCGGTGAGAACTCGAGGGCCGGATTAAAACATCTAGAGGGCCGGATGTGACCCTCGGGCCGTAGTTTGCCCACCCTTGCCCTAGACACATGGGCTGCCAGGGAGGCTCCGTGTGCTGCCCCCGCCCCGAGGGCTGGCTCCGCAGTTCCCATTGGCTGGGAACTGTGACCAGTGGGAGCAGTGGGGGTGGTGGTTGCAGGTGAGAGGGCAGTGCATGGAGCCTCCGTGGCTGCCCATATGTATAGAGGCCACAGGGACCTGACAGATGCTTCCTGGGAGCCGCAGTAAGCACCGCCGGGACCCTACATGCCTTCCCGCACCCCAACCCTCTGCCCTAGCCCGGAGGCTTCTGAACCCATGAACCCCTCATTTCTGGCCCCACCCCGGAGCCTGCACCCCCACCCAGAGCCCTCACCTCCCTCCCACACCCCAACCCTCTGCCCCAGCCGGGTGAAAGTGAGTGAGGGTGGGGAAGAGCAAGCAACGGAGGGAGGGCGGGGATGGAGTGAGCAGGGGAGAGGTGTTGTAGAAGGGGCGGGGCAGGGGGTGGAACCTGGGGGAAGGGGTGGGGGAAGGGGTATTCAGTTTTGTGCAATTAGAAAGCTGGCAACCCTAAAGTGGGGGCACCTTTTTATATGTTAAAATCTGTTGTCTTTCATCTTGTTACCCATCCACTGTGGATCACAAATTCCTCAGGGCAAGGACTTTGTGTACACACTTGCCTGTAAGGCACTGTACACACCTATGTGGCTGTATAAATGGTTTTGAGAAAAATATTGTATAATGAAAGTATATTCCAGGGACAAAAATATGCCAGCTCGCAAACCTGCAGCATCACTGAATTGACTCCAAACCACCAAAAGTACTTACTAGAGCATATTTCTTTGACTTGGTTCTATTCCTCTGTGGCCTGTTAACTATTTGTTACTACAATAGCACACAAATGGACAATAAAGTGTTATATAAAGCAACATTTCTGTTGTCAGCTGCACCCCAGCCATTGATGCTCCTCACTAGGGAGCCATTGAATTAAATGGTGCATAGCCAGCTGGCTGTATTTTTCTCTTCCCTTGTGGAATGATTTCACCTCATTACCTCCCAGTGAAATTGGAGCTCTCTACCTCAGCAGGCTGATTCTGATTTCAAAGGGGGAGCTGGGATTTATGATGACTGAATTCAGAAGGCAAGAGCAGTGAAGCACTAGGCCTATTTTAAATACAGTACAGCAGCTTTTATCACTGTTGTTAGTGTTGGGATTGATTGCTTGACTGTCCTAGTGAGCTTCCGTTTTAACTACTTCAGTGGAAAGTTGAAGAAGGGTACAAAAGAAGGAGATAATACTATAGAGGAAAATATGAAATGAAAGACCCTCCCCCATAACTCCTGAAAAGTATTTAGTAATTGTAAGGTGATGAGTAACTCCTGTACTGGGCTCCAGCCAATCCACAAACCAGGAACTGGCCTGGCGACTCCTGTGGCAGGTATATAAGCCCCAGAGGAGGAACAGCAGCTCAGTCTGCTCCGCGTCACTCCAGGGCTTAGCACTCTCTCCTGCCTGACAGTGGTAATAGACTCCCCAAGTCTTAGCCTGCTCTTGCTCCCACACTGTTCCTAGTCCTGTTCCAGCCTTGCTCTCATTCCAACCCCGCTCTAGATTCCTGATTCCAGCTCTGACTCCCTGGCTCCAACCACTAGGCCCGACCATCCCATCACAGTTTGACAGTAATTCTGCATGTAAAATAACTATAGTGTTTGTAGCGCTTAGATTTCTAATTGCTTTTAATTTTTGTGTGTATATTTAAATATATACATGCACAGTCCATTAAAAATTGATGCAATAAAGGAAAGGGAAATAACACTAATTTACAATTTACCACTATGCTCTGTGATAATTTTTTAGCTAATGGAAAATGAATATTTTTTAAAATCTACTAGTATTATACAACATTTAAAAAAGTTATGCGATAACTATGTCCTCAGATTCTTACCTACATTCCTATAACAGTTATATATAAAAACACGTGCCCTATGACTTCTATGTTGATTAAGATCAGCTTGTGACAGCAATAATTACCATAATAATATAGAATTAGCTATAACCAGAAATAAGGGCAAATACATACTGCTTCCATGGCTGAAAGAATACTTGAATGCAGAACTTACCATGAGAGATTCCTTCTGATTCCAATTCTAATAGGGCAATCCTACACTGTGGGGAGAGAGGAAGAAATCTGCTTTCTGCATTCTTCCATAGCAGACTACATCATTTACTTAGCCTTTGGGCAAAACATAAGGTTTTCACAGCTGTTAATTTCCAGCTCCTAGTGTTATATGGGCTAAAATTCTGATATACCCAAATAAGAACACAGGGAGCGATTCTACATATAACAGGGGAAGCTGAGTGCAAAGAATGGGTATATAAGAGAGGCTCTCTGGAATCTGTTGTTGAATGAACCTCTGCAGCTTCACAGAGAGAACTATTTGCTTACCTAATTCCTTCCAGAGACCAGATGGGGAAACATATATCCCAGTGCACTAGGGAGTTCTAAATTTACTGGTATTCCACCAGCTTGCACACTTTGGTTTTTGTAAGCATCTTGAATATAACTCTAGTTTCCCAACAACAAGCACTTTCAAGTTATAGAAAGTTGCTTCAAACTTGATAATACAAACAACTTTGCAGGAACCATAATGGGTAGCACAAAGAATAAATACAGGTCTCCAAGGAACCTGTTCATTTTAATGAAAGCCAATAAATAGGTGCTCCTAAATCATGGATTCCTTGTTAAATAAGTCTAGACAAGGAACACAATTAGCTCACATAAATCTGCCGGGTTCTCTGACCTATTAATCCCAAGTGTTTCTTGTTTGCGCTGTGCCATTGGAAAGCAAATGTGACCAGGGTTCTGCTTGTTTGTCCTTCCTTTCATTAACCAAAAGAAAGACTAGGTTTGGGGTCCCTCATCTCAGCAAGCAGCCTAACATAGGGACTTATAAATAGTACTGGTCAACTTTTTTTCCTGAAAAATGCAGATTTGGTGACACTGAAAAGTTTTACGAATTCATGTTGGTTTCACCAAATTGTTCATGGTGGAAAACAACAAAAACAACAAAATAAATTCCCCGAAACATTTTCTAAACAAAACATTTTGACATTTTTGGTATGAAACAACTTTTGCTTTAAAATTTCCTTAATTTTATTTAAAAATAAACAAAAACCTTCAAAATGGCCAAAATTGAGACGAAATATTTAGTTTTACGTTAAATGAAATATTTTAGTTTGACAACATTGAAATGAAGTGGTTTTGGGTTGAATGAAAATTATGGAAAATTTAGTTTTTGGGGTCTACATTAACTTCCTCTAGGGAATTTTTCATGCATGCCAACAAGGTCCATGCTGGTGACACAGTGCATGACATGCTAGTGCTCACTAGAATTTACACCCCTCTGGTGGGGATAACACATCATGTAGACTAGTGGTGCCTAACCTTGTTACATAGGAGAGCCACGTAAACCTAAGCACAACCTTGTGTGTGCCAGACAGATTCTACGTATTTTAATAAGATTTAAAATATAAATCAATACAGGTAACTTTAAGTTCAACTTGTTTTGTATGTATTTAGATAGGTTGTTCCTATGTACAGTTCTGTCTATTTACACACTTGTAACTAAAGTGATGTAAACATGATGACAAACCCTAATGAATCAGCCATTAGTACATTGTGCTGAAGCAGGCCGCAGGCCTTATGAAATGCTTTGGTGGGCCGTAGGTTGGGCACCTCTGATGTAGACAAACCCAACATGTATGTATGCCTGTGTGTTATAGACCAGAAAACTTCTGTAAGGGAATGCTTCAGATTCACTAATCTAATAGGTCACTGAAAGCATTGGGGGGAAAATGTTTTTTAAAATGATGAAATATACTTTGTGGGTTTTTTTAAGTTCAAACTGAATTCTACAGAGAGCCAGCTTGGTAGCAACAGTAAAAGTCTCTAGTCAGTAGAGCTGACGGGAAGGTTTTGAGACTAGTTGCAATGGGACTGGTTCATTGTTATGCTATGCAACATATTATCAGTGTCTAATCATTTAGTTCCTGCTGGGAGGTGTCAGAAGCTAGTTTCCTGCCGTCCATAGCCATTGAGGTTCTGGACTCCACAGTGAGAGGAGCAGGCTGTAGTAAGTTAGGCATGGAATATAGACTAAGGATGGTCAGTCTGCAAATCAGCCTAAAGTGAACTGGCATACTAGAGAAAATCTTTGTCTGTCAGCTAGGAACAGTGATGCTTGAATCTGAAGGCACAACCTGGGATTCAGACTGCAGAGCTAGGGACAGAAACAAGAGGACGGGAGATCGTGGGAAACACCAGTCAGGCAGGGGTCAGAGGTAGTTGGAGGTGAGTGGTTTAGAGTAGCGGTGACTTCAACTCCCCAAGTACAGAGTGGCTGAACATCTCATTGGGGTTTTAACATGAAGTATGTCTAGCAAAATTGTAATTCTGCTCTTGCTGAAACAACAAAACTGTGTTCATCCCTTCAAGGCAAACTATGTAACCATTTTGGATTGGTTTGTTTTAAAAGAGGAGCGGGCATGCTGTCTGCAGGTCTCCCTATTGTGGATGACTCCAAGATGCTTTCAGACCACAAACTACAAACTTGTGATCCTTACTAAATAGGGCAGAAAGCAAAATTGTGCTGTGCTTGGTATTTTTTGGCAGAAAAATCATGGTTCACTAATGGCATTTCCTTGGTCAGATGCTGTTCAACTACATTCTTGTAATTAATATTTTATCAGTCACTAATAGCACTTTATGCAGAATTCAGAAACTCTGGTGAGACCTACCCTGCAACTATGAGCTCAAATCTATTATTTTGTTCAGAGAACAGTCTTTCTATTTCTATTTTAAAACAATGCATTGACAAATAATATTTTTGTATATCTTTCCAAGCAGTGTGGATAAAATATGCCACCACAGTGGTGAACATGACCACAACATAGTTTTACTGTATACAAATTTGCTGTGTATTATACAATATTTACAACAGAGAGATGACATTTTGGGGGCAGTCTTCTGTCAGGTAACCCAGCCTGTCTTCACGTTCAGGGAAACTGCTGTGCCTTATAGAGCTGAACTGCTGCTCTAATGTTTTGTTGCATTACCCAGTGCTTGACGTATGGGGGGAAAATAGGGAGCCCTTTATGAAAGAAAGGGCCAAACCTTGGGCCAGGAGTTCTTAGCTGCAGTGCAGATGGAGCAGCACTAGTTGCTCCCAGCTCCCCACAGAAAGAGCAGCGTCAACCTCCCCAGAGGGATCAGCACCAGCTGCCGCCCCCTCAGGGCATGATGCCACAGGGAGCAGCCTGCCTGGTTTGCACTGCAGCTGCCATCCAGGCCACAAATGCCCAAGATGCATCCCGCACCCTATGGGTCCTTGCTGCTGCTGCCTGCGTGGAGCCCTCACCCATGTGGTAGGTGCTACAGGCATCCCTGGCCTAGTGGTGCAGGAGGCCACTCCCTGTTGGGGATTCACTGCCACTAGGAGTGAGACACTGACCATGCAGGCACGTTCCTGTGGAGAGTGGTGGCTCACAGAGCCCTAGCAACAGCCGGCATGAGGCTGCTGCAGCCAACCAGAGTGGCACGAACTGCAACGTAGTGTAGCCCGACTGTGTCTGCCTGCCCAGCATGTGGCCGCCCAGCCCGCTCTGTGGGGAACATTCCTCTCTATCTGACTCTGCCTTTCTGACTGAAGCACAGGCCACTCCCTGTTTCCCCAAGGGCTGTGGTGGATTCTCCATCTCTGGCAATTTTAGAATCAAGAGTAGATGTTTTTGTTAAGGATATGCTCATTTCAAACAAGAATTGTGCTCGGCAGAAGGTCAGACTAGATCAGGGTTGGGAAAACTTTTTGGCCCAAGGGCCACATCTGGGTATGGAAATTGTATGGCGGGCCATGAATGCTCACAAAATTGGGGATTGGAGTGTGGGAGGGTGTGGGGGCTCCAGATGGGGGTGCAGGCTCTGGGTTGGGGCTGGGGATGAAGGGTTGGGGGTGCAGGAGGGTGCTCCAGGCTGGGACTGAGGGGTTCAGAGCATGGGAGAGGGATCAAGGCTGGGGCAGTGGGTTGGGGCGTGGGAGGGGGTCGGGGTGCAGGCTCCAGGTGGTGCTTACCTCAAGTAGCTCCCAGAAGCAGCAGCTTGTCCCCCCTCAGGCTGCTATGCAGAGGTGCGGCCAGGCAGCTCTGCATGCTGCCCCGTCCACACGTGCAACCCTGCAGCTCCCATTGGCCATGGTTCCCGGCCAATGGGAGCTTCAGGGGCTGTGCTTGGGGCGGGGTCAGCGTGTGGAGCCCCCTAGCTGCCCCTGTGTGTAGGAGCCAATGGGGGGAGCTCGAAGACCAGATTCAAATGCCTGGAGGGCCGGATGTGGCCCTTGGGCCGTAGTTTGGTCACCCCTGGACTAGATGATCACAGTGGTCCCTTCTGGCCTTAGAATCTATGAATCTATTGATCTGTATTTGCCAATGAGAGTAATAAAAGATTGAGTCTTCCAGGTGAAATGAAAGTTGAGGTACACTACATGTCTGTTTTCATGGTTGAAAGAAAATACTTAGAATGTACTTCCTCAGTTGTCATTCAATCCAATGTTAATGACCTTGTGGGATTTCCTCTAAGGACATGTTGTTGAAAAGCGTGTCAGTGACAAAATGATGATGTCTAAATGGTTTGTAAATGTATCAACTCTGAGATCTTAAAATATTTGTTTAAATGGTTCCTCAAAAATCTGATGAATTCTTGACATCTCCACAGTTAGCAATATAATAGCTTCATACTGCATATTATTTTATGGCCATATTTTGATAGTCTGGCTCTTTTGAGTAATCCTTTACTCCATCAGCAGTCTCATCAAAATCAATGGGACTACTTGCAGAGTAACATACTACTCACACTGAGTACTACCTTACTCTGCAAGTAATTTATGCATGGCAGAATTTGGCATTTAATGATGGAATTCAATTTTATTTTCAAAACATATACCACATAGTGTACATTGTAGTATGTATACTGTGGTAAAGAAATTATGATAAAATAAACTTCAGCTACCTCTCTAATTGAAATGTATACATTTTAATCTTATCACAGTTATTTTAACATTAATTTTTGTTGGAGTTCTGCAAAGGTATTTTAAAGGACTAAGTAGGGAGACATTTTACGCAGCATGCTTTGATTGAAAATGGAATGGTTTTACAAAGAAAAGAATACTTGATATTCAGTTTTGAGAATATACCGTAACATCAGTTAATGAAAGGTATGGCTGATAAAAGCTATTGTTGACCTGGGCTCTTAAAAATCATATAGTCAGTTACGCTTAATGTAAAAATTGATGGAAGACTTGCATAAAGAAATGACTGAAGAAAGGCAAGTAAAAAGGTAGCCTTAACTGGCAGCTTTTCAAACTGAATAGAGGAACATACTGATGAACACTGAAGGGACTGCTATTGAGATTGCATTTGTCATAGTGAGATCAATGAAGGAATAAAGACCTTGGAGGCACAGTTCTAAAACTGGCAGCTAATACCAGATGGGGAAGAAAAGAAATAAGGACAGTTTAAACTGAACATTGCACTTGGTGACAGAAGGAATTGAAACTTCTAATAAACTAATTTGGAAGGTACTATATTAGGTCAAAGAGCATAGACAAGAGAAAAGAGTCTGAGAGATTATGGAGGGTATGTTGATCAAAGAGAGATTTCGACGTTACTTGAGAAAATGAATCATCAGAGTCCCGATGCAGAGTTTAGAGGTTTCAGTGTAAACAGAATGGTGAGTTCCATTGTTGAAGGGGAAAGGATATATTTACTGGACAATCAGAAGTTTTGCAAGCTGAATTGCTTTCTCTGAGACATATTTACTGCCATATAATAGCTGTTTTAGTTGTATTTATTTACCGTAAGTATGTGAATCATTTGTGATGTGGTAGATTGTTAGATTATGAACTTGATTTTGGGGTAATTTCAGGCCATTTTTGGATATATATTTTTAAATGTAGATACAAATCTGTACCTGAGCCTAATCATTTAAGTTTAGACTATCTACCGAAACTGTGTATATTTTCACTGTAATGAGAGGAGTGTCTAGTGGAAAGATTCCCATTAATTTTAATAACATCATTTTACATTAATATAACACTTTTAATCTCTCAAAGATCTCAAAACATGCCTTACTGACTTCAAACTAAATACATGGATTATTTCATGTAGCAGTACCACAGAAACACAGCTACTTCTAGGGTAAACCATGGAAACTGTTGATCATTTCACATCAACACTCTACAATAGTTTAAACTGAGAAAAAATTATTGCATCCAGTTGAAGATATAGGGGGAACTTAGGTTTGTAGGAAACTAGTAGTTACTTAAGTTGAAATTTAATAAGGAGCTGAGAATCATGTGGTTAAATCAGTGTGTGAAGTGCTATGTATTAATTTTGCAGCTGAGTGGAATTATTTAACAAGTTGAGCCTTTTCCGTTCTTTTCTGTGAGCACTTTAATTCTTCTTCAAGTGATGGTCCAGAAGTATATTTTACTCTGGATTCGCATGCAAGGTTTTTACTAGCCTGTGTTCCTTGTCTCATCACACTCCAAACAGAGGGTGTGAGGGGTGATGAGAACTGACCACCTCTCCAGTTCTTTTCTTTAGCTCATGGTCTGAGACGGAACACTTCACTGTCTGCAGTGTTAGGTGGTGGCCCTCTTTGTCGAACTTTAGTCTAATCTGTAAGTAATTTTTAAAATCTGTTAGATGGTTTTAATAGCTAGATAATGTTGTTGTAAAAGTTTTTAGTAGTTAAGACTTCGGGTTCCTCCCCTAGCTGGACATATTTCCCCCCCCACCCATTATTGGATGCCTAGTATGCCCAGACAACAACATGTGTTCTGACTCAGGGCCTTTCCAGTCAGTGATGATGACAACAAATGCCTCTACTGCCTCAGGGAAGTTCATGCCTCTTCCAAGTGCAATGTCTGCCTGCCCCTTTCGAAACTGAACCTGTCAAGCCTGTAAGTGCAGACTCTGAAGATTCCTAATGGACCATGTGTTAAGGCCCCCATCTGACCCTGGCCCATTGGACAATGGAACCCAGGATCACCCCTCTGAACACTGTTCCCTCCAGCTCTGGAGTCAATTGGAATAGAGCTAAGGACTCCTTCAAACAAAGGAAGGAGGAGGGAAAGATCAAATAGTCTCACAAGAAATGTGAAAAATCCCCCTCCAACTCCTTATCTGAAGAGGACACCCTCTCTGACACCCTCTAAGTTGGGTGAGACTCTGTACCCTGGCACCGGGGTATCAGGAGCTCACAAGGAGCACAGTACCAGTTTCCTGGAACCAAATGCCAAAAGTGTTCCCACACTGGCCTTCATTGAAGGAGCTGTCCTTGGTACCAGTGAGGGAAGGAAGGTGGTGGATGCGCCTGTACCTATGCAGCCAGAGAAGAAGCCATTAGTGCCAAAGATTAAAACAAGACCAACCCCACCAGCACCAATGAGGAACAAAAGCCCAGCTTTCTGCCTCATATCAGGGGCTAGATACACCATCCAGAAGACATTATCATCTACATGGACCCAGAATTTCCAATACTGTCAGGTCTGTCCTAATGAGGGAGGGCCTCACACCATTAGCCCAGACAGAGGATGTAGGGTATCGTTGGCACTATTCCACTCGCTTAGGAGGATCTGTGCACTGTAGGACCAGTGGTACCTTCCCCATGGCGACCAATCAAATTTCCCTACAGTTCCTCTCAATGTCCTTGCTGAAGTTCATGGGATCCATACATATGTCTCCCTGAATCTATTAGATCCCATTGTAATAAGGCAACCCTTCCCCTGTAGGGAAGAACCTCTATCCCTCCAGGAACAGATGGAGGAGGACAAACTGGAACTGACTGAACCACCTGGACCAATAGGGTTCTCATGGCAAGGCTGCGGATGACAATCACCATCCGATGACAGGCAGTTCCAGGACCTCCTGAGAAAGATCACAGCTACACTTCCAGATCCCCCTGGAGGAAGTATAGGACACGCCTCACAAGCTGGGTCTGGGAATCCACTCTTTCCAAGTCTGGTGCTCTCTCCTTTGGTTGCTCACTCCATGGAGTCTCTCTCTCTCTCTCTGGGGTGCTCCCCTTGCGACACGGCCTTCTGGTCAGGTCACTATAGTCCTCCCCTTCTGGGGTATCAAAGTCCCACTGGACAAACTGTTTATCTGCAGTCTCAGGAAATTTTCTGATCCACTTCCAGGTCCGTGCTATCTTCCCACACGCCAGTAGGGGAACTTGGGTCCACCCTCTACTCCAAGTTCCAGCTCAGGGACCCTATGCCCATCAAC
The DNA here is from genome assembly GCF_015237465.2 of Chelonia mydas. Classification (NCBI taxonomy): domain Eukaryota; kingdom Metazoa; phylum Chordata; order Testudines; family Cheloniidae; genus Chelonia; species Chelonia mydas. Next base: position 228,025,221 of record NC_057850.1, read on the forward strand.
TACAGTATGCTCATGCTCCAACCCTGTTGCTGTTTTCCTGGGCTGTTTCCTACCTCTCTTCTCTATCATCTAACCCACCTCTGGGTTTACTGCTGGAGTGTCATTCATTTCCTGGGGCTACGTCACCCCTCTTGGCCTCTTGCCAGAATCTGTAGGCCAGTGCAGATCCCAGGACACACTCGTCCTCTAGAACACCTCCTTGTACCTAGCCAACTTTTCTCCTCTCTAGGGATTGACTGCAAAGCTCCTCGCTGCAGCCCTTCTTCTACCACCAGCTTCATCTCTTTAAAAGGTTATCCCAACTCTTCCACTAGCTGGGCTTCATCAGCCATTAGGCCTTGTCAGTCCCTGGCTCTCCTCTAGATGCAGCCTGTATGGTTAATTGTCCTATTTTAGCTGTTTGGGCCTTGTGTGGGGGTAGGTACCATATCATAGACCCATAGAACTGATACCACTTCAGCTCAGGCCACTATTAGGGTTCTTTCAAATAGGTCAAGACTTCAGCTTTAAATTAGGTAACACAGGTATTAAAGGGTTCATAGTTACTGAACTCCAAAACTTTAAATACAGTCTGAGTTGTCAGGTAGCCTCCTCACCTGTTACACTGATACAGAAATTACTTGATAGGGTGGGGATTGAAATTATTTTTCTTTCTCATTCCTGGTCCAGAATGTGTGGTTGGAGACATTTATTGGTGTACAGGTATATGAAAGTATATATACTGGTTCACCAGAACATTTCTCACTCTAGCAGAATATAGAAGACACCTGACCTGAAGAGTCTGTGAGCCTGGACAGAAACTCAACAGGAGTCTCGAGTTAAACAAAAAACAAACAAAACCCCTCTCCAGGTGTAAGGATAGATAACAAGTTACTAGTATTGCAAATTAGATTAAATGTGTGTATAGGCATGACTGTGTTTATGCCCGTGTTAAACTTTTGAGCTTTCCCAGGGTGAACTAGATGTTTGCAGAAGCCTAAGGAGATCCAGTCAGCTGAATGCTCATGTAGTTAATAAGTGCTTTTCAGTCTTTTCTGAGGAAACATTACTTCTGGGTTTTCGGTTCCTTATACAAGTTTTCCATAGAAAACAAAGCCATCTCTCCAAGGGTGAAATCCTGACCCCATTGAAGTCTATGAGAATTTTATCATTGACTTCAGTGAGGCCAGGATTTCACCTCAAATATCTGGCCATATTCCTTTCATGCAATGTAACAGTCTTAAAGCCTTAAACAAATCCATATAAACAAGGCAACCTGTCTCCAGAGTTTCCTGTCCTGTGTCCTACTTAGAAATTCTGTTTCTGTACACAAGTACTCTCAGTGGGGCCTGACCCCATACCAAAACCCCCGCCATCAAACCAGGCTAGTATTATTCACCTACAGTACAGTAACATTTCATTGTGCTCTGTCTTCAGAAGGATGTATATTTAATTCAGGTAGTATCCAAAGATGGTCTTATGCCTAGCCAGTGCTCTGAGTGAGGTTTCTCTGTAGGAATCAGACACATGGACAGTTTTTGTCATTCACAATATGCCATTTGAGAGACTTCTCAGATGAGGTGATTCATAAGGCTTAGCTTTTCAGTGAGATGTTGCCGCTCTGGTGGTATAGTATTCTGCAACATAGCACTGGCTTGAAGGAGAAGGGAGGGACCATAAGATAGACCATTTCAAAATATTTAAAATTAATTCAGTCTAATTGGGTAAGTCAGCATGTGTCAGACTCTTCCAGAGCTGTTAGCCCAGGGAGAGGTAAGCAGTATGGTACTTCATTATTTATAAATACAAAGCCAAGACTGAATTTATTAACTGGGTACAAATAAAATTCTTTTAATCTTGGTGTTGCTTTTTTGTTGTTGCTTGTACAAGTCATGTAAGTTCACTGTTAATACTTGTAAATTGGGACTAGAGCCTGATACTGCTCTCATTTGCGCTACTTTAACTCCACTGATTTCAGTGGAGTTACTACTAATTTATACCAGTGGAAGTGATGAGACGATTTGGCCCTAAAACATTTCAAGGGATTCCAAAGTGAGAGTAAAAAAGTGAGATACTATAGGGATGAGTCCTTTTTTGTGTGTACACATTAAGAACTTACTCTTATCATGCCTTTCAGGCTATTTCTGTAACGGCTTCCAATAAAATGGACTTGCTCTGTCAGATGAGAAGCAAACTTGACATTTTCTTGAGTCAGTAGCATCCCCATCAAGCATCTTGCTGTTTGCCAGTTAAAGTATGCATGCTCGTAGTGTGCCACTGCCAGATTCTGCTTCACCAATGCTGTGTATGCTCTGAGAGCTATGTACACTAAAGAGAACAAGAGGTACATTTCTACAATTAATAATAGAAAAGTTGCCTTTTTAAATTTAACAAGGTCAGGAAAGCTCCAGTCAGTCCATCATGCTTTGTGAACCAGCATCCGGCAGCTGCTGAATAATAGAGACAAAATGCTAGCTCTTTTTCTCTCCAGTGAATATTCTGTGGAGTTTGTTATTCATGATTCCCTTTTTTTCTGGAAGTTTATTTGATCAAATGTGTGGGTGATGTGTACCCTATGATTGCCTGGAGCCCACTTTGAGTTACCTGTTTGCCATAGTAATCTTGCAGGTGCTTGTGAAAGAAGTAATTGCATTGTGGATAAGGTTGTGGAATTTTCTGACATGCCTAGTGATATCTAGAATTCACTTCCAGATCTGCAGTTACAGTATTTTCAAGTAACATTATCAGTAGTTATATTGTCAGGAGTAAAAAGGAATAAAATGTTCCACTGTTTCTGGTTCTAGAGATAATTCGAGCTGATGCTTTAGCCTTCTGGTGCAAACTGAAAACCTCTTCATCTTTTTCATGTCTCTGTGGTGTTGCCATCTGCCATTTGAACTAGCATAGAGGGCTCAATAAATTCAGTACAGCAGGAAATTCTTTTTAGAATTAGTTAAACCGTCTGTCAGTGTGAGACATAGTCCCAGCTCAGAAACTGTGCACCACTGAATAGAAGAGGGTGGTGGTGGTGAAGTGCTGAACTGATCAGGGCTAAAGTGTCTCTTCATTTCAGTAGCTTTGTCTCCACATTCTCCCCAGGTTGGGGTTTGAACCTGCCCTTCAGTTTGTGGGTGTATCTCTGCAGGTCTTAGACATGCACAAGTCCATGGGTGCAGATCTAATGCATCCGAGGGGGCTGAGGGAATTGGCCTGTGTGATTGCAGAGCCATTGGCCATTATTGCTGAAAACTTGTGGTGATCAGGGGAGGTCCTGGACCACTGGAAAAAGGCAAATATAGTTCCCATCTTTTAAAAAGGGAAGGAGAGCCTGGGGAACTACAGACCAGTCAACCTCACCTCAGTCCCTGGAAAAATCATGGAGCAGGTCCTTGAGGAAACCATTTTGAAGCACTTGGAGGAGAGCAAGGTGATCAGGAACCGTCAACATGGGTTCACCAAGGGCAAGTCATGCCTGACCAACCTGATTGCCTTCTATGATGAGATAGCCGGCTCTGTGGATATGGGGAAAACAGTGGATGTGATATATCTTGACTTTAGCAAAGCTTTTGATCCGGTCTCCCACCATATTCTTGCCAGCAAGTTAAAAAAGTACCCACTGGATGAATGGACTATAAGGTGGATAGAAAGCTGGCTAGATTGTCGGGCTCAATGGGTAGTTATCAACGGCTGGATGTCTAGTTGGCAGCCAGTATCAAACGGAGTGCCCCAGGGGTCGGTCCTGGGGTTGGTTTTGTTCAACAACCTCATTAATAATCTGGATGATGTGATGGATTGCACTCTCAGCAAGTTCGCAGATGACACTAATTTGAGGGGAGAGGTAGATATGCTGGAGGGTATGGATAGGGTCCAGAGTGACCTCAGCAAATTGGAGGATTGGGCCAAAAGAAATCTGATGAGGTTCAACAAGGACAAGTGCAGAGTCCTGCACTTAGGACGGAAGAATCCCATGCACTGCTACAGGCTGGGGACCGACTGGCTAAGCAGCAGTTCTGCAGAAAAGGACCTGGGGATTACAGTGGAGGAGAAGCTGGATATGAATCAGCAGTGTGCCCTTGTTGCCAAGAAGGCCAATGGCATATTGGGCTGCATTAGTAGGAGCGTTGCCAGCAGATCAAGGGAAGTGATTATTCCCCTCTATTCGGCACTGGTGAGGCTATGTCTGGAGTACTGTGTCCAGTTTTGGGGCCCCCACTATAGAAAAGAAAAACCTCCAGGGCTGCTCCTGTGTCTAGGGGCTGCAGGAACATGCCAGCCACTTCCGGGAGCCACACAGAGCAGGTAGGGAGCCTGCCTTACCCTTGCTGCACTGCCGACCAGACTTTTAGCGGCCCAGTCAGCAGCGCTGACTGGAGCCGCCAGGGTCCCTTTTTGACTTCACCTTCACCCTAACGCCGAGTGATGTCCTGACCAGACTAGGCCAGAGAAAGGAGCAGTTGACATCACCACCTCCACCAGCTTCAGCTAAATCCTGAACACCATCTGGGATGAGAGACTTTGTCACCGACCCGACCCCCTCACCTGCCGTGTGTCCTTTTCCTTCCCTACCTTATTCATTTTTTCTATGCTCTCCTGGTACCTTTGGACTCATAAGAGTCTATCTTAGCTGGCTAATATTATACTTTGCACCACTGCTATAAGCCTGTGACCAGGAAGGCAGCTAAATGCAATGCCCCTAAACAGCCTGATGCTGGTACAAGTTTGCCAGGTCCTGGAGTGGCTGATAAGCATGTGCTTTGCCTGTATTTTTCCAACAGCAATGGTGCGAGTGAAAGTCAACACTGGAGACAGAAGCTGCAGTTTCTATCTTTGCTGTTCTTTTCTTTCGCCTTTTGTGTGTGTTTGTATTGTTTTGTTTTCCAGGAAATGGGATCAGACTTTAATAACCGCAGTAATGACAGCTCCAGCCCATCTCAACTAAATTCTCTTTTCCCCAAAAGGACAATTGTTACCACCTATACAATCATCTAAGACTAAGTTTTCTAAAAACTCTCTAGTTAAAGGGAAGGGGAACAAGGGATGTTGTTAAAATGAAAGCCTTATTCAATAATTTACAGTTCAAATGCTTTAACTGTTTTTCTTTCCTGTATTTTTAATAAAAGATTCAAGGACTTTTTAATGGTGTGTTTATCATGGTACTAAGAAGGCTGAGGTCTCTGTATACCAAACCTTGTTTAAACCGTTTAATGTTGGACCGTTAGGGTCATGTTAACACCTTTGATTCTTTTGGCTCATTTTTTCCATCTAAATTAATACAATGTTGATGTTAACCCCTGACCTGGTCTTGGAGGGTCTGTAGTTTTGGGTAAATTATACGCTGTCTGCAAAGCATGCTTATAGAAATAATAATGAAATTTATTGAAGCTGTAACAGCAAACAGAAGAACCTAATTATATGTATTAAAATTAGGCTTGGCTATAGGGTTAAGTGTTTAGAGTAAGGCCCAGTAGAAGTTGGTATAAGATGGCATGATTATTGTGTGCTTGTGACTGTTGGTTATGAAATGATATGTGCTTGGCCTAAGGTTATAAAATTTAGCAATATGTACTTAGTGATATTCCAGCAATGCATCATGTGATACATATTTAAACCACAAATGAATATATGGTAACATCTTAGGGGCTTTTTGCAATATGGGCTAATCATATTGATGTATCAAAACTGTGGGGAATAGACTGATGTGAATGATCGGGTTAACTGTTGGAAATGTAATTATAGTAAACTGGAATGCCACACATGGACACCCAGAACCATAAAATTGGTCTCCTGGAATACCAGATATGAACAGGGGCTGAGACTTAATCAGATACGGTTCTGGATGTATGTGGGTGGAACAGAAAAAAGTGTATAGAAGGTTGTCAAAACCATCCCTAATTGGGACATTGGGATGACGACATGGGGAAACCAGGTAGGAAGTCTGGCCCAGCACCTTCCTCTTGGGGTGAACTACACTGACTCTTGCTTCCATCTTTGTTTCTAATGGTCTCCATTGTGCACAATGTAAGATTCTAAATATGAACAATGCAGGAAATCATTTTACTGTACTTATGCATATTGATTTCCTATTATTTCAATTACATTTGTCTGTATTAATTAAAGTTCATCAGATTTCTGTGCATGTTCTTCCAATCTCACGTTCTTAATTAATTCTGAGTAGCCGCCTGAATAAAGAGCTTGTTATTTGTGACAGGTGTACTTTGCAATCTAGACTAGTTCCAGGCTATAACAACAAAACCCGCTCCCCACCCCAACACATGTTCTCCCCCTCCCCCAGTGCCACCCCTACCTGGGTCTTGTGAGAGGTTTCTCAGATCAGCCTTACCAGTGCTTAATTTGTGCCAGGGCTAAGCTCCGGCCCCTCTAGGCTTGGCAGTTCATAGCCCCAACATCTCTGGGCTTGTTGCATCAGTTATTGAATGTAAAAAAATTGCTTGAGCCCCGGTACATAAGTGCTTCAGCCCTGGCACATCTTGCATAACAAAATAAGCACTGCGCCTTACTGCAGTGCCTGCACTGGGGGAATCTTCCACAAGTGGGATCCAGGACTCTTAGGGCACCTTTATAGCACTCTGGTGCTTTTAGCCAGTGTTAAGGTGCTGGAGTGGGGATAAGGATCATATTCTTTGTGCTGAAAGGATTAAGCATACAAACCCATTCAGGTAAATCATCTTTTCTGTCCAGACAGAGTGGGTTTTTCTATGGTGTGGGATCGAGCAGAGTTTGTAGCTCATTAAATCTAAGATCTTAAATTAAACTTAAATCTTGAAGTTGAATTCTAAACTTGAAACACGGATCAATCTTGTTCTTGCTGTCAAGAGAGAGGAAAACTTAGTAACTGAAACTTTGAATGATGTACATGGAAGTGGGGTTTATCTGTGGGGAAAAAAGCATCTGGGTTTTATTCTTCAGGCATGCTGATCTATCTTAGGTGCAAAGTGATACATTTTATAACAACTCCTGTAGGGACTAGTATTTTGAATGGGATAAAATTAATAAGAGTGTTGACTTGTGGAGCACGCATTGAGATTGCCACTGGATTAAAATGTCTTCTAATACAGAAACAGTATGCACTAAAATAAATAAATAAAGTTGTTGATGGAGATAAGCTGCTAACCTGGCTCTGTGCCTGATCCAAAGACCATTGAAGTCGATGGAAAGTAGACTTTAGTGGCTTTGGATCAGGCCCTGTTTTGGGATGAATACTACTACTTGTTTGCCCAAATACCAAAGTGGTGGCCATCCTCATTCAGTTAACATATGACATGGTACTAACATAAAAGGGCAGAATGCTGCAAAATTTCATTAAAATATTCAAATTCTGTTAAAGGTAAACTTCATTGCTAACTCAGTTATTCCTAGCCTCTGCATACTGGTTCTTTCTATTGTATTGCATACAAAACATCCATATAGAACTTCCTAAGAAGTGCCTTGATATTTAGAGGAAGTGATTGCACACTTTCACATAGATATGCCATTGGTTTCAGAGTACTCAGCACTTGTGAAAAACAGGCCATTTCTTTACTTGCCTAAATATGGTTTTGAGTGCCAAGAATTAACTACCGAACGTTGAAAAACTTGACCACAAGTTAAAAATGTGTGGATATATGATATTGATATGAATGATATGTATGTAATACAGTAGGAAGGACAGGGACAGAGAGAGGCTAGGACTTACTAGTTAAGCAATGAATTTTTAACGTTTAACAAAATTGTAATATATTTGAGATTTTGCACCATTTTCTTCTCCTTTTAATTATTCATATCAATTACTAATTGGCTATAGAATAAACACTTTTTGGTATCCAAGGAACAACAAGAAGTATTATTCATCCCCAAATATTCAGGTTGGCAAATTATTCCCACCAGCAGCATTTTAAAGTTCATACTCTTTTGAAGATGGTCAAATCATGTGGCAATGCTAGTGTATGTGCATTATTCTTAATACCTTCACAGAGCACAAGGATCATTCATTTTTTAAAGTAGAATTCATTTTCATTGCCTAAAAGACACAATGCTCTTGATGAGATGCTAGCTTTGACTTACCACACAAGTATTTTAAATCAAACATTGAAAAAAAATGTGAATGGACACTAGTAATATAAACAAAAGTAGCATTGTAATAATTATAGTTATTGACTAAAGTTCTTTAATTTTCCAAATAAAAGAATCCATCAATGTAACGGGTCGCGACTTACCACCGCAGAGCCTCCTGCTGGCCCTCCTGGGAATTAGCTCGGGAGTTGCCAGTACGCCCTTCTCAGGTAGTGTCTCGCCCATTGTCTCGTCTGTCTCCACCTCCAGGACCCACGTTGCTCCCTGAACTGCGTCGTCCTCTTCTGGATACAGCCCTCTGGTGGTGTCCCAGTCGGTCCTTTCCCCCCTTCTGGGGGACCGACAGTCCTTAGTCCAACCACTTGCCTCATTGACAAACTGCAGTCTCAATTCTAGCCGCTCATCTCAGTGGCAAACTGCAGTCTATTCACTGGCCTCTCCCCTCAGTGGCAAGTGGGGGCGGGTGGGGGAACCTGTGCCCGCACTCTACTCCGGGTCCTGACTCAGGGACCCTATACCTGGCAGCCACGTACTGCCCCTCCTCCGGCTCTGCCATTTCCTTCCCTGAGCCACTTCCCGGCAGCCCTAGCATCTTCCCCGCCCTTGTATCAAGGCCTCAGTCTGACAGCCATCAGCCTGGAGCTTTCTCTTACTCTGCTGACCCTGGCCAGCATTGCTCTGTCCATGGTGCTCCAGCCTTCTAAGCAGCCAGTCCTCCTCCCACATCCTTCAGGGAGTGATGGCCTCCCACTCTGCTCAGCAGCCCCTTCTGATATGGGCCAGCCTGGCCCTGATTGGCTGTTCCAATAAAACTTCTTCTGATTGGCTGGCACTATAAGCCTTTTCCTCATTGGCTGCCTCCTGCGCAGCCTCCCCAAGGTGGCGTTAATGGCTTACCTACCAGTGAGGGACAGCGGCCCCATCACAATCAACAATTATAATATTGCAAAGGCATTCGACCTGTATATAGTGTTTGCTCTCAGAGGTAGAAATACTATGAAAATGTTTGATTACAAGTTATAAAAAACCTGTTCTGATAAACTAATATGAAAATCGGCAATCTTTGAATTGTCAGAAAGAGTTTGCAAAGTGATGATTGATCTACCAATAATCTGAGTACAAATTAATAAACAATTTTGATCGTTAGGGCAGTCAAGTCTCCTGCTTCTGCTAGGGTGGCCTGCATTAGATTTTCCACACTAAAGCCTTTTGGCAATGCCTCACATGTTATAGACACTGTCTGTGATATCTTGGAAGGCTTCCTCCTCAAGTCTGTGAACCCACCTTCAGGTAGAGTACCTGCTGTGCCATGCTGCCAAGGGGCATGGGAGACTGAGTGTGGTGCAAGAAGCAGCAGTGTGGAAGCAGTGGATCCTTTGGTAGATACCCTGAATGGCCAGTGAATCTGTCCCTATGAAATTTCCTTCAAATTAATTATTCTGCATTATGTGGTCACAGATTATAATGGCTATAAAATTAACAGTCCCTTTGCCTGTTGTTAACAGGTTTTGCTGTGCAAAGTTTTTATGAGATGTGAAATTATTTTGCACAGTTAATCTGAAGCAAATACAGAAATCTTTCAACGGTATGTGCAGATTATGATTGGGAAATCATATCTATGTATTTAAAAGGCTCTGTCTTTTCAAGAGGCAGTCTGTGTTTGTAGTCTGCATAGATATCTTCAGCAGTATTAAAAAGTCTGTCACAAATGTGGCTTGGCAGAGCTCCTGCAAGTGACCTTGCACTAATAACAAGATTTAGAAGATGGACAGAATGCTTCCACCATTCAGTAAGGTCTCTGGACCACAGAATACCTAGCTCATATGTATGCATTGAGAGCTCTGTATCCAGTGTAGATGATGCCCCAACAAAACCTGCAGTGAATTTGCACTGTTCTTCACGGGCAATTCTCACTCTTTTCCTTCCATCCCCATCAGCTGTTGTTGTCTTAATTACTGGCACAGACATTGGCCTTCTTTCCTGCCAATGCTTGTGTCGTTACTGCTTTTGGATCACAGTGGTGGTGGGGATTAGAACTGAATGGTGGTCATTTAAAGCATGAGTTCCTCATGCATGTAATTGTATTAACTTGTGCTGATTCCACATAGTTGCAGTGTGATTAGTTATAACTCAATATTTTGTGTGATCGCTTCCATTAGTGGGCATCTTCATGGGATAGCATTGAATTACTGTAGCTGTTTTGACATAGCCTTTTTGTTCCCAGATCTGTCAGCAGTATCCAGTGTGTTCCAATAATGATCTTGCTTGCTTGCTTTGTCTTCTGAGTTTTATGTGTTTTGACTTACTGTTAAAACTAATAAAATACCAGCGATTATAACTTTAATAAAATCATTTGCATGCTTTTTGAAATAATAATTATTTAATCAAGTGAACAACCTGAGTGTTCTTTGCCATCAGCATTTAACCTGATAATATGCCTGATGATGAGATGAAAATATTGTATAAAAAGCAGTGTGCAATTTTTGGTGAGGGTTTGAGCCAAGAGTTGCTCATGTGAGATGAACATTTTTCAGGTTCATAGCTTTGCCTAACTAAAATACTGTCAGGCCATTCAGCATGCTTTGTCTTACTTAGAATTTAAACAATTGGTTATGATTACAGAGCTAAATTGCTGTTGGAAAACACTGTTTAAAATTGGTATTTTAAAATTCTGTGTAAAACTCCACTTAAGCTATAAATACTAAGTAAAGTGTAGAACAGCAAAGCTCTCCATGCCTAACAGTGACATGTTTCTTTCCCATGAGCCACAGGGTAACATTCTGCAGATTATGGGATGGCTAGTACACAGCTGGTGGCCCACAAGTGAGTCCCACAAAGGCTTGCATTGCTGAATCTCCATCCTAAAGGCTAAATTGTGGTTTTGCAACTAACTCTGAGTAGCTGTACTGCTGCAGAAAAAGAGCAGGGATGACATTGTGACTCAGAGTCACAATGGATATGTCTGCACAGCTGCTGGGAGCGAGTCTCGCAGCCCAGGTCTACAGAAGTGTGTTAGCAGAGCTTGTGCTAGTGTTCTAAATATAGCAAAATGGCTGTTCTGGCTTGGGCTGGATCCTTGGGGTCTGAAGCACAAGGATGTGGGGGTGGGTGGGCATCAGAGCCCAAGGTACAGCCCAAGCCTGAATGATCAAAGCAATGTCTACACAGCTATTTTCAGCACATTAGTCTGAGCCCTGCTAACTTGAGTCTGTTGGCATGGGCTGCGAGACTCCCAACCGGTGTGTAGACATACCCAGTATGGTCCCATGTTCTCCCCTTGCCTCAAGGAAAGTAAGCTACACCAACACTGTACTTGGCATAGACTTTTGCCACCCCCCATTTGTATTTCCCAGCTGCACTGCGTGGGGCATTTGGGGTGGGGGAAACAAAGGCAAACCTTCTACCACTCTCCCACCTCTGCCCACACAATTCCTGCCCACCAGTATGGGAGGGGAGGTTGCAGCCCTGCAGAGTCTTCTCATTCCACCTTTGTACTGCTGCCCATAATATGCGTAGCCTCTGCAGGGGAGTAAAGGCACACAGAGTGAGTGGAAAATTTCATACTAAAGGAGAGGGTACCAGCAATCCACTCCACTTTGTTAGTTAGGTGTTGCCCCTTACTCATGGGAAAGTTGCCACAGCGGCCACCAATTGGACAAAGTTTGTGTGTCCCTGGCATATTAATCCAGTCATTCTGTGCTTGGAGACTCTTCAGGTTAACTGCTACTTTCTGGAGTTTGAATTTTGGAGTGGTTTGAGGAAGTTTTAAGGTCTGATCTATTTCTGGGGTATTGTTTTAAATGTCACTGATGGTGTCATTACATTAAGTCATATTAATCACTTCCACTATGAGTGGTAATGCTTTCATTTGGTTGGCAGCATTTCTCTTACTTGTTACAATAAACTAATTCATGATAAAACTGAGAGGCCTGATGGTCAAAGTCAATGACAGTCATGTCAAGCATGGCAGATATGATCATTTAAAAACTTCTTTAGTTAAACTAATAAACTATACAGTGGTTATATAAGATTATCAATGCTGCTTATAAAGCAGTCTATATTATGGTGCTGCAACTCTGTGCAGTGTAGCATCACTGCAGACCCTTATGTTAATGAATACAAGACTGACATAATTCAACAATATAAGAAGCTGTTTGATCCAACAGAACTGTAATCTTTTGTGACTACCATTTTGTATAGATGACATACAGGATAATGAGTTACGTCACTCTCAGGAAGAAAGGCTACAGAAATCCCAAACTGTAACTTTTCTGAAATTCATAAAAAATCTATGAATCAAAAACAAGATACACTGGAGATGGTGTGTGCCAACAGAATTTGCAGTGACAGAGATTTGACAAGGAGGCTGCTGGTGGAAGACTTCTCACCATCCTGGGGATAGCCAGATGAAGAATAAATAGTTCATTCTCTTGGAGTCCACAAAGAGCAGAAAGAAAGAGTCTGCTCCACGACGGAGTTTTTCCTCAGCAGGAACTAATATATTTGAGGAAAAATGTATTTGCTGTGAGTAACAAGATCAGTGTGCCATATCCTCAGCGGTGTGAATCAGTGTCATTCTATTGACTCTCAGATGCATGCATTTAGCTTGTGGATGAATATAAGAATGGCCATGCTGGGTCAGACCAATGGTCAATCTAGTCTAGTATCCTGTCATCCAACTGTGGCCAATGCCAGGTGCTTCAAAGGCAATGAACAGAACAGGGCAATCATCAAGTGATCTGTTGTCCAGTCCCAGCAACTGGCAGTCAGAGGCTTGGGGACACCTAAATCACAGGGTTGCATCTATGACCCATCTTGGCTAATAACCATTAATGGATCTAACCTTCATGGACTTATGTAATTCTCTTTTGAATCCAGTTATACTTTTGGCCTTCACAGCATCCCCTGGCAAAGAATCCTGCAGGTTGACTGTGTGTGTTATGTGAAAATGTATTTCCTCTTGTTTGTTTTATCTATTAATTTCACCAGGTGACTCTTGGTTCTTGTGTTATGTGAAGAGGTAAATAACACGTTTTCTCCATACTATTCATGATACTACAGACTTCTGTCATATCCCTCCGTTGGCCTTAGTCATCTCTTTTCCAAGCTGAACAGTCCCAGTCTTTTTAATCTTTCCTCATATAGAAGCTGTTCCATACCCCTCATCATTTTTGTTGCCCTTCTCTGTACGTTTTCCATTTCTAATATATCTTTTTAGAGATGGGCAACAACAACAGCACACAGTATTCAAGGTGTGGGCATACCATGGCTTTATATGGTGGCATTATGATATTTACTGTATTAGCTATCCCTTTCCTAATGGCTCTTAACATTCTGTTAGCTTTTTTGACGGCCACTGCACACTGAGCAGACTTTTTCAGAGAATTATCCGCGATGACTCCAAGATCACTTTCTTGAGTGGTAACAGATAATATAGAACGCATCATTTTATACGTATAGCTGGGATTATGTGTTCCAATGTGCATTACTTTGCATTTATTAACATGGAATTCCATCTGCCATTTTGTTGCCCAGTCACCCGGTTTTGAGAGATCCCTTTGTAACACTTTGCAGTCTGCTTTGGACTTAAGTAATTTAGTATTGTCTGCCAACAATTGTATTGTCTCTCAAGTAATTTAGTATTGTCTGCCAACTTTGCCACCTCTCTGTTTATCTCATTTTCCAGATCATTTATGACTATATTGAACAGAACTGCTCCAAGTACAGACCTTTGGGGGACACCACTATTTACCGCTGTCCGTTCTGAAAACAGACCATTTATTCCTACCTTTTGTTTCCTGTCTTTTAACCATTTACTGATCCTTGAGAGGGTCTTCCCTCTTATCCCCATGACTGGTTACTTTGCTTAAGAGTCTTTGGTGAGGGACAGTTTCAAAGGTTTTCTGAAAGTCCAAATACACTATATCCACTGGCTCACACTTGTCTACGTGTTTGTTGACCCCCTTAAAGAATTCTAATAGATGCATTCATGTGGTTCCCATTGACTTCAGTGGAAACTCATTTCAGGCTAGAATTTGGCTGCTAGGGGATAAATAGAAGAAAGTATGATAGGTGAAATCCTGCCTCATTGAAATCAATGACGAAATGCCTGTATGCTTCAGTGATGCCAGGATTTCACTCTATGACTTTTATTTTATTTCATTTATTTTTATGACTGAACATGCTTGAATAGATGAGAACACCAGAATTAGAAGGGAGTTCTCAGTCTCTGAGAACATAATACCTAGTCTCTGCTATCACAGTGCAGAGAAAAAAGACATATATCTGCCTTTAAAAAGTAAATGATAAACATTTATCCTTGTGATATCTTCAAGAAATTCCTTAACTGCTGCACCTAAACTGAGCAAAGAAATGTGTGCTGTTCTGGACTACCTTTGTTAAACTCTTCTATTGTGTCTTATTCTCTTATTTCATTCTCTAAGGAAGGAGTTAACCTTATTATGCAGAGACAGCTTGACTTGTTTCATCAAGCCATGCATGCAGAAATACAGAATTTGATAGCCTTTCCTGTATCTTCAAACATTTATAATACCTGAGTCAGGCTGGTTGCATTTTTGAGTCATATTACTGTGGTGCTGAATTCATATTTTTAACCTCTTTATTTTAAAACAGTACAGGCCAAATTTACTTGATGACTTAATCAATTGTTTAAGTTACATGTGAGATGTAATACCACCTACCTTATATTATATCATGTTAATTGCTTCCCCTCCCCCATACTCTCCTTTCACTTCCTTGATGTGTAAGTATCACCTGTTTTGTATACCCACTGAATGCCAGATTAGTACAGTTACACTATTTTGTCACTTACACTTGATTTCTGACCCACTCATACCTGACGAGCAATTTCTGCATTATTTGTCACCAGTGAATTAACTTAGTCCTGAACATCTCAATTCTTCAGTTATTATGACCTTAGATTTTTCCAACTATGTTATTTATGACAAAATGCAGGAAATGCAGGAAAAAACTTCACATCTATTTGACTTCTTTTTACTGGTTTTGATATTGTGATTATATTGATTCAGAGGTTATTCAACCATAAATCATTTAAAGATAAATACAGTATTCACTGTGTTGGTAAATGTAACACTATCCGATCATTGCAAATATACAGTTAGATGCTTCATTCTTTGGGATTGAATGCATAATTTATAGGTTAATGGAATACATTTGTGAGTTATCATATTGCACAAATAATCTAAAGCTGAAAACATAAAGTTTGCAAACCATGTCTTGGATTTCTGAAATAAGCATATTTTGTTAGCTATGCAGATGACCAGTATCTCCTTATTAGCAAACCTAGCAAACCTTTTGACAAACCTAGTTTGATTTTTGAGAAAGTAATTTACGAGAACCAATGGCTGGAAGTTAATCCAGACAAATTCAAATTAGAGATATGACACGCATTATTAACAGTGAGAGTGACTGACCATTGGAACAAATTACCAAGGGAGGTGGTGAAATCTCCATAGCTTGATGTCTTCAAATCAAGACTGGATGCCTTTCTAGAAGTTATGCTTTAGTCAAATACAAGTTATTAGGCTCAAAACAGAGGTAACTGGGTGAAATTTTACGGTCGGTGTTATAAAGGAGGTCAGACTAGATGATCTCATAGTCACTTCTGGCCTTTAAAAATCTGTGAATCTAAGAATTTATTTGACAAAGTTAGCCTCTTTCTCTGTTTTGCAAATTGTCCATGAACTGATTGTGTTTTGTTGAATTTTAGTATTAAGAAGTTGTTTGCTGAATAATCCCGTGAATAATGCTGTCACTGTTTCATGAACAGTTGATTGTGCATCTCCAGTATTCAAAATCTGAGCTGTTTTGATTAGATACATTGATCACATAATATATTTCTGTTCCTGGATTGGTTGAATGTAATTCTTAATTGGTTTCAGAGTAACAGCCGTGTTAGTCTGTATTCGCAAAAAGAAGTTGTCTTCTGCAGTTTCCACAGTATGCATCCAATGAAGTGAGCTGTAGCTCACGAAAGCTTATGCTCAAATAAATTGGTTAGTCTCTAAGGTGCCACAAGTACTCCTTTTCTTTATTCTTAATTGGGTTTCCAATGCAAACAGCAAAGAGTTCAAAATTTACTTGTTGTGAATATCCTGGAATATTTGATTAAAATGTGTGGGTTTGGCAAACTTTTCCCATCAATTTACTAGACCATTTGTGGAATGTGAACCCAAGAGAGAGAGATCACAGTTACCGGAAAAAGAAAAATACAACCTAATGTTCTGCAGTATTCATCCAGCTTTGGTTTTTGAGTTTATCAGAAAACGTGAAACCAGGTGATTTCATGTTTCAGCTTTTTATTTTATTTTTTGTGTGAACATGTCGAACACTTCTATTTTGCAATGCTAACTTTTGTATGGATTGATTGGATCCAGAGTAAGTTAGCAAAGGTATTTGGGATAGTTTTCTGAAATTTGTTGTATATGTGGAGAGAGAGTTAGTTAATAGTACAAATACTTACATAAAATCTTATTTTTTTTTAAAGCTAGAACTGATTCATAAAAAGAAAAAAAATGCAGGTCTTGTTTAAGAGTGAAATATACCCCTTGCAGAGAGCTTGTACAAGGCCTATGCGCCACTTAAGCTGTATGACCTGATTCTGCGGTCAGAATTGTGTGAGCAGCCCATTACACCAGGGTGGAACCTCATTGACCTCAATCAACTCACTGGGGTTACTTACACAAGTAATGTTATGCACTTTAAGTGTTTACTGCGTTGTGGACTTGAGGCCTGATTCAACTGCCATTTTGAAGTTAATGGAAGGACTCCCAGTGGGAGCTGGAAAGGTCCAGCAAAACACCACTCTTCAAAAGCTCTAGCCAAACTGCTTTTCAGTTTGCTCTTTCTCTGAGGCCCTGTTTCAATTGCTGTTCCTGTAGGTGCTAGTCTTACCCCAAACACGCCAAAGATCTCTTGTGTTTTGGGTGTCAGACATTAGTCATTTCCCCCAGTAAGGTGTCTAGCCAGAAACAGCATACAGCTAGAGTCCACTTGTCTGAGATTCTAACGTGCAAACAGTAGAACCATTCTTATGCAGCACATATTAAAAATTATCCGTTTATTCAAGTCAGTAGGTTTAACAAAGTGACTGTGAATGTTCCAGTTCCTTGCCTGCACACGTTTAGTGAGACTGGCCTGGGTGCAGCTGTTAGACCTTTTTGTTGTTGTTTATTTTTTATTATCATTACACCTAGGAGCCCGAGTCAAGGATCAGACACAAACACAAAGCCTCTTCTTTTTCCATGTCAAAGGCTTTTATTTTAATCAAGCTGTATTAGTTTAATTCATTCACCACCTTTTCCACTATAATGTTTCACTATAGCTGGTCAATATTTTTCAACTTTTGAAATGTCAACATTTTAGAAAAGGGAAATATTTTCTTTAAAAAAAAATTTCTCCCATTTTTACTACCTCTGATATTGACTCCTGATGTTGGCCTAAGCAAAATTGTTTAGTAGAAAATTCATACTGTAAATAATTGAGTTTCCATGAAATTGCGTTAGTCTCTGAGTATTCTAAAATGATCCAGCTCTCCTTCCAAATTAAAAAAAATTGAAGCCCAAAATTCTGCCCTCTTATACTTGTGAAATATTAAAGGGAGTGCATGGGTGTACAAGAGGTAGAATTTGGTCCAAGATTTTTAAATATTCATAATATTCCAGCGAAAGGGGAGACATAACTGTTGTGATATTTTTCAATTCTCCTCTTCTAGCAATTTAAACTGAAGTGTAACAATACAATGAATAGAAGACTATTTCATCTTTGTTCCTGTCAGAATTATTTTTGGGGGTTTTCAGGAAAATTGTAACACAGAGCTATCTAAGGCTGTGTCACATTTTGATATAAAATATTCATGCAATGAGGATACTCTGTGGCTGTGGAATTAGGAACACTGCAGTATTCACAAAATCCAGTAGAATCTAGATTTTGTTCAACTTCAGAGGAAAAATATATTATCTATAACAACATGTAACCTATTATAATGAAGAAAAAGAGCTATCACAGAACTCTTGCCTGCAAAGTATTTCCTGGAACATGAACACTGAAAGATGCACGATATGTCACCATTTATAAACTCTCTTACCCCTTTAATTGCTATTTTGTCCATTGTTAAGGGGGCAAAGATAGTTTACCAGAGCTGCTCATATTAAAAATGTTGATTTTTTTGCACCTTCAGATCCACTTAGTCTAAACTAAAAGAAAAGGAGTACTTGTGGCACCTTAGAGACTAAGAAATTAATCTAGACTGATTGCTATTAACATTCTTTTCCTTATTAAAAGAATTAGCAGCTGCTAATTAGCAAACTTGATTTTTTCGGTGCCTTTGGACTCTCATTCCCATACCACTTTGATCTTTATTTTTCTCTCTGCTGCATCAACAAGCAGTCTGAATAGCTGTAGGATGAAGTTGAAATGCAAAGGAAACAATGGATTTGCGATCTTTTTTCCTCTTGTGTTTATTGAAGGGCTGGATGGTTTTTCACAATATATTTATATATCCATTTTCTGTTTATTATTTATTGCTTGTATTATAGTAGCACTTAGAGGACTCAGCCGAGATTGGGGCTCCGTCATGCTAGGCTCTGCACACACACATGATAAGAAATGGTTTCTGTCTGCCAAGACAGGCAAAGGGTGGGAGAAAGGCAGTATCATCCCCATTTTACCTATGGGGAACCTGAAGCACAGAGCTATGAAGTGACTTACCCAGGAGTGATTTATGCAGGAATTCTGTGGCAGAGCCTGGAATTTAACCCAGGTATACTGAGTCCCAGTCAAATGCCTTAATCATAAGCCCATCCTCTCTTTGTTTGTGTTTTACATGAGAAATTCTGATATTTGTGTGCTGGTTTTTTTCCTGGAAGACTGTTTGGAAAATGAGAGATTTAGCAGGATCATGAAAGCACTAGTACTAGAAAGTGGAACCTGAGGAGATGAAGAACAGGGATTTTTCATTAGACTGTTCAAAGCCTTGTCTACACTTCAACATTTTGCTGCTTTAATATATGCTGGCATAGTTAGAGGCAAAACTCCACTGCGTGTAGGCACAGTTATACCGGTAGAAAAGTGCTTATAGTGGTATAAGTGCTTATTCTGAATTGGCAAAATGAAATAAACTGTGCCTGAATAAATTCTGGTTTAACTGCATCTACACTGGGGCTCTTGTGGGCATAACTGTATCCATTAAAAAAAAATCACACCTGTTACCGACATAGTTATGTTGATAAAACTTTTTAAGTGTAGGCCAGGCCTAAGACCTCGTTTCTTGTTTTGTTTTTAGCACCTGTTTAACTCAATTGCCTGAGCAAGGGTTGGGAAGAAAGATCTAGTTGTTAAACACCCCTCCACCTCTTCAGTTAATGCTGGAGAAAGCTCCCATTGATGTGTAGGTTTTGCTTAAACCATTCATCCCAAAGGTAATATTGTGGAATTGACTGGTTTGTAAGTAGAGGTATATTTTATTTGTATAGGAAACAGGGTTTGTGAAAGGACACAACGTTATGTATGGTATGAAAAGGTTCTGATAGTGGATTTAATGCTGCTTCAATCATTTTGGCAAGGTGGTCCTGATGTTCAGATTCAGTGAAAGGTAATCTTTGTATGATTAGAATTGGAACTCATTTCACTTGTTCTTATTTTCTAGGGCAGAGAATTGAGGGACCTCAGAGGAAGTGTAAGGACTTCCCCTTAAGTGACCCCCACTTAAATAGGTAGAATATTTTTGCTTTTGATGAAAGACTCCTTAGATATTTTTCATTAAACAGTTTTTCTTGTGTAATTCCACTCATTCTGTTAGCCCATAATTTCAAATTGGTGTGGATCTTATGTTTAGAGTGATGAATTTTGTACTGGAGAATTTGGCTTCTGCATCTCTGATAGATCAACACAAAGACCCAGCTGTTTGTTTTGTTCTCTTTACTCAGAGAGGTTTAAGGCTTCATCTATTCTTACAAGTGACTGTTGGCTGTGGTACGGGAATTGAAAAAGGATATGTATGGAGCGACACTCCAAAAGTGATGAAAACTGTATGTGCCAGCTGGTCACTTCTGCCCATCAGTTGAATGAGCTTGAGCGTAACTGTCATCATTGCAGTTTGCAGGATCTGAGTGGCAAGAAAAAATACAGTGGTGAACTATGACAGGGGGAAAATAACTGATAAACATAATGACAAACTGAAATCAGTACATAGTTCTTGCAAGAAGGGCTATCATTATAGCTTATTTTGTTTGTTTTGTAGTTGAATATGCATGTGTGTCTATAGGAGTGTGATCATCTGCATTACGTTCTTTTCCTTCCTTTCTTCTTTCTCACAGTGCACGCCAATTAAAGGCCTTGGATTTGTTCTTGGAGCCTACAAATGCATTTGCAAGGCTGGATTCTATCATCCCAACATCTTTTCAGTGAACAGCTTTCAGAGTAAGTGCTTTTGCTTGAGTTTTTAAAAAAAAAGAGAGGGAAAAAAAGAGAAATAGCATTAATAATGCAGGACTTCTTTTTATCCTTGTCAGGGTTATACAGTAAATTCCCAATGGCCTGCAACTGTAGGATTATATAATCACTTAAGGAGTTTTAGCCCTTTGGTTTGTCATTTGTGATACGATTGAAGATCCTGTAAAACATACCTACTTTAATCATGTTTGACTTGTAAATTAATTTTAAAAATATGAAAAGAAATCTTGCTACCAGGGAATGAAGATTTCTGGCATCAATATTTGTGCACAGACTGTGAAGAAATAAATAAATATTTGTTTTCCCTTGTATTAGTGCAGAGTTGATGCTTTAGTTGCTGCCTCTTTGCATTTTTAATTGTCTTAATATTACCTGAGCTGTATAGGAAAATCCAAGCTATAATTTTGTGCAAAATGGTTATTAGAGATGGTTGGGGGTGAGAAACTGGTCATTTGTGTGATGTGCGTAACATGACTTCTACAGGTTTACTGAAAACACATGAGGTGAATGCTTGGTCCATTATCCTGTTTTGCCACAGGGGGAGAGACTTGATGATGAATATCAGGAAAGCTGCTAATCAATTTATATACTGTTTCCCAGAATGCACACTATTTATATGGTAGTGAGCCCATCATCTCACTTGCATGATGCTAACTGAGGCCTGGTCTACACACAAATTTTGTACGGGTGTACTATTTAAGTTAAGAGAGTAGTTATACCAGTCCAACCTCTAGTTTGAACACATTTATATTGTATATAGGTGCCTTTTACTGGCATGGCATATTCCACTTCCTGTACAGAAATAGCTATATAGATATAAAACACTTTTGTACAGGTATAACTGCGTCCACACGAAGGGATTGTACTGCTTTAGCTAAGCTGGTATAGTTAAACTAACAGGACCTTTTGTGTGTAGACAAAGCCTGAAACTGGTTAAGTTTTCCCCTTGTAGTGTCTTAGTCATAGATGCTCAATTGCTTTTATTTCTTTAAAGCTACCAAAAAAAATAGCTTGATACAAGGGAACCATGGCCTGAATGTGTCATGAGTAGTACCCTAGGGCCATGCCTACACTTAGAAGCTTACAGTGGCACAGCTCAATGAGCGACAGTAGCTACGTTGGTGGGAGAGTGTCTGCTGCTGACACAGTACTATGCGCACAAGCACTTATGCTGGAAAAACTTATGTCACTTGGGGGTGTGTGTTTTTTTCACATCCCTGAGCGACTTAAATTTTGCTGACATAAGTGCTAGTGTAGACATGGCCCTAGGAGTCTGAATAAATTTAACCATCTAATACATTCCATTTATACATCTATCTCAGTGGTTCCTCACAACGTTACTTAATGAGCCGACTTTGTTACTTATGTTATATCACTTCCTGTCCTCTGGTTATATTTCCTCCCTCCCCCCTTTTTTACAATCTTTAGAGGAGAAACTCGTTCTCGTGTTTTAATTATATCTGAAACCACTGGGACAAAACACCCAAATTTGTAAGTGATGCACACGTGCACCATGGATGGGTTGATTGCATTATTGCATTTGAACTCTCAAGTGAACTGGATGGTAGACTGCAAGACTGCCAGGTTCAAAACATCCAGGTTCTTACTTCGTATTTCTGTTGGTGTACAGGTGTGGTGGTATATGTTCACTTGAGTAAAAAGTTACAAGCACTGCAGAAGCAACAGAATAGGGGCCCTTTTTAATGGTAGGAAAGGCTGACATTCCCATGTCTGTTTGAAGCCGTCCTGCACTTAGTAGGGGTATCCACTGGGTCAGCCTATCAGTGGGTAATTAAATAGGTCAATCCTGATATGGATCCACAAAGAGATCTCAGTCTTGGCTCATTACATTATATCATGTATGTAAGTATGTATGTGGTATAAATAGTTCAGTATGTTGTTCCAAAGTTTGCATGATTATTTTTGTTTCACTGTTTCATTCATTTTTGTTGAGTGCCAGAGTCAAGTGGTAATGAACTAATTTTCTCATTGGGATGGAGATGGGAGCAGACAAAGTACAACTTTGTGATACTTATTTCTCTCCGGGCTTTGCATTAATCTTTTAATGGATTGAGGGTGATGCTTGGTTATTTCTGCTGTGCAGAGTGAGTTGTTATGGAGATCAGGATTTAATTCCTTGAATGTGAATATGCAAAATTAATTCTGTTTTTATAAAAACAAATCCCCAAAACACACCAAAGGGAAGAATGATATATCTAAGAATATCAACAACACTGATCACTAGTACCTGCATATGCTGAAACTTAATGGCCTACCAATTTCAGTTCTCCGGGATCACTCTGAACTACCCTGAAACGGCTCTGAATTAACATGATGGAGCTTGAGTTTTGGAATGTTCTCTTTGTAAGAACTACTTTTATTCAGCTAGACTCAGCTCTGTCTGCTAAATCATGTCAAAACTGAACACTGAGAGGCAGATAATGCCTGAAGTAGGGAAGATTATCAAGTGACAGAACAAAAGACATGATTCAAAGGCAACTTAGCCCTGTAGTATAAAGGCAACAAAAATGAAACAAGGCTCAAGGAGTTACAACACCCATTTGGAGAATGTTAGAGGCGCTAGCTTTAAGATGAATTCCAGGTGTGAATACTGTGGAATCTGAGTGCTGTTGTGACAGAAACTGTCTGACCTGAAAGTCAGCTAGCATAGATAGGCTTTTAAAGTCTGACGATAAGAGAGATATCTGGGAGAAGTGTAAAAGAAAATGTTCCTAGACCAAAAACATAAAAACTGAGAACCACCAGAGAAGATTCTGAAGGGCCAAGATAAAATTTATAAATAGCAACAGAATTGCATAGTCATTGAGTCTTGAGCTGCCTTAAGTCAAAACATTGACCTGAGTGGCGTGTATGTTAGACTGAAGTATTTACAAATGATCTTACTGGAATTCTGCACCACATTAGAATGTGTTTAATGTTGTTGCTACCTGGTCACCCATGGTTACTGATGAATCCAGCAGGACCCTGAAGCTTTGCACTACTTTGACAAAGTGGTGACTGCTGCCTTTGATAGGAGTGGAGACCAGCATCTCAGCTAGTTCTTTGAAACATTTCTCTCTCCTAGTCAGCGTCACTTTGGTCTGATTGAGCCCACTGTTCTTCATCCAAGGGCTGATCTCTTGCAAGCATTGGGATGTTTGTTATGTTTTCAGAAAATGAGATCTTTAGCTGGATATCATTAACATAGTCCACATCCCATCCAAGTGATCTCATGTAGACAGTGAAGAAGCAGGAAACAAGATAGATGCCTATCGGGACTCTAGGAGTGAGAGTTTCTGGGGAAAGGGGGAACAGCTGCCCATTACCTCTGAGTCCTACTGGAGAGGACTGATTTGAACCATGATAGCACTAACCTGCCTACTCCAACCAGTCAGCCATACCTTGTGGTTGATGTGTTGAAAGCAGCAGAGGGGCTGAGTCGTACAAGCACTGAGCCATTGACCGTTGTGAGGAGCAAATCATCTAGTAGTGCTAACTAGGGCTGTCTCCATGCCAGGACCCTGGGTGAAGCCCATTTGTAAGAGATCAGAGATGTTGGCAGATGCCATGCATTGCTGGAGCTTGGTGTAAGCACTGTTTTCTCATTGATTTTGCATAGCAATTAGAGGTTGGGTCAGGCTGGTAGCTGGAAAGGTTTTCTACACCCAGTGTTGGATTTTGGAGGATGAGGGGGACCATTCTGCTTTTCCAGTGCAGTTGGCTCACTCACTTTCTTAAAGGAGGTGTCGCTCATTTGTAAACAACCTAATCTGAGAGACTGTGTTCGAGAGCCCCGTATGGATTTAAATGATCTCTGAGAGAGGTTAATTCCAGAGAAATTAAAGCAAACACATCTGACACACACATAACTCTGCTTCCATATAAAGTTTGATAAAGGGGAAACTGCCCCCATTTCCTCTTTCCAGCACTGAGAATTAATCAGCAAACACTTAACAATAAATGGTCAAATTTTATTTAGTTGTATAATAGTCTTATGGTAGAGAAAACAAAAATTTTAAACATTTCCCCAAGGTTGTTGTGGGATAAAACTTTTATTTTCAGAATGTTCTTTTGATCTCCAAATCTTGCGGAAAATAAATAAATAAATAATATATATGTATATATATAGTGGTCCCCCTTAAAAGCTTTCAAAATTTTGCTTTTGATAACTGATGCCACGATCTTAATTATAAATATAATTCTTCTTTCTGCCTAATTTCCCTTTTTTGTCTGTTGTAATCACTTTCAAACTTTGGTCAGGTTTTGAGCTGCACTGCAGCCCAGGAGGAGTGGGGGTGAAGGTGGCTTTAAGCCAGCTTTGTGCCCTCCCAAATCTAGGCTGCTGCTGTGAGGGCTGGTTTGGGCCCTGGAGTAACTTAGACAGGCCTGGAGAGCTGCCTATATTAAAACAGCATGTCCCCAGCTGCCTTGAATCTTTACAGGACTACCTGCGGAGGTGGAGAAAGTGACTAGGGGCAGAGGCTATTCTAGATTTGATACTGACAGACAGAATCTGTTTGAGAATTTGAAGGTGGAAGGCAGCTTGAGTGAACATGATCATGAAATGATAGATTTCTTGATTCTAAGGAATAGTTGGAGGGAAAACAGCAGAATAAAGGCAATGGACTTCAAGAAGGCAGATGTTAGCAAACTCAGAGAATTGGTAGGTTAAGATCCTGCGGGAAGCAAGTCTAAAGGAAAAGAGAGTTCAGGAGAGTTGGCAGTTTTTTAAAGAGACATTTTTAAGAGCACAAGAGCAAATTATCCCAATGCACAGGAAAGATAGGAAATATGGTAAGAGATTACTCTGGCTTAACCAAGAGCTCTTCAATGACCTGAAACTCAAAAAAGAGGCCACACAAAAAGAGGAAAGTAGGTCAATTTATGAAGAATGGATAGAAAAAACCCCAACACAAACATGTAGGAACAAAATTACAAAGGCCAAGGCAAAAAAAAAAAAAAGAATAAACTAGTGAGGGACATATAGGATAACAACAAAACATTTTACAAATACATCAGAAACAAGAGGAGAACCGACGATAGGATAGACCCATTATTCAATGAGGAGGGAAAGACAATAATAGAAAATGCAGCAACACCTGAAATATTAAATGTCTGTTTTGTTTCAGTTTTCACCAAAAAAAGTTAGCAGTGATTGAACGACTAACATAGTGAATATCAATGTAAATGGGGTAGGATCTGAGGCCAAAATAGGAAAAGAACAAGATAAGTTAAGTTAACAAGTTAAGAATTACTTAGACAAGTTAGGTATCTTCAGGTCAACAGGGCCTGACAAAATACTTCCAAGACTACTTAAGGAACTGGTTGAAGAGATCTCTGAACCATGAGTGATTGTCTTTGAGAACTCCTGTAGGGTGGGAGAGATCCCAGAGAACTGGAAAAGGGCAAATATAGAACCTATCTATAAAAGGGGGAATAGGTACAATCCAAGGGATTATAGACCAATCATTTTAACTTTGGTACCCAGGAAAATAATGGAGCAAATAATCAAACAATCAATTTGTAAGCCCCTAGAAAAAAATAAAGTGATATGGATTTGTCAAGAACAAATCATGTCAAGTCAAACTAATATCCTCCTTTGACAGGGTAACAAACCCTGTGGATGGGGTGAGCAGTAGATTTGATACATCTTGACATTAGCAAGGTTTTTGATACTATCTCACATGACCTTCTCATAAACAAACTAAAGAAATATGGCATAGACAAACCTGCTATAAGATGGTGCACAACTGGTTGGAAAACCATACTTAGAGAGTGATTATCACTTGTTCACAGAATCTCAGGGTTAGAAGGGACCTCAGGAGGTCATCTAGTCCAACCCCCTGCTCAAAGCAGGGCCAATCCCCAATTTTTGCCTTAGATCCCTAAATGGCCCCCACAAGGATTGAACTCACAACCCTGGGTTTAGCAGGCCAATGCTCAGACCACTGAGCTATCCCTTCCCCAGGATTGGGAGGGCACAATCAGGCTGGAAGGGCGTATCAAGTGGGGTCACTGAGGAATCTGTCTTGGGTCCGTTTTTGTTCAAGATCTTCATAAATCATTTGGACAATGGCATAGAGAGTACACTTACAAAGTTTGCAGATGATACCAAACTATGAGGAATTGCAAGCACTTTGGAGAACAGAATTAGTATTCAAAATGATCTTGATAAATTGGAGAAATAGTCTGAAATAAATAGGATGAAATTCAACAAGGACGAATGCAAAGTATTACATTTAGAAAAGAATACCCAATGGCATAAATACAAAATGGGAAATGACTGCCTAGGTAGGAGTACTGCAGAAAAGGATATGGGCATTATAGGGGATCACAAACTAAATATGAGTCAACAGTGTAATGCTGTTGCAAAAAAAGTGATCATTCAGGGGTGTATTATCAGGAGTGTTGTAAGCAAAGACATGCGAAGTAATTCTTTTGTTCTACTCAACACTGATAAGGCCTCAACTGGAGTATTGTGTCCAGTTTTGCATACCACACTTCAGGAAAGATGTGGACAAGTTGGAGAAAGTCCAGAGGAGAGCAACAAAAATGATTAAAGGTCTAGAAAACACGACCTATGAGAAAAGACTGAAAATATTGGTTTGTTTAGTCTGGAGAAGAGAAGATTGAGAAGGGGATGTAACAGTCTTCCAGTACATAAGAGGTTATCATAAAGAGGAGGAGGATAAATTATTCTCCTTAACCACTGAGGACAGGACAAGAAATAATGGACTTAAATTGCAGCAAAGGAGATTTAGGTTAGACATTAGGAAAAACTTTGTAACTATAAGGGCAGTTTAGCACTAGAACAAATTACCTAGGAAGATTGTGGAATCTTTGTCACTGGAGGTTTTTAGAAACAGGTTCGACAAACCCTGTGTCAGGGATCGTCTAAATCAATGTTAGGCAGCCTGTGGCCCATGCTGCTTCCCACAGCTCCCATTGGCCAGGAACGGTGAACCGTAGCCACTGGGAGCTGTGGGCGGCCGTGCCTGTGGATGGTCAATGTAAACAAACTGTCTTGCCCGCCAGTGGATTACCTTGATGGGCCGCAGGTTGCCCATCACTGGTCTAAATAATACTTAGTCCTGTCTTGTTGCAGGGGGCTGGACTAGATAACCTATTAAGGTCCCTTCCAGTCCTATGATTCTATGCTTGGGGTCTATCTACTGCACCCTAGGGTTGCCAGTTTTGGTTGGATGTATTCCTGGAGACTCTAGGAGAATCCTGGAGGGTTGGCAACCTTACTCCACCCCCTATATTCACCTCATGCTGACATGTCCCTTATGTTAGTGCTTCTGGCAGGGGACTTGTAGAGCAGAGTAAGATACATTGAGCAAAACCTATATCGGAGGGAATTCTCCCCGGCTGGTTCCAGAGCTCTAATGCCTCTCCTATGTTACTGCAGCAGCAGAAAAGGACCACAGCAGATGGGAGAATCCCAGAATCTTACTCTTATATCTAAATTTAAGTCCTGATTCTGCAATAGATTTCACACAGGCAGACCCTGCTCACACCTGTGAAGAGTCTTGTCAACTTCAGTGAGAGTCAGTGTGAGCATAAAATTAAGTGTATGTGTATGTCTTTCCCACGTTTAGGGGCTGTAGACGGCAAACTCACATGTGCACCTCCCACTCACATGTGCACATAAAGCGATAAGCATGGGGAAACATGCATTTGTGTGACAAAGAATGAAATATAATCAAATCCCCCCAAAATATCTAGTACCATGCAACAAAATTTGATGTAAATGTGTGCATTTTATGGCTTCCCTGGGTACTCTTAGTATTCAATATTCATCTGCTGCAGGGACAAATAATGCCGTTCGTTCTAGATAATGGTACTTAAGACAAGGTCCTTGATCTCTAGTGGGGCAGTGAGTGACCATCTTCAATAAATAAACTATACAGGAAGGCTAAAATGAGAAAATTAAAGTAGGACTCACTTAAATTAAAAGTACATTGACCATCAATAGTCCTTGGTTTCAGGTGTTAATCTTGACAGGCCAAAAATAAAAACAGAGTAGAAAGGAGATTCTAGAATAAGTGCTGATATACAGCCATTTCGTGTAGTCTGTCATCTGAGTTCTGAGTTATTTCAGGACTAACTTTTCATTTCTGTGTTTGCCTTAGTTAGCCTTCTACCGTATTCTCATTGTTGTTTAATGTTAGTATTTATAATGCACTGAAATGAGGGCAGCGTGCTCAGTGCTGTAAACATCACCAATGAGGCAAAGAAAACCTCAGAAACCTTACAAAACATTTCCTTAATCTGTTTTATTGTTTTATATGCTGTGGGAATTTTAAAAGTCTGTTTCTTTGTGTCCTCTGAATTGGCTTCGTTGCTGGGATCTTCAGTTCTGCCAAGTGGTTTGATGCCAGTCATAACTCATTTACGTGCTGATTACCAGTCAGGTTTCATGTAATTTACTGAGGTTTTTCTGGATTCCTAACGTACTTCAGAGCAGGCACCAAGTTTAACTATTTTAGGATTCGCACTTTCCAGATGTGTTGGCCAAATACTGATTGGATAATTACATTTCACATTCAACAAGAATAGGAAATGTTTTACATGCTGAGATACAAAGAAGAAGAAAAATCATTAATTCTAGCTGAAGACCTGCTGTAGAGCAATTGGTGAATATTTCTGTGATGATCCTGGTAATACCTAGATTTCAGGGCTAAACCTAGATTGTCAGTGAGCTAATAATGATTCACAATAGAGTAATTGACAGAGAAATACTTTGGAAATCACTGCCGAGGCTATTTATTTTCCCTTATATGTTTATCTAGATAATGAAGAGTCCTCCAGACATTGGTTGAAAAACTTCTGAGTGCCTAGGACCTTGCTCTAAGGTCTCCAAAATGTGTGCTGTATCTTTCTTTTTTCAGTACATTAGGATGGAGCATACACTTTTCTGAGGTTTTAGAATATTTTTGAAAATTATTAAAGGTAGCTCTGGTAGTGATGCCTGTTGTTAAGATTGCCCAAGACTTCCCATTGTAAGACTGTGTTTTCAGGTTTATAACTTTGCCAAACTTTAATTACTTGGCCTGAAATTTCCTATGGTGGGAGTCTGGTTGAATTGAGGAAAAACTGCGATGAGATCATGTAACTGAAGATGGCATATGCACAAAGGGGCTGAATTAAGATTGTACACACAATGGCATTTCCTAACTTTTATGTGCTTGATGTTGCAACATTACTGTTCTTTTAATGTCTGTGTGTGTGTGTGTGTGTGCGCGCGCGCTAAGTACTTTAGACATATGACAGGTCCTTATTCTAAAGAGCTTACAGCTGATGGGCCAGCTTGTGCCTTAGGGAGACACATTATTCCCACGCCACTTTCTATTTGTGAATACATGGATGTATGCATCTGTTCATTCTCTCTCTCTCTCTCTCTCTCTCTTTATTAATATATGTATCTAAATATATATTCCTATGTATGTATAGGTACCTGTGTGTGTTTTGGTTTGTGTAGATATCTATTTGTGTGTGAAAATACTCATTATTAATAATATTTTGGTAGTAAATCAATAAAAATAAATACACTTTTGTTCCTCCTTCACTCTACTTTGACTTTTCTTTTTTTTTTTTTATTGTGTACAGTAACTGGGAGCCTTTTCCTCATACTTTCAGTTTTCATTAGGATTTTTCTTCCCCTGCAGATTAATTTTTTAAAATTCCTTTATTTTTATTTCCCCCTTTCTAAGACCAACCTTATTCATCTCTTCAAGACTTCTATATTGATGCTGCCATTTTAAGCTTCTTATTTATCCTTTTAATATTCACACATTCTCTCAATAAATCTTTCATATTCATTTCTATGCCTTCTCCCTTTCCTTTCAGCTAGACTTTTCTTTTCCCTTCGCTCAATTTATTCTTCCTTTCCACTGTCCCTTTAGTCTTTTCCTTCTCTGTGGCCCTTCCTTATTCTCTCTTTATTTCTAACTCTTTCAGCACTTTCTATCTTCTTGGTCCTGTGCACGTTGATGTGAAAGGCAAAACTCCAGTTGACTTAAATAGAGCAGGATCTGGCTCCCAGTCATTGCCTACTTACTGAACTGTTTTCTTTTCTTAGCAGTCCCCAGCCAGTGCCACTTTTGGGCAGAAAAGTCTCCTGCTGAAGCCATGTTTGGGCCCAGGATGTTGCCGTAACAGCACAAGAGTGGGGCACAGGGAGCCCCATTCCTGCCAGTGCTGCAGTGAAGTGTTCCTGTTTCATGCATCACTTGAGCTGCTCTCAGTTTGAGTGGATGTTGCATCCCTCAAGTGGGTGAACAGTTGGTCAGAGGATAGAAGGTGGAACTCTTCATTTTTGCACATATGCAGAGGGAAATGTTGCCGTCTTGCAGTACTTCAGGTCATGTAACCTCGGGGATAGGTTGGGTTTAAACTCCTCACCCAACAAATCTCTTGTTCAGTGGCAGCCATGACAATAAATAGGAATGTCTGTTAGAGAGACTGTGTGTATGCATATAAAAGTGGCAATGTTTTGTGATTGTTGATAATGGGAAACTTTTTGTCAAATTTTGAAAAATTTCAGCCAGGCCCAATATATATCATCTGCAGATTAACTGTAAGGAGGAATCTTTCTTAAGTCAAAAGATACTCATCACATAATTACTCAAAGCCAGCAGTGCCTTAGATGCATATAATGACCTTTCTTTAAAGACAGCTGGAATCATTTCACCAGATATGGCTAAACCAAGGTTTGCTGTTGCACTATAAAGCCATATCCTTGGGATATTTGCTGTAACATGCAACTGTTTATCAGCTGTTATCTCTATAACATGTGACATGCATAGACATGAAAAAAAGCTTCCAAGAAAAACTTACAAAAATAAATGCTTGAGAACATGGATTAAAATATATTTTTGACAATTTGTCAAAGTTAAAGATTTAAGAAAAAATTATAATACTTTTTTTTTACATCATGCAAAACTTTTAATCCATAGCCAATATCTGTTGTAAATAAAAATGTAAATTTCTTATAATCTGGTAAATGTGTAAATGCTGTTTTTTCAGCATTTACGATATTAAAATATTTTATTGTTATTTATATAGTGGCCACAATACAGAATACATTAAAGAAGGGCTTGCTTGTAAACCAGAACTGTGAGGATTAAAGAGATGATCAAGTAACTGAGAAGAAGGGAGAGACTTCTAGCTAGATGGGTAGAACAAGTGAAAGGTGACACCCATCTATGGAAAATAAGAAGGAAACAGATGAGAGCTTGGAGAATAGGTGGACATGAGGTCAGAGGCAGGGTGAGCTAGCTCATAGCAAACTCTGAAAACCAATAGTGTACTATTAATTTGGATGTGAGGATGGATGGGATGTAGGAAAAGTGATAGAGGAGAGGAGTGATGTGGATCTGCTGGTTCTTCATTGGTCTATCAGAAGCTCAATAAATAGAGATTTAGTCTTTTGCCTTACTCTGACCCAAATGCTGGCAGAGCTCCCAGAATGCTGATAGGCAGAATTACATATATGGGACATCTGGAAATGAAGAGAAATTCTGGGGTTCAGAAAGTCTGCCAGATTAATGGACTTTGGAACAAAATTAAAGTCGATGCTGAATTTGGTGGCAATGACTTCTCATCCCTCTTGGGTAGCTAATAGTTGTGAGATCACTTTTGTGGGATTCTGCAGCTGACCCAAGTTTGGTTGTTTCTAGCTTCCCTTCTCTCACCCCATGGGAACTTCTGTCTCCCATCTCTTTCTTCTCTCTGGGTCAGAGAGAGACTACAGCTCCTCTTGATATCCTGGCTGGAGCTAATAAAATCCACTTGTCTGCATGAGTCACTAGTACTCTGCATTTCTTCAGGGCTTTAGTACCTGCATTTAGGATGAGGCACCACAGAGAAGTCCCATGTTCCTATATGGGTTCCTGGACTCTGCCAACCCATTACATTCTTACTATGAAAAGTGAGAGATTACCTAGGGTAGCCCTTACTCTAAATGTAGGGAATATTGCAAATCAGGGCTGTCAATTAATCACAGTTAACTCACGTGATTAACTAAAAAAATTAATTGTGCTTAAAAAAATTAATCACAGTTTAAATTGCACTGTTAAACAATAGAATACCAATTGAAATTTATTAAATATTTTTGATGTTTTTCTACATTTTCAAATATATTGATTTCAATTACAACACAGAATACAAAGTATACAATGCTCACTTTCTTATTATTTTTATTACAAATATTTGCACTGTAAAAGTGATAAACAAAAGAAATAGTATTTTTCAGTTCAGCTCATACAAGTACTGTAGTGCAAACTCTTTATCGTGAAAATGCAATTTACAAATGTAGATTTTTTTTTTGCAGTTACATAACTGCACTCAAAACCAAAACAATCTCAGTCCTACTTCTTGTTCAGCCAATTGCTTAGACAAACAACTTTGTTTACATTTACAGGAGATCATAGAATCATAGAATATCAGGGTTGGAAGGGACCTCAGGAGGTCATCTAGTCCAACCCCCTGCTCAAAGCAGGACCAATCCCCAACCAAATCATCCATCAAATCAGATAATTACATTGTCACCTGAAAGTGAGAACAGACATTCATATGGCAATTTTGTAACCAGCAAGTTATTTACTGGCCAGATACGCTAAACATTTGTATGCCCCTTCATGATTTGACCACCGTTTCAGAAGATATGCTTCCATGCTGATGACGCTGGTTAAAAAATAATACATTAATTAAATTTGTGACTGAACACCTTGGGGGAGAATTGCATGTCTCATTCTCTGTTTTACCTGCATTCTGCCATATATTTCATGAAGTGCCTTTCAAAATCTGAGGTGGATGAGGTGTGGAGCATGCTTTCAGAAGTCTTAAAAGAACAACACTCTGATGTGGAAACTACAAAACCCGAACCACCAAAAAGGAAAATCAACCTTTTGCTGGTGGCATCTTACTCAGATGATGAAAATGAACATGTGTCTGTCTGCGCTGCTTTAGATCATTGGTGAGCAGAACCCGTCATCAGCATGGACGCAAGCCCTTTGGAATGGTAGGTAAAGCAGGTTGGGACATATGAATCTTTAGTGCATTTGGCACGTAAATACCTTGAGACACCAGCTACAACAATGCTATGCGAATGCTGGTTCTCACTTTCAGGTGACATTGTAAATAAGAAGCGGGCAGCATTATCTCCTGAAAATGTAAACAAACTTGTTTGAGTGACTGGCTGAACAAGAAGTAGGACTGAGTGGACTTGTAAGCTCTAAAGCTTTATATTGTTTTATTTTTGAGTGCAATTTTTTTTACATAATTCTACATTTGTAAGTTCAACTTCCATGATAAAGAGATTGCACTACAGTACTTGTATTAGGTGAATACTATTTCTTTTGTTTTTTACAGTGCAAATATTTATAATCAAATAAGATAAATTGAGCACTGTACACTTTGTATTCTGTGTTCAAATTGAAATCAATTTATTTGAAAATGTAGAAAACATCCAAAACTATTTAAATGGTATTCCATTGTTTAACAGCATGGTTAATTTTTTAAATCATGCTATTAATCGCAATTAATTTTTTTAATCACTTGATAGCCCTATTGCAAATACCAGAATATTATGGCAATGTTATCGAGTTGCAGAGGTAAAACTCTGATTAAGACAATAGGATGAGACCCATAACATATGCATTCTGTGCTCACCTCCTACAGACTTAGCCTGTCTGTGCACATGCTCTCACACACCTGAAAACAAGAGGAGAGAATTATCCTCACAACAGTTAAGATAAAATAAATCTATATGTCTAGTAAAGAATTTCATTCCAAAGGTTCCAAGAGTTCTTTACTAACCACACACACACACAAACACACACTCACCCCACTGGGGTGAAGAGCAGGAACCAACAGATGCAAGTCGTACTGCATACATTGCTGCAGGAGGGTAATTTTGATGGAAGATACTGGAGCAATTCCCAGCATTTGTGAAAAGTGATGAAAGGTGTCACATTTATTTTGACACTAAATTGCTTGGAGCTTGCATCAAATTTTCCAAAAGTTATTTATGGAAGCCCTAAATCCTACCTAGAGTTTGTATATAGCACTTCCAGCAAGTTCGGTTTACTATTTTTATTTTTTTACATCTCTCTTTTTTCTTTCTACTTTGCTCCATTTAATTCTGAATTATCTGCAGTGCCAGTGCCTGCCTGTGCCTGTACCTATCACACAGACGTTTGCTGATAGATCCCCTAAATTCTTCCTCCTAACTCATGCACTTCCCAACTTGCCACTATGCCACTGACAAATTTTGCAGAAGTTCACTTGGTTTCTTCAACTGTTATATACTAAGGGTGCATCTACACTGCAGGATTCTTTCAGTGGTGTATAGTATACATACCCACATAGCCCCCTAGCATGGATATAAACAGCAGTGTAAACGGTGAGGCATGGTTTAAGCCAGCACAGTAAAGATACACCTGAAGGGTATGAGTATGTGCCTGAAGTATATATACTTCACCTTCTCTACTGGCCAAGCTGTGCCCCCTGTTTACACTGCTGTTTTTAGCACAGTGGTGTCCCACTGCCTCCTGCTGCTGGAGCCCTTCCCACCACAGCAAAAGGCTCTGGCAGTGGGGGAAGGCTCCGACAGCTCCCTGTGTCTGGAACCCTTCCCTGCCACAGGGAAAGCTCTGTCAGTGGCAAAAGGCTTTGGGAGGGGGAGGCAGGAGGGAAAAGGCTGAGCCTTTCCCCGCTGCCTCCCCTCTGCCAGAGCCTTTCACGGACACATGTCCGTGGTGTGGACACAGTGTTTTTCACTGTGGTGTGCAGCCATAGTTATGCTACATGCCCCTGAAAGCGATGTGTAATGTAGACATAAGGTTAGAAATTTGTGCAAATTGTTTCTGTGACCATTTTATTTTTTTCCCTGTAGGAGTGTCAAAATAAAAAAAATTAAAATACTGTTCGTGGCCCATGTCAACAGATTGTATATAGATCAGGAGCTCTCATCCTGGGGATTGCAAACAGGTGTCTTTGGGTCATGACCTACATACCCTGGCTATACTGCTAAATTTTCAGGTGGAGGGGGCGGGTATCCCAGCAAGAATCCAGCTGAATAGAAGGACATTTGAGAGGGTTTCATGGTGTGGAAAGGGAGATCACAGTATGGAAAAAAACTGAGACTCACTGATTTAGATAGACCAGGAGTTCTCAAACTGGGATTCGGGACCCCTGAGGGGGTCGCAAAGTTATTACATGGTGGGTTGTGAGCTGTCAGCCTTCATCCCAAACCCTGCTTTGCCTCCAGCATTTATAATAGTGTTAAATATATAAAAAAGTGTTTTTAATTTATAAGGGCGGGGTGCACTCAGAGGCTTACTATGTGGAAGGGGTCACCAGTACAAAAGTTTGAGAACCACTGAGAGAGACAAAATGTTAACATACTTACAAGACTTCCTGCTCGTATGGTTTGTGTTTGTAAATGAAAACTAGGTACAGTACTCAAGAACAAGTTCCACTTTGGGTAAGGAACTGAGTAATCATCCAATACTGTGCTGAACAATTGTTAATCAAATAGGGTTTTATCTAATTTGAAGGTAATTAACTCCATAGATAACATCTTTATGGAATTAAGGAACAATAAAAAGTCAGTTCAGAGTCTGTACTCTGAGTGTTAAGTAGCTAGCAGGGTCTGGTCTTCATGTCTCAGTAAATATAAAATTTCTTTTCCCCGTGCTCCAGGCCTCTGATGTAATAAATTCTGTCATTCACCAGTTGCCTTCACAGAACTAACTTTACAATCTGAGCCCATTTTAAGAATAATGGGAAAACATTTGGCATGTGAGGTTGCTCTCCTCTGATTTCTAAACTGGACTGCATTTCCCAGGTGAAGCGACCTGAACAATCCCTGCTAGCTGTACTGTAAATTAGTGAGAGAGGAAAATGGGGAGTGGGAAAAAGGTCAACAGAGAAGTGTTTTGCTCCTGTATGTGTGAACTGCCTGTGCAATGGAATTAAAGGTGGTTTACTTCCCCCATTTGATACTTTCAGGAAAAGATACAGATAATCACTTCTCCAGAGGCGAGATGTCTGAGGAAGTCTACACCTGCCTACCCTGCAGGGAAGGATGTTCTTACTGCACAGATGATACTCCCTGCTATGCACAGGAGGACAAGTATTTACGGCTTGCTATCA
This sequence comes from Chelonia mydas, assembly GCF_015237465.2. Classification (NCBI taxonomy): domain Eukaryota; kingdom Metazoa; phylum Chordata; order Testudines; family Cheloniidae; genus Chelonia; species Chelonia mydas. Next base: position 228,061,926 of record NC_057850.1, read on the forward strand.
TCTCATTTCAAACGCTCTGTATGCTGTTGGACTTCATAAGCATGCTGGTAGTCTACCATTTTCGCAAGGCAAAGGTAATCATAGGCATGTTTTCTTTTAACTTCATGCCTGTTATGTGTTGCAGACACATTTGTTTTAAATTAAATGCTCCCAATTTGAATGATTAACTTCTTAACCAAGCAACTCTAATATATTTTACATAGGCCAAGATTTTCAGGCATGCCCAAATCCGTTTTTAGGTGCCTGAATAAGTGGCCTGATCTTCAGAAGTGCTGTGTACCCAGCTGATTTCAGTGAGAGCTGTCAGATGCTCAGCAGTTTTGAAAATCAGGCCATTTATTTAGGCACTTTAATATGATTTAGGCACCTAACTTGAGGCACCTATGTTTGAAAATCTCAGACTGAATGTATTTGAATCCTGTTAGGAAGGACAGATGTTTTAAATCTGCTGAGAGCCCACATGGTTGAGGATTACTTGAATCAGAAATGTGTCCAAAATGCTGATAGTTAATGAAAGTTTTAATTGGGTGCCTTTGGGTAAAGTTTTGGTTTAAAAAAAACAAAAAAAAGGGCACATGTCCCAGCAACTTGTAGGCTGTCTCTGGCATTGCTACAGTTTCATCTTATATGCTGCTCTGATAAACTTGCCACGTTCACCTTATTGCAAACATTTCCGCATATAATATTCCTGTTGTTCGCAGCACTCTCTTGAGAACTTCCAGTTTACTCAAAAACGAATAGAAGCTTGCACATATTTACTAGCTAGTTTGGGAAGATCTGCATGTGCATACAGCATACCACACTATTGAAATTAATAACTTCAGCCACTGTCCAGAGACAGCTTCCATGTTGGCTTTCCTGCACAGCGATTGTCCAGTCTACTGAATCTCACAGTTACAGTGGCAAAAAAGTGTGTGTCACGTTCTTCAAGACGACTACCTCAGTATCCTGGCAGGAAATCTCAGAATAAGCTGTAAAACTCTTTCTCTCTCTCTCTCTTTTTTTTCTTCTTCTGTCTCTGACAGAGTCTTGGCTGAAATTTTACATTTTTACGGAAATGTTACTGAAATTGTATAGATTGATTCAGACAACAGACTTGATTGAATTTATAAAGTTTATCTTAATGAAAAAAGTTTGTTGGAGGCATCTGTTTAGTTGCCTAATATAAATTTAGCAGAATAACTCCATTCCAATTCTATGAGGTTTTACTCCTTATGGTAATTTTATAGTCTTCTAATGGTTGTGTTAAATAGATAATATCATTAAGAGAAAATATCAAGAGAAGCATTCTTTGTTAATTTAAATCAGATTCCAAGCCTGAAGTGGAGTGAACAAAATAGTTTGCTTCCCATTCAGTTAACATTAGTGTGCTTTGACGTTTTTTTTTCTCCTTTCATTGAAACCTACATTAGGTTTTATAATCCTAATAAAGAGGAGGATGACACTTAGTATTGTGGCAATTTTTAACTCTTTCACATAATACTGACCAGGTATATATCTGTGTATATACTATTGTAAAACAAATAATAAATACGTCTACTTTATTACATATATTATAGACTTTTTTGCGGGGAGTGGGAATCTCCCACTTTCACTATCATTGGTAGTAGTGAAGCTGCATCCATGATAGTGTAGTAAGTGATTGGCATTTTCTCAAAAAGTCAAGTGTATACACAACCCAGACAGGACCTGAATTTTTAATATTAAAAACTCAACCAGCATCTCCTGTCCTCTCCACTTCTAAAATTCCTGTCCAGCTTTCTTTATACATCCTAAGGAGGCAGAAAAGGGAACAAGCCCAGTTTTTCCAGATTTGTAGGCTACCTTTAAGGCCTGAATAAATGAGTGTTTCAGAAGTCAGACATGGGACAAAATAGACATTTTCCCCAGACAGAGAGTTGTCTTTGCAACATTCCATTTTCATTAAATTAGATGAAGACAGATTCAGTTATAGTTTTACTGGCTTAAGAAATGTTGATTTTGCTCAAAATAAATTTCTTACAAAGGAAAAAAATCTAAATAAAGCAGCAATGAATTGGTGAACAATCTTTTCCTTTTTGAGCAGTGTTTTCAACTAGTAGAAACTGAAAAATTATATCCCACTCCTCCTCCTGTCACTTAGCTGAATTTTCTCTTGGATTCCTTTTGTGTCCTTTATCTTGTTGGTACAGCATGATTTTTGGGGGGTGGGGGAGAATCTTGTGTAATTAACGTGAAGTGAGGACCTCTATGACCAGGCAAACATACTGAGAACAATGATAATTTGCATAAGAAAGCTGTCTGTTACATTGGGTAATGACAGAAAATTGGAATGAAAGAATGGAGCTGGTAACTGGCCATGCATTTTCTCTCAAGAGGAAAAGTCATTAAAATGAAATAAAAGCTACTGGAACATTTAAAATATCTAGACTCTGAGTATAAAATGTATTTAAAAGCAAACAAAACAAACTGTATTATATTAGAAGATGTGTGCCTTGTTATGGTTGAGATGTAAAACTGCTCCAATCCATTGAGATGGATCAGTGTGGGAAGGAGAGCAGTTGTGATTCACAAAGGTGTGAATATGAAGGCAGATATATTAGAAAAAGTAATTTGTTCATGTAAACTTTTAAGGGACTATGTACTGCCACCATTAGAAAATATAGATTTGAAGACCTTTAAAGTTGCACAGTTAGGTACTCAGAAGTCAAGAAATGCCAGCTAAGGCCCCAATCCTGCAAAGACTTATGCATGTATTTAATGTTATGCACTATGGCCCTGATTTACCAAAGTATCCATATTTAGCATGTCTTTAGGTGCTTTGTTGAAGTTCTATTTACTGTATCGGGAATTGGGGCTTATGAGTAGTACCACAGAAACCAGCTTAGCTTATTCTCCTGTTATATTTTGTTTTCATTCTTCTTTATACTGCCAAGTTCTGACTGGAAGTGGAAGTGCCTGGCTATCGTCACAAAGGCTGTTTGTGTAGTATTTGCATCCCCATTCAGAGAGACGAGGGCATACGGTGTATAAGTTAGGAACGAAGATCACCAGGAGGAATTTAATTCCAATGTACTAAGGTGAACTTTTATAGCAACCATCACATTAAAAGTGTATTTAAACAATTGTCACTTAACAATAAAATGAAGATTTAAAAATTTTCAAAATTAATCATTGTAAAATAGCAGTCACATAACCCTGCAGCCAGGTGGTGTTAACAGTGGTAAAGGCCTGGTGCATTTTTGTCTGAGTCCTTTTTAAATTAACTAAAATGTCTTGAGCCCCCACCGAAAAGCCTTATCCACTCCCAGGTTTAGGAACTGATAGTTTAAATCCTCTTTAAATCCGCTGTTGCAGGTGTTTCTTCTCTACTGACAAGCATTCAGGAATCCTTGGGAATATGAAACCACAAATAGCTTTTACTGGGGGAGGAGGAGGAAAGAAGATAAACTTCTATTTACATGAAAAATGAAATGAGCAAGACACAAACAACTTATGAGTGATGTGGCTGACTCCACATTCTCAGTAATTAATTGCCAGCTCGTCGGGGGCCCAGAACTCTTATTCACAACACAGTCTTAACCTATGCCAAACCTTGCTTACTCATTAATCCAGGTAGACTCTGTGGTGGTCAAGTAAGCACCAGGAAGTGGTTCTCCTGAGCTTGTCCACTGCCATCCAGTGAAGTCTGCACCACCAGGTCCAGCTCCAGTCTGTGGCTGGCAGTTTGATTCTGCAAAGTCATCTTCTCCAGGCCTGCTAGTGCTAGATCCTGGTCCAGTGAAATCAGTCCACTAGCTCTGCTGCTGCCAAGTATGCTTGCATAAAGTCAGCTTAGCTGTGGCCTGGCCCTGCCTGTGAAGTCAGCACCATCCGCTCAGCTGCCACCAGATCATGTCCTGTGTTACAGAATTAATTCTACTATTACCAGGTCCAGTCCCATATAGTCAGCCCCACTGCTGACAGGTCTGGTACAACAAGTCAGCTCCATTCAGTTATCATAATCCCTGGACAGGAAACCCAAACAAAACAAGACCCCAGGACAGATTCTCAGTTGGTGTTAACTGTCATAGCTCTGTCAGTGGCGCTATGGCAATTTATGCCAGCTGAGAATCTGTCCCCTTAGAGTTTTCATTTTTGGTTGAATTTGCGCTCATTACAAAATCAGAGTCAACTACCTATCCGCTCAGGATGACCCATGTTCCCCAGGCTATACCTCTAATAATTTCTTCCTGTTACAAATATATTTATATGCACCATTTAATAGTATTTCCAACATGAGATGTAAATGACCCTCAAACAATACAACAGAGAACATGCACAGAACTACACTGAGATGGAATCAAAATATACAAGTGAAGCTTGCCAGAGCTACCAATTCCCCTTTCTCCTATATTAGCAACACAGAGCTTCTTGTCCCATATAACAGCTCTGGGGTTCACAGTAGCAATGATTGCATTGCAAGAATTATTAGTTTTCGCAAAGTAAGATAATCCAAGGCCATTTGTGTTCCACACCTTTAAAGGGATAGGACTGCTAGGATATTGATTAATATCCAAATATAATGAATTTCCTAATTCACTGAGTCCTTATTTGCTAGTGTAATCTAGAGAACAGGGCATGGCCTGGGTCTCCTTATCTACCCCTGCCCCCCCCCCCCACACTGATTAGGGATGGGGACAATAACAGGAATACTGGAATTTGCCTTTAACTTACTTTACTTCTGCCTGTCGAAGACAGAAAGGGAGGAACCTGCAAAGGGGCAACATCAGAAAGGGGGTTAGAGGAGGCCCAGAGATGAAAGTCAAACTCCTGGGACCACTGACCGAAGCTCCTCTAACAGGGCTGGTAGAACTTTGAGTGGGGGCCAGACTCCTTTCAGCCCAGGGAGGGGAAAGACTCAAGTAAGCCAGCTGGAGGACTGGAGTTACAGACGAAGACTGATGGATATAGGTTCCATCCTGGAATCAACTAAGGGAAACAGAGGCAGGGTCTGTGGTGGACTGCTGGGGTTGCTACAGGACTGAGGTCCAGCCTTACATGCACACTCTGCTGCTGCATGTGTGTGTGTACACCAAAGTCTAACATTTCAGTTGAGGTGGAAACTTGGAAGAGGGGAAGAGCTTTTGCATAGATGGAACAGCTGCTTTTGCATGCTGCACTGGTGGTGTACACTCGACAATTCCTAAATTATATATTGATTCTGTGCAGGGTTAGTTTACTTTGCATAAATTTTCTTCAGCACTGAATTATGAGCATGAACTGAGATTCAAAGTGTACGTTAGAAGAGTTGCATTGTAGTGTGGGTGGATATCTTTAAAAACACTGAGCTTGTTGTCTACAGAACAGGGTAGACAGGGATGGTGTCCCTAGGCTCTGTTTGCCAGAGGCTGGGAATGGGCGACAGGGGATGGATCACTTGACGATTACATGTTCTGTTCATTCTCTCTGGGGCACTTTGCATTGACCACTGTTGGAAGACAGGATACTGGGCTAGATGGACCTATGGCCATTCTTATGTTCTTATTCATTTTAGTCAATTACCCATTTCCTTTGTTTATAAACGGAGCTCACAACAGTGTCCTTTTCCCAATTTCTGTATAGTCACAATATGCCTTTAGGTAGGCTCTTCGTTTTAAGCTCTCATATAAGTAATTGCAGGATGCCCTATTAAAAAAGATGTATGTGGACTTAAAATGCCTATATTTGCTGATAGAAGTTAGAGTTGCAGTAATGGTTACTGAAGTTCCAAAAGAAAACCCTTTCACAGGCATGAGTGCAACAACGTGAATATCCTACATTTACTGGATATGGTGTCGTTCACTCTTCAAAGCACAGTGTTTACACGAGATATATGAATGATCTAGGGGAATCTAGTGTTCAGAATTTAATCAGGAAAACAAACCCAGCTCTAGTATGGACAATGTAGTTGCCCTGACGAACTAGGACAGTGGTTCTCAGCCAGGGGTAAACATATCCCTGGGGGTACGCAAGGGTCTTGCAGGGGGTACTCAACTCATCTAGATCAGTTTTTCTCAACCTGGGGGTTGAGACTCCCAAGTGGGGGCTCCAAGATAGGTTTAGGGGGGTCGCAAGTGCAAGGCTGATGTTAGGGTTGGCAATCAGAGCAATTGCCTGGTGCCCCATGCCACAGGGGGCCCTGCTAAGCTAAGTTACATGCGTCAGCCCTGGGCAGCGAGGCTTGGGCTTCAGCCCTGCCACCCAGGATTCAGGCATCAGACAAGGCTCACAAGTGAAAAACAGGCTTAAGTATCATACTGAAATGCAAATACAATATTTGTATTCCAATTGATTTATTTTATAATTCTAAGGTAAAAATGAGAAAGTAAGCAATTTTTCAGTAATAGTGTGTGGTGACACTTTTGTATTTTTATTTCTGATTTCTGTAAGCAAGTAGTTTGTAAGTGAGGTCAAACTTGGGGTATGCAAGACAAATCAGATTCCTGAAAGGGATACAGTCTGGAAAGGTTGAGAACCATTGGTCTAGGATATGAAAGAAATAAGGGTCTAGATCAAAAATATGTAAACTGGCTCAAGTTCAGTTATGTGAGAGATGAGAGGTGAGAAGATCAGAGTATTTGGAGGCACTTCTAAGATATGTGACCTTACTTTCTATAGAGGGCATCTGTCCTCTGTTTGACAAGGCGGTCCAAAATCTTTGGGTCCTGATGTACTCTTAACTTTTTCATGGGTGCTTAAATACCAATAAAAAATAGCAAGAAATTTTTTTAAACCTTTTGGCTGCCCAGAAGGCTGCATCGTTCTCCTCTTAGATGTTGATCTAGCTGCTTAGTTTTCATTACCTCAGGGCTGGATTACTGCAACATGCTATATCTTGTCCTCACGCTGTCTTGACATCTAGAAACTACAGATGGTTCAATATACAGCATCCTGCCTTCTAAGTGGTATGAACCAATGAGAGCACACAATGCATGACTCCCCACTGTGCATTGACTGCCAAACCAATCCCAGGTCCTGGTCTTTGTGTTCAAAGCTTTTCTCCATGGCAACAATGTTTGGTAAGTGTGCTACTGTTTATCAATCCCAAATTCAGACTTAAAGGGGCTGGTAATGGGGCATTTTCAGTGGAGGGTCCTTGGCTGTGAAATTCATTAATAGCAGAGATTAAGCTGTGCCCCAGCCTTGTAAGTTTCAGTTCATGTGTATATTATAGCCTTATTTAGATATTTTAATAAATGGCTTGAAGTAAACATAATAAGGAATTTTCTCGTGCTATTTAAGGTGAATTTCTAAACAGTGGAACAATTTTCCAGAAACAATTTCGGAAGCATGATCTCTTCAGAAATGTAAAACTAGACTGGGTTAACTACTAGAATTTATAGTGGCTGGTTCTTTTCAATCTTAGTTCCTATCTGTCTTATATCTGAGCCCTTGTAGTCCATCTGGTACAGTTCTATTCCCTACAACACCGTAATAAGTCTTTCCCTTTGATTCTTTGATGTAAAGCTGAGAGTGGATTCAGGATAACTTCACTTAACTGAATTTCCATTTGGATTTGTGAATGAACACCTATAGATTTTCTGGAAGGTGACTTTCTGTAGTATCAGCAAAATAGCAGCAATGTGATATATTTATTATGCTCTCATTGCTAGTATCTGTGCACCTTTCCTATTAATCATTAGCAACAGCAAAGTCCTTAGTGGATATCATGGAGTCTCTGGCACTTCTCCCATTACAGGGTCAGAACTCTGTTGAGGTAGGGCTTGCGGTTTTGGGGAAGAGTGGATGGGAACAAAAGGGCTGTTTGAATTTTGAGTATCGCTTATGGTGAAAATGCTCTCTCAAATTAATGTTTGCAACATTTCCTGAAGATGGTCAGACTCTGCATTCATCTGGTCTCCTCTGGGTGATTGTTCCATAGCTGGATCCCCTCAGCAGACAATGTTTTTTTGTCCCTAGTTCTCACACACTTCATTGTGGGCTTTATTATCTGTATTGCCTCAGACATACACAGTAGTCATGAGGGTTCATAGATCACAATTTAGTCTTTGATGTAGGTGGGGCTTGTTGTACGATGTGAACAAAAATGTGTTAGTGTCTGCATATCCATATAGTGTCTGCACAATGAGAGAGGAGAAGACACATTTTTTTAAAAGAAAAAATGTTTGTGAATCTTTCTTCCATTTCCCAGCCTGTCTGATTTGTAAAGTGCTTTAGTTCAGAATACTTGGGGATTGAAGGTGCCATATAAATATAATACATTGGGTTCCGTGCATGCTGTCTCTTTCTGCTGAGGTTCACTGATAAATTTGGAAGCTTTCTATAGCATAAGTGAAAGATGGAAAAAAGGCCCGTGGAATGTCTGGAGAAAACTCTTCTGGTAGAATGCAGTGAAATGGCTGAATTGCTTCACCTCAGCTCATGCCTCTTTTTTGTATTACTTTCCATGTATAGGGATGAACTTCCGCACACATTTAAGTGTTTTCCTGAATCAGGGCCTTAGAACATGGCTAGCCTAACTCATGCTTGCAGACTGAACTGTGACTCACTATGCTGGGCAAATTAGTTTGCGGGTAATCAATTATACATACGTATATGTTATATATTTAATGTTTTGTTGTTTTTTTCCTCTGTTATATGTTCTGATTTGTCTCATATTTGGTAGCTTGTTCTGCCTGCCTGAGAAGATGACATGCCTTAACATCAGGGGGCAGATGGCTTCTTGGAACGGACTTGATTATGTGTTCCATAAATTCCCTTGAAGTATAGGGTTGGTTAACTTACAAACTTTTAACTGTGATACTTATGAGCTGTCATCTTGAATCTTCTGCAGCTACAACTGATGACTTTTTTCTTTTTCTATTAAAAAGAGAGGAGACATTCTGGTGACTTTAGCCACAGGGAGAGCATTTTCACTATCCGAGTTCTTCACCTAGAGATACAGTGTTTCAGGTTTCAGTATTGCAGGTGTGGTGTATCTGGTATAGAACAGGATTTCTGCTTCAAAATGTAAGCCAACTTATCTTCATAATAGACCATGACAAGTTTCATTACTTGTATAACAGAAAGGATCAAGGTGCAGGTGAATTTAAAAAGAAAATGTCTGGGGATTTCTTGGTCTTCTGACATCTTGTGCACTTTCTCTCTTAACGAGATTGATTTATTACTGACGGCTGCTTGCCCTTTGTTTTCTCCTCATTTTTTAAAAGTAGAAAGTAAATGCAAGTATATTCTGTTTGGGTACAGTAATAGGTTAGCTAGTTGTAGAGGAAAACTAGATTGTTGTCTAAATATTTATTTTTAAAGCAGAAATGAAAGATATACAAGGAATATATTTATTGAGTTCAGAAATACTGCAAAAGCTTCCAAATACGAGTGATCCTGACAAATTTGCCTGTATAACTTAGATATCTGCACATAATTGTGTATAACCAACTCTAAAAATCTGGCTTTTGATTTAATTTGAAATTACTATATTTTCCTATCTCATTCTGTTTGAAAAATACTTTCAAATAGGACAGTAAACACTTAAAGTAGTGAATGATTTTGTAAAAGACTGAATTGAGTAGTAGTCAATAATAAGTTTCATTTGTACAGTTCTTTTCATCCTAAAAGATCCCAAATGGAGCATTTTACAAGCTATAAAAAAATAGAATGCCAACATTACAACACTACTGTATACATGTAATTTAGTTTGTATGTGAATGAGTTTGTTGTGTGCAGTTGTAAGCCAACCAAAAACAAACAAACAAAAAACCCCTAGTAAGTCCTTTGAATGTATTAACAGGAAGTTCACTTTCTCTGGGTAACTGTCTTAGTTTGTCTCCAAATTAATTACAAAGGAAATAATTGAAAAAATAATACATATAAACAATGAATTTACTTCTTGCACTACTTCCATGAGAGATCATCTCAACAGCTTAATTAATTGTAGTCAACTTTGGAAAAGTCTGGCAGTAAATGGAAACACTCTCATTGACTTCAGTATAGAGCTGATTGGAGTATTTTTGACAGTCTTTTTTCTGTTGAAACAGAAATGTTAAGGGAGGGGCACTCTTTTTCTATAGTCCAGTGGGGTTAGGGTACCAATTTGGGATGTGGGGTAAGTCCCTGCCCTGCCTAACTTGGAGTAGGGACTTGACCCTGGGGTTCCTATATCCCAGGCTGGTACCCTAACCACTGGGCTATAGAATTTATGGTCTCCCTGCTTCACAAAAAACTTTCAAAAGGTGTCATTTTCCTTCCACATTAGAATGAAAACAAGTGTTGAAACCTCAAAACTGTTTTGTGAAAAGAAAATGTTTTTCAGCCAACCCTACTTCAATGGGCTTTGATTCAGGCCCTATAGGACTCTCTCTGGCTGCGGGGGCATGCCAGTATTTATATACACTGATTCCATTAGACCTTGTCAAACGCTAGGAATATAAATATAAGTGACACAAAGGGCTGCTGGTTTCTAGGCTGTCCTTCTCTCCTGGAGTCACAGGCAAGGCTGGCTGGGAACTAGCAAGTCTCAGCCTTTGCTCTAAATACAAAAGGCAAAGAGAAGATTCAGCCCAGTCTGCTCATTGAATTCCAGCTTGAAGGTCATACAGCAAGGGTCAGTGAAATACTCTCTACTTGTTTAAACTCTATCCTGGCTACATTGACTTTTTTCTATTTTTTGTGGGAAATTTTGAAAAGAAATGAAGTTTTTAAATAGTAGCCCTTCCTTGCACATTTTGTACTTTTTCAATTAAAAAAAAAAATACATTTAACCGTAGGGGAAAAGGGGCTGAAGGGGAACAAAGGGGGGAAAATACCACACACACTGAAAATCCAAATACCAAAAATTGAAAATCAAAACAAAACATGCAGTGCAAAACAAAAATTGTTTAATTTCAAAGTATCCTATTGAAAATTTTTACTTGCAGCTAAATCTCATTTTGGCAGGATTTTTTTTTAAAGTCAACGAGCTCTCTCTACTTAAGACCAATTACTTTCCCTAGGTGATAGAGACTTCCTTCCTTTCTGTCATGTGACCATAGTAAGGAATCACACAAAGGGTCAATTTCTCCTAACATTGACAAAAACCTTTATTCACTAATCTCTTCTCTGCTTATTGCTGCTAGGCTACTGATAGCCTCCCACTGGAAAAAGAAAAATAGTCCATCTTTAGAGGAATGGTTCAAAAATATATGGGAGGTGGTTGTTATAGATACTTAGATATTTAGTCACCATTTATTCAGTACTCAAAACTATGTTTGCCTGCCAAAAAATAAACAAACCTAAACATCACAACTGTCCAATTTTTTCAATATTAACATTTGATAGACATTCCTGGTTTGTTAAATGTGTGTAATCAGAGAATTCACTCAAATTAATAAAATCACGAGAAATGACATGTCATGGGTAGGGTAAAATGCTCAGTCTGTAACACGGTAAATAGAGAGATCCAAAGATTATATTATTCTATAATGTTTTACTAAGCAAAAGCTCATTGTTGTAAAGATTATTGTGTTGTCTCTGATATTTACATGGCTAGGACATGTGAACCTGTTAAACCTTTCTAAATAAAGACATAGTTTAAAAAACTGATAATCCAGGCTGGGAGCGGGAGAATGGATGGGGAAGTGGAATTTATTCAAATAAGAGTTTTATTCCTAAAACTCCTTCTCTCTCTGTCTCTCTGTCTCTGTCTCTCTCTCTCTCTCTCTCTCTGCTTCACTGCAGAGCTTCTGCATGCCTGGAACTGCTGCTTGTATACCTTCCACCCTGGCTTTCTGCTGCTTTTGATGAATCAGAACACCTTAGGGTTGCCAACTTTCTAGTTGCATAAAACCCTGCCCTACCCCTTATGAGGCCCACCCCCCATTCAGTCTAACCCCCCCTCCCTCTCATCCACCCTCACTCACTGTCACTGGGCTGGGGCTCCAGCTGGGGGTGTGGGCTATGGGGTGGGGCCAGAAATGAGGGGTTCAGGGTGTGGGAGGGGGCTCATGACTGGGGCAGGGGGTTGCGGTGTGGGAGTGGGTGAGGGCTCTGGCTGTGGGGGTGCAGGCTCTGGGGCAGGGCTGGGGATGAGGGGTTTGGGATGTGGGAGGGGGTCTGGGCTGGGGTCAAGGGGTATGGAGTTTGGGAGGAGGCTCAGGGCTGGGGCAGGGGTGCAGGAGGGAGTGCGGGCTCCAGAAGGGAGTTTGGGTGCGGAAGGGGGCTCAGGGCTGGGTGTGTGGGAGGGGGTATGGGGTGTGCACTCTGGGAGGGAGTTAGGGTGCTGGAGGGGGTTCCAACCTGGGGTGTGGGAGAGGGGTTGGGGTGCGGGCTCCAGCTGGGGGGTGCTTACCGCATATAGCCCCCAGTCAGCAGCGCAGTGGGGCTAAGGCAGGCTCTCTGCCTGCCCTGGCTCTGTGTGGCTTCCGGAAGCAGCGAGCATGTCCGGCTCCTAGGCGGAGGCACGGCCCAGCGGCTCTGCATGGTGCATGATGCCCGCGCCCCCAATGCTCCTATTCGCCATGGTTCCTGGCCAATGGGAGCTGTAGAGCCGGTGCCAAGGAAGGGGCAGCACGCGGAGCTTCCCTGGCTGCCCCTGCACCTAGGGACCGCAGTGACATGCTGGCCGCTTTTGGGAGCTGCGTGGAGCCATGGCATGCAAAGAGCTTGCCTTACCCCTGCTGCACCGCTGACTGGACTTTTAACGGCTTGGTCAGCGGTGCTGACCGGAATCTCCAGGGTCCCTTTTCAAGCGGGCATTCTGGTTAAAAGCCAGGTGCCTGGCTACCCTAGAACACATATCCTTGCACCCACAACACAAGTGGAAACCTGCCAAACCTGGAGCAGGGCAGTACTAATCCAAGAATAAATCCCCTTGTAACACCAAAGGGCACGTAGACCCCATTACATATGCAATCTTTAATAAATGCCTGTCTTTTCAGACAATTTGTTGTTTATGTGGGTAGTGGTTATCTTCCCAGTGCCTTCCAACTGAGTAATTTATGTTGCACTTGTGCCCCGTGAGATCTGCTGTATCTTTGTTTTATACCCAGGGTGAATTGCCTGGTCTCTGTATTTTTCTTATCTGTTTAGTCTCCCAGAGGATTGATTTAAACGAGTCACCTCCATGATTCTGTCCTATGCATCCAACGCTGCTCTGTTGATATGCACTGAATTACATAGGGTTACTTTTCAGTTTATGAAGTAGTAATGTGTTATGTTCATATTTTGGATTGGTGAGCAAATCTTCCTAGTTTTTTTCTCTAATAAATTGCGTCAGGCGCATCCATCTTGTTAGCTGGTTACCTTTGCCAATGTAAATTGTCTTGCAGTCAGTGCGCCGGTTCTTTCATTCCTTCTTAGGAATGGCAGACTTTCAAATGGCAGAGCTGCTCAGTGAAAGTGAGAAAAATCAAAGTATGTTACTCTTTTTTTCCCCCTCACTAGCTTTCCATGGTGCCACGTTGCATATGGCTCATAGTGACATGTGGCCCTAGAGAAAACTACAGCTTTGCTGGAGTATTGCCAAATGCCTGTCAGATCTAGTTGTTGAATCCAGTGATACAGAATGTGACAGCTCAGATAGAGAATTATTCTAATTTTCTTCTTGCATTTTTTTCTTTTTTCCTCCTCATTGCAAATACTTTGAAGCACAAAATTTTGCTTTGTTTGTGGATGTTTGGAAATTCAATGCTAATTAATGTGGCTGTATTTTGTTAACTGCACAGGACCATAGAGAATTGAAATGCAATATCTTTCACACTTGTTTATCCATCATTTTAGCTTTTTGTTTCATTTTATCTGATGCAGTTTAGCCATATAAAAATATTTGCATTTCCCTTGTGGAAATAATTAAGTTTATTTATGGCTCTCCAGCAGTACCTGGGAGGCATGTGGGATTTTCCTTCTTTAATATGATTTACTGCAGTGTTTTGAAAGCAAAGAGCTGATATGGTCACTGCCTTCAGAGATGTGGGGACAATGAGTGGTTATTTATCCTAAGGCCTACTAACATTTCTAAATGCTATGAACAAATATTGAGCAATACCAAAATATGGAACGGTTAAACACAATTTGCAAAAGAATATTTTTTTTGCTGCACTGAAATTTAAAATCAGTAGTACAGAAAAGTGCTTAATTAACAAAGGCCACAGTTAGTGGTAGAGGAGGCAAAAGATCAGACTGAAGACTATTGGGGAAGATGCTTGCAAAACACTTGCCTGCACTCTGTAGTAGTAGTTCAGTTTGCACTGTTCATTTCTAGCTTTCTCAGGCACTAAGTTGACTCTCAGATGTTTTAAGGAGAAAATTTACAATAAAAAGAAAGTAAATTTCTAAAACCAAAGGTGGTTATTAAAGAGATCACTACTGAAACATCAAAGTAGCTTGGTTTGATGCATGCTGCACTCACGTGTAGTGGAAAATGGTGACTGCAGGGAGAGAGGGAGAGAGATGTGGTTCCCTGGTCCCTGTCTGTCTTGCTCTGGCAGAATTGAGAGCAGCAGGGAGCGTGCTCTAACTTCTGACACTGCTGTAAGTTGCTTCATGGAATTTATGCTTGTGATAAATGAAGCGGGGGGAGAGGGGAGGTAGCTCCCTTTTATGGACACCCAACCAGCCAGCTAGCTATAAAATTCGTCTTAGTAGCTGTTCTCTACTTGCTTTACCTGTAAAAGGTTAACAAGCCCACAAGTAAAAGAAAAGGAGTGGGCACCTGACCAAAAGAGCCAATGGGAGGGCTAGAACTTTTTAAAATTCGGAAAAAAAACTTCCCTTTGTTTGTGGTTGTTCCCCAGAGAGCAGAGGTACAGAGCAGCAATGCTGTAAGCAGCTTTAAGCCAGGTATGATCATAAATCATTAGATCATACCTAGAACTACTTATCTGGAATGCCCAAGTGTGTAAGTAGATCAGGAATGTTTAGAAAGACGCGTTGAGGATTATTTCTGTTGATTTCTTGTGGCTAATGGACTCCTCTGTGCTAACCCCAGATGCTTTTGTTTGCTTGTAACCTTTAAGCTGAAATCCCAAGAAAGCTATTTTGGTGCTTAATTTTTGGAATTGCTCTTTTAAAATCTAGCAGAAGCCTATGTTCCAGAAGTATTTTCTTTCTTTTTTGTTTTAATAAAATTAACCTTTTTAAAGAACAGGATTGAATTTTTGGCGTCCCAAGAGGTTTGTGCATGTTGTTTGATTAGCTGGTAGCAACAGCTAATTTCCTTTGTTTTCTTTCTCTGCTCTTCCCTGGGGGTTGGGGGGTGGTGAAAGGGCTTAAGGGTACCCCACAGGGAGGAATTCCCAAGTGCTCCTTCCTGGGTCTAAGGGGTTTTTTTGTATTTTGGTGGTGGCTGCATTTACCAAGCCAAGGTCAGAAAAAAGCCTGGAGTGGCAAATATTAATTTTTAAAATCCTTGCGGGCCGCCATCTTCCGCATTCAAAGTGCCAGAGTGGGGATTCAGCCTTGACGATGCCAATGGGGTGGGCAGAGTAGGAGGAGCTTGACTCTACTATGCCCCCTTTCTGCCTCTGCACCGACTCCTACATCCCCCATCCTCTCTCTCACAATGGGGATGGGAATAGGGCAGCCTGTGTAGGAGGCAGCCATGCCAGAACTTTTAGTGGATTGGAAAATCTGATTTTCTGGAGACCTAACCCTTATTTAGAACAGGAGTAGTGCATGCATAGGGAGCAGAAGCTCATATTCAAATTCTCTGAAGAAGAGCATGCCTGTGTGTGGATCAGAGTTACACAGTGAAACATACTCATCAGTGTAGTGCCATCACTGATGCCTTAAGATGTATTAGACACCTTAATGAATCAACAAGTTGATGATTCAGGTGTTGGGGCTGAACATGAAGTCACAGGGAAGTTTTCTGCAAACTATATCCTAGAGGGACAGCTCAGTGACCATCAGTTGTGACTTTGACCCTTGCTTTCTTGGCTAAGGAAAGAGAATTGAGAGCATGTGGAACCCATGCTAATGGAGATCAGCAACACTTCCTTGAGGAGTAAAATCAACCTTCCACCCTACAGCATGCCATAATTTGCCCATCACTTGAAACAACTGACCTGTCCGTCGACCATCCATTATCTAGCCTCTCATTCTGGAGTGGGCTAACTGAGAATTTTCCATCTCCACCAAGATACTGCCAATGTTCTGGACACCCTCCCAGTCAAGCTGGGACATGGAACAGAAAAATCATTTGAAGCTTGCCATGGACAAGGGCCTGGACCTCCCCACAGCAGCTAGTGCAGTCAACTGTGTAATAGTGACGTCCTGCCTCAAAGATATGATGGATGGGGAAGAATTGGTCGGGGAAGTAGAAGTGGCTGGCAACCTTGGCTGCAGTGACCATGAGATGGTCGAGTTCAGGATCCTGACACAAGGAAGAAAGGAGAGCAGCAAAATACGGACCCTGGACTTCAGAAAAGCAGGCTTTGACGGCATTAGGGAACAGATGGGCAGGATCCCTTGGGAGGCTAATATGAGCAGGAAAGGAGTCCAAGAGAGCTGGGCAGCACAGTTTGGGGAGGAGGTGAGCAGCCCTCAGTGGTGAAAGAACAGGTTAAGGACTATTTAGAAAAGCTGGACACGCACAAGTCCATGGGGCTAGATGCAATGCATCCGAGGGTGCTGAGGGAGTTGGCTGATGTGATAGTGCAGCTGTTGGCCAATATCTTTGAAAACTCGTGGCGATTTGGGGGAGGTTCCGTATGATTGGAAAAAGGCAAATATAGTGCCCGTCTTTTAAAAAGGGAAGAAGGAGGATCCGGGGAACTACAGACCGGTCAGCCTCACCTCAGTTCCTGGAAAAATCATGGAGCAGGTCCTCAAGGAATCCATTTTGAAGCACTTGGAGGAGAGGAAGGTGATCAGGCATTTGTTCCCAGAGGATGTTGTGAAGGCCAAAATTATAAGTGGTTTCAAAAAGAATTTGATAAATTCATGGAGGATAGGTCTATCAATGGCTATTAGCCAATATGGTCAGGGATGCAACTCCATGCTCTGGGTGTCCCTAAGCCTCTGACTGCCAGAAGCTGAGAGTGGATAACGGAATGGATCACTCAATAATTGCCCTGTTCTGTTCATTCCCTCTGAAGCACCAGGCAGTGGTCACTTTTGGAAGACAAGATACTGGGCTAAATGGGCTATTTGTCTGACCCAGTATGGCCATTCTTATGTTCTCCTGTTCTAATTTCTGACACACCAGTTTTGGTCCTGTATTTCTCTTGTTTATCAGACATGATTTTGACATAGTCCTTGAATTATGTCACCAGACTTTTTTATTTGTAGTAATTTAATCATTCTGTCTCCCTTTTGCACCTTTTCCCATCAAGGTGTATTGTTATAGGTTATTGTGACACTTCATGAATTTTCATGCACTTCCATACTTGAGCTCACAATTAGGGTAAATTTAGGATCAAAATATAGGGTCAAATGTAAGATTTCAGTTTTTGTCTACAAACCCTCACTGGGCTCAAGTTATTTGAGTGGACAAGGCCAAGTTTCACTGAAAGTAACCTTTGCTCAGTTGAAATGTGGTACAGCTATATCCTGCATAAGCTGTGAGTTTTCTATAGAGCCACATATCATGGGTATGTCTAGACTTCCAGGTGGAGGTGTCATTCTCAGCTTGAGGAGATGTACTCGCTGTTAGGATATAGATATTCAGGCCTGTCTGTAAAGGCCTGTACTTTAAGAATTTAGGGGTATTCTTATCACTTGGCTAGTTCTAGAGGTATAAAAGAAAGAATCAAAATCACTGTCTGCTGGTGTAAGGGCCTTTTCTTACTGTGACAGTCTGAGGCCCTGTTCTTAGGCTAAGGCCTTTGGCTAAGCAGCAGAGGCGGCCATAAGCCAGGAAGCGAACAGTCACATCCTCACATTCCAAACTAGTCACGTTGAAAGAAGGTGCTATTGGGCTGTTAGGAATACAATCCTGTCCTGATAATTCCTATCTCCTCCAGAGAAAGGGAAGTGCCTAGAAAATGTAAAAGGAAACTTAGTTTGATAGCATCCTGTCTGGCAAGAACTCACTTATCAATAGCTGGGATGTGAAATCCTCACTTCTGTATTGTTTTGTCATGAGAGTTCCCACTTTGCTATTGTTTGTCTGTATAATCTCTGTCTGGTTCTGTGATTGTTTCTGTCAGCTGTATAATTAATTTTGCTGGGTGTAATCTAATTAAGGTGGTGGGATATAATTGGTTAGCTAATCATGTTACAATATGTTAGGATTGGTTAGTTAAATTTCAGTAGAATGATTGGTTAAGGTATAGCTAAGAATATTACTATATAAATTAGGGGCAAACAGGAAGTAAGTTGGGATTCGAAAATAAGGAAAAAGGAACTTGTATTTAAGCTTGCTGGAAGTTCACCCCAATAAACATCGAATTATTTGCACCTTCGGACTTCGGGTATTGTTGCTCTCTGTTCATGCGAGAAGGACCAGGGAAGTGGGAGAGTGAAGGAATAAGCTCTCTAACACTCGCTCTAGAGCTGATCAAGCCAGCTTGCTAAAAATAGAATGCAGCTGTGGCAGTGTGAGCCGAGGGAGGGGCCAGGTGCCCCAAATATGTGCCCATCCAAGACCCTAGGCATATACTTGGCTGGCTAGCCCCTCCCACCACTCACGCTGCCATGGCTATACTCTATTCTTAGTGCATTAACTTAACCAGAGTTAGCTCATGTATGTCTCCTTGAGCTGGGAATCAACCTCCCCAGCTTGACATGTAGACATATCCTATGAGCCATATAGTCTCCTCGACTGTAAGGTCAGAAGGCATCATCATGATCATCTAGCCTGACCTCCTGCACATCGCAGGCCACAGAACCTCACCCTTGTGAAATAGACCCCTAACCTCTGGCTGACTTACTGAAGTCCTCAAATCATGGTTTAAAGACTTCAAGTTATAGAGAATTCATCATTTACACTGGTTTAAACCTGCAAGTGACCCATGCTGCAGACGAAGGCAAAAACCCTCCAGGATCTTTGCCAATCTGATATCAACCAGTTTCTCATCCCAGGTGTCAGTTCATGGTTCTGTCTTATATTGATTAATTTTATGAGTAAGAGTTCACACACTAGTACTGGGGGCACACTCTACTCATATTGGAGACCAAGTTACTCTATGGAACAACAACAAACATTTGATAAATGGTTTTCTGGGGTTGGGTGGTATTTTGTGACAAAAGGCTAATTGTGAGGAGGTGAGAAAATGGTTGTACCCCTGTTCTAAAGAATTTGTACATGGAGACACCTGAAATTGCTTCATAGGAGGCGTGAAGTAATGAACCAGGTTTATTATGCATTTTCTTACTAGTTTGTGTTGTTTCTCTGCATATGAATGTATATGTCAGTATTTTAAAATATCTTTAATAAAATAATTTAAAAGAATGTGCTCATGGAAATCACAGTTTACTTTTCAACTGGTTTCAGTTTGCAGCTAGGTTTGAGAATAGAGCGACGGGTCTATTTGTGTACTGATTTTGGGGACTATTCATTCTTGAGTAGAAACAAACAGAAGAGGAGAGATTCTAATAGAGTCTGCTGTAACTTCCACTAGGGTACACACATTTATAGATTGGTAAAAGTAGATCTCAGCAATTAGAGGGGAAAGGTGGTAAAGTGATCAAGGTGGTGATAGGCACGTGACATCTCAGTTTATCTACATATATACTTTAAAGGGAACTTGTGACAGATATAGCAATTTTCTGCAATATCTTTGTGGGAATCATACCATATTAAGTTTATGTATCACTGTGGGCCAGGGATTGCAAGTAATTCCATAGGAGAGCAGGACCACAGCCCACTAAGAACAATCAGGGGTGATTAGGCAAATTCACTTAGGTTGTAACACCTCCCAAGAGGTACTACTGCCTAGACATATTTCCATATACTAGTTCAAACTAGCTTCTCTAGAAACTAGCAGACAAAGAAAGGACTTGTGGATAAATACCCTGAGTTTAAACTCAGTATCTTCTTTCTGATCCAGCAAACAGACAGGATCTTCTGTCTAAGGAAAGCCCCAATCCTTCGTGGGAAGGGGTGGGAGAATTTGACCTATTCATGGGTATGCTTGTTCTGAGCAAAGAGATGCTATGAACTTGTAACCACAGAAAATCACCTGTGGGGTTTGAAGGACTAGTCATTTACCAGACCCTTTGTTGGAGTTGGGGTGATCTCTGGTAAGCTTATTAGCCTGCGTATAGATTATTTTCTTGCTTTTAATGGTTTTTTTTGGTAATGCTTTCACCTGAAGAATAAATGTGCTTACTTAGAAAGAGCTGTGTGGTAACATAACAGGCAATTACACTAGTTCCTAGCCTCAGAGGAGAAGGCAAAGCAGGCCTGGTTAAACAGAGAATTCACAATGTAGTCAAGGAACTGAGCAGCCTGAAAATACCCTAGTCAGGAGGGAAAGAGATGCGGGTCCCCAACTAAGAGAGGTGACTGCTGGGGAGCCAGAAGCTTAAGAATGAGTGCCCTTGCTGGGCCATGGAGGGGGAGTACAGGTGCAATTAGTTCTGTCACTATTCAGGGCATCTCCAAATACCCCTCTAATCAAATTACTTTTAGTTTCTTTTTTAAATTAACTATTTCCCTAGCCTCAGTCTGTTTCCCAGCCCTCAATAACTACACCCATCTGCTGATTAACCTTTCTGAAAAAGTTAACTGCATAAGTGTTATTTCGCTCTCACTTTTTATTTGTTGCACTGCATCTAGTTCTGTTGTACAACTTGTGTCTGGTCCACTTGGTGGCTTCCTGTGCAGGAACTGACAGTAATTAGATTGCATTTACTCTCTTGGTTGACAAGTGGCAATGGCTTTGATGGAATTCTCCCAAGTGAACAATGTTCCACACTACATAGTTTGACTGAGGTGGCGGTCCCTTCTCAAGAATCTTCCAGGGCAGAGTGTAGGAGGGGCATTCAGAGGTTCATATAGCTTAAGACCATAAGGGACCATTAGGTCATCTAGACTGACCTCCTGTGTAACACAGGCCATAGAATTTAATCCAGTTACTCCTGGATTGAGCCCAGTATTGCTGGATTGAAGCTGTAAACCAGGAGTCCTCTGGTCACTCCCATTCACTCTTCATCTTAGTGAACATTTTACTCAGAATTATTACGTTTTAAAGAAGAAGTAAACTAATTTCAAACAACCCAAAAAAACCCTAATGAGAGAGGGGAAAATGTAAATGTTAACCAGAAGTCAAATCTGTTGTGGTGGCAGCAGCATATAACTGGGGAGGGAGAAAAAGAAAACAAGACAGGACACTTTCACTGGCACAAACAAGGGAACAGAGAAATAAAACTCTGAAAGCAAGTGAGCACACAGACAAAGCAGCAAATGAACAAACAGTACACAAGACCAACAATATCTCACTGGAGAAATAAATAAGCAAAAGCCTAAACAAATGCTAACAGCAAAAGCAGATGTAACAAAACAAGCAGCTGATCGGGGAGGGTGGGGGGAGCTCAACTAACATTGCATGAAAGTGGAAGAAAATTCCACTGGGCTTTATCCTAAAACACCTGATTACTGTGCTAGTTAGAGATGACTTGATTAATTATACAAGCAATGGAGCTGTCAGGGATTGTTTCTGGTGGAGTTTGGATTTTTTTTCTTTTAAGAGGTGAGACCAGACAAGCATGATTGTACTCAGGGTGGTTACCCTGTCTCACTGTTTGTGCTGCTGCAGCTGTACTTCTGTTTTTAGTATGCTAGCTCGATTGAAGCTAGGGTGAGTATCACGTTCTGGGATTACATTACCAGACTGGTAAGGGGTTACGTCACCACTTGCCCTGTAACCCCGAGTGCCTTAAATGCTCTGATGTGGCTCACAGCCTGGACATTGGCAGCCAGCAAACAAGCACGCACTGAGTGTCTGTGTGCTAAGTAGCTCTGATTCAGCAGCTCTGATTCCAGCAGCCTGCTTGTTACACCCCAGCCACAGTCTGGTATCCACCAACCTTGGTTACATCTGGCAAGATGACCCCATCACTCTCCAGTCCCAAATTTTCCCCAAACCATGCGCTCTTCAATGTCCTACCCTTTCCTGGACCATTCAGAGGAATAATAAGGTTAGTTTGTTATGCCTCTAAAAAGACAAAATGAACAGCTTCTTATTTTAACTGGAGATAACACTCAATTCAATTCAAACACAGCACAGGGTTGGTTTAGATTTAAAGTAAAACAAGTTTATTAACAAATGGAGATAAGATTTTGAGTTCAGGCATAAAGGATGGAGTTAGAAATGTCTACAAGCAAATAAAAGTTAAAAACACTTTCTAGAGACTAAGACTTAACAAAACTATAGTGTTGGTTCAAGGTAAGATTCTTACCACACTTCCTTCTAGCACAGGAGTGGGCAAACGTTTTGGCCTGAGGGCCACATCTGGGAATGGAAATTGTATAGCGGGCCATGAATGCTCACAACATTGGGGTTGGGGAGTGGGAAGGGGTGCAGGCTCTGGGGTGGGGCTGAGGATGTGGGGTTTGAGGTGCAGGAGGATGCTGCAAACTGGGATTGAGGGGTTCAGAGAGCGGGAAGGGGATCAGGTCTGGGGCACGGGGTTAGGGCATGGGGAGAAGCTCAGGGATGCAGGCTGTGGGCAGCATTTACCTCAAGCGGCTCCTGGAAGCAGCAGCATGGCACTGCTCCAGATCCTATGCATAGGGGTAGCCAGGGGGCTCCGCTCTACATGCTGCCCCCTTCCCAGCAATGGGAGCTGCAGGGGCAGCGCTTGAGGAGGGGTCAGCGTGCAGAGTGCAGTGCCCTGGCTGCCTCTGCATGTAGGAGCCGGAGCGGGGCCATGCCGCAGCTTCCAGGAGCCACGTGGAGCAGCCCCCGACCCTGCTCTCGGACTGGAGCGGGGCAAGCCCCAGATCCCGATCCCCAGCGGGAGCTCGAGGGCCGGATTAAAACGGCTGGCGGGCTGGATCCGGCCCCCGGGCCGTAGTTTGCCCAACCTTGTTCTAGCAAGGTGGCTCACTACTCCCTGGGTCAGGATCTCCAACAAAATTCTCAGCTCCTTTGTTTTCTTTGGTGAAAGATAACTTGGAGTTCTTTGCCCCTCTCTTTAATAGCCCAGTAAACCTTTGAAATGCATTCTTCAGAAGGTTCCTCCCACCACCCCCAAAGTAAATTCAAGCAGTGAGGAAGGTGACATGGGGTCTCTGGGTGAAGGAAGTTCCCTGCTGGTTTCTTCCCGTGCTGGTTTTTGCTAAAATGCACATTGATCTGTTCCTGCATCTCCTACCCCTGCCATGATGCTATGCTGAGTGGTTGTTTCCTCCTCTTGTTGGCTTGACGGCCCTGTTTGCCTTTTATGTAAATACATTAAGGGACAATGGGAGCGTATCTTGAAAGCACCTTCAAGGTGGCAGAACCACATTCCTTTGTCTAGGATGGGGTAACTTCAGCTCTGCCTGTCAGACACACGTTAAGAACATAATTTCCAATAAGTTTGTAATTTTGCATTTGTCCTCCATACATACACCACACAATATTAATGATCAGTGTGTTATTAGCTTTCTACTGATATCTGACATGACACCTTTTAGATACAGGTTATGACAATAGTGAGCTGGGGTACACTGGAGCTTTTCAGGCCAGCTGAAACTCACTACTAGATACCAGTGAGCCCTGTGCCCATTTGCATTGGGATGCTGTTAGGGTTACCAGGGATATATCTACTTCTGCTGG
The DNA here is from genome assembly GCF_015237465.2 of Chelonia mydas. Taxonomy (NCBI): domain Eukaryota; kingdom Metazoa; phylum Chordata; order Testudines; family Cheloniidae; genus Chelonia; species Chelonia mydas. The sequence continues at coordinate 228,085,568 of NC_057850.1, forward strand.
AAATTACACCTTCCAGCTTCAGTGTAAATCTACCCATGGCATGCTGGTAACACTCCTTGCAAGTTGTGGCCAGTGTGTAGATAACTCTCCTGTCTTTATTGGATACACCAAATACTGATAGCGTGGTACAGCCCCATTAATAGTGTTCACACTGGCTCAACTATAGAGGGTGCCATCCAGAGAAAGAGAAGTAGTTTTTGAGATAATGAGGGGAAAGACTGAAAAGTTCTTCACAGAAGAGTTGTTCACAGGGACGCTGTTGGAGGATTGGTTGTGTGAGCTCTTCTATAGCTGGAGGCCTCACAAGATAGGACTTTGAGTCCCTTTATCATCTCATAGTGCTGCTCTAAGTGATGCCCATCTCAGCGTGTTGCTCAGCTACCTTGTCATACACTAATGTATTGCATAAGTGAAGGATGGTTCAGTGCTTTGAGTGCTTTCCTGGGTTCAAATGCTGTACCCAAAAGAGCTAACACAATCCGGGCATGCGTAAACAGGAATCTCTAGTAGGAACAGAAAGATTATTTTACCTCTGTATTGGTGTGGCTGCTGCTGAAATACTGTATTCCAGTTCTGGTGCGCACAATTCAAGAAGGATATTGATGTATTAGAGGGGGCTCAGAGAAGAGCTACGAGGATGATTAAAGAATGAGAAAACATGCCTTTTAGACTCAAACAGCTCAATCTATTTAGATAACAAAGAGGAGGTGGTGACTTGATTACAGTCTGTAAGTGCTTACATGGAGAACAAATATTTAATAATGGGCTCATCAGTCTAACAGAGACAGATATAACAAGATCCAATGGCTGGAAGTTAAAGCTAGACAAATTCAGACTGGAAATAAGGCATACATTTTTAACAGTGAGAGTAATTAACCACAGGAGCAATTTATCAATGCTCGTGGTGGATTCATCGTCACTGACACTTTTTAAATCAGGATTGGATGTTTTTCTAAAAGATCTGCTCTAGGAATTATTCTGCGGGAGTTGTATGGCCTGTGCTATTCAGGAGGTCAGACTAGCTGATCACAGTGGTCTCTTCTGGCCTTAGAATCTATGAATCCCTCCTCTACCACAGACCTCCAATGTGATCTTGGGAAAGTCACTTAGCCTCTCTGTGCCTCAGGTCCCCATCTGTAAAAAGGGATAATAGCACTGCCTTACCTCACAGGGGTGTTGTGAGGATAAACACATTAAAGATTGTGAAGTGCTCAGACACTACAGTAAGGGGGACGGTATGAATACCTTAGGTAGATGGCTGATACATTTTATTGGTATATATTGCCTTAGATCCAGGCACTTAGTGTATTTACTCACACCTAATGGTATGTGAGGTAGTCAGTACTATTGTACAAGCCACTCAGTGTCCATTTACTTTGTGTTGTAAGACTGCATTGCTCTACTTAATGGGGAAAGTCTGACTTTTCTTTGTCTGCTGAACGGACAAAGAGCATATGTCTTAATCAAACCCAGGGTATGTTTCCTTTATTGAGACTTTCTAGAAACATGAACCAACTTGTAAAAGTTGTTTATATTTTATAAAAACTTACCAAAACTTTGATGTATGTGATCAGTTCACGTCAAACCTTTTAAATTACCAGATCTGTGATTACAGTAATTTTAATTAAAATAAAATGGAAACATTCCATGTAATGACTTCGTAATTGGCCTGTTCGAGTCTAGTTTCTGCTTATTTGCTCTTTAGATTATGGTAGAAGTGTGTCTGTGGAAAGCAATCTTGTAGAAGTTGGCTTTATGTATTGATTTTATAGTGTAATTTGAATTCACAGAAATCAGAGTACACGTATAATTTTAGTTCTGCAGCCATAAAAGACACTGCCAGCCTTTTTAGGCCTTTTAAGGACAGTTAAACAGGATGAATGACTTGCAAATTTAGAATCAACGTTGTTAATTGTATTTGGATATACATGTTTTTCTGTGTGTCTCTGTATGGAGTACTCTGCTAGATGAAGTCAGCAACAGCCATTACTTTAGGGAATGCAGTGCAGTAGGGGGAAACATTTAGAGGAAAGCACAATAGTGGGTGATGATCCAAATCCAGCCAAAAGGACAGAACTAAATTAGATAAAACACTCACTCCTACAGTGATTGAATTTGGCAAGTCATTGAATGGGGGTCATTTATATCTAAAGAGAATGCCACTAGCATCTTAGCAATTGGTGGTTTAAATATTTGCATTCAGGATTGTATTTATGGCTTTATCAAACATTATATATTTAGTGAGAGAGAGACTATTACTTAGTTAACTGAAATAAAGCCCTCATATGTTGGAATCCAGTGGTGTTGGTGTAAATTTAAGCTCTAGTTATGAGTGGGTATATTGTCATCAGCACATGCTGAGGGGTGTATTGAATTCTATTTAAATTCTTATACCCATCATGGTGGAACTTCTGCTTTGCCCCTTCTCTGCCCACTGAAGGTGCTTAACTGCTTCCTGGTTCACAGAGGCCTGGGCCTATGCACCTACTCTCACAACTCAAAATGCTGTAATGCGTAATCATTTGTTATTTTTAAAAATTTGTTTGTGTCGTACCTGGCCAAAAAAAGCATTTAGATTGAGTGTATTTTATCAAAAACATAATGAGTTGCATGTTCCCAGATCCTATATAGTCAATATAGCTAATTAGTCCAATTTCTCACATTCAAAGGGCTTTCTTTAGCACCGGAAGGGCTAAAACACAATTTAAAAAAAAAGAAAAAAAGATCTTGTGTAATTGCCCCATCTCCATCTCAGCTGCTCTGGTTCCATCTTAATGAAGGCATCAGCTGAACGTGCAATAATGATTTTAAAAAGCGAATAAAATATTGGACTATCTTGAGCAATTCACAGTGATGGGCCAAATCCTCAATGTGCATAAATCACTGTGGTTCCATTCATGTTAAGATGAGGGTCTGGCGCAATGTGTAGATCTTTTCTCAGTTATCCCTGAACCCAGTTCGTGTGAGTAACTTAAGTAATTCTTTCTAATGTGCATTACTGTGCAATTGTCCACACTGAAGTTCATCTACTGTCCTGCTATCCAGTAACCTAAAGCCCTAATCCTGCTGTGATGGTTCTCGGGGTACCCAGGAACTCTAAGTCATCTTGTTGCCCCCTGCCTCCAGCATGAGGGAGACTCTCTTGTGCGTAACTTACTGTCAGCTCCCGGCCACCATCACCCTGTTACGCACCCAAGCGCTCTCCTCTGGGCTATGCCAGCCCTTATTTTGCTTTGTCGGTTAACAATAGGTGCACTACAGTCCTGGAGCCCCTTCAAAGCATTCTCTTGTAGTGTTCAGTCCCATATCCACTGAACACTCACAGAAATATCAGGGCTGCTGTCCCCAACAAAACAATGTACACACCAGCTTGTATGATTCATTTCAGGATCAGCACCGTGTTTAATATCATAAGAACATAAAAATGGCCATACTAGGTCAGACCAATGATCCATGTAGTCCAGTATCCTGTTTCTGACAGTGGCTAGTGCCTGATGCTTCAGAGGAAATGAACAGAACAGGGCAATTATTGAATGATCCATTCCCTGTCATCCAGTCCCAGCTTCTGACAGTCAGAGGATTAGGGACACCCAGAGCACAGGGTTGTGCCCTGATCATCTTGGCTAATAGTCACTGATTAACTTATCCTCAATGAATTTATCTAATTCTTTTTTTAACCCACTTTTGATTTTGGCCTTCACAACATCCCCTGGCAGCGTGTTCCACAGGTGTTGTGTGAAGACGTATTTATTCTATTTGTTTTAAATTTGCTGCTTATTAATTTAATTGGGTGACCCCTGGTTCTTGTGTTATGTGAAAGGATAAAGAACACTTCCTTATTCACTTTCTCCCCACCAGTCATGATTTTATAGACCTCTATCTTATCCCCCCCCCTTATTTGTTTCTTTTCTAAGATGAACAGTCCCAGTCTTTTTAATCTCTCTTCATATGGAAGCTGTTCCATACCCCTCATCATTTTTGTTCCTCTTCTCTGTACCTTTTCCAATTCTAATGTATCTTTTTTGAGATGGGACAACCAGAACTGCATGCAGTATTCAAGGTGTGGGTGAACCATGAATTTATATAATGGTATTATCATATTTTCTGTCTTATTATCTATCCCTTTTCTAATGGTTCCTAACATTCTGTTAGCTTTTTTGACTGCCACTGCATACTGAGCAGATATTTTCAGAGTGCTAGCAGTTAATTTAGACTCCATCATTTGTATGTATAGTTGGGATTAGTTTTTCTAGTGTGCATTACTTTGCACTTATCAACACTGAATTTCAGACCACTCTTACATATATTCATATGTGAAAACACAGATAAATTTATTACCACAGATTCAACAGTCAAGAAATAGTGAGTAAGGACACTGGAAACAGAAGGTTATATATAAAATAAAATCATAACATGCTTTCTAGAGACTAAACTTAACTGGTTACTCTATTATCTAATGACAGATTTCAGAGTAACAGCCGTGTTAGTCTGTATTCGCAAAAAGAAAAGGAGTACTTGTGGCACCTTAGAGACTAACAAATTTATTTGAGCATAAGCTTTCATGAGCTACACAAAAGCTTATGCTCAAATAAATTTGTTAGTCTCTAAGGTGCCACTAGTACTCCTTTTCTATTATCTAAAGAAGTTTATCTCACCCAAAGTCTTTTCTACAGTGTTTCACCAAGATTGGTTGAGGTCCAGTTTTCATGTAAACGCACTGCCCATTTACTTCCTAGGTGCAGGATAAGGTGGTGTTGTCTTTGCCTTCTTTTTATATCTCCAAAGTTCATTGTCTGTACTCAGAGACAGGATATCTCCCCTCCATGGTTTGTTTTTCCTGTGTGCTCTTCCCTGTTGACTTCACATCTCTTTTTGATAACTTTGTATGTTAATAGACATCCATTTTGTTAGCTTACAATGCCCAATTAACATCTCAACTGAGAGACTGGTGAATAAACCATCTTTTGTTTGACAGAAAACCTGTTTCTTCACTTCTCCTGTGATATAGAATTTAAGAATGTAATTGCAGTACATAGACATAACTCCTTACGTAATATGTGTACATACATTTCACAATGGTAGCAATGACCAGTGTGACCCGGGTTTTTATGTAAGGCCTCACATGACATTCTTTGAACCAGAATGTACATACCACAATCAGGATATTCTATAACCCTCTTGCCAGTTGGAATTAAGGAGTTCACATTCTCAGAGAGCTATCCACAAGTATAAAATTAAACATCTGTGTATGTCTTTACAGGATAAGGACCTAATGTTGTATGATCCTTATGGAATTCACAACCCTCACTAGTTTTGATTAACCTAAATAACTTTGCTTTGCCAACAAGCTTTGCAATTTTAATTCCTGGTTCATTCACCCCAAAGTCCAAAGACTTTTGAAAGTCCAAGTAAGTAAAATGAACCAATTGTTTATTATCTATTGTTCATTAAAACTTTTTCAAATAATTCTGTTGTCAGAGAGGCACAAAAGTTGGGCTAAATTTGTTTGTCGCATCCATTTAAATGCTTTATAACTCTGTATAAAGTATGGAGGGTCATGCTGTGACAGTCATTCCAGAGGAAAATATAGAAGTATTTGAACATTTAGTATAAAATTCTTTAATCAAAGAAGTTGCTTGGCTTGTCAGCCTGTGGGAAAGCAACAGTTCCCAAAGAAGCTGCATTATTTCAATATAGATATTTAATGATTCCCGAGAGTGGAAGAAATACAGATTTCTTCCTAACACAGGAAGGCATAAAGTATTCCCTCCAGAAATCAGGGAGATAGAACAAGACTGTTTTATTCACTCGGGATGCAAAAGTCTCCATGTTCTTTTTTTCCCCTTGCCCCTTACATACTATTGAAATACTGTGTGGATTTATCTTATATTAAGGGAGTGCACTGGGGAAACCTAAAATCTTCAGACTGGATTACATGGAAATTAAAATGTCAATAGGTATTAATGCATGTTCCCTGATGCTATATGCAAAAGCAGCTAAAATGATAAATACATAAAATATGAATTAAAATATCCTAGCACATAGGAAAGTGATTATATTAAAAGCACTTCCAAAAAGAGAGTGCTTTTGGACTTGTAAATGGGGAGGAGACAGATGGATGCAGAAGTCCATGGTTATCAATATCCATGCCTTAGGGAGCACCATATAAAGGATTCATCACCTTCTGATTAGAGGCACAAACGTGAACCCCTAAAAGGCATGAAATATCAGAGCACCGAAATCTGTTAAGAGATTTCAGTTTTATTCAGTCCCTCCCTAGTGAGTTCTCTAAAATTCAGCAGATTCATCTCAGAATATACCATTTTATAGGCAGCTTGTGTAGAAAATCATAGGGCTGCTGGAGTATGACCACAGGTGACCATTTAGTGCACAAATGTCCTTTTACATCTCTACACTGGATGCAAATGGTTGGTGAAACATTGCTAGAAGCCCTACTGAGGTCCCACCTACACTACCATTTTTAATCATGTTGTAATTTGTGTTGGCTAACATCATTGAAATTTATAGTACAGGCCAGACAAAAATGTGTTCCAAAAGGGTTAAACACAACTAGGAATGAACATTTGTATCCTGCCTGCACTAGGATTTCCAATGGTATTACTTAACTTGTTCAAACAGGTTTTAAAATATTAGTGTAGACAAGATCCAAGAGGCAATTACAGTAGTCATGGTTCATGGTCAGAAGATTATGTATTGTGTCTGCAAGTTCACCACAGGAGAAATAAGGGTGCAGTCTGCACAGATTGCACAGTTGAATGAAAACACTTTTGTACTATATCCAACATGTAGCTTTCCAGGGAAACGATGTTGCTGAAAATAATGCCAAGGTTCTTAACTTTACTATTTCTGAACATTCCTCTGCAGTAAATGAAAATTCTTTCCTTTGTGGGTAAAAATCTTGCCCATAATATATATACATTGAACAACACTGTAGATATCTTAGATCCTTTAGACACATGGCACTTCAGTTGCTTAGTGGTGAAATACAAATACAAGATAACTACAGACTGTTTTCTTTTCAATATTATAGGTATAGAATCACAGAAACGTAGGGCTGGAAGGGAACTTGAGAGGTCATCTGTTCATCCTCCCATGCTGAGGCAGGACCAAATATACCTAAACCATGCCTGACAGGTGTTTGTCAAAAACCTCCAGTAATGGGGATTCCACAGCCTCCCTTGGTAACCAGTTCCATGCACAGCTATCCTTATAGCTAGAATATTTTTTCTTAATGTGTAACCTAAATTTCCCTTGCTGCAGATTAAGACAATTACTTCTTTTCCTACCTCCAGTGAACATAGAGAACAATTGATCAACAATCCTCTTTATAACAGCCCTTAACATATTTGAAGACTGTCCTTAGATCCCCACTTAGTCTTCTTTTCTCAAAACTAAACATGCCCTGTGTTTTTAACCTTTTCTTATACATCTGGATTTCTAAATTTTTAGCATTTTTGTTGCTCTTCTCTGGACCATCTCCATTTTTTCTGCATCTTTTTCCAAGTATGATGTCCAAAACTAGACACAGTACTCCAGCTAAGGGCCTCACCAGTGCGGAGTAAAGCAAAATTACCTTTCATGTCTTCCATATGACATTTTTGCTAATACCCCCCACATTGATATTAACCTTTTTCACAACTGCATCACATTGTTGGCTCAAGTTCAATTTGTGATCCACAGTTACCCCCAGATCCTTTTCAGCAGAACTATTGCCTTGTCAATTATTCCTCATTTTGTAGTTGTGCATTTAATTTTTCCTTCCTAAATGTAGTAATTTGCACGTCTTTATTGAATTTTATCATATTGATTTCAGGCCAGTTCTTCAATTTCTGAAGATCATTTTGAATTCCAACCCTGTACTTCAAAGTGCCAGCAACCCCTCCCAGCTTGGTTTCAGCTGCAAATTTTATGCATACTCTCCACTCCATTATCCAAGTCATAAATCAAAATATTGAAAAGTACTGGACCCAGGACATATCCTTGCAGGATCCCACTAGATATGTCCCTTCAGTTTGACAGCAAACCATTGATAACTACTCTGTTGGGTATGGTTTTTCAACCAATTTTGCACCAACCTTATAGTAATTTCATCTAGACCACATTCCCCTAGTTTGCTTATGAGAATGTCTCATGGGACAGTGTCAAAAGCCTTATTAAAATCAAGATATATCATGTCTACCATTTCCTGCCCCCCATCAGCTAAGCCAGTAACCCTGTCAAAGAAGGATATTAGGCTGTTGTGGCATGATTTGTTCTTGACGAATTTATGTTGGCTATTATTCGTCACTCTATTGTTCTCTAGGTGCCTACAAATTAATTGTTTAATAATTTATTACAGGATCTTTCCATGTATCAAAGTTAGGCTGATTGGTGTATAATTCCCTGGGTCCTTCTTTGTTTCCCTTTTAAAAGATAGGTACTATGTTTGCCTTTCTTCAGTCTTCTGGCACCTTACCTGCCCTCCAGGAGTTCTCAAAGATAATCACTAATGGTTCTGAGATTGCTTAAGCTAGTTCCTTAAGTACCTGAGGGTGAATTTCACCCAGCCCTGCCAACTTGAACAAATCTTGAACTTATCTAAATATTCTTTAACCTGTTATTTCACTATTCTAGCTTATGTTCCTTCCCCCTCACTATTGATATTAATTGTGTTAAGCATCTGGTCACAATTAACTTTTTAGTGAAGATTGAAAGAAGTTGTTACTTGAATCCCATGAAGGTGGCCCAGACACACTAGTAAAGTCCTTATGGGTATATCTACACAGCCCGTGGAAGCAAACCTCCTGGCCCAAGTCAACTGACTTGGGTTAGTTGGGCTCTCCCTAGAGCTCTAACAAAAACTGTGTAGGCAGCATTTTGAAGTTGAAGCTTGGGCTGGAGCTTGGGCTCTGGAGCCTACCCCCCTCCTGGGCTTCAAAGCCCAAGCTCCAGCCTGAGCCACAAATTCAAATCGCTGTCTGCACGGCTATTATCATGCTAGTGCTAGCCCCTCTAACCCAAGTCTGTTGACCTGGGGTGGGAGGTTTGCTTCCCAGGCTGTGTAGGCATAACTTATGTGGCTGAAGCATCAACTGTGCTCATTCATATTAAAAGCTGCTGAAGTCTTGCATGACCGAATGGCTCCCTGACTTCAATTAAAAGCCAGTAAGAGATCATTCATAACCCCTAATTAATGCAGTCTCAGCCTTCAAAAAAGGCCTTCATCTTGACTTACCTCATGTGTCATTGGTATGGAGAGGCACCCAGAGCTGCAGTACTATTATATTCTTGGTTATCTTTCTTAAAAACAGGAGGTTTGACATGGGTAATAGTTGGAAAACACTGCAGCACCCAGAGAAGCATTCTTGAAGTGGATTCTCCATATTCTTACGTATGCTAAATTAGGCATTGCTAGTGCCTGTCAGTAATGGCGCCATGGGACAGCCACTGGCTTTGAGCAGCCACAGCTGCAAAAAACAATTTTTGTCGGAAATGATGTTAAACTCAGCTCCAACTGAGTTAGGAGCCATTGGGTTTCATAATACAAAGGCATAGTAAGAACTGCCCAGTCTTTCAATCTATCCCATGAAGTACATCAGACACTTGTCACAGTGATCAGCTGATGTAACTATTATTGATAGAAGGGAATCTCAGTTAGTCAGTGTCAAGGGGGTTTTTGAGTCCAAGGCTGGCAGTTTTGCCTAGTGACAGTACTCTGGATGGTGAGAGTCAGAGGCCACCTGGTCTAGTGGCAGGGTTCAGCAGCTGTATTCAATGATTGTGTCGCCCAGTAACGAGAGTCAGTGGCTGGGGGTAGGGAACTCCAAATCTTCCCTGCTCCACTGGGTTCCAACCCAGGCCTGTTCAAAATAATGGTCCAGATACATGGCCTAGGGACAGGTGCCCTTATGCCTGTTCCTTCGATCACTTCCTACTCCTACTTCTGTTCCTTCATCTGCACCACAGGTCTGTCTTGGGGTCCCCCTGGGAGTCCTCTTGGGTCACTCCCTGGAGCATCTTCCCCTCTCTGTAGTGACTGGTTGTCCTTGGCCTCCATGGTTGAAAGGTCTGCAGCAGCTTGACTGTGAGCCCCAGTGGCTTCTCTGCAGGAGGTTGTAGCACCCAACTGCTCTCCTGCTCAGTCAACACAGACTGAGCTGAGCTGCTTCCTTTTGAGCTCTCCCTGCACTGGGAGCATGCTCAGCACTGGGTGAGGGGGTGTGTCTTTCTGTGCCCAGAGCAATTCCTTAACCCTTGGGGGGTTGGTATGTCCCGTCACAGTCAGATTGTGAACTCCCTGAATGAGGGCATCTGGAGAGTTCCTTGCAGGGGATTTGGCCAAGGAAAAAAAGGATCCCTTGGCCCCAGTTCTTCTGTAAAACATTTTCAAAAAGTCTTTAAAAATTACTGTCTTATTTACAACGAATATGGTGGTACCCAACCAAAGCCACAGGAGAGATTTGCATGGCAGGTTGATTCCAGGCTATAAAAGAATTTTCTTAATAGGAAGCAAGGGGATTTTTCAAAGAGCCCTTCTGCCATCCTGCCTCTCTGCGGAGAGACAGCCTACCATAAAATTGCCTTGTTTGAAAGAAAAACAATGGGTTTTACAGAGTGATTTATTACAAAATGTTGGATGAAGTAGGTAGTTAAGGAAATGGGAAATGCAGTGTCTACATTTTATCTTATTATATAAGCTGTAGATTACTGTATATAAATCATTTAACTTATTGGAACAAGATTTATAGTGGGAGGAGAAGATTGATCAATTTTTATTTTTTTTTACTTACAACAATAAGCAAATGATAATGGGAACATAATGATTAGGCCTCAAAGTGCCATAGATAGGATTAAGGGGTACAGTACTTGGCTAGATATAGATTCCTTAAAAGTGAATGACTGAATCAGCATTCTCATACAAAAGTTGGGGGAAATAAAGTTATATGCTTTCATTCTAAAAAGCCACTTCTGGTATATAATAAAATTTTAGAATATTCATACATATTACAGAAGCCAGGGTATTGGCATTAAATATGCATGTGAAAAGGTTTGAAGGACTATTTGAAATCCAAACAGAACAGACCAAATTCTGCCCTTAAATTCATCATTGCAACTCCCATGATCTGAATCAATGCATGTACATTTAAAGGCAAAATTGGGCATTAGTAAATGCTATCTAAACAGTTTTGTGTTAAACAACATTCAAAACTGAAGAGGGAATGATATTTTATGGTTGAAATCAATTAAAATTTAACTACTGTATCAGGATTAATAATATTTATAGGTAATTATTGTGCCAGGCCCTGTGCAGACAAGTATGAAGGTTTCTTTCATAAATAGCTCAGAACTTAAAGAGAAAATGAATAATATTTTCTAATGTCATGCATCCTTTTCTGTTTTCTAGAGCATCAGGGCTTCAGGCCTGGTTCTTTTGGAAACCATCCTTTTTGGATCACTCCTCCTGTACTTCCCGGTGAGTTATGTTGTTATTTTTAACTGATTTTATTGCCAAAGTTTTAAAACATAAGCAATTTGGTGATAAATACAGATATCAAAACTATGTACATACTAGGTAAGTTAATACAATTATTTTAATGTACTGTGTTCAGTAAGTGCTCTTAACTTTTTGGTATTTGTAATAATTCCAAGCGCAGGGAGTACTATAGAGAGAATATTGCAAATACACTAAATAGTGATATTTTTTAAAAAACGGCGGGGTGGGGGGAAAGGGGATAATGGAAACTTTCTGAGGTTGCCTATTGTATGTTCCCAGTTGAACAGAATATCTAAAGCTGGAAACTAGGTCCTCTACTGTACTTAAAAATGACAAAAATGTCAAGTTTGTGTATAAAGAACAAAGACTGAATATATCTAGTGCTTTCTGGAGTTTATTACAAAGCAGGGGAGTTATTTTAATGTTTTATTAAATATCTCTGAAATTGTGTGACATCTGGAATACCTTATGTTTGAGAATATGTGTTATTTATATATTGTAAGTGTAGTGTAAGTTTGGGAAGATGTGTTGTTATTTATATAGTGTAAGTGGGCAAAATATGGAACAATATAGTTCTGGTTCTTTTAGCTGGAATACTTAATGAATCAGTTGAGTTTTCTGGAATTTTTGAAAAGGGAGAACCAAGATATCCTGGTGCAAGTTTGTGGTCATGCAGTCTGAGGCCTAAGGAGTGGATGGAAGAAAGAAGGGTGGAAGTGGACGAAGTGGGAAGAGGATAGGAATCAAGAAGTAATGGAGGAGGAAACAGAGTTAGAGACTGCTTTGAATATGGTTATGTTCTAATTTATAGCTTTTCCCAGTGGTCAAATGCTTATATGGCTTTTACAGAGCTCCAGCTCATTAATGAGACCCTGGAAAGCAAAACACCCAGGCAAACATGTAAACAATTTGCAAATATGCAGTACTAAAGGAGGGGTGATAAATGCCATAATAAACACAAATCCCTCTGGAGTTTGTTTTCTAAATTGTTCAAAATTGTGTTACATTTTTTACTTTTAACCTAAAAGAGCGTTTGTTAATTGCTAGGATAGTTTTATCTGGAATTTCATCTTTAATTTTGAGGTTGTTCGACAGATTTCATTTTTTAATGTTTTTGCGTTATGGACATCACCATTAGAAACTAATGAGGAACATGTTAAGGCCAGTCATGCAGTGCTTGGAACAGAAATATAATCATAATTAACACTTAGTTAATGGTTCACATGTTCAGAGCATTGTACAAATGCTAATTAATTCTCACAATAACCCTTTGGGGTAAATAATTATTCCCCCCCATTTTACTGGGGATTGGGTCTGTCTTCACTTATGTGAGAACAGCACCCAGGTGTTAGAGGACAAAATCGAATCCCAGATGAGGAAGAGATGAAATGATGTGCCTAAAATTCCACAGCTAATCAGTGTCAGAGCTGGGATTTTAGAATATCAGACCCTTTCTGACTCCCAGCCCTGTGCTCATTGCTTTAGAGTTTATTGCCTCACAGTCTGAATGTGAATGAAACCAGTACTTTTGGTCAGAGATGTAACGACCTTTCCACTCTCTAATACATAAGCTTATCCTCTCATCTCCTCCTCTCAGTCCATCTGTGTATCCCCTCTCTCTCCGACAATCCAACCTTTTCCCAACCTTGTACTCTGACCCCTTATAGACTTGCCCAGGGCTAGATTAAAGGGTAGGCACCAGTAAATGTGGGTCTAAGGTCCCTACCACAGTAAGATGGTGAGTTCAGAATCCCTGCTTTAGTTTTAAAACAAAAATAAAGTAAGCTTCCAGCCCTCATAGTTATGAAAAGAAGCTTCAAAGTGTGAACTGGGTGTAACTGCTGCAGTTAGGAGTGTTTGAATCTGTAGAGAGCGCTCAGCAGAGGAAGGAAAGGCAGTCACAAAAGCTGGGTAAGAAGCCATTTGGCCCACCCACCAGACCAGACCAGACCACGCCCCTGTTGCTTTTTTTGGGGTCAAGGAGGGAAGCCTGCTACTCTCCGGGGACTCAGCTGCAGTTTTTGCCACTGCTGTGGGGAGAAAGCCACAGTCATCAGTTCAGTGGGGCAGGACCTCACAGATCCTCAGGGTTTCTGGGGGAAGAAGGATGAGTCCCCTGGCTACTGCAGCTGTCACCTTCTCCAGCCAGGTAGGTGGGGTGCAGGTCGGTGCCCTGCTACCCAACTAGAGCAGGAGGCCCTATGATGCGGAGTCCCAGCTCCTGATAAGGGAGTGGGGAGCATACTCTCCAAGTGGCTGAGGGAGGAAGGAGGCAGAGATACTGTCACACTTCCCATCAACCAAGGGGAGGGAAGACCAGCTACTACCATCTCAAGCAGGAGGTTGGGCCAAAGTATAAGGGTGAGGCCGTAGCAGAGAGTTCCCATGTAAGATATTCCTAAAGCCCTAACTTGGCTTAATTCATCCCTGACCTTGCTGTGGCTCCCATCTGCTCACCCTAGTCTTTCCCCAGCCTTTTGTCTTGATCCCAGATCTTCTCCAAGAACCTTGTGTCCTGTTGATTGTTGCACAGCTAGGAATGAAGCCACACTGGCTACGAAAGCTCCAGCTAGTACAAAATTCAGCAGACAATGTGCATAGTCACACGGGTTGCCATGAGCGCATAACTGCAGTGCTCTGCTCTGTGCACCAGCTCTGTATTGAACAGAGACAAGTTCAAAGTCTGTCCAGATTTTCTATGCCCTCCATGGGACTGTACCTGGTTACATAGCCGCCGACTCTGTGGGTGCTCCGCAGCTGGAGCACCCACGGTGAAAAATTAGTGGGTGCTCTGCACCCACCGGCAGCCAAGCTCCCCTCCCTCGCCTACTTCTCCCCCGCCCGAGCACACCACGTCCCCACTCCTCCCCCTCCCTCCCAGCGCTTCCCGTGCCTCCGCTGCCTAACAGCTGTTTGACGGCTCTTAGCACTTTCCGGGAGGGAGGGGAAGGAGTGGGGACGCGGTGCACTCAGGGGAGGAGGCGGAGAAGAGGCAGGGAAGGTGCAGGAAGAGGAGGGGCAGGGGCGGGTGGAGTCAAGCACCCACCGGGCAGAGGGGAAGTTGGCGCCTATGCCTGATTACCTGACAGGTTGTTTCTCACTTTACAACAATGAGATCCCATGACAGCTACATTCCACTGACAATGAAACTCTGAACCAATGCAGGAGGCTTGTGAGATGGTGCTTTGAATGGAACTGGTCCTAGACTAAGTAACCCACTCTCATAATATATAAGAATGACCACTACTTACTCACTTGGTTCAGAGCTAAATGCAAAACTCATGATCAAGCTTCCTCTCTGCAATAGTTCTATACTCCCACACACTCTCTGGTGGGGCTCTCTTTCTCCCTCACATACACAACTGTGCTCTAATCAAGCTATTACTCCTACAGGCTGGGACAAATGAGAGAAAGATTGTTGTTTCTATTTTTAAATAAATGGGAAAGGGCTTAGATACCATGGTAATGGGGGCCATCATAGAGCCTAGACAGATAAATGAACCATTATTTCACCAGCTTTAAGAAATACTTCTGTAAGCTCACGGTAGAATTCTGCTATGAAACCTTGTTAAATAGGGAGAGACTGCCACTCTGGAGTGTGAATTATGGGATGTGTGGATTCTTGAAGTGTGAATTAATGAGGTTCTATTGTACATACACCATATTCAAGCCTGTGCTCGCATGAACCTTTACGGAACACATAGCTGAATAAAAGATCGAGTGTGGGCTATAAAATGAGTGAATAACTTGTACCCAGATGGCACTCATACACATTTTAATTCATGCCAGATAGGTAGGGTATGGGATATTGATTATCACATCAGACCTAATTCACATATGTGCAGCTGCTGGTCTTCAACTCTTTTTCTGTTACATTGGATTTTTATTTATTTATAAAGATCTAGGAATGTTTTTGTAATTCTGTGAATCAGAACAAATTGTTTAAGGAATTAATAGATCTGGGGGAAATGCACTTAAAACGTTGAAACAGGAGCAGAATTGTTTTTATTTCATAATTAAAAGACTGCAGTGATAATTGTTCTTCATTTTATATGTCAAGTGGATATTTTGTAGCATGACAATTAGTGAAAAGCTCAGCTTCCACTTTTAGACTTCCTGCCTAATAGGTTAAATTTATTTATCGGACTTTTTACTTCTTGTTTAGTACATCGCCATACTGTGCTCAACCAGCTCCATGCAGCTCCCCCTCTCCACTACATCTAAGGAAAATCAGGATTCTGAATCTCCTATGTTTATAACTCTCTTTGGCCTTGATTCTCCTTACATAGAATGGAGCTGGTGAGCTGGTTGTGGGTCCCTGATTGAAAGACATCTGGGTCCTTTTAAGGATTGGACATTCTGCAGCTTTGTTCCACCTTCCCCCATCACCCTGTGCCTACCCTCCCACCCCCATGTTTCCAACACAACTCCTACACAAACCTTTCTTTCCCTTCGATCAGGAGTGGTGGGGGACTGGCACAGGAGGCACTAGACAGGACTCTGCCAGCTTTCCACTGAGTGGCAGTGTCCCTGCACAATCAATATAAAATTCTGCCTATCTCCAGCCAGTTTAACGCCACTTTGTGCTACCTGTATTTTCCAGATAGGGACCACAGTTCAGTAATGCCTCACATACACCTCTGTTGAAATCCTGTTCTTGCTTTCATATCCTTTCACCTTGACCATTGTAAATTTCTTAGCTAGGGCACCTCCTCTCTCACTGGCCAAGGACTTATGCCACACAATTTCCACACTAAATAACTCTACTGACTCTGTATTCACTTCAGGGTTAGATTCAAAACAGCCTTCCTTATTTTTAAACTCACCTACATAGACTTGATAACAAACCTGTTTGTGTCCCTTTACTCCCCACTCCTTATGCTTGCCTAATACTGGTCTCCTCCTCATCCATTAGCACAATACTTCTGTGTCAGTGAGAGCATTCTCCTTTGTACCTCCTGATATTTAGAGTGGCCTTCCTGCATCTCTGACTTACTCAATCTCCATTCATGTGAAAACAAAACATATTTTGTTACCCTTTGCATGTGTCTCCTACTTTTTCTCATCAGCGGTTACTGTTTTCACGTGTAAATTCTATAATCAGTTCAACAGGCAGTGTCTTTAGTGTGTCCAAGTGGCTGCCCTCAGTGAGAAAAATAGTAGGCTACTTTCTACCTGCTAGTGGAGTTACTTCCTCTAGCTCAAATGGATAGAGATTTGAGCTTTTAGAACCAGGTTCAAATAAAACGTCAGGGCCACATTTTCTAATGTTCAGCACTCAGCCAAGGCCAAATAATCAAAGGAGTCCAATACCCAGTAGCTCTCATTGTGGCATTTATGGCCAGATTTTTAAAAGATTACAATTTTTGTGATCTTGGATGCTTATTTTAGGTAGGGTTTTAGGGGATGGTTTTTCCTGCCCTAGTCCCTCTCTGTCCCGGAGAGAACAACAAAAAGAGCACAAAACAAAACCTCCCCCCACAGATTTGAAATGATCTTCTTCCCTTATTGGTCCTTTTGGTCAGGTGCCAACCAGGTTATTTGAGCTTCTTAGCCCCTTACAGGTAAAGGAGGGATTTTATGCTACCCTTAGCTGTATGTTTATGACACTCACACTTTATATTCTGCCTGACCCTGGACCTCCATGAGTGGGGCCAGTGAGGCAGAGATGCTAGGAAAGGGATTTTCTGAGTAGGGCTTCAGGAGGGACACATGAAAAACCAGGTAGACTTCCAGGGATTCTGGCAACTGGAGTCAAAATGTTACCAGGTTGACTTGTTCAGCAATTTTGAATGGACCCAAGTATTGGTGATCTAATTTGGAAGATGGGCAGGAAGATCTGAGATGTTTAGCAGACAGCCAGACCTGTCAACCCACTCTTAGTGTCGATGCAACTTGGTGATCTCGGTCACCATAGTGTTTGTATGTTTCCTTGATGGCTTCCAGATGCTCTGTAAGTTCCTGGTGTACTTGATGAAGGTGGGTAATGAGGTCTGTCACAGCAGAAACTTGCAATTCTGCAGGTGTGATTAAATGGAGACAATGGTGAAAATGGACTGTGTCAGATGGAGGCATGGATGGAGTTATTATAAGCAAATTAATCCTAGGGCAGGAGAATGACCCAGTCATCTTAACTATGGTTAAGGAAAGATCAAAGGTATTGCTTGTGGATTTGATTTATCTGCTCTGTCTGTCCGTTGATCTGTGGGTGGTAGGCTGAGGAGGTGAAAAGTTCAGTTCCTAGGAGTTCATGCCAGAACCAGGAAGTGAATTGTGGGCTGTGATCAGGCACTATTCTAGTTGGCAATCTGTGGAGCTGAAAAGCCTGGTTTAGGAAAAGGCAGGCTGTTTCCTAAGCATTGGGGAGAGAGCAAAAAAGAAATAAGATGCACCACCTTAATGAGAAGGTAAACAGCTACCAGGATGATCGTACAATCTTGGGAGCAAGGTATTTCTACAATGAAGTCCAATGGGACCATGGACAAGGGTTGAGGAATGGTAGGCAGAGGCTGGAGAAGGCTGAATGCTTGAATGTGTGGGCACTTGCTCACACAGCAAAGGTCATAGGAATTGATATATTTTTTTCATGTCAGTACTCTCCCGTGGCCACCAGAAACTTCATAGCCTCAAGTCCAGGGTCTTAACTGTGGCCTAGAGGGCTGGCCGCTTGTGTGGCATGGCACATTCTTAACATTTTGAGTCCTGACAGACCTTCTGGAATGTAAAGGCACTTCCTACCATACAGTAGACCATTGTGCAAGTGGAAACCTGAATGGGATGTCAGAAGTATCAAATGTTGACAGATTTTGGCTGCTTGTGGGTCTTCATGGAATAGAGTCCGAATAAGGGACATCAAATCCTGGGCTGTGGTTCCATGAATAAAATTAATGGTTGTAGCACAGCATTTTGGGGAGTCTTGTCTGCTGCGGTGTATTTGTCCTTGTGGGAAAGGGCATCTGCTTTCCCATTTCATGACCCAGGGTAGCAGGTGATGAAATGAAGTGGCAAAGAAAAATGACCCGTGGATCTTGATGTTGATTCAGATTATGGGCCATTTGAAGATATTCTAAGTTCTTGTGATCTGTGAGGACCTGGACTGGAGACTGAGTTCCTTCCAAAAGATATCTCTGTTCTTTGAATGCCCTTTTAATTGTAAGTAGTTCCTTGTTGCAAATATTGTAATTCTTCTCAGTGTGGCTTAGTTAATGTGAATAATACACACAAGGATGGAGCTGGTTTCAGGGGCCTGCATTTTGCAAAAGTATGGCCCCAATTACGAAATTCAAGGCATCTGCTTCCACAGTAAAAGAGTTGGTGGGATCTGTGTGCACAAGAACAGGAGCTGAAGTGAAGGCTTTCTTTAGCTGATTGAAGGCAGACTGTACTTCCACCAACCAGAAAAAGCAAAGCCATTTTTTGAGGAGCACAGTTATCAGTGCTACAACTGGGAGAATTCTTTAGTGAAACACCAATAAAAATTGGCAAATCCAAGAAACCACTGGATGTCCTTTATATCCTTTGGGATGCTCCACTGAATGATGACAGACACTTTCCATGGGTCCATTCTCAGGCTGTCAATGGAAATTATATAACCAAGGAACTCGATAACGTCCTTGTTAAAGTCACATTTCTCTGATATAAAGGTGATGCTGCCAGAGTCTGTCAAAGGCAAGGCAAAAGTGTTGCTCATATAGCTTCTGGTTTTCAGAGAAGACAAGAATATAATCTAATATGACCAGGACTTGATGGTGATGGGGGATTTCAAATACACAGACATCCTTTGGGAAAATAATAGAGGGGTGCACAGATTATCCAACAAGTTTTTGGAATTATTGGAGACAATTTTTTATTTCAGAAGGTGGAGAAACGTACTAGTGGAGAAGCTGTTCTAGATTTGATTCTGACAAATAGGGAGGAACTGTGGAGGAACAGGATGTGACAGAGTGTCTGCCGAGATTGATCAAGCCCTCAGACTGTTATCCCTTCCTTCTTCTCCGCATGGGCACCAATGATACTGCCAAGAATGACCTTGAGCGGGTCACTGCAGACTATGTGGCTCTGGGAAGAAGGATAAAGGAGTTTGAGGTGCAAATGGTGTTCTCATCAGTCCTCCGTGTTGAAGGAAAAGGCCCAGGTAGGGACCATCGAATTGTGGAAGTAAATGCATGGTTACACAGGTAGTGTTGGAGAGAGGGCTTTGGATTCTTCAACCATGGGGTGTTGTTCCAGGAAAAAGGATTGCTAGGAAGAGATGGCATCCACCTAACGAAGAGAGGGAAGAGCATCTTCGCAGGCAGGCTTACCAACCTAGTGTGGAGGGCTTTAAACTAGATTCACTGGGGGATGGAGACCTAAGCCCTGAGGTAAGTGGGGAAGTAGAATACCAGGAGGAAACACAAGGAGGAGGGGGTAGCAGGGGACGCCGCCTGATTCATACTGAGAAAGTAGGGGAATTGGCTAGTTATCTTAGGTGCCTGTAGATGAACTCAAGAGGCTTGGGAAACAAGCAGGAAGAATTGAAAGTCCTGGCACAGTCAAGGAACTATGATGTGATTGGAATAACAGAGACTTGGTGGGGTAACTCACATGACTGAAGCACTGTCATGGATGGGTATAAACTGTTCAGGAAGGACAGGTGGGGGAGAAAAGGTGGAGGAGTTGCACTATATGTAAAAGAGCAGTATGATTGCTCAGAGCTCCAGTATGAAACTGGAGAAAAGCCTGTTGAGAGTCTTTGGGTTAAATTTAGAGGCGAGAGCAGCAAGGGTGATGTCGTGGTGGGCATCTGCTATAGACCACCACACCAGGAGGATGAGGTAGATGAGGCTTTCTTCGGACAACAAACAGAAGTTTCCAGATCACAGGCCCTGGTTCTTATGGGAGACTTCAGTCACCCTGCCATCTGTTGGGAGAGCAATACAGCAGTGCACAGACAATCCAGGAAGTTTTTGGAGAGTTTTGGGGACAACTTCCTGGTGCAAGTGCTTGTGGAACCAAGTAGGGGCCGTGCTTTTCTTGACCCGCTGCTCACAAACAGGGATGAATTGGTAGGGGAAGTAGAAGTGGATGGCAACCTGGGCAGCAGAGATCATGAGGTAGTCGAGTTCAGGATCCTGACAAAAGCAAGAAAGGAGAGCAGCAGAATACGGACCTTGGACTTCAGAAAAGCAGATTTTGACTCCCCCAGGGAACTGATGGGCAGGATCCACTGGGAGGCTAATATGAGGGAGAACAGAGTCCAGGAGAGCTGGCTGTATTTTAAAGAAGCCTTATTGAGGGTGCAGGAACAAACCATCCCGATGTGCAAAAAGAATAGCAAATATAGCAGGCGACCAGCTTGACTTAACAGCGAAATCTTCGGCGAGCTTAAACACAAAAAGGAAGTTTACAAGAAGTGGAAACTTGGACGGATGACTAGGGAGGAGTATAAAGATATTACTTGAGAATGCAGGGGTGTAATCAGGAAGGCCAAAGCACAATTGGAGTTGCAGCTAGCAAGGGATGTGAAGGGTAACAAGAAGGGTTTCTACAGGTATGTTAGCAACAAGAAGAAGGTCAGGGAAAGTGTGGGATCCTTACTGAATGGGGGAGGCAACCTAGTGGCAGATGATGTGGAAAAAGCTGAAGTACTCTATGCTTTTTTTGCCTTGGTTTTCACAGTCAAGGTCAGCTCCCAGACTGCTGCACTGGGCAGCACAGTTTGGGGAGGAGGTGAGCAGCCCTCAGTGGTGAAAGAACATGTTAAGGTCTATTTAGAAAAACTGGACATGCACAAGTCCATGGGGCTGGATGCAATGCATCCGAGGGTGCTGAGGGAGTTGGCTGTGTGATTGCAGAGCCATTGACCATTATCTTTGAAAACTCCTGGGAATCGAGGGAGGTCCTGGATGACTGAAAAAAGGCAAATATAGTGCCCATCTTTAAAAAAAGGGAAGAAGGAGAATCAGGGGAACTCCAGACTGGTTAGCCTCACTTGAGTCTTCAGAAAAATCATGGAGCAGGTCCTCAAGGAATCCATTTTGGAGCACTTGAAGGAGAGAAAAGTCACCAGGAACAGTCAACATGGATTCACCAAGGGCAAGTCATGCCTGACCAATCTGATTGCCTTCTTTGATGAGATAACTGGCTCTGTGGATATAGGGAAAGTGGTGGACATGATATATCTCGACTTTAGCAAAGGTTTTGATATAATCTCCCACAGTATTCTTGCCAGTAAGTTAAAGAAGTATGGATTGGATAAATGGACTATAACATGGATAGAAAGCTGTCTAGATTGTCGGGCTCAACGGGTAGTGATCAACGGCTTGATGTCTAGTTTGCAGTTGGTATCAAGCGGAGTGCCCCAGTGGTCTGTCCTGGGGTCGGTTTTGTTCAACATCTTCATTAATGATCTGGATGATGGGATGGATTGCACCCTCAACAAGTGGTGCTGGAGTTATTGGCACCATCCCAAAAGAGGAAGAAATTGCACTGGGAGTCCACCGACAGGGTGGCTGGTGTCTGCTCTGGCACTGTCTGTGTTAAGGGCTCCTCTGGCCTTGCCCACGTTCCTGATCCCCAAAGTGTGTCTCAGCCCTTGTACGTACCTAGCCAGTTTTGGGGGCGGTACAGATAATCAGCAAAATAATAAAAGCTGAATAATGTGATGGTGCCACTTCTGAGGTAAGTCAAAAAACCACATCGAAACTCAATCCAGGAAGTATCCTCAGCAAAGCCAGTCATATATGCCAGTTCATGTGGTTAGAAAAAATTGTCCTTTGTTCTGCCTTCCTGGAGAATAGGGTGCAGTACTACTTTTAAAAATCCACTGATTTTTTATTAATGCTGTTTGGAATACCAGAAAAGTAAATTGTATGATGTAACAGTTCTTCATGTTTTCACTGGCACCAATACAAAAATAGAATATATTAATTAGAGAGGAAATTAAAAGGAGTTCCCATGGTCCCACAGCATGGCTGTGCAAATCTTGATTGGCGCAAATTAGAAAATCTTCTGTTAGTCATCAGTTTTGTTGGTGTTTGTGACAAGGTTGGGATTTGGAAACCCTGAAGGTCAGGACTTCTGGTATAAATAATTCCAAGGGGAAAAAAAGATGGATAAAATTCAATGTGAATTTTAATGTGTTTTGTCAGGACAGGAGCATGCAAAGTACATAATAAAAAAAAAGTCAAACTGCTTGTAGTTATTTGAATTGTGAAATATGTAATGCTGTCAGAACATGTTGTGTGATTTTAAAATGGCACTTGATAGATTTGTCAGTGGGGCTGGAGACACTTGTGTTATGTAGTTCCATTCTTTCGTGTTAATTAGTCCCACAAGTTTTTCTTAAGTGAATGGACATTTGTGATTGTGAAGGTCACTGTGGTACCAAGACCAAAAACCATTCCATTCATTTGCAGGTCTAGAGGTAAAGTGTGGAATTCTGGAATTTGATTGTCACAGTTCAGGGAAACTGCATCTGTATTTCCCCTCTGTAGGCCAGCAACAGCACCCACTCTAGGCTTCCGGCTTCCCAGCCGTTGCCTCTCTTGGGTGGAGACACATGTCTCTCTCCCTTCTGACTAGGGTATTTCCAGGCTGAACAGTTCTCTGTCTATACTGTGACCTCCGCAGCAAAAGACAGTCTGTCTAATCAGGCCTGTTTCATTTCTCGCCTCAGAGATGGCAAACAATGTAATTGCCACAGTTATCGCACAGCTCTTTATAAGCAAGGACATTTATTAAGGTTAAAGCATTACAGAGAAAACATATTAAAACAAGAAAAGAACCTACATGCATACTAATAACCTTACCAGTGATCACCCCCTCACTCCAACAAGGGCTCTGGCTGGTGAACCACACACATTCATATCCCTCACAGGTTTTTTCCTGTGGTCACCAGTTCATAACAGCTTCAACTCAGAACCAGCCCCTTTATGGCTCTGTAAATCGCTTTTTTATCCGGTTTGGGTCTTTGAAACCACCATGAATAGGTAATCAGTCAGACAAAGGTCCCCCTCTCAGGATGAAGCTTCAAAAGGCTGAGTTCTTGCATAACCTGATGAGGTTCATTTGCATACACCTCCCCCTAGAAATTTCTTGGGAAGTGCAGTTAATTTTTAAAAATTCATTTTTGTCTTAATCCATTGTTAATAGATTACTTTGAAGCTCACAACACTGTCCAAGGTTTTCATTAGTCAGGTGTCCTCGACAAGTTAAATACAATAATACACAATAAGACACAAACATTTGCATTTTTAATACAAGCTCCTAAAATACGTTAACTTAATTCAGTAAGGTTTGTCCAGGATATTACAGGAAATTGCTATAACTTTCACCATGATTCCCTGTACTAACATTCAAATTTTTAACAAAGCCCAATTTGGACAGTCACATGCCTGTAGGTGTAAAAAATCTTTATGCTCACCCAGCAGCCAATTGTGTGTATGTGTGTATAGGGAGAAGGAGAGTAAGACAGCAGTGTTAAATTGTGTGGAATTAATGACCAATGAATTGAACTAACCACCATGTTAGGTTTTCACTGGACTTTTGATTTTAAGCTACACTCTTAGACTGTTGGTCTGGAGGGATACATGGGGTTCAGTCTTGCACTCAGAAATGAAAGTAAGCCGGTACAGTCCAGTATGATGTACCGGTAAGAAAGTGGCCGCCAGTACACAGGTGACTGTACCGGCAGGGCTGCTGATGAGGTGGCGGAAGGGGCAGCTGCCCTGGGGCCTGGCAATTTAAAAGGGCCTGGGGCTTCCAGCAGCAGCCAGAATTTAAAGGGCCCTTTAAATCGCTGCCGGAGCCTTGGACAGAGTGGGCCGGATGGCGCTGAAGGGCTGGCTGGGGGAGTCTGGCTGCATCCCCACTCCTGGCCCTGCCCTTTCTGCCCAAGGCCACACCCCTTCTGGGGGCCCAGAGCCGGCCCCCCCCCCCACCTTGCCCAGGACCCCAGCCGACCTGCGTACTGGTAAGTCCTTTAAGTTACTTTCACCCCTGCTTGCAGTCCCTAATCCAGTGAAACTAATCATGTGATGAAGGGCTTCCACAATGGTCCTTAAGGTCCTGGTTCTTTACTCATGTGAGCAATTCTGCTGAAGTCAGAGTTTTATTACATTTTTAAATTTTCCCCATGATACCTTTCTGTGGTGAGGGATGCTCCAGATTTAAACTAATGCTTCTCATTAAATCCCAAGGTCAATAGCAACCTACTATAAATAAGATCAGGTGCAGTACTATAAGTATCTTCACATACAGTACTTGTGAGTAGTTGGGTAGAGAATACGTTCTGGGGCTCTAGAGAACAGTCCATTCTATGGACTCACAAAGTAGCTTGTTACTTATGGAGAAAAACTGGCAAGAAAACTAATTACCCAGAACCTTCTGAAAGTGTAAACAAGTTTACTTTTTAAAATAGAGGATGCAGTATAAAATTTCTGTAACCATCTGTAAGCCACGGTGTTCTATTTTGTGGATATGAATATGGATAGCAAAATTACCCCACCTCAAATTTGTGTTAGTTTGAAATACTGGTCTAATTATGTTAATCGATGACAGGAGTTGGTAGAACTAGTCGATAATTTAAATGTCTACTTTTGCTGGTTACTGAAAGACAATAACAGTATGTTGAAACTCCTCTCAGTTCTGGGCTTCTCCTCCTCTCGTTATGGACTCAGTGGGTTCTCACAGTAGGAATGTCATAGGATGTGTGGCAACTGGACAACTGCCATTGGCACCAGAAAAAAGTACGCTGTTGTTTGAAGTCAGAGTCCGTTTTTGACTCAAGAAGAGGTGGATGCACATTTCCAAGGTATTTCCCTGTTAGTCAGCTGGGAGAGATGTTTAAAATGACAGTTGGCCAGTGTTTAAAAAAACGTAAAGCCAGAGGGGCCAATAGGTGAATAAGTTCCGCATTAGACTAACTAAGCTGACTAACTACAGTTAGACATGAAGTTATATTTGAATGAAATATACCATCCTTATTTAGGTAGTGGTATTACAGTGTTTCAGGCCCATGATTAAAACAATGTTGAACAAAGACTGTTCAAACTCAGAAGAAATTATAGATCTCACTGTGGTTTTTTTCATAATTTCTGTGGGGTGCATAAAATCATAGAAGATTAGGGTTGGAAGAGACCTCAGGAGGTCATCTAGTCCAAGCTCTGCTCAAAGCAGGACCAACACCAACTTTATCATCCCAGCCAGGGCTTTGTCAAGCCGGGCCTTAAAAACCTCTAAGGATGGAGATTCCACCACCTCCGTAGGTAACCCACTCAGTGCTTCACCACCCTCCTAGTGAAATAGTGTTTCCTAATGTCCAATCTAGACCTCCCCCACTGCAACTTGAGACCATTGCTCCTTGTTCTGTCATCTGCCACCACTGAAAACAGCTGAGCTCCATCCTCTTTGGAACCCCCTTTCAGGTAGTTGAAAGCAGCTATCAAATCCCCTCTCACTCTTCTCTTCTGCAGACTAAACAAACCCAGTTCCCTCAGCCTCTCCTCATAAGTCATGTGCCCCAGCCCCTTCATCATTTTCGTTGCCCTCTGCTGGACTCTCTCCAATTTGTCCACATCCTTTCTGTAATGGGGTGGGGGGCGCAAAACTGGATGCAATACTCCATATGTGGCCTCACCAGTGCCGAATAGAGGGGAATAATCACTTCCCTCGGTCTGCTGGCAATGCTCCTACTAATGCAGGCCAGTATGCCATTAGCCTTCTTGGCAACAAGGGCACACTGCTGACTCATATCCAGCTTCTTGTCCACTGTAATCCCCAGGTCCTTTTCTGAAGAATTGCCGCTTAGCCAGTCGGTCCCCAGCCTGTAGTTGTGCATGGGATTCTTTCGTCCTAAGTGCAGGACTCTGCACTTCTCCTTGTGAACCTTATCAGATTTGTTTTGGCCCAATCCTCCAATTTGTTGAGGTCACTCTGGACCCTATCCCTACCCTCCCGCGTATCTACCTCTCCCCTCAAATTAGTGTCATCTGTGAACTTGCTGGTGGTGCAATCCATCCCATCATCCAGATCATTAATAAAGATGTTGAACAAAACCGGCCTCAGGACCAACCACTGGAGCACTCCGCTTGATACCGGCTGCCAACTAGACTTCAAGCCGTTGATCATTACCCATTGAGCCCAACAATCTATCCAGCTTTCTATCCACCTTATAGTCCATTCATCCAATCCATACTTCTTTAACTTGCTGGCAAGAATACTGTGGGAGATTGTATCAAAACCTTTGCTAAAGTCAAGGTATATCACGTCCACTGCTTTCCCCATATCCACAGAGCCAGTTAAAGAAGACAATCAGGTTGGTCAGGCATGACTTGCCCTTGGTGAATCCATGTTGACTGTTCTTGATCACTTTCATCTCCTCCAAGTGCTTCAAAATGGTTTCCTTGAGGACCTGCTCCATGATTTTTCCAGGGACTGTGGTGAGGCTGACCAGTCTGGAGTTCCCTGGGTTCTCCTTCTTCCCTTTTTTAAAGATGGGCACTATATTTGCCTTTTTCTAATCGTCCAGGACCTCCTCCAATCGCCACGAGTTTTCAAAGATATTGGCCATCAGTGCAGTGTTAATCTGTTAGATGAGCGAGGGATGTTGATGCTGTGTAATCTCTGGTGTATTTTGTTGAGTTTACTGTGGTAAATATAGCATGATATTGGAAAAAGGGAAAGATAGTGGGAAGAAAAGAGTAGCAAATTTTGGCTTTCTAAAATTAAGGTCCAGTAAAAAGGCTAACACACTCTCATGAAAAATCATTTAAAATCTGTCATAGATAAAAAATGAAGGAACTAAACAGTGTAAAAATAGAAATAAGTCAGATGTGGTGTGTTGCACAGTGATAATGTGTTGGTTCCTGTTTCTTCTTTCACCTGCATGTTATCTTCTATACGTGCAATCCAAAGACATCTACAAAATCATTAATTCTAAGTGAAATCACCAGTTCTGTAGCTCCAAAAAAATAAATAAAATAAGTTAGATATGTCTCGCTAATCCTGACTAGTCTCCTCCCCCCATCCCACTTACATAAGGTAACAAAACTCCTATTGTTACCTTGTACTCCCTGTATTCCTTGTGTCTGTCTGTATTCTCTGGTTGTTTCTTGTTTTATACTTAGATTGTAAGCTCTTTGGGGGCAGTAATGGTCTTTTTGTCATATTTGGGCAGTGCCTGGCACAATGGGGTCTTGTTGTGTTAATTTTGATGGAATAAATAGGCCCAAAGAGTCAAAGGTATTAATGTGACCCTGTCACTGTACATCACTAAGCAGTTAAACAATGTTCAGGGTTTTGAGTACAGAGACCTCAGCCTACTAAGTCCCATGGCAACAGTGACCATTACATTTTTTATAACCTTGTATTAAAGATACAGAAAAAGAAGGAAAAACAGTTAAATCATTTAAAATGTGAATTATTAAATAAGGCTTTTACTTTAACAATATCCCTTACCCCCTTTCCCTGTAGATATGGAGAGTTTTTACAGGGAAAATCCCCTGGTATTACAGATGGTAATAACTGTTCTATTTGGGGAAAAGAGAAGAAGTTCGTTGAGATGGGCTGAAGCCGTTGCTGCTGCTGCTGTTAAACTCTGATCTTGTTTCCTTTAAAACTAAACAAGACGAACACACAAAAAGGGGAGAGAAAAGAATAACAAAGATAGAAAATAAAGCTTCTGTGTCTGGTGCTGACTCTGACTTGCCTTCTGGCTGCTGGAGGTATATTGGCACAGCACATGCTCTTATTAACCACTCGGACACCTATCAAACATTTACCAGCATCGGACTGTTTAGGGTATTGTTTTTAGCTTGCTCTCTGATCACAGGGACACAGCAGTGTTGCAAAAGATGCATTTGTCTTGACTAGATAAGCAAGAGTCCTATTAAATGGGAGGCAAAAAAGAGAGGGAAAAAAAGAGAAGAAATAAGGTGGGGAGGGAAACCTATATGTGAGGGAGGGGGTGAGAGCAAGAACCTATGGTTCACGTTCCAGGTGATATTCAGGATTTAGCCAACAGCAAAGGAGATAGCAATGACAGTGTCATGGGTTCTCTCTCTCTGGCCTGGCCTGGTCTGGTCAGGACATCTCTCAAGACTAGAATGATGAAAGCCCAATGGTGTCCTAGGAGATGGTGGCGTGGCAACCCTATTTGTAAAGCATTTTTCTTCCAGTCCAGCCATCTCCATCTGGCATTTTGATACTCCCCAAAGTCTCTTTATTTAAGGACCCCAAAAAAGGGGTAATGGGCAGAATAGCCATTCCACTCATCATATTGTGCTCTCATTAGAAGAAAATCTAAGGTAAAAAGGATTTCAGGAGATCTGGCAGTCCCCAGAGACAATATTAAAGGTGCTATAGCAAACTATCCCATTGGGAAGGACAGATGGCAAGAATACAGTAGTAAGATGCCCGAATGGCTCCATCAGAAGTTCTTTAATTACCAGAACATCAAAAAGGAATTCTACAAAAAATGGAAACAGAGACAAATGGCTAAGCATGAGTACAAAAGATTAATGCAAGTGTGTAGGGAAAAAATCAGAAAGGCTAAGGCACAAAAAGAATTACACCTAGCAAGCGACGTAAAAGGCAATAAGATACGGTTCTATACATACCTTAGGAGCAAGAGAAAGACGGAAGGAAAGAAAAGAAGGAAACTGTAGGTCCTCTACTTAGCAGGGAGGGAGAGCTAATAATAGATGACATCCAGAATTAGACTCTTTAATTTGTCCATATCCTTCTTCAAGTGTGGCACCCAGAAAAGGACACAGTAGCACAGCTGAAGCCTCACTAGTGCTGAATAGAGCAGGACAGTTACCTCCCATCTCTTACTTACAACAATAAAGTCTGAGGTGTTTAATAGCTAGTTTGCTTGAGTCATCACTGAAAAGGTCAGTGGTGACCAGATACTTAACACAATTAATACTAACAAGGGGAAGGAATGCAAGCCAAAATAGGAAAACAACAGGTTAAGGAATATTTAAGTAAATTAGATTTGTTCATGGTGGCATGGCCTAATGCAATTCACCCTACGGTGCTTCAGATAGTTTCTTAAGTAATCTTGAAACCATTAGTGATTGTCTTTGAGAGCTCCTGAAGGATGGGTGAGGTTCCAGAGGACTGGAGAAGGTCAAATACAGTACCTATCTTTAAAACAACCTATTTGATTATTGGCCTAATGGATTGAGTCAGAGGCAAATTAGCATTTTGTGGGGTTCTGGGTCAGAAGAAGTGGGGGTCCCTCCCCACCCCTTCTGCCGGCAGTTTTCCCCTCCCCCACCTCCTGGTGCTCCTGCTGAGGAGCCTGGTGCTCCTACTGTGGGGGCGGGGGAGGAGTCGGGTCAGGGCATGGGGGCTTGCCCCTCTCCGCCTTCCTGGCACGCCTGCCGGGGAGCAGGGTTGAGACAGAGGGGCTTCCCATGTTCCCCGGCAGGAGTGTTGGGGTAGTGGAGTGGGGCAAGCCCCTGCACCCTGACCACGCTCCCCGGCAGGAGCGCCAGGTGGGCAGAGCAGGTTGGGGAGCAGGAGTGCCCATTTGTCCAGGGCCCCTGGGCACAGGACCCATTGACTCAGTGACTAATCCACCACTGGATTGAGGGGAAGCAGGAGACATGATATATTTTGATTTTGGTAAGACTTGTTGACACTGTCCTACATGACATTCACATAAGAAAACTAGGGAAATATGGTTGAGATGAAATTATTATAAGGTGGGTGCAAAACTTGTGAAAAAACCATACTCAAAAAGATAGTTATCAGGGGTTTGCTGTCAAACTGAAGATACATGTCCAGCATGGTCCTGCAGGGGTCTGTCCTGGTTCAGTACTATTCAACATTTTAATCAATGACTTGGATAATAGATTGGAGATTATGCTTATAAAATTTGCAGATGACACAATGCTGGGATGAGTTTTACCATTTTGGAGGACTGGATTAGAATTCAAAATGACGTTGAGAAATTGGGGAATTGCTTTGAAATCAACAAGATAAAATTCAGTACTAATAAGTGCAAAGTATAACACTTAGGAAGGAAAAATCAAATGCATAGCTACAAAATGGGGAATAACTGACTAGGCTGAAAAGGCTCTGAAGGTTATTGTGGAAACTGAATATGGGTCAACAATGTCATGCAGTTACAAAAAAGGCTAATATAATTCTGAGGTGTATTAACAGGAGTATTGAATGGAAGACATGGGAGGGAATTGTCCTGCTCTACTCAGCACTGGTGAGGCCTCAGCTGTGCTACTGTGTCCTGTTCTGGGTGCCACACTTAAAGAAGGATGTGGACAAATTAGAGAGAATCTAGAGGTTTCAGAGTAGCAGCCGTGTTAGTCTGTATTCGCAAAAAGAAAAGGAGTACTTGTGGCACCTTAGAGACTGACAAATGTATTTGAGCATAAGCTTTTGTGTGTGAGCTGTAGCTCACGAAAACTTATGCTCAAATACATTTGTTAGTCTCTAAGGTGCCGCAAGTACTCCTTTTCTTTTTAGAGAATCTAGAGGACAGTAACAAAATAATAAAAGGTTTGGAAAACCTGACCTATGAGGAAAGATTAACAAAACTGTATGTTTAATCTTGAGAAGATTGAGGGGGGACCTAGGAACAGTCTTCAAATATGTTAAGAGCTGGTGTAAGAGGACTGCGATCAATTGTTCTCCTTGTCCACTGGAGAGAAGACAAGAAGTATTGGGCTTAATTTGCAGCAAGGGATATATAGGTTAGATATTAAGAAAAACTTTCTAACTAGAAGGATACTTAAGCACTGGAACAGGTCACCAAGCAAGGTTGTGGAATCCCCATCACTGGAGGTTTTTAAGAACAGGTTAGACAAACATCTGTCAGAGAGCGTCTAGGTTTACTTGCTCCTGCCTCCTCCTGGACTAGGTGACCTCTCAAATTCCCTTCCAGCCCTACATTTTTTTAATTCTGTGATTCTATTAGGACTGTTTTCTGATAAGCCTCTGTTGGTCCATTATTTTCTGATTGCATTCCTCTTGTTTACCAATCATGGACTCAACACAGTCTTTGCTTTGTATCAGAAGATCTTTTTATTTGGACTAATTCAGTCTGTCTGTCTCCTTTGTATATCTTGTTCTAAAAAATGTTTATGCAACAATCTGAGCTGGACTTTTGTTACCTTGGATAGCTTAGAGTACAGGCCTATGCACAACGGTTTTAATCTGCAGTTGGCACCTCAGGCGCTACTGCAATACAAATAAATAACAACTGATGGAATACCAGAGCTCTTTAATTATTTTTCTTATCTTTTAAAATAAAGGTGGCCTTTTTGTTATCTCAGATGTCTGGTAACATGCAATTATTTTTTCATTGCTAGAGATGACAGGCATTCTGTAAGAATGAGGAGCTGGGAAAATAGATATTGGGTTGAGAAGTACAAACCAGGAAAGGCATAATGTGTCTACTTCTAGCTCAAAAATACTCCCAGTGTTTTGAGTTTTGATATTCCTTTTAATTATGGCAACTTTCTATATAGCCAATTATTTGAAATGTTGTAAAAATCATTTTTAGACCCTGATTCTGCAATCTGAACTGCATGAGCAGATCTTTTCACCAAGATGGATCCCATGCCTGGGATGAGGGCCAAAATACTCAAAACAAATTCTGAAAATTGTAATGTTTTTTGTTTTATTTTAATTAGTTTATAAATACCAAACATATATTAACTAAATCTGCTATGGCGGCAATATTATTCTGACTCCAGCCCTCCCCAAATATAATGACCTGTGTTAGGGTACATGAGGAATTATTTCAAACAGTCAGTCTAAGAAAGGAACCCACTATTCTAAACTCCCAATTCCAGGATTTCTAGGTATACTGAATCACTTGAATATTACTTTGAAGTTCTGTTACAGAGGAGAGTAAATAAGTTGTATGGTCTGCTGAGCCAGTTAAACTTCTCTCCATCTCCACCCATGTTATTGCTTTGGGACCTATAAAAAATTAGTATGAAAAAATTTGCATACAGAAATAAATTATTTACTTAGTTATATTCATATTTATAAAACAGGAATCTGCTTCCCGAGCCTCTCGGCATATTGACATCTTTAAAATTGTAATGAAAATAATTTACAACATACAGTCAACAAATGGCAGCAAGCTCTCCATGCACAAATAGTTACTAATCACCACTACCACAGGTAGAAAATTCAAAATGCCTCCCTAACTAAGCTCTTAACAAGCCCTTTAAAAATACAAAATATCTTCTAACTAAATCCTTACGCAGGCAAAGGCCCAGTAAACAGCTGGGCCTTTCAGCATGCCCTGAAGATCAACAAACACAGTCTCTGGGAGACCAACAAAGAGGTACAGGTTTTGAGCTGAGGACCCTCCACCAAAAATGTCTTGTCTTGTAGAGTTTAAATCTTGGTGCTGGTAACAGAAAGGCCTTTGCTGATCTCAGATGTTACAAAATTTTAGGGAAAAGTACAGATTAGATGTTCAGCCTGCTTGCTGACTTCATGTAATCTTGTTGGCACTTAGGTACCACTACAATGGATGCAATCCTGATAGATAGATAGAGACGGGAGAGGTGGCATTTTAAGATAGCCAGGATCTGTTTTGTCTCCTACTCTAATACTGCGTTCTGCCCCTTACAGCTACTGCTAAAAGTTCCAGGGGTTATGCAAATAATAAGGAAGGTAATAGAGAACTTTGTCTTGGGTAGGATATTAAGCCCTTGTTTGTACTGTATGCTTTGGACCCGTTATCAGTTATCTTTACTCCTTTTTGGACAATAAGAACTACAGTGTTCCAGACTTCCCTACGGTGTTAATAAATAAGCTAACTCAACTCTATCAAAAGCCTTTTCACATCAAATGACATAGTTGCTAAGGTTCCACTTTCTCCTTTGAATCTACAATTTATACAATACTTTGTGGAGATTAACAAGGGCTTGCATCTAAGAAATAAATCTTGCTTGTTGTATGTCTCTCTATAGACTATCCTCCACAACATTTTTTCCTATCTTAATGGAATTGTACAGTTTTGGATACAAATGGTAAGGGTTCAGATAAATTTATCAAATTAAACAAACAATCAAGGTGACCAGCAATAAAATTAAGGGAGAATTAAGGGCTAAGGCTGGGTAAACTCATTCTACCTCATTTCAAACCCACTCAAAACTTTGAGAACTTCAGAACTCTTATTGGAATTCAAATGTAATTGGTTTCCACTCTACTTAGAAGAGACTCTGAAGAGTGGAGTAGAGAGCAGAGAAAGTGAAGAATGAGAACACACAGATGGGTGAAGAAAAGAAGTACAGTAACTCTTCACTTAAAGTCACCCCTGTTAACATTGTTTTGTTGTTACCTTGCTGATCAATTAGAGAACACGTATATATGTGTGTGTGTGTGTGTGTATATATATATATATATAGTCTTTTGTCTGGCAAAAAAAATTTCCCTGGAACCTAACCCCCTCCCCCCCCCGCATTTACATTAATTCTTATGGGGAAATTGGATTCACTTAACATCGTTTCACTTAAAGTAGCATTTTTCAGGAACATAACTACAGCGTTAAGCGAGGAGTTACTGTAGAGGACGGATAAAGACAAATTCTAACATAAAATAATACAGTACAATATATTGTGAACATATCTTGGATCCAGAAAGAGCCTGATCCATCTCTTATCGAAGTCAGTGTTTTCAATTTATTTCAATGGAATTTGGATCAGCCCATATAGAGAATGCATTTTGGTGTGCCTAGCTTTTCAGTTAATCTTTCGTTGTATTCCTTATTAGAGGTGGTCACAAATTTTTCAACAAAGTTTTTTTGCCCAAAATGCCATTCTTCACAATCAAAACTATTCATGGGAATGAATTGGTTTTGATGAATTTCCAGACTTGAAAAAAATGTAGGAGGAAAAAATGTTTTGAAATTGTTGAAACATTCCATGCTGACATTTTCAAAGCAAAAACTTTGTTTTTTTTGTTCAAAATTACTTTTTTTGGTTCAAAATTTAACTAAAGGTTGAAGAAGAAAGTCAAAATTGAGACAAAAAGTTTTGAAATTGTAAAAATAAAATTTTTCAATTGACCTAAACCAATTTTTTTTTGTTTTGTTACTTCATGAACATTTTCAAGATTTTGACTTTTCATTCTGTTTCAGGATGGGAAAAAATTTTGAAATCTCAAACATTGGGAGAATAATATCCTACCCAGCCCTATTTCTAATACATGCTGTAGAAAAAGAAAAACATGTTCTGAAATATTTGAACTTTGGGGGATCAAGAGAAAGATTGTAAATTTCAAAAGTTAAAGAAGTCCATAAACTGAAGCTAATTTTGCTACACGAAAAACAGCTGATTGGTTTGCATAACTTCCAACTTTATGAAACTTATTAAACACTAGCTGAGTACTATGTATTTCTCTAGAGCAGTGCAGAATCCCTGCTATCCTGAAGTTACTTAATCACATTCAAATCACATTTTTTTTAGCTATATGTGTGCAAGGTCACTCTGTTTACTGAATTTCATAGCTTAAGTGAAATCCTCCATTGTGATAAGCAGAAGTCTTCCTGGTTCATTTCTTTTGTCACTTGTATTTCAACAGTAATGCATTTTCCTTGTATATGTTACAAACAATCCTGTCAAAATTTGCCTGAATGTGAGTTTGTTTTAAATCATAAATATGTGTGATGGAGTGTTCAAGAAATATGGAGAAAAAGGTCGTAGTCCTGTTAGGAGTTCATCCCCTGCACATAAGAGTGGGTGATCGAGCTTATTTCTAGGGTGTAGGACTCACATAATCCAGACATATGCTACCCATATCTTCTCTCCCCATTTATATAAAAATGCCCATCATGCTTATTTTTTCAGAGGTTGTATTTTTCTCTTGATCACTGTATGACTTATTTAAGACACCCCGTGCTCTTAGTGATGATGACTCTGTTCAATTAATTCTTCAATATTTCATTCTCCTGCTTTAATTCTGCTTTAATTGTACTGTATTTTCATTGTTTATTTAATACCCCAATCCTCTTGGTGGGGAGGAGTGAGTTACATAAATAAATAATAATAATTCTTAAACACAGTTGAGTGCCTAGCAACCCAGCCTAACATAATACATATCAAATACATTCCCTTTAGAAGTGCACTGAATCTCCTGGGAGAGGGAGAACCCTTCTTTTCATAAAACTGTTAAATATTTGGAAGCTTCTTCACTCCCCCTTCACCCAGAAATGAATGGAGTATTTGAAGAGAACCTCCAGGCTATTTTGTTGGTTCATTAATGAACCCACTTTGTGGACTTGGTGTGTGTAATGCATCAATACTGCAAAATGAGAGATTTTGGACCAGGAGGATCTTGTCTCCAATGCTTTATTCACACAACGGCAACAACAAAATGCATACAACAGACACTGGTTACAGCTACACAGCTGAGTATCAGAAAAGAGGAGAGGAAGAATGATCCACTGGGTAGGGCCCTCACCTGGCACGTGGGAGGTCCAGGTTTGATTCCCTTTTCTGCCACAGGTTCCCTATATGACCTTGAGCAAACCACATAGTGAATGCCTACACAGCTGCAACAGGGAGTCTCACAGCTGCGGTCAGCAGACTTAGGCTCATGCTACGATGCTAAAACCAGCAGTGTAAATGTTCAGACCAGAGCTGCCGCGCAGGTTCTGCAGCCTTCAGAGCCCGAGCGCCAGCTTGAGCCCAGATGCCTACACAGCTATTTTCAGCAGTTGCGTGAGCCCCATGAGCCCGAGTCTATCAGCCCAGGCTCTGAAATGCGTTGTTGCTCTCTGTGTAAATGTACCCATAGTCTCGCTGTGTCTCTCTTTCCCATCTGTAAAATGGATATAATAGCACTTCCCTACCTCACAGGGGCATTGAGAGGATAAATCCTGTAAGGATTGTGACGTGCTCACTGCAGTGATGGGGGCCATATAATCACTTTAGACAGACAGACAGACAAATGCACAGGCAAATATGACCAAACGTCAGAGTGCAAGTTCAGAGCAAATTCATGGTATATACACTGAAGGACTAAGTGACTATTCACCTGCTGACCGTCTCCATTTTATTTTTAATAAAAAGAATAAAAGTTTCCCCACAGACTCGTGTATGTTGATTACTACTCAGTTATGAGTATTATCCCAGAAAGACATTGCTTATATTTGGAGTTTTTGTTGGTTAAAAGTAAACTTTAACAACTGTCATCTGAAAATTGGTAAATATGATACATGTTAGAGGAGAAATTATGTTTGAGAACTTTTTTGTTGTTGTTAAATACAAGCTCAACTGTTAGTCACTAAAATAATTAGGGTTTGACTCTGGATTTTTCCCTCTCCCACAGTTTACTCCCCTAATTATTTATTCACATGTGATGTAATCAGCAGTTTTAATTAAAAAAAGAAAGAAACAAGCATATTTTAGTAAATCAAGCTATAAATACTAGTCACTATTTTTCAGGATACCTGAGTTCAAATATATTAAGCAGGGAAACAAAAATTTCGAATTAGCAAAGATAAAGGATCAGTATACTTAGTGCAAAGTATGACATGTTAAGACCAGAAGATGTGCCCTCAGACAGATTCTAATCTTGCTGCTCAGATATTTTTATTTGTTCATCTGCCTCTCTTATTGTTTTTTAAATTTGCCCCACTAGTTAATTGAAAATGTGAAAGTAATCTTTGCTCATGTTATTGGCAACATAACTGTCTGGAAGGCCAGAATACATGCCATTTCTTTTTTAGCAATTCTTAGATCTGGGAGATGAAATACCGATAATTCTTTAGGCACTTAGCTGTTGTTGTCGATAATATGGTGATAGGCAGCAGTGCAAAACTCAAAGACATATAGAGTGAATGTCTGTTTTCTATAGAAGGGACCATCCGGTACTCAGACCTCTCCCCCCCACCCCGCCCCAAGTCCTTGCACCCAGTCTGCAACCTCCATTTTATCTACTTTCTGCTCTACTCTGCAGCTCTGCACCCAGTACTTCCCACCAATGACTCCCACAGCTCCATGGATTCTGTAGTCAAGACACTCAACTCCACCCTTCTTGCTTCCCATGACTTTGCCACCCTCGCCTACTATGCCCCAGCTCTGGCTCCAATTCCACCAGAGAGGGTCCCCACTAATTTCTCCATCTAGCAATGATAGATTTTTCCAACCTTATCCAACTTTTCACTGGTAGAGATTCCTTTCTGTTGTTTTTGGATTTGTTCAGTTTCTTGGCAGCTTCCCCTGTCTGAGGTACAGCATTGACATTTGTAGCGGTCTTCTGCTTTCATACGTTGTTAGAAATATTCATTCTGAGATTTTCAGAGGGCTTCTCTGTGTTCAGGCAAGATTCTTGTCCTTCCAGCCTGACAGCAGTCGCGGTAGGGAGAGGATTTTTACTGCAAGATTTGTGAAAGAGTGGGGATTGCCCCAACACAGTGATTCTCCTTAGGGCTTTCCCAGGGTATCTAACTGTCTCCCCAGCATATCACCCAGGATAGCCTATCACCCGCTGATATTCAACATGGCCACACTGAGTTCACATTTTTCCTTCTAAGCCTTCCACTTTTCCTTCTTTCTCCACTGCTACTGACAGTGCCAACCTCCTTTTCTCTTATGCTTGCAGTCTCAGTGTCATCTTTGATTCTCCCCTTCACATCTCCCCAAAGAGCCAGTGTGCACTAAATCTTTTTCCGTGTTTCTCAAAAATATTTAGAAAATCTGATCCTTCTTTTCTGTCCTGTTGTCAAAAGCACTCCTGAGTGCCCTTGTCTCCTGCCTTGCCTGCTGTAACCGTTTCCTCTTTGGCTTCCCAGTTACCAACTTTGTATCCATCCAATCAATTCAAAATCTACAGCCAAAGTGTTCTTTTTTTTGCCTCTTAACCAAACCATAGTGCTCCCCTCTTTGAGTAACTCCACTGGCTTCCTCTTGCCCATCATATCAAGTTCTAGTCCTCAGTTGTAAGGCCCTGTTCATTCCCACTTCAGACTACATCCAGAATTCATCTTCCCCTATGCCACTTTTATGGCCTTTCACTGTCTTCTTCTTTTTGTTTTTCTGTCTTCCTCTATGGTGCCCCTATGCATGGAACATCCTCCCAATAGCTATGTTCCAGGCCCCCATCTTCTCATTCAAAAGCTTCTAAATACCCACTTTTCCTATGAGGGCCACAACATAAAACAGTGAAAAAATATTAGATTAAGGAAAACAGGATTGTTAAAGAAACTCCTCCTTCTGGTTCTTCCGGTTTGTCTTGTCTTTCTGTGTTTGTCTTGTACATGATATGGAGGGACTGAGTTAATTTGTTTCTCATACAGCTCACAGTACATTGTCAGCTAGTAAAAATGATCATATTAGTGTTTTGAGCTTTACATTGTATCTGAACCCCTCCTCTGTAAAAGGATTTATTTATTGTATGTTCAAGATAGTTCCTTGGAGTGAACCCCGTGCTCCAATATAAAAAGCCTACGTCAGCATTCATGTTCAAGTAGTTTGTATTGGGCTGCAGGGTGCAAAGATAGCAAAAGGAGCAGTAGGTGGTTGTTAAATTGGGCAAAGCCAGTACAGGAATAAGCTAATTGTTCAGCTTGCACCACTTGCAACTCTGATAAAACCTGCTTGCTCCTGCATTCTGACCTGAATGGAGAAGTGGGCAATCTGAGTTAGTGTGGGAACGTCAGTACAGCATAATCCTTGGTTGCTGTGACTTCATTTTAATTCTGTTCTCTTCCCACTCTCCTCCCTTCTCCTCATATCCACTGTTGCATAGAGCCTCTATTTAAACAAAGTAGGTCGTGTTTCTTTATAGAAGAGGCACATGGGTTCCTTTGGGGATGACAGTCAGTTAATATTTTTCAGATTTCTCTTCTCTGTAAAATTGCATGTTTTGTTGGCAGGTGCCTAAGGGGAGGGAGGGCAATCCCAATATATGTATATACAAAAAGCAAGTATAAGCAAAAAGAAGTCTCTGAAGTGACCGATATAATTTTGGAACATATCATTGCCAGTTTGAATAGAGAGTACTTCAAATGTAAAGGGTCTGGTGGGGTTGCATGTTTTGCTGTGTTAGTTACTGCCTGTGAGCCATGGGACAAAGATTTCTGATGGAAAATCATGCCGATCTCTTTTAGAAGTTGTGAATAAAAATTGCAGTGTGGTGATTTGATATCTGTTTAATGGGAAGAACTGAATAATAGTAAATCACAGCACATTTATTGTGAGTTGAGGAAAGGTAATCTAAAGAAGCCAATACTGAGACAAGGTTTTAACCTCATTAAATGATGCTCATATTCTAGGGGCAATTCATTATAGGAGCACCAGGATTTAAAAATACAACAGTGATCCCTTAGATAAGTAAAGTAGCTGGAGATATACCAGAGGGAAACAATTTATGTACAAAGAATATGGGATAGCCATTCATTTGAGGAGGAGGGAGACGGAAAGGACGGGCAGAAGCCGATATAGAGAAAGAGACCTCACATGCAGAAATATACCAGTTTTTACTCTTACACTCTCTCACACACACTCTGAAGTCCTATGGTGTCACAATATTATTGATAATTTATTTCTATACAGTGCTTTCTGACCATGTTTTCTTTATAAGCCATAATGAATTAAGATTCACAGCATCCTTGTGAGATAATTATCTTGATTTTACAGATGATGAAACTGAGACACAGAAAGGCTTGGCCCAAATTTAGAAAACCGTCCATTAATGTTGCATGCTGCATCTTACATGCTTTGGTTTCTGAACTTTTCAAACATGTTATCCCTGGTGAGCACTCTCACTTCCATCTGAAATCATTGGGAGCTGTGGATGCCCAGCATTTCTGAAAATTGGGGCCAACATATTTCAGAAGTTTTAAATCTTGTCTGAGTAGATCATAATTTATCAAGACCTCTCAACATTCTTTATATGTAAAAACACACAACCCATTACAAAGAAGTGCTTTTAAAATAGTCCTTTTCCCTTAAGGCAGACAGGAGCTTCATGCTGTCTCTTTGAGCCAAACATAGGTGTGAAGGCTGCCATCTGGGATTGAACCAGGGACCTTTAAAGATAAAAACATGAGTCTTTCTAGCTTGAGCTAAAGAGTCAGGACTTATAGTGGGAGAATGTAACAGACTCACATACTCACTGTATTGCATGCAGAGGATGGCATGTAACTCACTGACCACTGGGATACATATTTCTATGGTCAGAAGAAGCTCATCTCAAGTATCTCAGATCAATAGCAATTTAAAGTTCATTTATGTGATGGCTGCCAACTTGGCCAACAATGTGGATTTAACTGCTAGAGCTAAATAAATGCTTGTGTGCAGCTTGATTGGAAGAGTTCTGTAACTAGGGGGCTGCAACAGACTAACATCCTCCATGGACCAGGTACAGAAGGGGACATGTAATTCTGACTAGTGGGATACAAAAACACAAGGACAGAGCTGGGGGTGAGGAGCTGTCTTTGTGCAAAGTTGAGAGAGAGATCCCTAAAACATACTGTCTGAAGACAAAGCTGTGTTTCTTGGAGGGTCTTAACGTTCTTATGCTGAGTGACATTTTGATCAGGTTCTTTCACATATTCCACTGGTTCTGATGTATTTTTTCATTTGGCAGTGACCTCTAAAATCTTCTGATCACTTACACTGTACTCATTCTCCCTTGTGCTTGAGAATAATGCATGGTTTGAATACAAGACGTCCTTTTATGTATATGGTGCTGATGAGAAAAAAAAGTGGATGTGTGCTCAGCTTTATTAAATGCTATGTAACATTCAGAAATCTTGTTTTCTAACAGTGGACTCAATGTGCACATTCTGAGAACTCTTCTTCCATGTCTGTTTATTTTGTAGGGCTGTGAGAAAGTTAGTAGCAGTTTTAGTTTGTAGAATACAGATGACTTTTTTGGTTTGTTTGGATTTGCTCTTCCTAAGTTTCACTTTGAATTTCAGGCTCATATACACTCCAAATTTCAATGCAAAACTCAGCTGAAGTCATCAAGTTTGTGTGTTTTGTGGTCGTAAATTTAGTTTCACGTGATTTCCATCCAAAATCACAAACTGGCCCAGATTTGCTTGAAAGGCAACAACATTTTCAGTTCAAATGTGGACTGAGTTTTGGTTTTATAACCCAGGCTGATGTCTCCTGGACTTGATTCATGCCACAAATGTTGCAAGACTCAATTTATTCTCTGTAATTTATATATTTTAAGGCCAAAAGGGACCATTAGATCATGTAGTCTGATCTCCTGTATATTACAGGTCATGGAATTTCATCCAGTTACTCCTGTACTGAACCCACTAACTTGTGTTTGACTAAAGAATATCTTCCAGAAAGGCATCCAAAAAAGTCTTGATTTGAAGACATCAGGAAATAGAGAAATCGACACTTCCCCTGGTAGTTTGTTACATCCTAATCTTTGACTCTTTTGACATATCACTAGTGCTGCTGTTCCTGAGAATGTGCAATCTGCAAAATGACTGTTTAGAAGTCAGCAATTTCAGGAGTGATGTCCAGATTAGACTACTGGATATTGGCTGTACATGATGTCAGTCTTAGAACCATTGTTTTGTGGAAAGAGACTTCTCAGATTGATGTTACTGAAGATGTCTGTGGTCATTAAGGGTAATCAAAATACCGGACAAATCAGGATTTGACATACAGGATCATAGCTCATCAAATCCAGCATCCTGTCTCTAGCAGAGATGCAGCTGGATCTTTCAAAGGAAGACAACCTCTGCCCTTCCACCTTTCTCAATGTTCCAAACTTGGCATTTGGAGTCAACAGAATTTCTATGTAAGCTTAGGGTTAGTCTACACTAGAATCACTACACCGGCATAGCTGTACCAACATAGCTGTGCGGCTTTAGTGCTGTTAGTGAGAGCGCTCAATGGCAATGGGAGAGAGCTCTCCCATCGGCATAATTACTCCACCTTTCCGAATGGTGGTTGCTGTGTCAATGCTTAGGTGGGCGTAACTTGTGTCACTCGGGGCGGGGGGTGGCTTTTCCACAGCCTGAGCGACTTAAGTTATACCGAAGTAAGTACAAATGTGTGCAAGCCCTTAGTGATGTTATAAACCTATGAAGGGACACTGTCCCTAGGCTGTAGCTCAGCAGTGACCATGACCTCACTGAGGCAGTGTCCTGTGAAGAACCTATGTCCTCAGGTGATTTTCCTCATAGACTCAACACTAAACATTGCACCAGGTTTATTATGCAAGAAAACCGACTGTGAGCCCTCTTGTAATTGTAAATATAACTCCTATTGTGAAGGTCTCATAATAGGAGTTATATTTTACCTTCACAATAGGAGTTATATTTTATTACAAAAAGTCTACTGTTCTTTATTGTTTTTCTTGAAAAATCATTGATTTGAAAACACTCAGATGAAAATTCCTTCTCTGCACTGTATATCAATTGAGTTTCCAGCCATATTCCAATGAACTTCGTGGGTATTTCCAACTCTGTTTATCTGACCCACATCCTGAATTAAGTATACATGGCAAGTTGTGTTGAATAATGTAGTCTAACATGTTATGGTTTGGTTGTAGCTCTTACAAAACTCCCTTCAGCATAGACCACTTTACAGTTATATTTTCAAAGGTTTTTCTTTCCTTTAAAATAGCAAACATAGTCTTGCAAATGAAATCAGTATAGTCAGATAATTTTTAGCAAAATACTATATTGAATATTGCATGTAATTATTTATAAAATGAGAATAACTGTTTCCTTAGCTCCATTGTTTAAAATTTATATAAAGTTTTGGCAAATGATTGGTTTGGATGGATAAAGATTTTTATTTTAATCTGAGATGTCTGAATTACTTGAAGCTAATTCTCTTTTTCCTTTTCATTGCTGTTCAGATCTTTGTTAAGAAAAAAGCATAGTAAAAAAACAAAGTTGGAGATCTATTTTCCTTTGTAATTTTTTCCTGAGATGAAGTAGCTGTGTTAAATCATTCAGTTAACTGTTGTCATCTATCCAAGTCCATGTCTTATACGTCACACTGGGAAACTTATGTGAAATTATGAAAAAATATGTTGGAGTGTGAGTGTAAATAATAGCTGGTAGTGGAAGTAAACATTTTTGCCAGTTGATGTTTTGAGTTTAAAAGGACAAAATAAACACTTTTTCTCTTTCTATCAAAAATGTTTATAGTTTTTAAACAGTTAAATATTCTTTATTGTATTGATATTTACAGTTTTTGAAGTGTACATATACACATGCTTTATAAATGAAACTGTCCCCACAGAACCTTTTTGGGTTGAAGTTTAACTTTGGGTTGAAGTTTTTAGACTGTATACCTCAGGCAAACCATAAAACCAAAGGAAATAAACAGATAAGGTGGCATTTAGCACCCCACCTACACCCAACTCATCTCATCTGTTCCTCATCTCAACCGTACCTGGAGTGCTGCATACCTTAACTGCTTATCTCTGTTCAATAGTTTGTACTGGGGGAGTATTCAGTCCAGCTCGAGTTACTGAAACTTTTTGTGTGGGAATTTCTCATTTTTTTTAATATTCAT
Source organism: Chelonia mydas (assembly GCF_015237465.2). NCBI lineage: Eukaryota > Metazoa > Chordata > Testudines > Cheloniidae > Chelonia > Chelonia mydas. The sequence goes on from NC_057850.1 coordinate 228,129,542, forward strand.
CAACACTTATACCTAAGTAGTTATCAGTGTTAATAGATACCACATGTATCCTAACTGTAAGGGTAGTTAAGCACCAGAATAAATTGCCTAGGGAGGTTGTGGAATCTCCATCACTGGAGATTTTAAAGAGTAGGTTAGACAAACACCTGTCAGTGATGGTCTAGATAATACTTAGTCCTGCCATGAGTGCAGGGTACTGGACTAGAAGACCCCTCAAGGTCCTTTCCAATCCTATGATTCTGTGTAGCTCCCTGTGGAACCAAAATGTCTCCTTATGCTTCTCCATAGACTTGCTTCTCCTATTTCCCTGCAGAATTCCATTCCTTCTATGCAGGGCTAACAAGGGGGGGAAAGGGTACAGTTGTACTGGAGGTTGAGCTCAGCCCCTCCCCAATTGGGATGAAATGGGGGTGAAATGGGAGAGAGTCGGGTCCCAGCAAACATAATGTACCATCGTCCCAAATTTTTTTGATGGGCTTGCTCCCATGCTACCCTCCAATCTTCCCGTCCCTGCCATCCTCCACTACACAACCTGCTCTCCTGTGTCCCAACTTCCTACCATGCCTATCAACACATACACAAATCAGTGTTTAAAAGCTGAATTTGGTAAGGAAGTGTGGAGGCCCAACATGGGTGAAGGGAGCATGTTGAGGTGGTTGGCTGGGAGGGAGCAGTGGGGAAGTACATGTGGGGCACAGAAATTCTGGGTGGTCATACCATCCCTGGAGGTTCAGAATTCACAGGTCTCGTTTTATGTAAGTTTTAAACTAGAACTAGTCAAAAATCTTGTGACGGAACAGTTTTGCATTGGCAAATGTTGATTCAATGGAATTGAAATCTTCCACAGGAACGTGTTGATTCTTGAAACTTTTGATGTCTGACAGGCTCAGCTACCCCTGTGATCAGCTCCCTGGGCTAACTGGGGAGCTGGGCAGTTGGCTCCCCAGGCTATCAGGGCTTCCTGGCTCCCTGGGATGTTGTGAGGATAAATGTATTAAAGATAGTGAGATGCTCAGATACTACAGTAATGGGAGTATTATAAGTACCTAAGATAAAACACAAGAATGTCAGCATAGGTGGATACCTTGATGCCAGCCATACACCCATTCTCTGCCTTTGATTCCAATATTTTGGGATCCCCTAAGGAGGTTTTTTTGAGGGGGAGAGAGAGGTGGGTATATGTAAACGAGACGGTGCCAAGGGGGAGTGACATCCTAACCTTGATTTTTCTGTCTCTCTCCACTTTCAAAATGGACTTGAGCAAAAATGTTATTAAACATATCAGAGAAAGCGACAATATATTTTCTTTTTCAGTTAATCTATGAAAATATTCAGTATGAGTTAAACACACAAACTCAGCCCTGACTCTCTGTTAGCTTATCTGTCTATTGTTATTTACACAGAGACGTGTGGTTTATTTTATGATAATAAGAGTGATTCTGTTATTTTTCAGTAAATATTAATGAGATCCAGTAACATACAGTGGAATAGGATTAGTTACTGTGTTACATTCCTTCTTCATTTCAGACTGCAGAAATTGTAGTAAGTGGCAGCAGTGAGCTCAGAAATAGGGCTTCGGAAGTTGTTGCAAGTTGGTTGCGCTGAGGTAGAAATCAGGTTGCTGAAAGAGTCGATATTTGGAAATCATTTGCACATATATTTTCCTGAAAATAGACTGTACAGAAATCCCATCTGAGGCTTTGGCAAAAGTCCATAGTCACAAACAGAAGAAAATATCAGCGAATATTTCAGGTCAGATAAACAAAAGTGAGAGCCAGGAGGACAGTCCCTCAACCACATACATGATAAACCCAAAGTTCTGTTTGCTCAACTGCCAGATGACTCTTGTCAGGGAGTCAAACAGTGCTCGCTGAAAAAATATATTCCATGGAGCAGCCTTAGAGTTCTGTCATTACCACCTGAAGAGGAGAAAACAATTCTTTCAGTTGAAACCACAGGGGAGGATTTAGATAGGTAGAAATATTTATCGAAGTTGGTCTTTGGTGGGGCCACCAAAGCTACAATATATAGAGAGTGGATACCTACTGCAGAGGCTTTAAGAATCTGTATCAGTTCCACGGCACAGTAGGCCCTCCTGAGCCCCAGGGAGAGATGCCTTCCAGCAGTAGAGTGCTTCCAACTCTGTATGATGGGGCATTGGTTCAATTCAATTTTGAGTCATAGGAAAGAAGAAAACCTACTGAACCACTATTATGGTTTCCTGTAGCAACTGTGTGTTCCATTGGGGACCGTGTGTCCCAGTCCTATCATGCTTGTCTTGTGGGACCTGACGGGATCACACGACAAGTTGATACTGTGTAGCCACAGGCATTTTAGTGTAAAGTATTTTGAGTTAAAAACCACAAATGGCATTTGAAAAAACTGAGCGGAAGTGGAAGGAAATGTTCATCTTGGTTAGTCGGTCCGAAAATAGATACAGGAGTCACTGCACCTTTAAGATGTTTTATTCAGTTGCATGGGAAATATTTATTGGTAATATAAGGTTGGAGAACAAATTGCACATTCACTAATATTTCAGCAGATAATCTGAGCAGGGAATCATGTCCTTAACACTTGTATGCAATACCCATCGTGTACATAGGCTCTTGAATACCTCTGTTCATGTCATTGTGAACTGATGGCATTATGCTCACACATAAGTTGATCAGACTGTTATCTAGAAGGCATAGGGCCAGACTGTGATGAGTTTAGATGGGAAGCCTACATAACACCACAAACATCATCTCTGTTACAGGAAGCCCTTTCTCAGAGCCAGGCACTGAAGCACTGACAAGTATTTCTGTGTATCAGATCATGCTGGATGACATTTATGTGCTCAAAGAGTGTATAAATTCTGTAGAGAAAAGGAAAGCACAGGCTTCAAAGGCACACTAAGCTACCAACAAGATGCGTACCGATGCAGAGGCAAGTGTGAAACATATAAAGACCACGTTTCAAGTCTAATACTATCGTCTGTGACAGAATAACTTATGGGCAATGCATGTGCCAGCTATTCCATGTCAGACAACGGCAGATAGTGTGACAAAGGAATAGACCAGACAGCTCATTTGATAATGTAACAGACTTACATAAGAAACTAATGGTCTTTGGGTTAATTTCATTAACTGGACACTAAACAGTCTGTGTGATGTCCTGTTTAGAGCTGTGCAAAATCACAGAATTATAAAAATGTTGAGCTGGAAAGGACTTTGAGGAGTCATCAAATCCAGCCTCCTGTGCTGAGGCAGGACTGAGTAAACCTAGAACCATCCCTGCCAGGTGTTCATCTAATCTGTTTATAAAAACCTCCAGTGATGGGGATTCCACAACCTCCTTTGGAAGTCTATTATGGAGCTTAACTACTCTAATAGTTAGAAAGTTTTTCCTAATATTTAACCTAAATCTCCTTTACTGTAGATTAAGCCCATTTCTACTTCTCCCTCCAGTGGACATGGAAAACAATTGATCATAGTGATCTTTATAACAGCCCTTAACACATATGAAGACTTTTATTAGGTCCCTCCTCAGTTGTCTTTTCTCAAGGCTAAAGATGCCCAGTTTTTTAACCATTCCTCAAAGGTCAACTTTTCTAAATCTTTTATAATTTTTATTGCTGTCCTCTGGACTCTCTCCAATTTGTCCACATCTTTCTTAAAATTTGACACCCAGAATTGGACACAGTGCTTCAGCTGAGGCCTCACCAGCGCTGAGTAAAGTTGGAAATTACCTCCCATGTCTTGCAGATGACACTCCTTTAAATACACCCCAGAAAGATATTAGCCATTTTCATAACTGCATCGTATTGTTGAGACATATTCAATCTGTGATCCACTCTACCCTTCAGATCTGCTTCAGCAGTTACTACCATCTACCCATTTTATAGCAAGCTGTGAATTTGATTTTTCCTTCCTAAGTGTAGTACTTTGCACTTGTCTTTATTGGAATTTTCATGTTTTGACTTTAGAACAATTCTCCAATTTGCTAAGGTTGTTTTGACTCCTAATCTTGTCCTCCAAAGTCCTTGCAACCCCTCTCATCTTGGCGTCATCTGCAAATTTTATAAGCACACCCTCCACTCTATTATTCAAGTCATTTATTAAAATATTAATTAGTACTGGACCAAGGAATGACCCGTGTGGCACCCCACTAGCTATGTTCTCATAGAATGACAGTGAACCATTGGTAACTACTCTTTGAGTACAGTCTTTCAACTAGTTTTGCACCCACCTTATAATAATTTAATCTCAATCATATTTCCGTAGTTTCCTTATGAGAATGTGATCTGGGACAGTGTCAGACACTTTCTATAATCAAGATATGTCACATCTGCTTCTTCGCACCTATCCACGAGGCCAGTAACCATATAAAAAAAGGAAATTATGTTGTTTTGTCATTGACAAATCCATGCTGACTATTCCTTATAACCCTATTATCCTCTAGGTACTTACAGATTGATTAATAATTTGTTCCAATATGTTTCCAGGTATCAAAGTTAGGCTCAAGTGATCTATAATTTCTTGGATCCTCATTGTTCCCCTTTTTAAAGATAGGTACTATGTTGCCCTTCTCCAGTCCTCTGGGACCTCAACCGTCCTCCAGCAGTTCTCTAAGATAATTGCTAATGGTTCCGAGATTGTTTCAGCTAGTTCCTTAAGTACCCTAGGGTGACTTTCATTAGGCTCTGCCAACTTGAATACATCTAAATATTCTTTAACCTGTTCTCTCTCTATTTTGGCTTGTGTTCCTTCCCCTTTGTTGTTGATATTAATTGTGTAAAGCACCAGGTCACAATTAACTTTTTTAGTGTGGGCTGAAGCAAAATAGGCATTAAACACCTCATCCTTGTTGATGTCATCAGCTATTAGCTCTCCTTGCCCTCTAAGTAGAGGACTTACACTTCCCTTCATCTGTCTCTTGCTCTTAGCCTTGAAGGCTAGAAACTTAAATTTTTTTTTCATAAATGAGATGAGATTCTCACATCCGCATGACTCCAGGGGCTGAGGATTTAAATAAAACACAAAGTATCTCAAGACATGCAATAAAATTGTGAGAGTAGGCAACACTTTACTTTGGCAATTTATATAGCTTGAAGTAAACATGCCAATTTATCTGTGTCTCTGAAGTCTAGGTGCAGAAGTGGTGCCCTTCCCAAAACTCATTGTCCTGTAGTAAAATCTGTCTGAAACAACAAGTGAAAGGTAGTGCATTTCCCAGTACAGTAGATATATCCTATAGACTAACATTTTACTTATATTAAAAGGTGATTTTGTTCTTCTAAGAAATAATTACACAAAAGCCACAACACCCATTTATTTTCAGCTATTTTTGCAAATACTACTCCTGTTTTGTTTTATTAATAGTGTAATTGTTCTGTCTCAGTCCACACTGTACCTGGTATTCTCCTGTCCATGCCATCTGTGTTTAACTATTACTCGAAGCTTTGAACACTTAATTTCTGCCTTACCCATTGTTCTCAAATACTACCTGGATCTATTGTTCAGCATGTTACCAGAATACTCACAGCTGGCTGAATATTATGTCAGCAATTTTAAGTTTCTGTCTGTTCTATCCCTATTGTTCTCTTGCATTGAGTGTACTCAGTTTGTTAGCTCTTAGCCTTGTAGGATACGTTTACACAGGGATAAAAAACCCGTGGCTGGCCTGGGTCTGCTGACTAGAGCTTGTAGGGTTCAGGGTATGCACTGAAGAATTGCTGTGTAGATGTTCAGGCTCGGGCTGGAGACCAAGCTCTGTGATCCTCCCCCCTCACAGGTTTCCAGATTTCAGGTTTCCACCCAGGCCTGGATGTTTGCACAGCAACTTTTTAGCCCAGAGTCCAAGCGCCATGAGCCTGAGTCAGCTGACCCAGGCCAGCCACGGGTTCTTTATCGCGGTGTAGACATACCCATAGGGACTTTTAACTTCTGACTCCAAAAGTCACAATGCAACTACTGGCAAGGGGTGTTGGGAAGGGCGATAACAGCTCAAAATGCTCTGCTTGAGGTAAGAACAAATATCTGAATGCAGTTGTCCAGATGACAAACATAAAACATTTATGCCTCCTGTTTTCTGCCAGTGCCACACAATGGTTTAGTCTCTGGAGAACTGTAATACTTTGGTCTACTTCTGGATGTTGGGCTTTGCTTGGGGGTGGTTTGGTGTTTACTGGCCTGTGATATACAGGAGGTCAAACTGGATGGTCCCTTCAGGCCTTAAACTCTATGACAGCGCAGGCACAGCTGCAATAGCTGGTGAAATGCATAGGTGGCAGGTGGTTAGGATGAGAGGCAGCTCAGCCCTCCCCAGATCTTTCTGCCTTTCTGGGCTGAGCCGTGGCCTGGACTGCACCACTGCCCCATGGAGGGGGCAGGGTGGGAGAAGGAGAGGGAAGGGAAAAACCATTCACTGCTTCGCCACATTCTGTACCTCTGCCACCTGGGCCTGGGGCTGCCCAGTGCACATGTGTCGTAACCCTCACCCTGGCACTACCACCTGCTGCAGCTGCAATGCAGCCACACAGAATACTGTCCTGGGGAGAGAGTTGGCCAGTGAGAGGGCAGCTGGAGCTGCAGTGGGGGGCTCATAATCCACCCAAAGGGGGCAATTGGAAAAAACTGTTAGAGAAGGAGAAGAATGGAGATGCTGAGCTAGTGGATGAACTGGAGCCTGGGTAGAAGGGGAGGTGATTAAATAAAAGAAGACCAGGAGCATAAAAGTAGGGGGTTGGGACCTGAGAAGGAGGAAAGAAAGAAAATAGGAGAGATTTCAGGTTAGGAGAAGCAGAAAAAATAGACCTGCGTACGTGAACAGACACTGTTAGTGGAGAGAAGTAGAGAGAAATAAAATCTACAGACTTACCAGAGAGTGAGTATCAAGGGAAAAACTTGAAAGGAAATATAATTGGTGAAAAAGGGAATTGATCAAAGAGCTGTGATAGGTGCAAACAGATCCTGGAAGAGGTAAACGAGAAGCCCACCCACAAAGGAGCTAATATGTATGAACAGAGAGAATGACTGAACGTCTATTGAAGGAATACAGTTCAAAGGTGCCTAATGGACAAGTGAGGGCCCATTAGGTGAAGAAACCCCATTTGTGGATAAACTAATGAAAAAAGGTACAGCCACAAGAACATCAAATCTAAGGAGCGCTTCAAGCTGTAGAGAAGCAAAGAACAGGCAGCAAGAGTGGAGTTGGACTTACAGCCAAGGAGAGGAAATGTTGATTCTTCCTTGAAGTGACAGAGTATATTGTAGAGTAATCTCTTTTGTTCTTGGTACTAACAATGCATTTGATACTAACTGCCCAGCCTGTACAAGCTCACAAAAGTTAATGCATTGGGAACCTATAGTTCATTATTATAAGTAGTAAGTCTTTGGTAATGTTCTATATTATTTATGTTCCTGGTACAATTCTGAGGTTTTCTCTTATAAAACTTCTAAAAATGTAAACTTACCCTTTTGTCTTGGTTGCCTCTGCCTCTCCTCACAGTTAGCATAGTCTAGCCAGGTCATCACACATGTACTCTTCCCTGGGAATCATCAATGGACACTCTCAACGTAACCTACACTCTGAATGTGCCAAAGCCAGCCTACCTTCTCCCCCATCCCACTCCCACCTCTCCTCAATTACTATCATACATATGCCGGGAAGTAAGTACTCTCCTTTCCCTGTGCTTAGTCATCACTATGTATGTGCTAGGCTAGAGGCATACACACCACAATATATATGTGTCAGAGAGATCGCACCTGAGCTTGGCAGGGATGCATTACAGACACACAAAAGACAACACTCCCGCTTGCTCTCCCTCCTCCTCTGTTAGGCAAGGTTGGTGCAGTGCCCGGGGGAGCTGGCTGGGACGCATGTATGGGGTGTGGGGGGGAAATTGTAGGAAAGATAGATTGATGTGGGGGGAAGAAAAGAGAAACGAGGCAGGGATGAAGGTGAAGAAGGGAAAGATGAAGAGGAGAGGGAGGGAGGAGGGTGAAAGGGGGAATGATAGAGGGACAAGTGCATGGGCAGCACGTGAACTACCGGTTGGAGGAGGCTAGCCCCCAGCCTTCCGCCCAAGGCCCTACTGGAGCCCAGAGCCCCACCGGCCCCCACCCCAGGCTAGTGCCCCCAACCCCAGAGCGCTGGGAGGGCGGACAGCCTCCCCAGCCCTGGGGCACCCGGCGGGAGGGTGGGAGGCGTGGCTACAAAGTGGAAGCAGGGAGTCTGGGGACAGAACTTGAGCCACGCCTGGCTCTTTGGGGAGGCTGTTTGGGGAGTCTATGGTACCAGCCTCCCATGGATAAGTGGGGAAGAAGGAGGTGAGGGGAAGAGAGTCTTGTGTAAAGGGGAGATCCTGAGGTGATGGGGGGAACCCTGAGGCCCCATGTCTGGCGGTCCTACGGCCAGGAAGGGTGTGGGGCACAGCTCTGTGGGGAGAAGACCCCACCTATGGGCAGACTCGTGTGTCAAGTGACACTGTGGTGGACTCCTTCAAATCTGCATGCAGCAAGAGCCAGTAGGCCAGAGTGAAAAGCCAGGTGCAGCCTGATGGGACCAAAGCTGCCACTGTGGGCTGGGGTTAGCCCCCACAAAATATTTTCACCAGCTGCCTATGGTTACATGATATATGAGCTGGAACTCTATGAATACACCTCTCAAGTTTTTCAAATATCTTTTCTAAATGAAGGTGGTGCAGCAGAATAGGAGACAATATCTAGTATTTAAGTGTATTGTAGGATTTCAAGGAAGCTGATGGCATCACCGAATCTAATCTCTGATAAGGAGTTCCTATATGCAATGCAGTTGTAGCCCTGTCGGTCATAGGATAGTAGAGAGACCAGAATATGTGCTAACTATTTATGCTAAACAATCTGTTCCAGCTTGCATTTAGCTGTAATGCTTGGAGTACCTTTCTCAGACCTGAAGAACTCCATGTGGCTTGAAAGCTTGTCTCTCTCACCAATAGAGGTTGGTTCCAATAAAAGATATTACCTCACCTACTTTTTCTCTCTAAGGAGTTCCGGTGGCATTCATCACTGTAGGTATCTAGACACTTTTCATAAGATTTATGTAGCCCTCATGAAATAGAGCAGGGTAAGAACATATAAGTAACACTAAGCATTATCAGATTTGTGATGGGCCTAGGGGTCTTTCAGTGTCCCTGCGGGGACCCCTTAGTCCTGTTGACCCCCTGTCCAGAGTAGAAGGATGCCCTGCAGACCCAGACAGCAGCTGGTTTTGGGGGGGATTAACTCCCTACAGTGGTTCAGTGTAATTTTAGGAATGTACTACCAGCTAATTAAGATTTAGCTGAGGCTTGGTACATTCAGCACCTTAAAGAAAGAGAGAGTTAGCCCCACTGCGGGGGAGGGGCAGGGGTTTTGCTGACCAGAAGGCTATATACAGGGTGATCTGGGGAACTCTAAGAGTTTCCCCTAGTTGTGTTTGGTATTTGCTAGCCAGAGAGATGGATGGAATGCAGCAGCCAGAGACTTTTGCCAAGTTTGTGGTGTTTTATTTAGATTAGAATGCTTTGTAACAGGGTGGCTTGTCCCTGGTCTTGAGAGCCTGGGGCTAAGCCAGCCTGATTACGGGATAAGCCCCACCTGAGTAAGGAAATTCCCTATAAAGGGCAGCAGGTGGCTGCAGTAAGGAGGGGTGGGGGGAGAGAAACTCAGAAAACTGCAGGTAGCAAGAAAGTCTCCTGCAGGGAAGACCTTGACACCCACAAGCACTGACTTTCCAAAGTGCCGGGGGGTGCTCAAGCCCTGGCTCTGTCCCAGGCCCTGCCCCCACTCCACCCCTTCCCCTGGGCCCCACCCCTTCCTGCCTTTGCTCCACCCCCACCCCGCAACTTCCTGCCCAGCTCCACCCCCTTCCCAAGCACGCCGCGTCCTCACTCCTTCCCCTCCCCCCCAGAACCTCTTGTGCGCCACGAAACAGCTGATTGCGTCGGGCAGTAGGCACGGGGAGGGAGGGAAAGGTGCTGATCCATGAGGCCTGCCAGTGGATGGGCAGCACTGAATAGGGGTGGGGGGTAGAGCTGATGGGGGCTGCCGATTGGTGCTCAGCACCCACCATTTTTTCCCTGTGGGTGCTCCAGCCCCGGAGCACCCACAGAGTTGGTGCCTATGTTAATATTAAAGGGTTTGGAAGCCAGAGTGGGAAAGCTGAGACTCAACCCATAGGGCTTGGGAGTCATTGCCAAAGTTGGAAAGGCCCCAGTCAAGAAGGCATGGAAGTAGAGTGAATTGGAGGCTGCTGGAAGTGAGCGGGCTCCAGCAGAAAGACCTGGGACCAGGGGTTCCCCTACAGACACTATAGGGAGGAAAAGTCTGTGAGTGACCCAACAAGAGGATAAAACTGATGGACTGTGTTTTGAAACTTTTTTTTTTTAGACTGTGTTTTGAGTTTTATTTTGGAGCTTTATTCATGTGAAGAATCTCGGGCCGTTCAGAATGGGTGGTGAATGGACAAGCAAAGCCTGTGCTGGGTTTGTGTACAGAGCCCTTTGATGGAGAAGTTATTAGCAGGCACAGCAGAGCCAATTCCAGCCATGAGGAGGCACTCAGGAAACAGTTGCTGGCTACACCCTCAAACTAGAAACCCCAGACAGAGTTTGTGTGTTTAAACTTGAGCTTCCTGGGAAATCTCTCTCTTGAGCCACTTTGACTCTGGCTATGCCATAAGTACTCACTCAAAATAGGCCACTTGCAGTTATATAAACTTTATTAATAACAAAAGCAAAAGAGCCATGCGCTGTATTAAACCTCTCACTGGCATGATGGACTTTATGTTGACAAATGTTTATGCAGAGTATGCAGTAAAACAACCCAAGGAGTCCTGTGGGACTGGGACGGACGTATCCTTAATGTAACCTTCCTTAAAGCACAAGAAGAAAGGACAAAGATCTCTGTAGTGGCTTTTGCTGTCCAAAACTTGATCCATGCCATGTCATATACAAGCTATAAAGAACAGAATAGGAAGGGATGGTTTCAGCTTGACTGGGTACAGCAAGCTGTTTTACATAATCTAAAAATGCAGGGAGAGATTTACAATGTACCATTGTGCACCTCAATCCCCTTTGTGTCTTTGAAAATCTGCCCCATATTATCAAACATTGAGAAGATCCTGAGCTGGGGTAAATTGCCATAGATTTATAAATGGAAATGTGACAGTTTATACCTGCGCAACATCTGTGCCATTACCTCTAAAGGTCCTCACCATTTGCCATCACACTTCAACTCTCACGCCCTCAACACCTCCTTTTAAAGTGTTGTTTTCTCCCACAGTGCCTACTGATAGGCAACTGGAAGTGTAATGCCTCAGCTACTCATAGAAATGGTTCAGTTCAAACATAAGAATGGCCATACTGGGTCAGAGCGAAGGTCCATCTAGCCCAGTATCCTGTCTTCCGACAGTGGCCAATGCCATTTGATTCAGAGGGAATGAACAGAAGAGGTAGTCATTGACTGATCCATCCCCTGTCATCCGCTCCCAGCTTCTGGCAGTCAGAGGCTAGGGATACCCAGCACATGCAGTTGCATCCCTGACCATTTTGGCTAATAGCGATTGATGGATCTGTCCTCCATTAATTTATCTAACTCTTTTTTTGAACCCCGTTATAGTTTTGACCTTCACAACATCCCCTAGCAATGAGTTCCATGGGATGACTGCGCTGTGTGAAGAAGTATTTCCTTTTGTTTGTTTTAAACCTGCTGCCTATTAATTTGACCCCTGGTTCCTATGTTATGTGAAGGAGTAAATAACACTTCCTTATTCATGTTCTCCACACCTCTAAATCATATCCCTGCTTAGTTGTCTCTTTTCTAAGCTGAAATCTTTCCTCCTATGGAAGCTGTTCCATACCCTTAATGATTTTTGTTGCCATTTTCTGAACCTTTTCCGTTTCTAATGTATCTTTTTTTATATGGGGTGACCAGCACTGCATGCAGTATTCAAGGTGTGGGTGGACTATGGATTTATATAGTGACATTATGATTATTTTCTGTTTTATTGTCCTAATGGTCTTCTTATCCTTATTCCTAATTATTCCTAACATTCTGTTAGCTTTCTTGACTGCCGCTGCACACTGAGTGGATGTTTTCAGAGAATCATCCACAATGACTCCAAGATCTATTTCTTGAGTGGTTACAGCTAATTTAGATTCCATCAATTTTTATATATAGTTGGGATTATGTTTTCCAATGTGCATTACTATGCATTTTTCAGCGTTGAATTTCAGCTGCCCTTTTAAAGGATCCCTTTTTGCCTCTAATCACTTCTTTTACTTTGTTGTTTAGCCATGGTAGCACTTTTCTGATCCTTTTACTATGTTTTTTAATTTGGGGTATACGTTTAATTTGGGCCTCAATTATGATGTTTTTAAAAGTTTCCATGCAGCTTGCAGGCATGTCACCTTTTAATTTCCATTTAACTGGATTCCTCATTATTATGTAGTTCCCCTTTCTGAAGTTAAATGCTACTGCGATGGGCTTCTTTTCTTGCTCACAAGGATGTTAAATTGAACTACATTATTGTTGCTATTATAGATTCATAGACTCATAGATATTAAGGTCAGAAGGGACCATTATGATCATCAAGTCCGACCTCCTGCACAATGCAGGCCACAGAATCTCACCCACCCACTCCTGCGAAAAACCTCTCACCTATGTCTGAGCTATTGAAGTCCTCAAATCGTGATTTAAAGACTTCAAGGAGCAGAGAATCCTCCAGCAAGTGACCGTGCCCCATGCTACAGAGGAAGGCAAAAAACCTCCAGGGCCTCTTCCAATCTGCCCTTGAGGAAAATTCCTTCCCAACCCCAAATATGGCAGTCAGCTAAACCCTGAGCATATGGGCAAGATTCACTTGCCAGATACTACAGAAAAATCTTTCCTGGGTAACTCAGATCCCACGCTATCTAACATCCCATCACAGGCCATAGGCCTATTTACCATGAATATTTAATTACCAAAATCATGTTATCCCATCATACCATCTCCTCCATAAACTTACCGAGTTTAATCTTAAAGCCAGATAGATCTTTTGCCCCCACTGCTTCCCTTAGAAGGCTATTCCAAAACTTCACTCCTCTGATGGTTAGAAACCTTCGTCTAATTTCAGAGCTCAGAGTTACTACATAATATTCCTTTTTGACATTGCTTCTCTGGTATGGAGGAACCACAGATGAATCATGGCAATTTCTCCCTCCTACAAACTTCAACACCAGAGGTAGTGTTACTGATTTTGCTATGTAAATCTGCAACGGTACTAATGTATGACATTGAGAGCTGAAAACAATAGCTGGCAATAGAAAATTACTGTCCTATCCATAACTTTATGAGAAACCACCCTTAGAATGCCTCTGCATATTTATAGCTGCCTCTGGAAATTTCCACTACATGCATCTGAAGAAGTGGGTATTCACCCACGAAAGCTTGTGCTCCAATACGTCTGTTAGTCTCTAAGATGCCACAAGACTCTTTGCTGCTTTCACAGATCCAGACTAACACGGCTACCTCTCTGATACTTGACACCCTTAGAATGCTCTCCTTCCATTAGCATTATGGGGGAGATAAGCATGTAAGATGCATTTCCATTTGTTTTGTTCTTCCAGCTAATATTCTAAGGAGAACAGGTCAAGAAACAGTTTTCCCATCCTGTGAGAATTTTCAAAAAAAATTCCCTTCCTAAATCAGGACAAAAAGTTCAAACTGTAAATATGAAAAGAACTTCAGAGAGGGTCAGTTGAAAATTCTTTTCATTTTTGATCTTCTAAAATTATTTGTACATTGTTTTACTCTAACGCTTCGTCTACACGGCACACCACTGGCGCTGGCAGGCAGTGTACATGTAGCTGCATGCTGCAGAGAAAGGCGAGCAGCATCCACACTGTGGTGAGGACATACTACCAGTGAAAGGCTTTGGCAGAAGCGAGGCAGCGTGGAAAAGTTTCAGTAGCTCCCCACTGCTTGAGCCTTCACTTGGCAAGGAAAAGCTCTGGCTAGAGCCTTTCCTCGCTGCTGAAGTCTTTCCCTGCTGCTGGGAAAGACTCTTACAACAGGGAACTGACAGTGCCTTTCCCAGCTGGAGGAGCCTTTTCCAGCAGCGGGGAGGCAATGGGACATTACACTACTAAAAACACCAGTGTAGATGAACGGGCACAGCTTGGATGACTAGAAAGTATTTAGGGTACGTACTTGCATACCCACACTCTTCAGGTGTATCTTTAGTCTACTTGACTAAGCTGTGCCTCACCATACACTGTTGTTTGTACCCGTGCTTGGGGGGGAGGAGGGACTGTGCAGATATGTAATCGACATGGTATCAAAAAAGCATGCAATGTAGACATTCCCTAAGGTCTTGTCTACGTGGCCCTGTAGTTCGAACTATAGGGGGTGTGAATTGCCATGTGCTGCGCTGTAACTCCTCCATGTGGGTGCTGCCACCGTGAACAAAAAGGTACCACTTGGGTGCGCACTGCAGTTCACACCTCCATAGTCCAAACTATCGGGCCATGTAGGTAAGTCCTAATGAAAAGACATTTTGCCCTGAAAAACAGAAATTTTTTAGAAAATGTTTAATCAGGTTGAAACTTTTTTCACAATGTTTAGGAACAGTTAACTTGTCAAAACTAACCCTTTCCCATGAACAGTTTCAAAGTTGATGAATTGTTTCATCAAAAATGTTTCATCAAAAAATTATCAACCAGCTCTAACTCTAAGTTCATTTCATGATTGAAGGTGGATAATATGCATCCACCATGACCATGCTGTTCTCCTACCATTCTTGCTCTCTGGGAAACAGAGGGGGTAAACTATCTCATCAGTGACTGGTTTCACACTGTGATATAATTTAGCTCAAGAATGTGCATACTAGAGATGAGTGAATCTTGGGTTGAATATTTATGGAAAGATTAGGAGTACTTGTGGCACCTTAGAGACTAACCAATTTATTTGAGCATAAGCTTTCGTGAGCTACAGCTCACTTCATCGAATGCATACTGTGGAAAGTACAGAAGATCTTTTTATACACACAAACCATGAAAAAATGGGTATTTACCACTACAAAAGGTTTTCTTTCCCCCCACACCCCTCTATCCTGCTGGTAATAGCTTATGTAAAGTGATCACTCTCCTTACAATGAGTATGATAATCAAGGTGGGCCATCTCCAGCACAAATCCAGGTTTTCTCCCCACTCCCCACCCCCCAAACCCACTCTCCTGTTGGTAATAGCTTATCTAAAGTAATCACTGTCCTTACAATGTGTATGATAATCAAGGTGGGCCATTTCCAGCACAAATCCAGGGTTTAACAAGAACATCTGGGGGCGGGGGTAGGGAAAAACAAGGGGAAATAGGTTACCTTGCATAATGACTTAGCCACTCCCAGTCTCTATTCAAGCCTAAGTTAATTGCATCCAATTTGCAAATGAATTCCAATTCAACAGTCTCTCGCTGGAGTCTGGTTTTGAAGTTTTTCTGTTGTAATATCGCAACTTTCATGTCTGTAATCGCGTGACCAGAGAGATTGAAGTGTTCTCCGACTGGTTTATGAATGTTATAATTCTTGACATCTGATTTGTGTCCATTTATTCTTTTACGTAGAGACTGTCCAGTTTGACCAATGTACATGGCAGAGGGGCATTGCTGGCACATGATGGCATATATCACATTGGTGGATGTGCAGGTGAACGAGCCTCTGATAGTGTGGCTGATGTTATTAGGCCCTGTGATGGTGTCCCCTGAATAGATATGTGGGCACAGTTGGCAATGGGCTTTGTTGCAAGGATAGGTTCCTGGGTTAGTGGTTCTGTTGTGTGGTATGTGGTTGCTGGTGAGTATTTGCTTTAGGTTGGGGGGCTGTCTGTAGGCAAGGACTGGCACATCTCCCAAGATTTGTGAGAGTGTTGGGTCATCCTTCAGGATAGGTTGTAGATCCTTAATAATGCGTTGGAAGGGTTTTAGTTGGGGGCTGAAGGTGACGGCTAGTGGCGTTCTGTTATTTTCTTTGTTAGGCCTGTCCTGTAGTAGGTGACTTCTGGGAACTCTTCTGGCTTTATCAATCTGTTTCTTCACTTCCTCAGGTGGGTATTGTAGTTGTAAAAATGCTTGATAGAGATCTTG
This sequence comes from Chelonia mydas, assembly GCF_015237465.2. Lineage (NCBI taxonomy): Eukaryota > Metazoa > Chordata > Testudines > Cheloniidae > Chelonia > Chelonia mydas. Next base: position 228,145,660 of record NC_057850.1, read on the forward strand.
TAGGTGTTTGTCTCTGTCTGAGGGGTTGGAGCAAATGCGGTTGTATCGCAGAGCTTGGCTGTAGACAATGGATCGTGTGGTGTGGTCAGGGTGAAAGCTGGAGGCATGTAGGTAGGAATAGTGGTCAGTAGGTTTCTGGTATAGGGTGGTGTTTGTGTGACCATCGTTTATTAGCACTGTAGTGTCCAGGAAGTGGATCTCTTGTGTGGACTGGACCAGGCTGAGGTTGATGGTGGGATGGAAATTGTTGAAATCATGGTGGAATTCCTCAAGTGCTTCATTTCCATGGGTCCAGATGATGAAGATGTCATCAATATACAGAAGTAGAGTAGGGGCGTTAGGGGACGAGAGCTGAGGAAGCGTTGTTCTAAGTCAGCCATAAAAATGTTGGCATGCTGTGGGGCCATGCGGGTACCCATAGCAGTGCCGCTGATTTGAAGGTATACATTGTCCCCAAATGTAAAATAGGTATGGGTAAGGACAAAGTCACAAAGTTCAGCCACCAGGTTAGCCGTGACATTATCGGGGATAGTGTTCTTGATGGCTTGTAGTCCATCTTTGTGTGGAGTGTTGGTGTAGAGGGCTTCTACATCCATAGTGGCCAGGATGGTGTTATCAGGAAGATCACCGATGGATTGTAGTTTCCTCAGGAAGTCAGTGGTGTCTCGAAGGTAGCTGGGAGTGCTGGTAGCGTAGGGCCTGAGGAAGGAGTCTACATAGCCAGACAATCCTGCTGTCAGGGTGCCAATGGCTGAGATGATGGGGCGCCCAGGATTTCCAGGTTTATGGATCTTGGGTAGTAGATAGAATATCCCAGGTCGGGGTTCCAAGGGTGTGTCTGTGCGGATTTGATCTTGTGCTTTTTCAGGGAGTTTCTTGAGCAAATGCTGTAGTTTCTTTTGGTAACTCTCAGTGGGATCAGAGGGTAATGGCTTGTAGAAAGTGGTGTTGGAGAGCTGCCGAGCAGCCTCTTGTTCAGATTCCGACCTATTCATGATGACAACAGCACATCCTTTGTCAGCCTTTTTGATTATGATGTCAGAGTTGTTTCTGAGGCTGTAGATGGCTTTGTATTCTGCACGGCTGAGGTTGTGGGGCAAGTGATGCTGCTTTTCCACAATTTCAGCCCGTGCACGTCGGCAGAAGCACTCTATGTAGAAGTCCAGTCTGCTGTCTCGACCTTCAGGAAGAGTCCACCTAGAATCCTTCTTTTTGTAGTGTTGGTAGGGAGGTCTCTGGGAATTAGTATGTTGTTCAGAGGTGTGTTGGAAATATTCCTTGAGTCGGAGATGTCGAAAATAGGATTCTAGGTCACCACAGAGCTGTATCATGTTCGTGGGGGTGGAGGGGCAGAAGGAGAGGCCCCGAGATAGGACAGCTGCTTCTGCTGGATTCACTTCTCCTCACTCTCTGGCTTTCATCCATTTGCACCTCACGCCCCATCTCCTGGTCTGCCATAAGAAGAATTGGTGGTGGGGGCTCAGTAGCACTTGTAGCATCTCTGCTAAGATGCATTGCCACTGATAGAAATGTAATGGAAGACACAGTTGCATGCGTTTCTTTTCTCTCCTTGCAGCATTTATCAAATGCCTATGAATCACCTGCTTCTCTGAAGCACATCCAGTTCATTGAGAGTGGACTGAGAAAAACAGATGACATTTTGCATTGTTATTTTTGATTTGGCAAAACATGATTTTTTTTAAAAAAAACTTACGTATTGGTTCTTCAGCAAGAGAAATTGAGGTTTTTCCAGCTCTTGCTCTATATCTACATCTCTGCCATTTTTTTCTTCCACCATTCCTTAATCTATCTATGTCACCCAGAGGACTTTGTTCTGGTCTCCCTGCCAACGTCCTGGGCTAGAATTCTCGCTCCGAATAAAGCATTTACTTAGGAAGATAATATAATGTGGCAGGCCATAGGCACAATAATACCACTACTGCCAGAAAGTACTAACTGTGTACTGGGCTGACTGGCAGATGGTCCTGAACATTTCAGTGCATTTTTCCTCTAGACTGATTTTACTGATTCTGAACACCAAGTATATTATATAACTCTTTCTTTGTTCATAGTTACTGAACACGGTCATTGGGTTTGTGCTGTGCAAACACAGAGGAAGACACAATCTCTGTTGCAATCAGTTTCCAATTTTATTTCCTTCCAGCTTATAAAACATTCCTCTCCAAAAGCTCTAAGTCAGTGGTGGGCAACCTGCAGGCCACAGGCGGCCCATCAGGGTAATCCGCTAGCAGGCCGCAAGACAGTTTGTTTACATTAACCGTTCCACAGGCACGGCCACCTGCAGCTCCCAGTGGCCACGGTTTGCCTTCCCAGCCAATGGGAGCTGCAGGAAGTGACGGCCAGCATATCACTGCAGCCCACACCGCTTCCCGCAGCTCCCATTGGCTGGGAATGGTGAACCGCGGCCACTGGGAGCTGCTGGTGGCCGTGCCTGCGGATGGTCGATGTAAACAAACTGTCTCGTGGCCCGCCAGCAGATTACCCTGATGGGCCGTGTGTGGCCCGTGGGCTGCAGGTTGCCCACCACTGCTCTAAGTGCTTCTAGAACAGTCTAGGTCAGATAATACAGTTCAGACACACACAATACCAATCAAGTTCAATCTCATAATGGTTCAGATGTTTTTTTACCTGTCTCTGTCTCTTTTGGTTGATGATGAAAGGTTTTCTTGGAGATATGTAGTTGTAAAAAAGGATTAGAATGAAGAGGAGGAGGTTGTTTTGCAAAAAGGAGAGTGCTCCAAGCATAGGGTTTAGGATGGAAGAGGGCACAAAAATAAGACTGGTAGAAGGATACAAAACAGGTGTCTATGAAGGAGGCTTTGGCAGCCGTAGGGGTTGTTAGAGGAAATGAGCAGAGCTGTATAAGTAGGGCATGATTTCATGGCCTTGAAGATTAGGAAGAAAAGCTTGAACTTGATGAAGAAGCTGAGAGGAAGTCAGCAAAGAGATTGAGAGAAAAGAGTGCATGATTGGAGTGATGAGAGAAGTTGATTGTAGTAGCAGCGTTCTGTATGGACAAGAAGACAAGAAGAGGCCAGAAGGTGAACAAAGATAATTACCAATCAGTGTGAGGAGGGATGTTGTAGAGGAAGAGGCAGCTGGGTTTTGAGAGTCCAGAGTGGTGGGGAGGGAAGGGAAGGGAAAAGAAGAGAGGCATCATATATATCACCAATGTCCTGATGCTAAGGATGGTGATGTTATCAAGAGTAATACAGCGAGGGTTTGAGAGGCAAAATGAGATGCTCAGCTTTTATCATGTTTATTAGAAGGAATTACTGTGAAGTGTGATATAGTTGCTATAATAAATGTAATCAATCAAGCTGTGGGACGAGGCCCACCAAAGAATATTATAACAGTCCACTAAAAATCTCCTTTGTGCTCTTGTAGCCTCTGGATACTGTATATGCTTTCATTTTGCTAAAAGTCCTCAGAAGTGTGTTTAGAGGTTCTATCACTCCATAGCTTGTCATAGGGCCTTTGCCAGCTCCCTGCAGAGGGCAATCAGCACCCAGAACTGTGCCAGTGGGTTGATCAGATTATCTAGTTACTTTACTGTAAAATCTCAATATGCAGTTGTAACACCGACATACCCCGGTCGTCAGTGGGCGGGATTGAACCTGGGCCTCTGGAGTTTAGTTCATGAGCCTCTACTGCATGAGCTAAAAGCCATCGGGCTGTTAGCTAAGGCACTAGAGCAGACTCATTAATCTCTCTCTCTCTAAGTGGTCTCGGTGACACTAGATGGGACAGATCACCACACCCAGGAGGTGTGTGGGTTACACAGTAATACAAGCTTGAAAATGTCCACTGCTTATATTGTATAAATCCAATTCTGCATTTGAATCAACAACTATTTCCCCATGAAAGCTGGCACTGAAGCTCTCTTTCTTTGTCTCTCTGTTCCATAGGTTATCATTTTGTATTTTGAGCCAAGCATATTTCGCTGTGTTCTCCTAAGATGGGTTCGTCTTCTGGGCTTTACTACTGTTTATGGAACTGTGACACTCAAGCTCCACAGGTATTTCATGTATTATTAATTTCCATCACTGTGGTAGTATGTACTCTGTGTGTGGTCAACTAGAAACGAGCGGTGAGAATTTATTATAAACAACAGCTCTTCCTGAGGTTTAAAACCAATGTCTCTCTCTTCTCAATGTTCCTGAAGTAGTAATAGTAGTAATATTAGTTTTTGAGGAATCTATATGCCAGAGTGGTTGAGTCAAGGCCACAGGATTCGACTAAGGAGGAATAATTGATACAGGGGTAACCTTTGGGTGGGCTAGAGTTCGCTTCATTGCCCTTCTCTAGTGCCTTAAAAAACCCCAACTCCCATAGAAAAGTAGCTGGAGATCCAGAGTTCAATCTCTTAAGGATTTTCAGCAACAATTGCACAGGGTCAGCCTCCCCATATTCATGTCCCAAAATGAATGAAAGAAATGAATTTAATTAAACAGCTTTATAAAATCTTATGATAAAGAAACATAATGATCTAATTTTACAGCATAACATGGGTATTTTATAATCTACAGGCATTATCTTCACAGTTATGCATAAACATAAATAAAGAAAACAAATTAAACTCTGAATAGTTCAGTCCCCACAGAAATACAGTGAGAAGAAACAGTGAGGACCCAACAGCTTAGGCTGAGTCCCAAAAGCTAAGGGTATGGCTACCCTATGAAATTAGGTCAATTTTATAGAAGTCGATTTTTAGAAACTGATTTTATACAGTCAACTGCATATGTCCACACTAAGCACATTAAGTTGGCGGAGTGCGTCCTCACTACCATGGCTAGCATTGACTTACAGAGTGGTGCACTGTGGGTAGCTATCCCACATTTCCCGCAGTCTCCGCTACCCATTGGAATTCTGGGTTAAGCTCCCAATGCCTGATGGGGCAAAAACATTGTTGCAGATGGTTTTGGGTACATCGTCAGGCCCCTCTCCCTCCCTCCATGAAAGCAACGACAGACAATCATTTTGCGCGTTTTTTCCTGGGTTACCCATGCAGACGCCATACCATGGCAAGCATGGAGCCCGCTCAGCTCACCATCACCGTACGTCTCCTGGGGCTGCTGGCAGATGCGGTACTGCATTGCTACACAGCAGCAGCTCCTTGCCTTCGTGGCAGATGGTGCAGTAGGACTGATAGCCATCATATGTCTCCTGGGTGCTCCTGGTAGACCTCGGTGAGGTCGATCAGGGGCTCCTGGACAGACATGGCTATTCTCCTCTTAGAGCACCGAATGGGAGCCAGAGACTCCAGGTCATTCTCTTCTTTAAGTTTCGTCTCATGGAGATTCAGTCCTGCTTGGAATATCATGCGACCTGGAGGCTTCTTCCTCAGGCTGCTCTCCCAGCTGGCAGCACCGTTCAGTCGCACCTACCCCAGCCTACCCCTTGCTCCCATGGCTCATGAAGCCTGGACAGTGGTAAGGAGCAGTTCAACTATAGGCTGAGCAAGTGCAGAATGGTGGTAGAATGTGCCTTTGGACGTTTAAAAGCTCGCTGGTGCTGTTTGCTGACTAGGTCAGACTTCAGGGCAACCAACATTCCCATTGTTATTGCTTCTTGCTGTATGCTCCATAATATCTGTGAGTGTAGGGGGGAGACGTTTATGGCGGGGTGGGAGGTTAAGGCAAATTGCCTGGCATCTGATTTTGAGCAGCCAGACTCCAGGGCAATTACAAAAGCACAGCAAGGCGCACTGCGCATCAGAGAGGCTTTGAAAACCAGTTTCATGACTGGCCAGGCTTTGGCGTGACAGTTGTGTGTGTTTCTCCTTGATGCAAGCCAGCCCCCTTTGTTGATTATAATTCCCTGTAAGCTAACCACACTCCCCCCTTCGAAATAAAGTAACTATTGTTTTGAAACCATGCATTCGTTCTTTATTAATTAAAAAAAAAATGAGATAACGGACAAGGTAGCCCGGGTGGGGTGGAGGAGGAGGGAAGGAGAAGGCCACATTGCTTATTGTAGCCACACTAAAAATCAAATTGTTTGAATGACAGCCTTCTGTTGCTTGGGCCATCCTCTGGAGTGGAGTGGCTGGGTGCCCAGAGCCTCCCCCCCGGCATTCTTGAGCGTCTGGGTGAGGAGGCTATGGAACATGGGGAGGAGGGTAGGTGGTTATACAGTGGATGCAGCGGGGGTCTTTGCTCTTGTTGGCTTTCCTGCAGCTCCAACAGATGCTTCATCATGTCCGTTTGCTCCCCCATTAGCTTCAGCATCGTGTCATGCCTCCGCTCTTCGCGCTCACTTAATTCTTTCCTGGCCTCTGCCACTGAATGCCTCTATGCATTAAGTAAGCTGTGCCCTAACAGTGTGGGAGGACTGCATGAGCTCAGAAAACATGTCATCGTGAGTGCATTTTTTTCACCTTCTCATCTGCAATAACCTCAGGGACGAAGATGATGGGGGAGCGGAGAAACATTCTATACTCTACAATTCTGGGGGGACTGCATAGTCACCTGTGCTGCTGAGTTCACCACGCTGACCAAACAGGAAATGAAATTCAAAAGTTCCCAGGGCTTTTCCTGTGTACCTGGGTAGTGCATCGGAGTTCAAAGTGCTGTCCAGAGCGGTCACAATGGAACACTCTGGGATAGCTCCTGGGGGCCAGTACCATAGATTTGAGTCCACCCAACCCAAATTCGACCCAGCAAGGTTGATTTTAGTGCTACTCTCCTCGTCGGGGAGGAGTACAGAAGTCAATTTTAAGAGCCCTTTAGGTCGATGGACAGGGTTGGTTGTGTGGATGCAGTCATTTTTAAATCGACCTAACGCGGCTAAATTCGACCAAACCCCATAGTGTAGACCAGGCCTTTGTCTCAGTTAGAGTCTTTGATCATGAAATCTATACACTCTGCAGAGTCTAAAACATCTTACCACACTTGCTTGTAGGAATCTTCAGTTGGAATCCATCCAGACTCTTCCTCTGTTGAAATCACTACTAGCCAGTCAGCTACCTGATTAACCAATCACTCAGTTAAGTGTATAGATTTGAAGAAAAATGTTACAAGAAAATACAAAACCGAGAATAGCAAAATATAAATGTCTCTTTCCCCATTACTACATTTAAACAAAAGTTGGTGATCATACTAGTTGAGACAATTTAACTGGAACAGTTTGGCTAAAATCAAAACAACGTTCAAAGCATACAGTTAAAATCGAAGAAATTATTTTTCCCTCCCAAATTCCCCTTGCTATAATTAACATTGCCCTGTAGAGAGTTAACAATATCACTAACCTGCTTCCCTGTTAGAGAGTTAACAATATCACTAACCTGCTGCAAAATGCTTCAGAGTTAAGGATAACAGCCTGCTCTGCTCCTGGGCTCAGCTTCTCCCAACTCACACAGAGTACATGACCCCCTGAAAAGCAGCTACCCTATTAGGCACATGGGTTACACAGGCACATTGTAAAATCATACAGAGTTTTTAGCAGAGGGGGAAAAGATTTATTTGAAGATAAAGGGGAGTAAAATATCTAAACGTTCCTTCAAGGGTCCAAAGAGAGGAAAGTGGTAAAGGATTTTTTTGTTTTAATGTTATAAATGTTTTGATACCACATGGTGATGGAGGCTATAGAAAATCCTAAAACAGACAGAATGCCATACATGCTTATTATAAGCTTTTCAAGGCTCACAAGCCAAAGGTTGCTTTCCTCAGGCACAGATGGCAAACAGGCTGAACTATCTCAGATGTAACTGCCTGCCAGAGAAAGTGTTCAGGGAATTTTGGGTTATGTATGAAGAAATTCGCTGAACTAGCAGAGCACTCAACTGGGGATGCTGATACTTTGAGACCCAACTTCAAATCCCACCTCTATAGCCTCCTTATAAATCAATGCCTTTTGTGGGCATGTATTAGATAAAATCTAAACACTTTCCCCCTTACACCACAATGAAAAGAAATACAGAGGAATACTTACTTATACATCCATCCCCTAAATGTATTTATGAAGAGCGAGCAAAAGAGAGTATATAAATATTAGCACGTAGAAAACTGATGAAGCTGTAAAGTAGTCATGCTTATGTTTTACTCTAGCTTCTTTAATCCATTGGCATGATATACAAGTGAGATCCAGTATAATGCTCTGAACTGTGCTATGATACGGCCGATGACATCTGGATTTTGCACTAATTATATGTATTGATATCAGTAGGTATACTTTGCCTGTTTGTTTAATGGTGTCTGATCACCTCTTTGCACTGAAATATATCAAAAAAGTCACAAATGATACTCTAAGTACCTTCTTTGCAGAGGATGAATTCTGGTGTGAGAAGGGAAGTATATTGGAGGACTTCGGAAAATATAGAGGAGAATTGGGGGTTTTGTTTAGAGGAGCTATTATCTTGAGCTCAGAATAAGAGCCTAGGAATGTCTAGAATCCAGATTATTGTTCCACATGCGGTTCTGTAACAGGCTGATCACATGACTTAAAGTTAACATGGATGGTGATGCCATATTGTGATAAGGGACCTGGAATTGCATTTAAGTAAGGCGAGGAAAGGATTGGAAAATAGAATAGAAGCTCTTGTACCTCTAGATTGCCCGTTCAAATCCAGGCAAAGTTGTGGGACCACAACAGTTGTTACCTGATGGCTGTTCAGTTGCCTGTGTAAACTGAGTTCTCAGTCTAGTTCCTACAAGCCAAGTGTCTATGCTAAAACACACAAGCCTCCATACCCCCTGCTCCGCAACGTCGCCACATTTCACACTACTTAGTACTTTTGCTGACAGTCAAGCACGTTATGATGAATGAACCCCTAGAAATAGGTCTCTCCAAGCTGCAGTAGAGGCAATCACAAGGGTATATATTCATATGAAAATTTTAAAATAAAATTAAAACAATACAAACAAAAACCATACTGGGGCACGACAGTTGGACTATGTAGAGAAAGTTTTAAGAACTCTGGTTTTTATTTCTTGGTTGAAATTATTGTGCTGCTGATGTTAGGCCCAGAATAAGTAACTGCATTTTTCAGCTATAACATTTACATTATCATTGGATTCATTTAATGTCTCTTCACGACTTTATGACTACTCCACCTCTTGTAAACTGCTTTAATTGGCTTTTATGCCAGTTTATTCAACAAGGTGTGCATTTTTGTTTCTATACTCTATAGCTGCATGTCTGTATTGTAATCTTATGCCTTGCCTTCTCTATTTACTATTTATTATTTATTCTCTATTTATAAACATTTTGGGCATGTCTTCCTCCAAGTATAAGTAGTGATCCTGAAGGACTGAGTAAACCTATGATACATATTTTAAATAATAATTATAATTGAGTCATGTGAGGTAAGAAAGAACTGGCTGCTGTATAAATCCGCACAAGACCAGCATTGAGATTCTTGGAAGATCTAATTTAATCTATGATCATAACAGAAATGAAGAATGGACAGAATAGACAACTGAAGATTTTCTGTGGCCACATCCACACTTACTTGTGGGAAGAACTTGTTTATGACAATGAATTGGTTATTTTGAGATCAGCGGGAATCCTAGGACAGTGGAGCAGCCCTAGGAATGATGCTAACAAAGTCTAAAGGATCTCCAGATCAGCCACACATTACTCATACCTACCTTCTGCAGTTCTTTCAGAAAACCCGAAAGGTGCTGTATACATGTGCCCAAACCGGCTGAACAGCCTATTGTAGGAAGAATGGGTAAAATAAACAGCATCATCTTCTGTCTTTGATCAACCTATCAGTGCCATTTTTATGTCATCCATTCTGACCCTCAACCACTTTTTATTCACTGTGCATTTATAAATAATGAGCTGAATTTATAACTCCACTTTTTCTTGAGAAAACAGGAAAATGAGCTAAACTTAACGGATTTAAATTCAGGGAGGTGAACAGAAGACTCTAGTACTTTCCTCAACAATGAAGTCCACAGAATGTTTCTAGTGGATCAAATGCAATGCTGTTCTAAAGGTAGCCCTTTGGGGTCAAATGAGCTGCTGATGTTGCTTCTTTCTATACATCTCTGTGACTGCAGATTGTCTCTGTGTCCTTGTCTGTGTTTTTTATTTAAAAACAGGTTCTATGCTTAGATTTTATTTTTGGAATGTCTACCATCTTGGCATCAAAATTAAAGAAAAATACACAGAAGAGGCTGGGTGAGAGAGAGTAATTCTGGAGGGAAGAATGGTCATGTACTGTTCTTTTTTTGGACCATCGGTTCTCAACCTGGGAATGATAACTTCCATAATGTCAGGGATGCTCAAATTGACTCCAGTTGACTGGCTCCTGGTCCTACTGCACATCCAGGCTTCACAGATTAGAAGAGCTGCTCAGACATCTTGCATTCTTAACCATGTCAGTGCAAACACAAGAATCCCGCTGCATGATGACTTGCAGAACCCACCAAAGGCAAGATTAAAATCCTGCTATGGAACTGCATCAAGACCCTTACACCCAACTTTGACACTGAGGCTCAAAGGAGAGTCCCATGGAGTGTTTCAACCACTCAAAACAAATAGCTTGTCATTGACCCTGTCAAGGAACCACCGGGTTTTGATTTATGTCAGAAACACTGGTGTGGATTGAGTCACATCAGGAAATCTCCTGGGAAATGTGGACAAACCCTCTTTAAATGGAAAACTAGGCAAACACCTGTCAGTAACTCCACTTTTTGGTCACCAGACACAAACGATGGAGCACATTATATCTGAGTGTCCCCTTTGTTCTTTCACCGGGGGCCTGAAGGACATTCATCATCTCACTGATGCGGCAATGTGCTGGCCATCAAATCTAGATATAAATTTGTAGTCATTGCTAGCTACCCAACCCATACAAAAGAAGAAGAAGAACGGAAGTTAGACATGAAGAGAGATACAGCGTTGCTGAATGTCTACATGAGGAATAATTCATCAGAAAAGTTCATATTTACTGGGTGGCCAGTTAGAGATTCCAGAGGAAAATTTCTGTTCCACTTTATAAGCCAGTGGGTTAACTTATTGGCCCATTACTCCGGGGGCTTTCTGCGCCAAAAAATTAAAAATTCTGCGCAAGATATTTTAAAATTCTGCAAAATTCTGAAAATTTTATTTGTCAAAATAACACTACATAATCACACCAGTTTCAATTATTTTGGTAATTTATTTCAAAATACCTAGGAGCAGGTATGTCGGTAACAATACAGACACACACAAAAATTCCCCCAGGAGCAGACAGTTAAAGAAACCCCTATGACAACCCAGTTCCTGTTTCTCTGCCCCCTTCCCCCTCCCCAGAGCCCAGCCAGGGGACCAGACACCCACAACCCCTCCCCCACAGAGCCCAGCCATGGTGCTCCCCCAGCGAATACACCCAAAACCCCTCCTCCCCCGAGCCCAGCCACGCCCCCCACCAGCCCAGATACCCACGCCTCAGCCCAGCCGTGGCCCCCCCTTGCCCAGATACCTGTCCCTTCTCACCCCAAGAGCCCAGAAACATGCCCTCCCCAGAGCCCAGGGATCAAGAGGGAGAAACAGCCTTATGCTTGGTCCCAGGCTTGCATGGAGTTTCCTGCACACTGCTACCTCCTTCCTTCAGGGCATGCTGGGAACTGCAGCTTCTAGGAACCCTCTAGCTCCCTCTCCCTCCCCGCAGCAGTGTCTTCTATGTGTGAGCTGGGCTTTCCCGGGTCGAGCAGCCTCTGGTGGCAGTCAGCCACACTGCAGCCGATTTCTGTGGGAGAAAGGAAATTCGGCATGCGCAACATTAATTTCTGCAAAATTCTGCATTGTGCAGTGGTGCAGAATTCCCCCAAGAGTAGTCCATGCATCAAAAACATACTCCAGCCATGGTATTACAGTCCCCTTTTCTTCAGGGTTTTGGCTTTATTTCTTCAAAATAAAACTGTTTGACACAAGTTCAATACATGTCCTTCCCCCAACCCAGGTGTTCTGTAAGAACATATCTACCATCTGCAGGAATACTTTACACAGGCTGTCCATGTTGGAGTCAAGGCAATCTCTTTTGTGCCATTATCTTTCATTGCCTGCACTCTGCAGGATTATACCCTGGAGGCCATCCACCTGAGAGTCGTAAATAAACTGGGTTCTTTCTCCTGACCCAGGGACTTCTGCAGGCACCTTCCTACCGCCTGCAGCTCTTTAGCTCAACTGAGCTCCTTAGCGGATTTTACAAGGACCAGATCATCTTCCAATTATCACCTGACCCCTGGCCTCACTGCATCAGCTGGGAAGCAGCTGATTAGTCACAGGTAGGTCTGGGACCCACCTCCCCTTTAAGAACCAGCCACCCTATGGTACACTTCATATGAAAAACAACTTGTCATTTCAGAGCAGTGTCAGTTTGGCATTTCAGTCCCCAAGGACAAAGATGATTTTGTGTGTACCCTGAAGAGGTCTTAGAATGAATCTTAGTCCTCTGTGGTTTTGGGATATGGGCCTAATTCCAAGCAAGTGTATTACCTTGGAACAGGGACCTCCTTTGTACTCAGATTTGGAACTGACAGTGCCGGTACCTTGGCTGCTCAGAAAAGAAATATGTGCCCTGCCAGGGTTGCCAAGGTGTGGATTCTGGGCTGTTCTTGGATTGTGAGGTTGCAGAAGTTCGAGGAAGGGCAATGATTACACTATGACATGGAGATTGCTTACTACAGGCTGATTTGGGTGGAGAGAAGAGGCCTGTGTTGGCATCATGTTTTGCCCACTCTGCAGTGTCTAACTTGAAAGGTTGTGATCTACTGGACATTGTGGTGATTCACTCAGGCAGAAATTATCTGGGTCATATTCCTGGTGAGTACTTCAAACAATGTATGAGAGCAGATTTGGACCACATCAGAGATTTGTTTCCAGGAGCTGTGATAGTTTGCTTTGATTTGGGTGAGCAGCTGAATAATTGTTACAGCAACAATATGAAAGCAAGCAATAAATGTTAGAAGAACATTAATTGGGAAATTGGAGGGTTCATTGCTGACCAGAAAATGTGTACTGTAAGGCATAGAAACATTACAAGCTCTGATACCTCGCTGGTTTTTGGACATCTAGCAGTCAGAGGTCAGAAGCCCTTTCTCTCAAACATAAAACATATTCCAAAATACTGTTTGTGAAATTCTCTTGCTGGCCCTGCTACAAACTCCACCTGTGACGGCGTGATCCACTCTCCCCTAGAATGGCACCTCCTCCTGGGCGTTCTGAGGAATAGCTTATGAGGTTGACGCCCCTTCTTACAGTTGCATGGTATCCTTTGCTGGCCTCTCTGGGTCTATGGCCCCTCCCTCACTCCACGAGCTGCTGCAACCTCTTTGTCAATCAGCCCTCTGGCCAGGTCACTCTACGTATTTTCCCCTTCCTGGGTACCAAAGTCTTCCTTTAGCAGTCCTAGGCAGCCTTCCCATTCACTGCCTTGTACTGCCACTCCCTCAGTGGTGGCAGGGGAACCCAGGCATGTCCTCTACTCCGAGTTCCAGCTCAGGGACCCTCCAGCCAGCAGTCAAGGTCTGTTCCCTTCTAGACCTTATTGCCTTTCCCTGAGCTGTGTCCTACCCTCATGGCTTCCCCCGCTTTCTCCCAAATGCACCTCCCTTCTCCCACCTCCCTTTTCCCAGCTGCCCCCTCAGATGTCAATTTCCTGCCTTTGTAAGTCCAGCTCAGCTCCTTCCTCCTCAGCTGGGCTCCCTCACATGTGTATAACTGGGAGCAAGGACTTCAGGGAGATATGTTTCCTGCTTGTGGTAGGAGCGCCTAGGTAGTGTAGTGGGAAGAGGGCCTGGTTGGAGGGGGTAACACAAAAAATGGGTAAGGGGTGTGGCTGGGGAGTTGTGCTGAAGCAAGGTTGGTGGGCTGCTGCTGCTGCTGAGGGTAGGGGGCTGGCTGGTTCAGCATACTAATTGTGGGACGTAATATGTAAAACTGTGTTAATTACTACTAACGCCTACCAACAACATATCTTTTCCTATTAAAAATCTTGGCAATTCAGTGTCAAAAAAATGCCTCAGTGCAGAGTTAAGGTTGCTTGGCGATATGTCGTCTCCTTGCAGAATGATCACTTGAGCAAATCTCAAACTTCTGAAAACCAGGAAATGCCCAGGTAAGGTTGTCCAATGCAACCTTAACTCTGCCTTCTTTCCGCAATGTCCAATGGGCCCCATCACTCCCTTCTCCCCCCGCCCCACACCTTTACTGTGACCACCACATAATTGCTGAAATGTACACGCTCTTCACCTCCTTTTACAACCCATTCACTGCCACTACAGGTTTCCATCTAGCACTATTTAAAAGGGTAAAAAGAAGGGGGGAAGGGTTGCCCACATCACCTTTCCTCTGCTGTCTTCAAGCAATGCCTCAGTATGCACATAGCATATACTCTTATTGGCCCTTCGCACTATAAGAGTCAGAAGGTTCTAAATCCTCAGACTCTTAGCCGATTCCCCAAAAACAATAGCACGCCACTTCACAGTCTTTTACAACCTCCTTACACTTGCTCACAAAATACCATCTCAACCTGTACTTTCACTTAACTATCATTAAAGGATAATCCTCTCATATTCCACCTCACTGCTGGCAATAAGATTTGTAATAAAAGCCTTATTCCTGGCTACCAACATCACCTACAAAATTCTGCATAGAAATGATGCATTCTGCATCCTGAAGGTCCAGATGCCCCTTTTCCTTTTCCTCACACTTGTGATTAGGGCCCTGTCAAATTCACAGCCATGAAAAACACGTCACAGACCGTGAAATCTGGTCTCCCCCCGTGAAATCTGGTCTCCTCCCATGAAATCTGGTCTTTTGTGTGCTTTTACACTATACTATGCAGATTTCATGGGTGAGACCAGCATTTCTCAAATTGGGGGTCCTGGCCGAAAAGGGAGTTGCAGATGGGTCACAAGATTATTTTAGGGAGGCACAGTATTGCCACCCTTACTTCTGTGCCACCTTCAGAGCTGGGCTGCCGGAGAGCGGCGGCTGTTGGCTAGGCGCCCAGCTCTGAAGGCAGCCCCCACCAGTAGCAGCACAGAAGTAAGTGTAGCAGTACCGCAACCTCTCCTACAATAACCTTGTGATCCCCCACAACTTCTTTCTGGGTCAGGACCCCTACAACTATAACACTGTGAAATTTCAGATTTAAATAGTTGAAACAATGACATTTACGATTTTTAAAATCCTATGACCATTAAATTGACCAAAATAGACCCTGAATTTGGTAGGGCCCTACACATGAGGGTAGAAAACATAGCCCTCCTCCTGTCACAGTCACAGATCTGTCACACACCTCAAAATAATCCACAGATCTCTCAAACGTATCTCTACCAAGCAGTGCTAACCACCATTCAGTACAGCTATAGCTGGATCTGACCACACTCACTTTACCTGGGGTGCATGCAGATAATACATGCCTAGACTGATCTCATATCCCAGCTTGCCCCTGACAATAGCCTTTGTAATAAAACCCCTGTGTCCTACTAATTATATAACATACACAATTCTGCACTGACATGATGCAAACACAAAAATAAGTTATTGAGTGCAATACAAAGGTAACTGGGTGAAATTTAAAGGCCTGTCTCATACAGGAGGTCAGACTAGATGTTCTAATCGTCCCTTCTGGCCTTAAACTCCATGTATCTCTGAAACACAAGCTCTGCTGTCAGTGTTAATTTGGGTCAGTATGGATAACTAAACTTTTTTTTGTGAATTTAAATTTCACGTTCACACCAATCTTATTTACTGACCTACACCTTTTCCCAGCTAATGATTATCTTGAAAGTAGCTCTGATCACGTAAGTGGTTTAAATCTGTTTGCAGGCTTGTAGTACTGGGAGAATCAGGCGATCTGCCTCAAAAATAACTATGGAAAATAGTTATCTGTATGTGTTTCTAGTTAATACTTCTCTGACTTACCATGAAAACCAGTCGTGTACAACAATTCAGTAGTTTTGTCTGAACAGTGGTAACAACTATATTGTGACTACATTATTAGCTAATGTTGTGATGTTAAGTTGACACTGTACCAATCTGTGCATTGTTCAAATGTGCTAATTGGTTACTTCCTGAGACATAACCAGTCTACTCTAAATATATTAGATCTCTGGGTTGTACCACAAAGTCCAAAACATTACAGCCTCAGGTGCTGGAAGAAAACAATTCAGGACTGCAGGGATATTATACATTGAAGAGACTCTTCAGTGTCTATCAAATCATACCCAGGTATCTAACTGATGTATTTTTCTATAAATAATCTGCAATCTTCTTTTTTTTATTAAATATGAACACAAATATTTTTAAATAAATAATTTAAAGCTTTTTACTATCATTAAATAATGAGAACACTGGCATTTTTCAGATTGCTAGCAAATATATTCTTAAAAGAATACATTGTCTGTTTTTCCATCCATTAAATCTGTATTCTATAATGGGTGATTAGGCTTTGTAAAACAAAAAAGCTCTTAAACAGTTGTTGGACTCCTTCTATGAGAAAAAAAGTATTATTTTTAAAAAAATGAAAACTTGCCTAGTAGCTGTGTCCTGCTCCAATTCAAGGAACACAATAATGAACCTGAAGATTTTGATATAGAGGGATTCACCCTGGAAGCCTCAACCATTATTTTCAGTTTTAA
Source organism: Chelonia mydas (assembly GCF_015237465.2). Classification (NCBI taxonomy): domain Eukaryota; kingdom Metazoa; phylum Chordata; order Testudines; family Cheloniidae; genus Chelonia; species Chelonia mydas. The sequence goes on from NC_057850.1 coordinate 228,162,261, forward strand.
ACCCCAACGTTTCATCTTATGTGGACTCCCTAACTTCCAGGATGACTGAACAGTCATCCCGAGTTACCACAGCATGGGAGACAGTGAATGAAATGAACCCTATAATGGCCAGTAGTTGAAGCATGCCCAAAATCATAGCTGGAGGAACACTACTTCTGTGACTAGCTTCCTAAGGTGTCTACGCTGCAATAAAACCCGGGACTGTTCCATGCCAGCTGATTTGAGCTTGCGGGACTTGGGCTACATGGCTGTTTAATTGCAGTGTAGATGTTTGGGTTCAGGCTGCAGCCCAAACTCTGGGACCCTTCCACCTTACTGCTTTCTAACTTGCTGCAGCTGGATGCAGCTCAAGAGCAATCAAACGTACAAAGAATTGGCACCTTGCCCTGTTATCATCAGAGAGGCTTGGTCTGTAATCATTCAGTTGGATTACTACACAGACAAAGTCAGAATCATTGATATAGTTTGCAGAGTGTGTCAGCTGGAATACACAAATCACAAGGCCTTTATTTCCCAAGACTATTTAAAATAACAACCACAAACCAACAACAAATCCCACCCCACGCATGTACCAAGAATTTTTGATTGCTAAATTACGAGAGGATCGGTGGTAGTCTTTCATCTAGCTAGTGGTACGGAAGGTGCTGTGTGAGGGGAAAGTTTTTCTCACTGAGGTGGCGTTTTGAGGGTTTCATTGTCTTCTATGGAATAATCCATTTTGGAGGCCAGTGTTGGATTGTTAAATTATTCTCTGCTTTGAGCATCAAGGAGTGTAGATTTTCCATTGGTATTCTGTCTTCCATGTTCAAATAGCTGGTACTGATTTTTTATTCTCTATTTCAAGCTATATGGAACATTTAGCCATGTACTAAATTAAAGGGGCCAAATTCAGTGCTGGTGTAAGCAGTTTTAACTCCACTGAAATCTCCAGGGCAGAATTTGGCCCAGTGTTTGAACATTATTCAGGCCCCTTTTTTTTTTAATTGAAGCAGGCTCATTAGCATTTAGGGTTTGCTGTTTCTCTGATGAGGCTAATCTTAGCTAGCCAATTTATCTCTTTCTAAAAATGTTTACTGTGGCTGGCAATATAGTGTTAGCAATTAATTTAGTTTTTGTACTGTGCCTACTCGACAGAGCTGTGACAGTTTTTGCTTGCTTCCTCATTGCAGCCTCTCTCTTAACTTCTGCTCTCTAAAACATTTTTTCCTTTTCATTCTTTTTTATTATCATAAGAATTTCATTTTCCATAATCAGATGGGTGGATCTGTGACTGTGCAAGGCATTCCTTTAGGTGACTGTATAATTGTGTTTCATAGACACAGCCAGCCAGTGTGCCAGAACCTTCTCTATTGTTTATGCTTTGTCCATGATTTAAATATATTTATATTTTGGTAGTTGTTGTACACACCATTAGCTTATTGGTTAATAGCTTGTGGCTCTCTTTATAAAGGTACGTCTACACTTGCGACTGTACACAGTTACGTGTGTGTTATTATGTTATGCGCCCCTTGTTGTCCACATCTGACGCTCTGAAGGACAGTCTTGTGTGCAAAAGCTAGCACGCATGAGGGGTGTGGGTGTATGCACGCTTCTGCTGTGGCATGGCACTGTACCCATTATACAGTGCAGTGAGGATGGGGGCAGGGTCGTGTATCAATAGTTCTCCAAGGCCATTCCCAGAATGCCTTGATCCATTTGCTGCCTGACCCTTACTCCAAGGTATAAACATCCCTGACTTCCCTCTCCCCCGCCCCAAACTCCCATTTCCAGCAGTAGTAGTAACCTGTGCTGAGCCCTTCAGAACAGTTTTCTGCTAAAATCTATTGATCAATACAGGTGATCATGGTCTGAGAGGAGCTATGTGGTCTCTGGAGCACACCCAGGTGCTGATCAATGTGTGGTCAGAGTACACCATCCTCTGCGACTTCTCCCAGGTCAGCAGGAACATTCACCTGTACCGGGAAATTTCGAGGAGGCTGGCATTCACCGGACTCCATCCCAGCACCAGGAATGCATGAAGCTCCTCAGGATTTTGTAATGAAGGGTGAAGGACTCCAGTGGTCACTCCGGGAGGGGACCTAACATATGCCCTTGCTTCAATGAACTGGACCGGGTGCTCTCCAGGGCTGTGAGTATGGAACCTGAAGTGACTCACGGACCCCTCCTTAACCCCATTGGCCTCATTATACAACAGAACACTGATGAGGGGCAGAGTCAGGAGATTGCAGGGACCGGGGAGGGAGACATGGAGGAAGAGGAGCATATGATCCTACACCTACATGGTGTACCCAAATGAGGAAGTCTGCCCTGAGAAAGTCCAAGAGACACTGCAGAAAACACTGGTAAGTTTTACAGTGGATGGACCCCTGCCAACATCCCCTCTTGCTCTGATGCTACATGCCTCAGCATATCCCCCACCACCACACCACATCCCCCACCACTGCACCACCCTGACATGGGTTCATCCCAAAGGTTTGGGATGGAGTAGCAGAATTCACAGCACATGACTATGATTGCTTAAAAGTCTGGTGCCATGGAAATGCAAACAATTTCCTCTCTCCGACAACTCCTTCCCTCCACTGCCTATGAATTTGTCATTTTTTAAAAACAAGTGTTCGTGACAATGAAGTAAGCCACGAAATAACTGTTGCTGTTCAAAGCACCAGAATGAAAACCAGAAGGCAAGTTAAGTGAATCATATTTATATCTTTGTTAATAATTTAAGTGATAATACAGACAACGGAAACAAAACTAAATTAACATTGAAGATATCTGACACTGAGCAGTGCTTTTACTCAACCCTTACCAAACAGTCATGAGTTCTTGAAACCATGGTAATACTTATGCCCAGGGAGTAATCATGTATAGCACCTGATAAGTGCTGTAGGCAACCATGTCAGAAAACATTGTGAGGACGGAATGTGTGAAGTCCCTCTCAAAGCTTTACAGAACTTTAAAAAAATTACTTTAATAATGCTTAAGTAGGGCCCTATGAAATGCATTTTATTATTGTGCATTTTCAGATTTATTATTATTTTTTTCCTTTTTAAAAATATTAATTCCATCTTTATGGGTTTGTTTAATCAAAATTGTTTGATACATTGACAAAAATTAGCCTTACTATGAATAATAAAAATGTTCAGAATTGGATTGCAAATGGGAAAAAATGATTTTAGAAAGAAATCCTGCAATTTAAACAAAACATCCTGCAGATATACAGTATACAGTAAAAGTAACACATTTGAAATGATTTTTTAAAGTAGCGCTCAGTAACACTGCTGAACACTAACATAAGAAGTCCACAGGAGTGTGCGGGGGAGGAGTGTGTGTGTGTGTGTGAGAGAGAGAAAGAGAGAGACAGAGCCCGAGTGTATGTGGGGAGCATGTGTGCGTGGAGGGGAGTGCACGTGTATGTGTGTGTGCATGTGTGTGTGTATGTGAGAGAGAGAGAGAAACTGTGTGCACTGGGGGAGTGTGTGCACCTGAGTTAGTGTGTCCACATGCTGTCTCCGTAAGCAGGGTACTCACCAGCCTGAACACTTGTTCAGACAGCAGCCGGCAGCGCCCACTCCTGAGCCAGAGGCTGGTTCACAGACAGGCGCTCCCTTGCACCCCCCGCCCAGGTCAGCAGAGACCAGGTACACCAGTGGGGGGGAAGGGGACACCCCAACATCAGCCCCTCCCTGGCTCTGCGCAGGACAGCAGATCAAGAGGCTCCTGATCCAAAGCAGCTTAGTTCTCCTACATGCGGCTGCTGCAGGTAGCTCAGCCATGCAGCCCGCATTGCTTGCCAGCTGCTGTGGTCGTAGTGCCGGGGAGAGCAGGATTCTGTGATTCTGTCCGTATTCTCGTTAATGCGGATTTCATAGGGCCCTACTTAAGTGCTCCCTATAGAGCAAGCCGAAAAAGAGCAGTTAACATATAACAAAAACATTGCTCAATAAGGCCCTTAAAGTGCATTAAAATTCTCCTCAGCACAAAACCATGGCAAAAATGTGTTACCCTTGAAGAGCCTCTGCTGATTGTCTGCTTTCAGTTAGTACATCAGTGTCAGCTGCAGGTGATTGAAACTCACCAAGGTGGCTCACAACAGAAGGATGTCACAATACTCTATTAGGTTTTTCAGCACCACTATAATGTCACAATAGTATTCCTTGGCTAAGTCCCAAGTCACATTCTGGTTCCCCTGTTCCAGCATGTAAGCGTCCCAGCCCAGGGCCCTAACAGCGGCGGAGTAGTCTGCCACGGGGTCAGCAGGGATACCCCCGCAACATGCTGACCTTCTATCAGGCCAGCTCCCAACCAGACTGTTGCCCGGTTTCCCTGGGCTGCTTCCTACTCTCCCCCTCGGGCCTTCCTGTGTCTGTCATCTTGGGGAGCTCTGGCCAGTCCGCAAGCGGCAGCCCCAGCATCTCCTCAGCGTCTTGGTCAACCAGCAGCCTGTGGAGATCCGGCCAGTCCTCAGGTGGCAGCCCTGGCAACTCTTCAACCCCTTGGTCGGCCAGAGGTCCTGGGAGCTCCATCCTCAGAAGGCCTCCTCTGCAGGCTCCAGCAGCAGGCAGGATGCCTCCATCTCCTCTAGTGGCTCTCGCCCAACTGAGCTGCAGGGCCTGCCTTTTGCACTTTCTGTTCCTATCCTGCCCTTCTGCTTCTGGCAGGGCGGACGTGGTTCTCCTGGTTTGGCCCCCCCAGGGGACGTGTTGTGATCCCTCTCTGAGGGGGGCCACACCTTCTCCCTACAAAGCCACATGCTGTTTTTGGTGTATGTATATAGCTTTGTATGTGGAATGAGGATGGCATGTTACCCACTGCATTAAGTGTGTGGAACGTTTTACCATACTAAATATTATTACTAAAGAGAAATAATGTACCTTGGAGTGCATCTGTGAGCAGAATTTTCCCACTGTATGTTACTAAACTGATTTGTGCTTTCACTACACATCTGATCAAAGCATAGAGGATCTCATAGCATCAGTTAAATAACAGATATTCTAAAGGATTTAAGATATCAAGAAGAAGCCTGAGGCAGCATGCTTACTGCTAAAACCACTGTTCATTAGTTTCTTTGCACCTCCCCTCCATATTCTTGCACTAACATACATAAAGATCAAAAATAGTTATTTCAGACTAGACACACCTTTAATGCTGAGTTACCATCAATAGATAATCCTGTCAGGTTGTATGAGATTCCTGGCAGTTTATACACAGCGTAGAGCAGTGAGTCACTAGGTCATGAGAAAGAAGCCTGAAGCTTGTACTTGCTAAGAAATGCAACTTTTCTCCTGAATCATTTTCACCAAATTTAAATTCAGACAGACATTTTTAAAAAATTTAAAAAAAATTGTTTCAAGGAGAGATCCTCTGTGACATTCATAAGGCATATTAATTCACAATTAACCTAATTAGTGAGTGGATCTTCCCATTGCTACACACCATACAGCTGAAAGAGCATTTATCTGACAGTAAGACCTTGAATCTTAAGAAAGGATTCGTTATCTCCAGACATTACTGAAACAAGACAATTTTCAAATCTTTTCTTTAATTAAAGGTTGCACGTTATTTGAAACTGCAGAAAAAAGTGTTATTAATGTAATTCATCTCCTCCAGAGTTTGAATTTAATTGATCTGTTTAAATAACAATACCATTAGTTGATAGTGTGCATAATTTATGGAGAAGTACCTTACAGGCAAACACAGGGGTATTGCACACAGCTGTGTACCTTACTGCCAACACTTTGCAAGCCAAGCTGAGGCTAATCAGAGCAGAACAATCCATCCCTCTGCAACAGCTTTTCAGATGTTCGTATATATACAGTATTTCTGAAGTGATTCTTACTCTTTTCTTTATTTTAGTATTTTAACTAGGGGAACTGAATTCCTCTGATCCTTCCATTTTTGACTCCATCCTGGCCAACATTTCTTATCTGCGCTGTATGAGTTATTACTGAGCACATAATGGCTACTCCACTTTCTGCAGTGTTCTTGGGGAATGCTTAGAGAGAACAATAAATAAATAAATAAGTTGGAATTTATGGAGAGGAAGTTCTGTAATAGTGAAATGATATTAGTTAATGATCATGTATGTGTGCCTTCTAAATAATCTGATACAGTATCTACAGCCCATTTCTTTCTCAAATGGGGCTGCTTCAAAGCAGTGTGTTTTAAAAATGGAAGTGTTAATGCCGGATTTAGCAAAGTAGATTTGGTCTAGGATCTACTGGTATTATCCACTGCTCGTTTCAAAGAACTAGTTTATATTGTTAAATACATTTCTTTAATCTTGTCTGACCGGGTTAGACCTCTCAGTACAATCTTATAATCATGTAGGTATGTGCAAAGAAAACAGAACGTGGCTCTAGGAGTAAATTAATTGTACTCTATTTTTCACATAACAGTAAGAGTTTGAGTTTTCGTAGTAATCACTGAGTTCATAGATCCTACTGTGGTTACAAGCCTGAATTTTGCAATGCATTGCATTAACTCAACTAATTTATTCCATTAGAAGATTCAATACAGAATTGTATTAAGTCATGATAATAGCACTATTAATGTTTTTCAATACTATTATTCAAAGCAATAATAAATCAGAAGGGACCAGTTAGAGGTGAGATGATTTAGTGGTTGATTTAATGCAGAAACTTGCTATTTAATTTGACTTTAGGAAAGTCAGTGAATTAAAAAAGCAGATTATTTTAAAGGTATGATATCGGTCTGTTTCAAACACAATTACACCGTAGGTAAATTAACAGTTAACATGTCATATTGGCCATATATAAAAAAAGACAGAGAGTAAAAACAGTTAAGTATCCCAGTACATACTTTTCTTAACTCTCTTGTTGTTTTTTCTTCTGTTGCTAAAATATTATTTAATGTTTGTCAAATAAAATTTATTTTTAAAAATAAAGCAAAATAATATAATTTGTGAATATGCAATTGATAAATATTTTAGTCCCCACAATAAATCTGGTGGCAGAGTGAAATATATTTAATCGCCTAACTTATGGTTAGTGAACTAGTCTTTGGTTTCTGACTCAAAATAATACCTGTACAATTATTCTATAGTGCTTTCCATTAAAGGATCTCAAAGTGCTTTACAAAAGTTAGTGAACTAAGCCTCGCAACATCCTGTGAGGTAGGCAAGTGCTTTTGTTATCAATGTTGCCAGCTCTTGAAATGTTATCACAAATCTCATTATATGTGGTATTTTTCTTGAAGTCCTAACTTCTGGAGTATGTGAACGCACAAGATTCTCTGCTTTCATTTTAAAAAAAGTAAATTTCTAGCCATCATGGTTGTGAAGAAAATGTGAGCCAACTGAACCATAATGGCTCAAAACTTAGAAGGCAAATGAAAAGAACCTATATTTATTATTTTAACACCTCAGGATTTGTAAGCCAATCTTATGAGTTTTGGGGGTCTGACTCATGATTTTTGATCAGTTGGGGTTGGAAATACTGTGTTATTAAATGACCAATGGTGTGGTCGAACTGAACAACATATATAAATAAAATTAGTCCCTGTTCTAAAGATCTGATGCCTTGATCCAGCAAAGCAATTAAGCAAATGCTTAAGACAGAATTCACCGGAAAACCCAGAGGAGGGAATAACTGTATTTAGCGTCTATGCTATATGTTGTTATTAACTCCTTTCTTGGGGCACTGTGGAAGAAGCAAAAGTTGTTATCCCCATTTAACAAATGGAGAAACCTGAGGCACAGAGAGACTAAGTGACTTGGCAGGGGTCACACTAGAAGTCAGTGGCAGAGCTGGGAACAGAACTATACCACATCTGGGTAATAGTACCCTAAGATTGACCAGTGGAAAAATATGTCTGCCTCTGAAGAGGCTTATTAAAACTGTCTATATACATTTTCAGCAACAGAGAATGTCTGTGGAGAGCAAAACTAAAAGGAAATAGAACTGTTTCAAACCTACTGCTTTCATTCACCAAATTAAGTCAAATTAAAATCGGTGGGTTCAGTTCAACGCAGGTTGCAATCCTGACGTTTAGTTGGAGTGGTGAGTTCAAATCCATAAACTCCAAGTGAACCTAGTTTTGAAATAGAGGTTTTCAAAATGTGCTGAACTATGGTGAGAGGAGATTAACAGGCAGGCATTACTCAGATCTATTTTCACAGTATAAGCTTCGGGCTAAATAGTGACCTTGAGATCTTTTGTATTGCCAATTCTGAAAGTCTTTGGTACGGGTAAAGAACTGAATGGCTTTAGATTTACAAAAAGATAATGATCACCTGGTGATTTTTAGAAGCAAATAATTAGCTTAGCCAGTGCTTGTGTAGCCTGAAGGATTTATAGTTGTTAGACCAAAGCACTAGAAGAAAGAGCCTTATGGATTTGTGAACTTAATGTTTCTACAACAAATCACCTTCAATTTGAATTGGGGAAAAGGGTTAGACTGGATTGGGTTGCTTATGGAAAAGGATGTTTGAGGAGCTGACGCACAGAATTCATTTTTAGCAGGTGAAGTATGTATAATCATTTTAAATATGTCTGCCACAGAGAAATAATTGAAGTGATTATGTTAACAAAAGTAACAGCAGTGGCTCAAGGACATGAGTCAAAGACACTATAGAGGCTCTCTTGGTAGCAGGTGTTTTTCAAAATTCTAGGAATTTTAGACGGGACATTATTATTGACATCTGTAGATGCTGAAGAAGCAGAAGTAACCATGCAGCTTAACCCCAAAGGTGAAAAGTTGACAGACTGTCATCTTGCTGCTACTAATAATTTGGGAATGGTTTGACTGGGTTCCTTATTTAACACCATAAATAAGAGTTGTATATGCTGTGATAGTTCTGAGTGATCAGATAACTTTACAGTTAAGGGGTCAAATTCTGTGCTGATTTATATCCTGTGCAGTACCAATGATCTCAGTGGGATAGTCTGGGGTGTTAGTACAGAAACTGATCCATGGGGTGGTTTATTTCCATTAGGAGATATAATTAATGGATAGCGGACAAGGATTTTGTGCAGATGAGATCCAATATGGTCTGCATTATTGAAACCTGGTTATGTGTCACGGCAGGTCCGGTGTTGATCCTTATTACCCCTCAGTCCCCAGATAGTCAGTACAACACACACCCAGATCCAGAATGGACAGAAGCAGAGGAGGAGCAGCCATTTGTCCATTTGTGATGAGGGTGGGATATCTTGGCAATATGGTAATAAGCAAACTACAGTGCTTCAAAAACAACATATACGCAGTGCAGTCTCCCCTGGAATGGAGGACAGCAGCCAACCAAAACCAAAGCATGTAGCACAAGAGTGAGCTGGGAAATGGGGAGGCTCAAGGGACAAACAAACCTCAACTGATCTGTCAAAAGACTCTCTAGCTGTACTTTTCAGAGTCAGCTCCACACACTGAAACATTTTGATCAGAATTCCACAAGAAAATCAGCTTTCTTCAGAGGGCCAATTTTACATTTAACACTGGATTGAAATTTTAGACACAGAGATGAAAGATGAATACAAAACATGTATACAGCATGGGAAAATACTGTAATCTAGGTGGCTGATTTAATTTAAGAAAATAATAATCAGTTTTCTCATTCCAAATCTACACGTGGATGGATTGACAAGATCTAGTTCAAATTAATAAATATCAATGAAAACAAATAAAGTATTTTTAACATTTCCATATTATTAAAGTTGCATGATACTGGGCTCAGTCCTGCTCCCATTAAAGTCAGTGGGAAAATTTGCCACTGACTTAAATGAGATAAGTATTGAGCCCCTTTTCACAATCTCCTACCGTTAGGCTCTTGATTCCTGCATGTGAACTCACCTCCTTACTTTAAACTTTCCTTACCCTAACCCACATACATAGAAATTATGGCAACATAAATTATTCCCTACACTCTTAATAGGACTTTTGTCAAAGATTCTCAAAATTACCTTAATAATGTTCCTCTGGCTCCAGTGGAATATTCCAAAATCCAATCCAATACCTTCTGTGTGTTGTATAAACATTAATATTTATTTACAGATACAGTACAATAGCTACACTTAATGTAAGAAGAAAACAGGGAGTAGAAAACCCTCAGGAGATATGGGGGAGGACTTATACAGAAACAGCTTATAGATTAGGACCATGTTTAGATCCTAGATTTATGTGCTTGCAAAGGTAGTTGTTACCACGCATTAAGAAAAAAAGAAATCCCACCCCCGCTTAATAGCATTTCTTTCTTTCCTCTGAGTCACACTTTGTCTGACAAGTTTGGGCTGGGCTGGGCTTGTCTCTTATAATACAAGTCCTCTTTAAATCCAGGGTAAGGAATCATGGAAACAATGTCTATTTAAAAGCCAATATGATTTGTTAGGAAACGCAAAATTGAATTCCCAAATCATTCAATTCTTTAGTCTGTTTGATCAGTAATTCATTAAGGTATCACCAGTATATCCTCAAATATGAATATTGCCATTTATTACCCCCCAGACAGGTCATTATAAATTTTGGGCCAAATCCTTCATTGGCTAGAGTGGCTATACTGCTGTAAGGATCTGAGTGTGCAGGTCTTCTGTTTCAGTGGGTCTAAACTGGGGTCAGTGATGGGCTTGGGTCTCTGATGCTCTCTTGTCACCTCCAAGTGAGAGAGACGAAGCAGCAGTTCACCAAATCCTGAAACATCAGGCCCACAGGAAGTCTGTTGGAATGCCCAAGGTGTGTGGTCACCTGATTGGTTTACACCCACTACTTGAGCCAGAAATGACTGGGGTGGGCTGTCTGAGCAACTATGTGGACTTTCCGTTGCTGCAGCATCAGACCCCACTCTTGCATGTGTCAAGGTTCCTTCCCCACTCTGAACTCTAGGGTACAGGTGTGGGGACCTGCATGAAAAACCCCCTAAGCTTATTCTTACCAGCTTAGGTTAAACTTCCCCAAGGTACAAACTATTTTACCCTTTGCCCTTGGACTTCCACTGCCACCACCAAAAGTTTATCAGGGTTTATTTTATTAGGAAAGCGTTGTTTGGAAACGTCTTTCCCCCCAAAATCCTCCCAACCCTTGCACCCCACTTCCTGGGGAAGGTTTGGTAAAAATCCTCACCAATTTGCATAGGAGACCACAGACCCAAACCCTTGGATCTTAAGAACAATGAAAAAAGCATTCTGGTCTTACAAGAAGAATTTTAATAGAAGAAACAGTAAAAAAGAAGTAACAATAAAAAGAATCACCTCTGTAAAATCAGGATGGTAAATACCTTACAGGGTAATTAGATTCAAAACACAGAGAATCCCTCTAGGCAAAACCTTACGTTACAAAAAGACACACAGACAGGAATATCCATTCTATTCAGCACAGCTTAATTTCTCAGCCATTTAAAGAAATCATAATCTAACGCATATCTAGCTAGATTACTTACTAAATTCTAAGACTCCATTCCTGTTCTGTCCCTGGCAAAAGCATCACTCAGACAGACCCTTTGTTTTTCCCTCTCCCCAGCTTTTGAAAGTATCTTGTCTCCTCGTTGGTCATTTTGGTCAGGTGCCAGCGAGGTTATCCTAGCTTCTTAACCCTTTACAGATGAGAGGATTTTTCCTCTGGCCAGGAGGGATTTTAAAGGGGTTTACCCTTCCCTTTATATTTATGACAGAGCAACCACGTGGACTTTCCGTTGCTGCAGCATCAGACCCCACTCTTGCATGTTTCCTGCAATCTGCATCCAACTCCTGTTCCCACTTCCTGCTCTTCTCCTGTGCTTGTTCCTGGTTCATGGCTTGCTCCTGCCCTTGCCCTCAATTTCTGCCCCGCTCCTGCTCATGCCTGATCCTTGCCTTTTCTCTGGTTCATGCCCCTGTGCTCTGCTCCTGACCGTTAGCTACCAGTCCCAGCTCTGAGTCTGGCTCATTTTCTGGCTACTGGCCCACAGCTCAATTCCTAACTTCCACTCTGATCCTTGGCTTGGCTCCTGATGCCAGTTCCAGCTCTGACCCACTAGGTTTGACTGCCTATGATCTGGTCCCTAACAGCTGGATTGGGGGGACAGATGGGAGGAAGGCCTGTTCCCCTACTACTAGTGGGCCCATGCAACAGCTAGGTAGAATATTCAAGGCGATGTTGAGCAAATTAGCCCACTGGAGCTCCACAGCCCCAAGAGACTCTCTTCCCTTTCATGCCCTTAGCCCAGCACACCCACTCAGCAAAGGCAAGCATTTGATCCTAAATAGCAATGCAGGGGTAGTGGTAACCAATTTACAGACAAAATTAAAATACTGACCCATTACTCATTTATAGTCTCTAGACACTGCATCTATTCCATGTACCAGCTGGTTTTGTCTTCTGTTCTCTGTTTGTTTGAAGCATACAGTCATCTCCAGTGCACGCTTTACTTCAGGTTACACCGACTATTTTTATTTATTAACTGCTGACATCTTCGTCCAAAGAGTCAGTCTCAAGGACAGACACAGAAGGCACAGTGGGATATCCAGATGAGGGGCATCATTTAAGTTTTTGAGTGTATTATTGTTATTGTGGGTGATAGATGTAAATTGTTGCTGGGTCACTGGTGTGCTAGTTCTCCATGTTTTTCCAACAGTTCTGCTGACATCATGGTAAGAAACACTATTAGAATGTTCTAGAAATTCTGGTGTCTCCTGTATTTCTTTTGGCGTTTGTAATGCTCTTGCACATGTAGAATTGCGAGAAGATGATTCTGAAAAGTTTTTTTCAGTAGTAGATTGAGTTGTTGTACAGGAGCGCTAATATAGTGCACTGGCAGAGCTGTGGGGTGTCTCCGTATATGCAAGGTTATGCTCATCTCTAGATCAACATTTCTGTGCCATCTGTGCTATGTCATGCAAAAGTGATGGCAAGCTCAGCTGTACTGAAAATAGCAGAGTCTGAGCCTGAATCTTCTCAATTACATTTCTTGCACTGATAGATGCGACCTTTTAAAACTTTACTTTAAAAAAAGTCCAGTAAGTAGAAAATGTGTGTCTGGTCTTCAACTGACGTAAATTGGCATAGCTCCATTGACTTCATTGGAATTATACTGATTTAAACAGGCTGAGTAGCTAGCCCCATTTACTGTGTTTCGCCAGTGAAAATAGCCAGCAAACTTTGCCTCCCCTATGGAAGTCTAGTCAGCAATACACTCTGCCCACTTCTTAACCCTTTTCTCGTCATTTAATGTGTGTAAATATAGCTTTTGTATCACAAAAATCAACAAATTGTTAAACGGAGCTGTTTGACAGGATTACTCAGAAAAGCCATAAAATAATAGAAATTAGAAATTAAAAAAAATTGCTCAGGTAGGTTATTTTATACATTCAGCTGCCACTGCAGGACTGTTCATGCTGTTGCCTCTTTGGACCCATGCAGTTAATCAATATTTGGGGGCTTGCCAGGTTGTTTCCTTTAGGAGGAGAAATTGATTATACAAGTCAGGTATTTTGTTTACAGGGAATGTATATAAAGTCCTGTTTCCCTGAACACAGCAGGAATCAAACAGCTGGAGTTTCCTTGCTCACAGTTTCCAGGCCTGCCTCTCCAGCCAGTCCTGTGCCCCAGTGAGCTCTGTCCCTCTACTCCAGGGGTGGCCAACCTGAGCCTGAGAAGGAGCCTGAATTTACCAGTGTACATTGGCAAAGACCCAAAGTAACATGGCTGCTACTCTGAAACCAGTAATACATCAGCAGCCCCTCATCAGCTCCACCCCCGACCCAGCACCTCCCGATCTGCTTTTTCATGGCGTGCTGGCGGTTCGGGGGGGAGGGGTCGGGGAGGAGCGAGGGCACGGCAGGCTCAGGGGAGGGGGCAGGAAGGGGTGGAGTGGGGGCAGGGCCTGTGGCAGAGCCAGGGGTTGAGCAGTGAGCACCCCCCGGCACACTGGAAAATTGGCGCCTGTAGCTCCAGCCTCGGAGTCTGTGCCTATACAAGGAGCCACATATTAACTTCTGAAGAGCCGCATGGGGCTCCAGAGCCACAGGTTGGCCACCCCTGCTCTACTCCCTCTCCGAGCTGCTTTCATCCCTGCTTCTCTCGCTGTCTGCTGCCTTTCTGCCAGCTCTCAGCCTCTCAGGCTATGTGTACTCATCGAGCTAGGGTAAGTATAAATAGCAGTGTAGCTATAGTAACACAGGTAACTGCAGCAGAGACACAGTGTATCCGAGTATGTACGTGCCTGAAACCGGGTGTTTCTTGGGCTGCTACCCATGCTACCATGGCTACACTGCTATTTATACTCATGCTAGCTTGATGAGAGCTCGCACAAGTATGTGTGCACAAGCAGGGGAATCACAGCCCTTGCTTGTAGTGTAGACACAGGCGCCAACTTTCCTTGGCGTTGGTGTGTGCTCGTCTCCCCCTGACCTTGGCCCCACCCTGACTCCGCCCCTTCCCTGGCCCTATTGGACCCCTCCCCAAATCCCAGCCCCGGCCCCGCCTCTTCGCAAGTGCGCCGCGTTCCTCCTCCTCCCCCTCTCTCCCTCCCTCCCACCCAGCGCTTGCCGTGCGAAAGAGCTGTTTCGCAGCGCAAGCACTGGGAGGGAGGGGGGAGAAGCAGGACTCGGCGGCACGCTCAGGGGAGGAGGCGGAGGCGGGGCAGAGGTGAGCTGGGGTGTCAGGGCGGGGAGCTGCCAGTGGGTGCAGAGCACCCACCAATTTTTCCCCGTGGGTGCTCCAGTCCCGGAGCACCCACGGAGTCGGCACCTATGAGTGTAGACATAGCCTCACACACAACACGCAACCAGTGAGTCCCCTTATTCCTGCGTTTGCAATCAGTCCAGGTGAAACCCCTCAGAACACATAGCTTATCTCTGCTCAGGCTTCATCATCTGCCAGTTTCAACTGTCTTCAGCTGTTTCATTCCATAAGAGGGCTAATTGCTCTTTCCATTTAGCCTAAAGGAAGGATGGTTAGCACATCCATCAGCTTGAATGACGTCTGTGATTGTCTATAGATCAAAGACCAACTTGATAGTAGCCATTACTACCTTCCAGAATAACAGTGTACAGAATGTCTCCAGGGCTCTGTCCAATCTAGTTTGAAGTGATCACACAATACAGCTTCAACCAATTCCATTGGGAAAGTATTTTATGGACAAAAGTCATTGAGATGGTGCTGGAAGAAATTTGACTTGTCCTGACTCATCCCAACCAAAACGGGTTAACATGTTGGCTTTCAATATTATCTAAAAATTTGACTTTGAAGAGCCAAAATAGATAGAAAAGGAAATTTGCTAGTATAATTCTCAAATTGTTTAAAAGTAATGCTTCCATAATTCTCAAAGCTTCATATATTTCATGCTATACATTTTTTCTTGAATTTTGGTCTAATTTATACCCTTCACATTCCCCCAGTTATGCAAGAAAAGGGTGGTTATTTTTCCTACCTGAGGAACTCAGTGTTATTCTGTGACATTCACCCTGCATGGCGGGAAATCCTTTGGTCAGGCTAAATTTTTAAGGGTCCAGGAATTGTAGCAAGCTCCTTCTTCTAAAAATGAGAATGCAAGATTAGTTTTTGGTTGATAAAGGTAGGGGGAATTTGTGTGTGACTCACTCATGTGAAAATTATCTGTCCTGATCCCATCTCTTTTCCTGTCTGAAGTGTTTTGGAATCTGCATCAAATATAAAATATTTAGTATCTAAAAAGGGAGAACTGAACATCACATCTATCAAACAAGGAAAGATTAAGAAGTATGCCTCCATATGGTGTAACTGTTGGGAAGAAAACAGCTGAATAATGTTGAACTTACTGAGATCTCCAGGTTCACTTAACGTGTAGTGTTAAGCTTGTATTTATAGTCAAACTGTGATTTAAGCTCTAGCTCTTCTGCCTTAATAGACCCTATTCTACTCTTTGTTAAGAAGTGCCAGTTACATTTACTTTCTCTCCTGTAAAAGTAAATGTAGATGCTAATCTTGAAGTAAGATTTTATTGCTGAACATCAAGGGTTGTTCATATGATGAGACTCAAGACAGAAGATTTTGTGTATTTTTGCTCTTCATTTGTAGAAAAAATTTCAACTCTGATTAGGGGATTTGGACACAAACTTTGCTTTAAAAATTACTGGTCAAATTCACTAATTCTTGTTGCCTGGCAGTCTCTAATAAGCAATCAGTTCAATTTAAATGTAATAAATGTGAAAGTAATGATCCTTCAAATGTCATTCTTTGGTTTTACAGAGTTTTGAAGGTATTCCTGTCCCAAACTGCTCAACGTATTCCATACATGACAGGTGGCCGAGTGATGAGGATGCTGGCTGTAATTCTCCTGATAGTCTTTTGGTTCCTGATCGGCTGGACTTCTGCAGTCTGCCAAAACTTGGAGAGAAATATTTCACTTACTGGCCAGGGACAAACATCAGACCACCTGATCTTCAATATGTGCCTCCTAGACCGCTGGGATTACATGATGGCTATTGGTATGTTGACTTTTTGGCTTGTCTCTTAATTTTTAAATAAAACTCGTTTCCTTTACAAAAAACGAAACAAAACCTCTCAAAGCATTTGTCAGACCTTGGAGCTTCACCTGAAAAGCATATAGGAAAATTAAATAACTAGGGGTGTCAAAAGAAAAGGAGTACTTGTGGCATCTTAGAGACTAACCAATTTATTTGAGCTTAAGCTTTCGTGAGCTACAGCTCACTTCATCAGATGCATACTGGGGTGTCAATTGATTGCAGTTAACTCACGCAATCAACTCAAAAAAATGAATCGCGATTAAAAAAATGAATTACAATTAATCACAGTTTTAATTGCACTGTTAAACAATAGAATACCAATTGAAAATTATTAAATATTTCTGGATTTTTTCTACATTTTTAAATATATTGATTCAATTACAACACAGAATACAAAGTGTACAGTGTTCTCTTTATATTATTATTTTTATTACAAATATTTGCACTGTAAAAATGATAAACAAAGAAACAGTATTTTTCAATTCACTTCATACAAGTACTATAGTGCAATCACTTTATCGTGAAAGTGCAACTTAAAAATGTAGATTTTTTTTGTTCCATAACTGCACTCAAAAACAAAACAATGCAAAACTTTAGTGCCAACAAGTCCACTCAGTCCTACTTCTCGTTCAGCCAATTGCTAGGACAAACAAATTTGTTTACATTTACGGGAAATAATGCTGCCCACTTCTTATGTACAATGTCACCAGAAAGTGAGAGCAGGTGTTCACATAAGACTTTTGTAGCCGGCATTCCAAGATATTTACATGCCAGGTATGCTAAACATTCGTATGCCCCCTCATGCTTTGGACACCATTCCAGAGAATACAGGTGCTGATGATGCTCGTTAAAAAAATAATTTGTTAATTAAATTTGTGACTGAACTCCTTGGGGGAGAATTGGATGTCTCTAGCTCTATTTTACCTGCTTTCTGCCATATATTTTATATAATAGCAGTCTCAGATGATGACTCAGCACATGTTCATTTTAAGAACACTTTCGCTGCATATTTGACAAAACGCAAAGAAGGTACCAATGTGAGATTTCTAATGATAGCTACGGCACTTGACTCAAGGTTTAAGAATCTGAAGTGCCTTCCAAAAACTGAGAGGGACAAGGTGTGGAGCATGCTTTCAGAAGTCCTAAAAGAGAAATAATCTAATGCGGAAACTACAGAACCCGAACCACCAAAAAATAAAATCAACCTTCTTCTGGTGGCATCTGACTCAGATGATGAAAATGAACATGTGTCAGTCCGCACTGCTTTGGCTTGTTATCAAGCAGAACCTGTCATCAGCATGGAGGCCTGTCTTCTGGAATGGTGGTTAAAGCATGAAGGGACATATGAATCTTAAGTGCATCTGGCATCTAAATATCTTGTGACACTGACTACAACAGTGCCATGAGAACACCTTTTCTCCCTTTCAGGTGACATTGTGAACAAGAAGTGGGCAGCATTATCTCCTGCAAAAGTAAACCAATGTGTTCGTCTGAGCGACTGTCTGAACAAGAAGTAGGACTGAGTAGACTTGTACGCTCTAAAGTTTTACATTGTTTTATTTTTCAAGGCAGGGGGGTTTTGTACATAATTCTGCATTTGTAAGTTCAACTTTCATGATAAATAGATTGCACTACAGTACTCGTATTAGGTGAATCGAAACATAAAATTTCTTTTGTTTTTTGCAGTGCAAATATTTGTAATAAAAATAAATATAAAGTGAGCATTGTACACTCTGTATTCTGTGTTATAATTGAAATATATATATTTGAAAAATGTAGAAAACATCCAAAGCTATTTAAATAAATGGCATTCTATTATTGTTTAACAGTGTGATTAATCGCGATTAACTGTGATTAATTTTTTTAATTGCCTGACAGCCCTAGAAATAACACTTTTTATCTGCACTGAAAGGTGAAACATAATCCAAAGATTTTGAATATTGTATCATTTTCAAAGGTGTGTAACTTGGACTACAACAACAGTGTGATCTGGTGCTCATGAAAATAAGAGCTTTGAAACCAGGAAACCAGTCTAGATCCTCTTTAGACTGACAAAGTATGGAGAAGCCTAATGCAAGCATTTTATTTCTGTTCTACCAGACCTGGATAGATCACCCTTGTGTGAACTGGGCTGATTTAGCCCAGTGCAGGTTCACAATTGATTGTCAAAGTGATGACATGTTTGTTGAAACTGCCAACTTCATTTATTTGTTAGGAGTGTTCCTCATGTTTGAGACAGATTGCTGAGGCACGGGGGAAGTGACAACCTGCAATGGCTCTTGTCTGATTGTATCACAGGTTGAAGAGGAAAGGCAGCACGTTTGTTTTCCCTTTGGGTTGTAATAGGTTGTGTTGGGTTTCCCATGTTGAAGTCCAGTATATCTATAAAGAGGACTACCTGACAATATGCAGTTACCTTTAATATTTTTCATACCTAATCCTGTCATTTCTCCAGTGGTATTGGTGAGCCACAGGATCTGTTTCCACCAAACTATATCAAATTCTCCAATATTTCAGAGACAGAAATAGATAATTGTCTCGACAGTTGTTTCACCTCCTTATCCCCTTGGCTCATCTTCTTCATGGTTCCCCCCCAACCCAGTTTTTCAATAGAGCTCTTCTGCTGGTGGGTGAGGAGAAGGTGTTCTCAGTGGCTCCCAGGGAGTAGTGAAGAAGAAATGGATAGAAGCTGGCTATGGGTTATAAGAGCGGTTCCTTTTAGCAAGCTTTACTTTGGTGTCATAGTAGCACACAGAAGGCTGACATCATGGCAGTGTAAAGGGAGACAGCAACTGGCCAGGCTCCTTGCTCCCACCTCACCAGGGACTGCAGTGGGTATGAGATGGTTCCAAGGCCACCCCATGCCATCTCTCTAGTCCCTCTGTTCTGCCCCTCTTTCCTTTGTGTGAGATCTCCGGGTCAGTCAGAGACCTAATTTCTTTGTTAACATTCTAGCCAGTGGCCTGCAGACCATGTTGTGCTGGTGGGTAGAAACTGGCACTCAGTAGAACATTTGATAATATACCAGGTAAATCACTACTCTTGGAAGAACTGTCTAAAGTGTGTTGCATTATCCTATACAATATAATAAAGTGTGAGGGACAATGTAAAAGGAAGTTCTCCAGTAACCCCATGTTTATAAAACTCAATCATCATCAGACATCTCTCTTTTAAGTTAAATAACAAGAGGAGAAAATGTGAAGCATTTGTTGTTGTCAGATATTAAACTAGTTTGTCCCATAATTTCATTGCTTATCAGGTACAATAGTATATTAGAACAATTAGTACAATAGTATATTAGTATATTCCTGCTGCTCTTCTACTGTTAGTTATTACAGAATGGTAAACAAAGATTTTTATTTTCCTGGTTTTGTACCCACAATAGCAGCCGGAATTACAGCATTCACACAGAAAAATGTGACCAGCCAATGTGATCACCAATGCAAATGGCAAATATTTCCTCTGCTCGGAGTTAGAAATTGACAAGGAATGTATTTCAAGATGCATATACATCTAGATTTGTTGATGACTATCAAAATGAATCAGATAGGAATGAAGATAAAGCTGGAATACAAGCCTGAACAAAAATGGAAAAGTAGAAATGTCTTGAGTTTTTATCATTTTGCCTGTTAACCCAAACTACATGTGCAAATATGTTCATACAGATATCTCTAGAATCCTATGAATCAGTATCACGGATACCAGAAGATATTACAGATGCAATACAGTTGCACACACTGGATGATTTGTGCGGTAACTAAAGATCTGAAAAGCTCTTGACCAACTGGATGTGTTTTCAAAACCAGGATACTTCCTTTCTGAGACTTGGCAGGAGAAATAATACATAGTGTGGAACCTCACTAATTTACACCATTGACTGGGAGTTCCATTGATAATTATTACATTTTATAAATTAGCACATATGTGAAGATATTTGATTAATAATATAAAATGAAAACCAAGGATGCTGCCTTACAAAATGTATTTTGTTGATTTAATTAATTTTAATTGAGTGTAAAGCTTCATAGAATACTAGTGAGTGTTCTGTAGTATATTTTGTAAAATAAAATCCTACCAATGTGAGAGTTCATCATTGCACTCTGCTGTCAAATCTTTGCTGAAAGGCAGAAAGAGAATTGTCCAGATTGCAGATTAGTGAAGAGAAAATTAACAAGGTTCTGCTACAAATCCATAATGAGATAAAGTTTTTATGTTGACAGAGATTATGGGAGTTAGGGTTTATGGAGTATTTTCCATACTAATCATGATATTTATCCAAACCCTTTAGCAACAGTGAATGTTTTGTATTTAAGTTTCTATTACATTTGACAATATGTTTACAAGGGGGAAAAACAGGATTGATGTCACGGTAGACCATATAGACCATCAAATGAAGAGAAAGAGGTGGGTGAGGCATTTGTAGAAAAAAAAATAACAACAATATGCAAAACACAAATCCTGGTAATAACGGGGGACTGTAATCACCCAGATATCTGTTGGAAAAGTAATATGGCAAAACACAAAATTTCCAACCAGTTTTCAGAATGTATTGTGGTTTGCAGTCAACTTTTTGTTTCAGAAAGTGGAAGAAGTAACTAAGTACATTTTAGACTTGATTGTGACTAACAGGGAGGAGTGGGTTATAAATCTAAACATGGAAGTCCATTTGGGTGACAGTGATCGTAAAATTATAGACTTCATGATTTTAAGGAAAGGAAGGAGTGAGAGAAGCAAACTAAAGACAATGGACTTCAAAAAAGCAGACTTAAACAACTCAGAGAACTGGTAGGTTAAGGTCCCATGGGAAGAAAATCTAAGGGGAAAATGAGTTCAGCAGAGCTGGGAGTTTCTCAAGGAGACAATATTAAAGCACAACAGAAAACTATCTTGATATGAAGATAAGAAGAATAGTAAGAGGCCAAAATGTCTCCATCAGGAGCTCACTGATAACCTACTTAAGCTGTCCAACCTCCTATCCTGGCTCCTGGTCACCCTCCCTTTCTGCTTCTCCCTTTTTGGCTTCTGCAATCCCCTCTCCTGCTGCTCAGAACCCAAGTCTTCACTTGTCTGCATTTCAGTGTGGTTGATTTCTCCAGGGCCATCCCTAGGGGACTGCAGGGCCCAGGGTGGAAGTGATGAATCCGTCACTTCCGGGACTGACTGCGCTGGCGAATCACACCGGCCCGCAGGGCCCCCCAAAGCACGGGGCCCGGAGTGATCGCTCTGATTCATCGTACCCAAGGAACGGCTCTGGTTTTCTCCTTCTCCTCACTCAGTGGACATAAGGGGAGCATTGAGAGCATTGGAGAGAGTCTTCTGGCTCTCAGTACTTGTGCCCAGTGCTGCAGTGGGCTCTGGCTGCTGGGAAGAGCAACTGAAGGGAAAGTCTTGCTCATCTCCAGTAGCCCTGAGCTGGCGCATACTCGGTCAGATGGAATCTGTGGAGAATTTCACCACCAAGCTCTAATAAATCTCTACTGAGCATCTGCAAAGTGAGATTTTTGCGGGGAGGGTCTTAGAATCATAGAATATCAGGGTTGGAAGGGACCTCAGGAGGTCATCTAGTCCAACCCCTTGCTCAGAGCAGGACCAATCCTCAACTAAATCATCCCAGCCAGGGCTTTGTCAAGCCTGACCTTAAAAATATCTAAGGAAGGAGATTCCACCACCTCCCTAGGTAACGCATTCCAGTGTTTCACCACCCTCCTAGTGAAAAAGTTTTTCCTAATATCCAACCTAAACCTCCTCCACTGCAACTTGAGACCATTACTCCTTGTTCTGTCATCAGCTACCACTGAGAACAGTCTAGATCCATCCTCTTTGGAACCCCCTTTTAGGTAGTTGAAAGCAGCTATCAAATCCCCCCTCATTCTTCTCTTCCGCAGACTAAGCAATCCCAGTTCCCTCAGCCTCTCCTCATAGGTCATGTGTTCCAGTCCCCTAATAATTTTTGTTGCCCTCCGCTGGACATTTTCCAATTTTTCCACATCCTTCTTGTAGTGTGGGGCCCAAAACTGGACACAGTACTCCAGATGAGGCCTCACCAATGTTGAAGAGAGGGGAACGATCACGTCCCTCGATCTGCTGGCAATGCCCCTACTTATACATCCCAAAATGCCATTGGCCTTCTTGGCAACAGGGGCACACTGTTGACTCATATCCAACTTCTCGTCCACTGTAACCCCTAGGTCCTTTTCTGCAGAACTGCTGCCGAGCCATTCGGTCCCTAGTCTGTAGCGGTGCATGGGATTCTTCCATCCTAAGTGCAGGACTCTGCACTTGTCCTTGTTGAACCTCATCAGATTTCTTTTGGCCCAATCCTCTAATTTGTCTAGGTCCCTCTGTATCCTATCCCTACCCTCCAGCGTATCTACCTCTCCTCTTAGTTTTGTGTCATCTGCAAACTTGCTGAGGGTGCAATCCACGCCATCCTCCAGATCATTTATGAAGATATTGAACAAAACAGGCCCGAGGACCGACCCTTGGGGCACTCCACTTGATACCCACTTGATACCGGCTGCCAACTAGACATGGAGCCATTGATCACTACCCATTGAGCCCGACAATCTAGCCAACTGTCTATCCACCTTATAGTCCATTCATCCAGCCCATACTTCTTTAACTTGAAGGGTCATTTTTCCCAGGGACAGCAAAAATCACATTACTAACACCAAAGTGACCTTGCCAAATTTCAAGACTGTACTTCAGTATAGAGGTGCTAGAGCTCAACAAAATGGTTGTAAGAATTTTTTTTTAATGGGCAAAACAACCTATTTTTTCTTCATCATGTTCTCAGAAATAGCTGCACTGTTTTAGCTGAAACATTCCAAAAAGATTTAGCCGGAGGCAGACAACCTGCATGGGAAATTTCAGTCTAAACAGTTAAAAATTGGCAAAGTTATAAGCTGCTGAAAAAAGGATCTTATTATGGAAAGTGTCAATCTACTTTAACTATAGGCAGCAGTATGAGCTTGGCCTATAACAAATATTGTTTAGGAATATGAAGCAATTCAATTGAATGTGCACTGAAGAGGCAAATTGATTCAAACTAGAAATGTATTTAAATTGCTTGGCTCCCGGATTAACTATGTTCATCTCTATGCCCCTTATAAACTTTTGTGTAATATTTGAAAACCACTGAAATTTTTAATAAAAAAAAACTAAAATGGGATTTAGCCCTAAAAACCTCTAAAATTACAGCATTGTTTCAGCTGACTTTTAATCTAAATTTAACAAAATGATTGAACCTCAAAAAATCAAAATGCATAAGTATAGTATATTACCAAGTTACGAGTCAAATACAGCATACAAATATTCTTTATCACACAGCTACATGTGTGTTTCATGGCAAATGCTTTGTTATTACATCATGATTGCTTTAATTATCCATAGGTTTACTAAGGCAAATGAACAAGAAATCGATATTTTGCGCACATATGCAATTATTGTAGCCCTAATTTTCCACCTATCATAGTTAGTGGCAAAATTCCCATTGACTTCAACAGTGCAGGATTAGGCTCCCTGCTAGCAATATTGCCCTTCTTAGTACCTACAGAGGCATGGATCAAATTATGTTATCTTGTCTACACTGGCACACTAAATCGGCACTGTTGCAATCTATCCAGTGGTGTCGATTTTGCGGGTCTGGTGAAAAGTGATAAGTCGATAGCAGAGCACTCTCCTGTTGACTTCAGTACTCCACCTCCCCGAGAGGCAAAAGCTAAGTTGGTGGGAGAGCATCTCCGGCCAACATAGCGCAGTGTAGACACCACGTTAGGTTGATGTAAGCTACGTTGCTTAGGGGGTGACTTTTTCACACCCCTGAGTGATGTAATTTACATCAACTTAAGCAGCAGTGTAGACCAGGCCTCAGGCACAGTTCCTACGCAGGGTTCCATCAAAACAACACGCTTGCATGGCTGTGCTCCTGCTGGCAAACCTGATGCTCAGCAAGGTACCTGCCACTCAGAGGAGTTCCCTCTAGTGCTGTTGACTGAGATGGGGAGGTGCTCCGGGTCTCCTCTTCTTTGGGCACTTTCAGTGGCACTGGCCTGGGTTGGGGAGGCAATCCAGGGCTCCCCTTTCCCTGACCACTTCTTGTGTTGTCTAGGCCTTCCCCTATTCCTGATACTTTTGATACCACAGCCCCGTGGGTGCTTCCCCTTTGCATAGCCACTTCCTGTGCTGTTTGTCTGAGGGGACAGGGAAGAGGTCCCAGGGCTTCCCTGTCACTCAATATCTAGTGGTATGTCAAGCTGGGGGTAAGGAGCTCAAAGTCTCCTCTGTTGTCCCTCTCTCAGCTGTCCTCCATCCTTCACTTTCTCTCTCCTTTCTCTCTTTCTTTGTTTCCCTCTTTATCTTTTGTGTATGCGCACACACACACACACACAGAGTGAAACTGAGGGAGAGGCTGTGGAAGGAGAACGTGTGTGGGAGAGTAGATGCAGTAATGAAGACGGGGTGTGGAATGACTGATGAGAGTGTGGAGTCAGTGCATGGAGAAGCAGGTGGAATAAGGAAGGGAATAAAATGAGGGGGATGGTATGGGAGTGGGAGAGACTGTGTTCAGAGGCTTGAGCTCAGGCGGTCATATTACACATTGCTCCCAACTGAAGTCCTTGGGAGTTGTGCCTCAGTAAAGGATTTGGCCCTATGTCATTAATAGTTGCCATATATGGTATATTGCAAAGGAATGCATATTGTTTTTCTTTGAAGATTAAAATGACACTGAAATAAGTACAGCTTAGTTAAAAGGGACAGATAAAACCCTGGTAACAGAATGATCCAGGAAACAATTCAGAACTGAAGAAATATAAAGGGATTACAGATCCTTGCAATGTCTGAAAATCCTTTCAGTCTGTGAAAAGGAACTTTTAATATGAAACAGCGTAGCCCTCCAGGTGAGAGGTGGAGTGCAGCGAAGCGTAGCCCTCCAGGTGAGAGGTGGAGTGCAGCGAAGCGTAGCCCTCCAGGTGAGAAGTGGAGTGCAGCGAAGCAGAAAGAGACTCTACAGGGAGAAGAAGAAGAATCTAGGGCATAGTATTTTTTTCTGTTTTAAAATTGTGTTCACTTAGCTTCCAAAAGACAGTCTGAGTGGTTAAATGGACGGAATAGCCGGCTTTCCAGATCATGGCTCAGTGAATTTCAGGAAACGTAACTTGAAATAAGGACAATAGACTGAGGAAATAAAATGCTAGTTAAAACTGAGTAAAATCAAATAGCCTGTGTTATGGGTTTAATTAGCGTTCTAATCTGTCAGTATTCTGAGAAAAGATGTCCTCAGTGTAATGGAACAGTTATGTGTTTTCCAAGTGGTACCTGCTTCATAATTGCCTCGTAAATGTATAGTAAATCGTAGTTGTTAATGGTTTCGCCTTCTGAAAGAAGTGTATTGAAAGGTGTGCCAGATTAGACAGTGGTTTGGAAGGCCACCTCTAGAGAGCAGGAGCCTTGTACACACTGCAGAATGCTACTTTACAAACTGAAATCACCACTGGAAAGTAAGTGCGACAGTACGTTTATAAACAGTGGTGCAAGTAAGCAGGTACGGTCAGGTATTCCGTACCATTAAGAAATTTATTGCTAGTATGCCATACCGGAAAGACACATTTTCAGAACCGCAGAGCTCTCCCAGGAACCGCAGTGGTGAAAGGCGCAGAACTGTAAGGCTGCCGGGTGGTCCCATGCTGGCAGCTCCTCCAGCGCAGCTGTACCGCCCCAGCCCTTCCACGCAGCTGTCTCCTGTCTTGGGTCTGTACAGCCCGCCGGAGGACTGGGCTGGGGACAATACAGCCGCGCCAGAGGAGCTGCTGGCATGGGGCCGCCTGGTGGCCCCAGGTTCTGCTCCTTTCACCACTGGGGTTCCCGGGAGAGCCCTGCGCTTCAGAAATCGGTATCCAGCACAGCGGGAGGACAGAGCCCCCCCAGATAACGTGGGATGGGGAGGGGACAGGGAGAGCGCCAGGGCACCAGGCTGGGGGTGGGGTGGGGTGGGGAGGAGTCATGTGAGGGGTCATGCTAGGGCTTTGGCCCCAGACCCCTGCAAGTCTAATGCCAGCCCTGGTGATCCCATTAAAATGGGGTCGCAACCCACTTCATGGTCCTGACCCACAGTTTGAGAACTGCTGTTCTAATCCTTCTCACGCCATGCAGAATGCATTGCAAGCTCTACACCCTAAAGCCATCAGTCTTTTACACATGCATTTTCCTCATCTGCACGTTTTTGTGTGGATGGTAAATATTTAGCTACAAATGTGAAAAGTGGATATGAACTGTAGATAAAGTAAATGGCAGCTAGGAGTGAATGTAGACATTAAACCTTTTTATTAAGAAAGTCTAAATCATAGGGAAAGTTATTAAAATGCCAATTAGTGCTAAGATAATTAATAAACTACACTGGTGACAGGAGGCTTTGCAGTCAGAGGCATGTGCATTAAAAGGATACTTCATTGTTCAAGAGCAATAATTAACTTCCACAGACAACTCCCTGTTCTACAATACATTGTAAACATACAGGGCCAGAGCTTCTGCTGGTATAAATTGATCGAGTCAATAGAACTACACCAGTCTACATCAGATGAGGGTCCGGTCCACTGTATATAGTAAACATGCACTACACAGTGCAAGCTTATCATTGCCCTTCCTCACCGAAAGGTGAAAACACCAAAAAAGGACATTTACAAATGAAATTTTAAATAGAAAATGGGGGAGATTCATCTTTGGTACAGTTGACATTATGGTTCAGTTACACCAGGCATGAATAATGGTGTAGAACAGTGGTGGGCAATCTGCGGCACACGGGCCGCACGTGGCCTGTCAGGGTAATCCGCTGGCGGGCCGTGAGAGAGTTTGCTTACGTTTACCATCTGCAAGCACGGCTGCCCGTTCCTGGCCTATGGGAGCTCCGGGCGGCCGTGCCTATGGATGGTCAATATAAACAAACGGTCTTGCGGCCGGCCAGCGGATTACCCTGACGGGCCGCAGGTTGCCCACCACTGGTGTAGAATATGGCATGAATTTGGCTCAGTGTATTGGATAACCAGTCTAAGTGTTCCAAATGAACTAAAAGCATGAAATAGCTGAATTGCTATCAAAATCATGTAAAAATCCATTAAAAACAGCCATTGTTCCTAGGAATTGGGGGATACAATAAAACTGGTTAATTGGGTAACACAAAGACTGAATAAGATGTAATCTAGATGAGAACAAGGTAATGAACAGTGGGAGAGATCATTTAAAAACTCCATCCATGTATATGGGATATTTAAGTTACAACCTATTTTTGTCTTTTGCCTTCCAATTACATGTACATCAACATATGCCTTCATAGCAACACTTGTCTTACTCTCATATGTGTCTCAGTACATCTCTCATTTGTCCATCCACCCTGAATACTTACCTTGCAGTTATACTGTTGTCACTTCGTTTCTGAGGATACATTGTCTTGCCCTGTTTTGTGAGCTAATGCTTTCTTTTGCATGCAGATGTTGACAGCTCTCTGTTTTTTTGCCTCTTCCCTCCCCCCCACCTTTCTTTCTGTAGGAATGGGAGAATGTGCAACCTATTTCTTATGCCTGATGAATAAGAATAGTCATAATCTACAAATTTGTTTTGTTTTGGTAAGGGCCTGGTTCTGCAACCCATGGTTATGTCATTCCCAATGAGTAAGCAGTATTCAACATTAGGGCTGGCCAGAAAACAGAAATTCCATTTCACAAAAAATGTCAAGGTTTCAAAATGTGAAACAAAGCGGAGACCTTCTGAAATTTTTCATGAAAAAAAATTGAGAGAAAGACCCCCCTCAAGTATAGCCAATAGTCCTTTGATTAAGGCACTTGCTTGGGATGTAGGACACCCCGGTTCAAGTCCCTGAAACAGAGAAAGGACTTGAACTTGGGTCTCCCACATCCCAGGTGAGTGCCCTTACCACTGTGTGCTATTAGTCTGGGGTGGCATGCTCTCCTATCCATTCCATCTTATAGCAACAAAATGTTAGTCAAAACATTCCTATTTTGATGAAATGGCATTTTTCTGTGGAAAAGAATTTAGTTGAAATTTTTTTGACCAGGAAAGGGTTGCACAAAATAGTTTTCAAACATCCAGTAACAAATCCTTCAAGTTGAAATGTACAGAATCATATCCTCTGGAGATTTCAGTTTGGGTAAACAGGAAGCTTGTTGCTCATTGGTCTTTTATGAACAGCTGTTTCTTAAATTTCCAATAAATGCTAAATCTGAGGTGAGGAAAGAGCTGATAAGTAACAGTACTCTCTTCTACTCCCTGTTCCAGCAGTCACCCATTAATTGGGACCAGACCTCTCAATTTGCAATGGACTCCAGTCTAGACAGATACAATCCACTTATTTATTTAGTGTATGTAATCCAGTCAAGCGAAGTCACAGTGTTTTTATCAACAACGTTCAAGGCACGAAGACTTCCAGAGAGATGAGTCATTTTTCAGTCCTCAACGTGTGTCATGGTTTGTGGCTGCCCACATTGACATAGTGGACTGTGTATAAAATGCTACCGAAATTCTGCTGCAGCACAAATTCCATGTCTGGTACGAAACCGGTTGAGATGGCACCATTACCTTTGTGGTAAATCAAACCCAGGTTGACACTGAGTGGGGTCCGAGACAAGATAATTATTTGTCACTATCTCTGCAGACCACGAAGCTCACCATGTATCCTCTACTGTAAATTCCTCACCCGGTAAGCTTATCCACAATGGGCACCATGAGGGCAGACAACTATATGGTGGATTAAACAAGTCTTTAATTAACTGTAGATGTGGCATATCACACAATTTTGTCATGAGATTTCCTATGTTTTCCTCTCTGCGAACACTGGGTGGAGCAATATTGCAGAGAACCAGTAACCATGGTAGAGGAATAGATTTATGTGTGCCTGAAATAATACACATGGTGGAATTAAGTTGTGCGTCGATCATCCTTGTGTAAGACAAGCAAGCCCATACTGGAGCGCAGTACTCTGCTGCTGCATAACAGAGTGCAAAGGCTGAAGTGTGTATCGTTTGGATGTTAGCATCCCAGGTAGTTCCGGCCAGTATTCTGAGCAGATTGTTGTGCATTTTGACCTTAGTTGCTGTCTTTGTAAGATTATCATAGTAGGTGAGAGCTCTATCCAACGTGATGCCTAGATAAACCAGGTGTGAATCATGCTTTATTCGCTGACCATTGAGAACTATATTCAGCTGTCTGCCTGCTTGGGCATGAGGTAAGTGGAAAACACTCAAAACAGTTTTACTTTCACTTGGTATCAGATGCCACCAATGACGATAATCGGCCATAGCCACCATATCTGCATTCAAAACACTCTCAAATATGTCAAAGGAGTGTAACTGAGTGCCGAGGCATATGTCATATGTATAAACAAACTTGTGAGACCTGATATATAGTAGGTCATTCGAATGTAAAATGAATAATGTTGGAGATAATACTGATCCTTGCGGTAGGCCATTCTTTTAGCGCCTCCAAGCACTTGTTCTGTCACCAGTGTGCACACAGAAATGGTGATTTCTCAAAAACAAAGCCATTGCACATATAAACCAACTTGGTGTAGTTTTAGACAATTTCACCAAAAGGCCTATGTGCCAAACTGTATCGTATGCCATGGTCTGGTCAAGAAAAACTGAACCAGTCTTCAACTAATGTTGGAATCCCTTTTCGATGAAATTTGTAAGTGCCAGCACTTGATCACATGTACTATGACCCTGGCAAAAACCAGCTTGCTCTGGTACCAGCATGCCTTCTACAGATGGTGACATTCTTTGAGAAATCAGACGCTCAAGCATCTTAAAGAAGATGCTTGGGAGTGAAATTGATCTGTAGTTCAAAGGCAAGTGTGGATCTTTTGCAGGTTTCAGCAAGGCGATGACCTTTGCTTGGTGCCAGATTCTAGGCAGTCTGGATTCCCGCAGAAATGTTGAAAAACCGAACAAGCTATTCCTGAGCAAGGGTACCCAGATGTTTCATTAATTCAGGTGGAATTCTATCATACCTGGGAGCTGTACCTGTTTTTAAATCATTCAGCACTTTATCCAATTCCAGATTAGTGAATGCTCCATTTTACTGTCAACTAGATTAATCCTTAGGAAACGCCGCCACTCATCATGTACCTGTCGTTTGACAACTCTGTCAACAGGAGCTTTGGCGACCTTCAACAGATGACTGGCAATCTGATTTGGAGTAACTGCCAGCCTGCTTTGTGCCCATGGAAGTTGAGCCACAGCTAGTCGGTGAATTAAGCTCCAGCTTTTCTGGCTTGACCACGTAAAATCAAGCACTACTGTCACTTCCTCTCATCGAGCCCAATGAGCGGCATCCAATGATTCTATAAGATGGTCTGCAATCTCCGGATCACCTGAGTCCTCATTCTGCCTCAGCAAGTCTACACAATCCCTCATTCAAACATGGAATGTATCCAGGTTGGAAGCCACGTGGAATTGTTGCACTTGCAACTTTAAAAATGGCACAATAGAAATGACTATTTGCATCTTCCATGGAGATGATGTTTAATGGGATGGTTACGATGCTCTGTTCTAAGTACTATCTATAGGAGCCCCAGTCTGCCTTCCAGAAGTTCCATCTAGGCTTCGGTATGCCCCTTATAATCGGAAGACGCATTCCTATCTGACAGGTTTCAGAGTAGCAGCCGTGTTAGTCTGTATTCGCAAAAAGAAAAGGAGTACTTGTGGCACCTTAGAGACTAACCAATTTATTTGAGCATAAGCTTCCTATCTGAGTCAACGATGGACGATATTGGCTATGTGGAAAATCATTAAGTACAGTACATGCCGCTAGCTGCAGGTGATTGGCAAACTATATGACCCAGCACAGGTCTGGGTAGTAGTCCCTAGTCCAACATGCTGAATGGAAGGTATCACACTGCTTAGGGTCATGGACCAGTGCAAGATCATGATTTGTTGCCCACTCCAACTGAACTGAAGCAGAAGAAAGTCTTAGTTAGAACAAGAGCTCTGTTTAGAGATAAACACTAATTAACAGGGGCTGGTGCTCATGTGAATAAGGGATGTCAGAGTGGTCCTCATGTCCCTGCAAAGTATAACAAACTATTTATCCAGGGAGAAAGCAGCAACTATAGTAACGGCACGACTTCCATTACTCTTTCAACAAGAATGAGAGGCCTAAGTAAAACATTTCTTGTACACATGGCTATATGTGAGGTTGCAACACGCAGTTCCACCACTAAGGACAGAACGTAATTACATGTTGTATCCTATAATGAGGGAGATCTTTGTTTAGTCCTCACTTTACCTCCATTGTGCGCCAGTTGCCACCTGACTTTTTGTTTAGTAATGTTATTTAATGACTTCAAAAATGGAGAAGTATTAAACTGAGCTTATAGACATTTTTAATATTATGACTAATAAAAGAAATCCACACCATTTGCATCCTTCCCTCTGGCTATTTTTGCTTTTGCCCTCCATTTTGCATTTTTGCTGCATATTCTAATTCCATATTTGGTCATTAGACAGTTGATATAATACAGATGCCTATTTCAGGC
The DNA here is from genome assembly GCF_015237465.2 of Chelonia mydas. Lineage (NCBI taxonomy): Eukaryota > Metazoa > Chordata > Testudines > Cheloniidae > Chelonia > Chelonia mydas. Next base: position 228,194,232 of record NC_057850.1, read on the forward strand.
TTCTTTCCTACTCCTTGCTCCTACTGCTTCATCTCTTGAGTTTCATAGCCAAGTTTTACATTAAAAACTATTTATTAGAATTGGTTAGTACATATTGAAATAAATGATTGCTCAGTTGTAACAGATTCTTATAGAATCCAACAGGTTGCGTGTAAACCCTCATAACCATTTGCAACACCTTCTTTTGATGTGCTTATAAATGTCTAAAACATGCTCATACCATCTAGTAACCCTTTATAAACTATTTGTAAATATAACGTTAATATAAAGTGTGACCGATTTCATTTAGTGAAATACCACTTTAGTACTTCGTGGGCAGAAGTGAAAGTAAGCCGGTGCGCCCCGGTACGGCATACCGGCAAGACCCGGTGTGCCGTACCGGGGTGGATCAACTTCCCCAGGTGCAATTTAAAGGGCCTGCGGCTCCCAGCAGCGGCTGGAGCCCCCGGCCCTTTAAACTGCTGCCAGAACCCTGCTGCTGGAGCCTTGGGGTAGCGGCAGCGGGGCTGTGGTGGAGATTTAAAGAGACCGGGGCGGTAGCGGCGGCCAAGCCCTGGGCCCTTTAAATCATCCCCGGAGCCCCGCCGCCGCTTCCCCAGGGCTCCGGCGGTCTCCAGGAACGATTTAAAGGGCCCAGGGCGGTAGTGGCAGCCGGAGCCCCGTCCCCGGAGCCCTGCTGCCGGAGCCCTGGGGAAGCGGTGGCGGGGCTCTGGGGATGATTTAAAGGGCCCAAGGCTCGGCCGCCACTACTGCCCCGGGCCCTTTAAACCACTGCCAGAGGTCCCAGCTGCCGCTGTTACCCCGGGGAGGGGGAAGAAGGCACTTGCTGGTACAGGGTGGGCCAGGGCTGGCTCTGACCCCGCCAGCCCTGCCCCTTCTGCCTGAGGTCCAACCCCTCCCGGGGGCCAAAGCCGGCCCCAGCCCAGCCTCGTACCGGTAAGGCCCTAGATTTACTTTCACCCCTGTTCGTGGGTCAACATATACCTCACTGCTTCTGTTAAAGATGTCACCATCCCTTATTTTTTAAAAATAACCCACTACAGTGCTAGTCCAAAACCCTACACCTTACAGTATTTTAATGCAGTTTTACAAAGTCTGCTGTAGCATATCAGTGATATAACATTGCTACACTGCAGAACATTTCTGAGCAGATTTGCAATATACCAGTATAGTCCTTTAGCTTTCACCCATGCACTCCTCTACTCCATTCTCTGAATGTTTCATTCCTGAGTGAGTCAAATATAAATCCTCATTTCAAACCTGGCAGATTTATCATTAAAAGTTGTGTCGCACAAGCTGGCTAGGATAGTGCATGATCAACAATGTTAATCATGCCTGGGGTTGTAGCTTCCTATGCGGTCTTTTGTGTGACCACTATTTAGATGATAGTTGAAGCAGCAGTGTTCATTTTCTCTTGTTGAATTAGTTTCAGCACCCCAAAAGTGTGTCCCACGCTCCTACCTGGTTTTAAAAAAAACCTCATTTATTTATATATGTACTATCCATCAGTATAATACAGATATTAAAATATCACTGTCTTAATTTTATACTCAGAATCACAATATGTTGCCCAATGCCCACGTACAAAAAAGCGCAGCAAAATTTGGTAACATCTGCCGATTTTCTTTGTAAATTGCAGTGTTAGCCTGAAATTAATTTTATAAACCTGATTTTCTTCCTCAAGCACAACTTCTACGTGATCTATTTAAGATATGTAATTGGTGCTTTGGATAATAAATTGTTTCTCAACCAGACTATTTTGTTTGTTATTGTTAATTAAATTATTATAATATTGGGCTTAGCTAGTATATACACTCTTATTTTACCTTGCATTCTAAAAGCTATTCCCATTTGTGTGGTATACCAGATGTCATGCTAATTATTTTCTGTAGTCAGAAATGCCACCTCTGTGCTAAATCAAAAGCATTGATAGAAACATTTTACATTAAATAATGGAAATGTCTGCTGTGCTCCAGTATACGCATACTTTGAATTCCATTGTTGGCATTAAAGTCACAGTATAAGTGGCTGCTTAGAAAGAGTGATATTGCCTGCATATGTGAAAACTAAATGCACAGAACTTCTTTCGACTTAGAATCAAATTCTGCCATCATTTATACCCATGCAAGCCCACTGAAATTGACCTTTGCTAATTGAAGTGTGGCTTATTCCATTTCACTTGCTTCTTGGGATATTTTAAGAGATTACAGTGCATCTGGAAACATAGTTAAAGTATTCTTTTGATTACAGCTCTGTAAATATAGAGTAACTACAATGCCTTCTTTAGAGTTATTCCAGATATACAGGTTCCTTTTTTCAATAAAGGTATCTTCAGAACGTGGAGTTTTAAACTTCTTCTCTTTCCATGCACTTAGCTATATTTATTGGAACTCTCAGTGTTCCACTTACCCTTGAAACTTATCACTTTCTCCTTGTATCAGTAACAGATTTGGGGTTTTTCTCACTTAGTTTGGTTGTTCAGGAGAAAGAGAAATGAGAGCCCTAGGTGTAATATTCAGGAATTTGCTCATTCCTTGGCAGCTAGCACTGAGATTTTTCTGTCCTACAGTACTGTTAATATCTGTTTATCGAGGATGACACTGGACTGAAAGACAGAATTTGTGCAAATAGCAGGGGCAATATGTTCTGGTGGCACATCTCTCAAACTCTGCTGGGTCAATGAGAAATTTCTGTAGACCCTTAGAGGAGCCAATGAATTAGCTGTACCAACCTTAGTTTATTACAGGATTATCTCTTTTTTTAATTGTATTTGAAGTTAATACTAAGTTAGAACTATACATTTTTTGTGCTGTGGTTCTAGATTTAAGAGAAGAATGTATTTAAAAAGAGAGCACCCAAATGAACACCAAATGTATTTGAAATAGTTCTAAGATTGCTATTTAGCTTGTTAAGGTTTGCTTGAATTTAATCGAACCAGAAGTTGTGTGCCATGTACTCAGTCAAGACTTTGGGAGAAAAAAAATTCAGTGGATCTTTCCTAGTTTGGGGATATTAATGAGATATAGTAATAGACTTCACTGGCGGTGTAGCCAATGAAGTGGTAGTGAAATGAAACTAGTACCCAATTTGTCCAGGCAGTCAGTATCGGAGACATGGGAGTGCTGTACTGCTGTACTACTTTACATTCATTTGAGAAGCCCAAAAATAGACCCAGTCAAAAAAATCACAAAAGATGTACCATGGGTCCCCAAAGAGACACTTTTTAAAATCCCAAATCAAACTGTTATTTGTTCCATTTTTAATGGTAATTATTGTTGTTTTTTTGTTGGGGGACATCAAAGAGAAAGAGTAATACAAGTGTGCTACATATTAGCAGTTGTGAGAAGATACGTAACTTTTGGTCAGCAAATATATGGACTTAGGGCTGGGTAAACCACTCACATTAAAACAAGAACCACTCAAAGCTTTGCTCAAAACTCACTGATTCTTTTATTGAGGCTCAAAGAAGTTCACATAATGCTGAATTCATTTTCACTTTCTCAAGCCGTTGCACTTCCTGGTTGCATACAAGACCCAAAATAGAATCAGTAGATCTAAAATACTAGGAGAATAATTTCTGACTTAACTCAGAACCTATTTCAGATATGGTTGCAAACTTCCAAACTGTTGCATATTTATCAAAACCAGATTGGTAGCTGTTTTTGCCAATCATTACTTGTGATGTTACCAATTAAATGAAACAGGTGCCCATTATGTAGATAGAATTTTCAAAAAGAAAAATAAAGTAAAATGAAAAATCATCTGTATTTTTTACTGTAAGTTTTCTTTTTTGGGGATGGTCAGTAATATTTTTAACACAGTATCAAAAATAAGCATGAAAGTATAAAGATGGAAGGAGCATGTATATTATGTATATAAGTTTTCCATTAGCTCATGCAGATGAATTAATTCCAGAGATAGACAGCCACAGTTTTACTTTTTCTCTTTTCTTGTGTTAATAGTGTATGAACTTGCTTCTAATTGAGCATAAGATGTTCTTGGGCAGAGCTACCAAGCACGGTAATGTTTGAATGAGATAATATACTTTTTTGAGAGAGAGAGAGAGAGAGAGAGACAGTATTGTTACTTGATTAGTAACCGTGGCAGTGTATCCTTAACAATTCTTTTCCTCTTTCTCCTGTCTTACATTTCCTGTGTTAGGGCTCAATTTTCCATCAGTTGAAGTCAATAGGAGCTTTGTCACTGATTCCAATGGGAAGAAAACTGAAAATGATAAGGTTGTTTAGGTACCTACATGGTATGCTGGTTGTTTGCTGATCTAACAGATGAGCCTGTAGCTAGGAGTTATGATGTGGTGAAATGTGATGAAGGCATGTTTCTAATATAACTAACCTGAATTCAGAAAACGACATTATGTATATGAGCATATATATAATTTAGGGTGGTAAATATAGAGGGATGTCATGAGCGAAATACTAGTCACAAAATTCAGCAAACCCAACGCAACATAGACATCATCATGTCTTGATACTGGCCCAGAAGAGCCATGTTCCAGGAGTTGATCCTGGCAGTGCATGTGGCAAGACAGGGCTGGCCTCTTCCAGCCCAGCTCTCGAGAAGGACATCCCAGAAGAGAAGAGATGAAAGAAACAGGCTGTTCTAATAACCACACCCCTGAGATAGATCCCTGGAATGTGGGATTTTCTGGGCTGATATGAAAGATGATGTTTGTGTCACAAACAAAATTGTGTCACAGTAAAACATTGACTGAAATACAAACTCTTGAGTGTGAGGTTCAGTTCAGTCCCTTCATACAGAGTTGGTTTGAACTGGCCCTGAGCATTCATCCATCCCTATTTTGTTTCTTTCATCACCTATTTCGTACTTATTAAGGAGAAATGTGTCATTGGTTGTAATTACCAAGTCCTTAGGCTCCTCAAAAGAGACTCATAATGTCTATAAAACATAGGCACAACAGAATTAAAGTGAGTGGAGGGTGTACTTTAGCCCAGAAGAAATCATTCAAGCTGAGTTAGTTGAAATAGAATATTCATATTAAAAAGGCTTATAGACTCTTAACTGAAGTGGCACTTGTAGCTTCCTTTATAACAGGAACCTGAGATAAAAATCAAAAATTTATTACAAATAATGTCAAGCTTCTAAGATATCACGTTGAAAAACAGACAAGAAATTGCTAAAGGTTGGTTTTAACACTTGTAAACTAAAATAGTAGGAAAACATGGAAGCAAAAGTTCCTGGTCTAATGACACATTGTGTAAAAATTAAATGTTTGAAGTTAAATGTTAAATATTAATGTCAATTTTAAAATATCTGAAAGTATATGAATACTTGTGAATGAATGTATATATTTATGATATATTGTCTATATGTATATATATTTATATATATACACACATATAGAACATGCTATCTAACTTCAGATTCCCTTTATATTTCATCTATAAAACTAATAGCAAATTATTTCTTTTTGTTCTTCTCACAGCTGAATTTTTATTCCTCTTGTGGGGTGTTTATCTCTGCTATGCAGTGCGGACAGTCCCATCAGCATTTCATGAGCCACGTTATATGACTGTTGCAGTTCACAATGAGCTCATTATCTCTGCTATATTCCATACAATTAGGCAAGTGATCTGTAGATCTAGTATTTAACTGTTTCTCTTTCAGGTTTCCTATGGTGCAATTTAAAATGGGTAAACTGGATAGGATGCAAAACGGAAGGACCTCGTAAATATTTTAATCTGCAAATTTAAACGTTATTAAATCTAATGTTCTCATAGGACTGGAAAAATATGTGTAATCAACTTATTAATCATGTGATTTGTTTTTTTAGTATGGCTAGTTTACATGCTCTTTATGTCAATTGGATCAAAAGTTAATATATATAACAAATTAGATTTAGCAGAACTACTGTCCATTTTAATTCATTTACACAGCACACACTGGTTTGTATCTCCCCCAAACTGGCAATTAAGTACGGTATATTAGTTTATGTGAATTCTTCCAGATCAGCAAGTGAAAATCCTTGGTTTAAGATAATTACATTGGTTTGTGCATGAAGCATAGTGGTTTATATGCTGGATATAAAATAAAGCAATAATAATATACTGTTTATGTATGTAATACTATAACAAATATGTATGGAAATTCATGTTTTATAAGGATTATAATGTACCCTGAATTTAATTGTGGGAAATTATAGTAATGGTAACAAAAAATTAGGGGGTCTTTGCTACAGCTGTGGGAAAATGATCAAATTTGGTTTTGCAAAATTTTCACTGCAGAAATAAAATTGTTCTGGAAAATCCAAAATATTGGGATACTCTACAAATTGTCTCACACTATGAGATTCTTATGTCTTTTGTTAAAAGAAAAGGAGTACTAGTGGCATCTTAGAGACTAACCAATTTATTTGAGCATAAGCTTTCGTGAGCTACAGCTCACTTCACCGGATGCATTCCAATGTAGCTCACGAAAGCTTATGCTCAAATAAATTGGTTAGTCTCTAAGGTGCCACTAGTACTCCTTTTCTTTTTGCGAATACAGACTAACACGGCTGCTACTCTGAAACCTGTCATTATGTCTTTTGTTGTCTCCTTTCGCTTACCTTCTCCTTTTGTCTCCTGGACAGCCACATCCACTCCTAAGGTCTCTTATCATCTCTGTGTTGACCACTCTCAAATCTACCTCTTCCCCTTTCGTCAGGCTCATGTCTCTTGCTGCCTTTCTTATGTCTTCCTAGATGAGTCACAGTTGCCTCAAACCAAACGCAGAAAAAACAGAACTTCTCATCTTTCCTTCTAAACTTTCTTCCCTCCCCATTTCCTTCATCACAGCTGTGACAACTCTACCATGCCACTCAAGCTTGCAACATTGGAGTTTTTGAGAATTTCCCTCTGTTCTATATGTCTGATTTTATTTCCTTTCTGATCAGCTCAACTTTTCAAAAAATCAGTAGATTTTCAGACTCTTTTATTATCATTCTTATAGTCCTTGCAATGGCCAGAGAAGCTGTCATTTTCTGAACATGCAGTTCTGGAGACATCTCCCGCCTGTCACTGACTGGAATAGCTACTTCTCTCAGTGTAAATATAGCATAGTCAGAATAAGGAAGTGGAAAGAATCATATAAATGTGAGATGGAAGTGGCCAGTAGGGCATATTCTCTATCCCTGCTGCTGAAGAATTATTCCCTTCAGCACAAGATCTAGTGTTTTTTCTTCCTTGCTGTTTGTCATAGTTGCCCTGTGCCTCTCTTACTGTTGGATGTATTGGCATTCTGTTGAAATAAGAGATCATACATCATAATTAAATAGGGATGAATGAACTGGTTTGGAAAATGTAAGACCCCTTCTAAAATTTTGAACATTCCCAGAACCCAATATAAACTAAATCTTCTTGCAATGTTTTGTGCATTTATTTTCCCATCCTCTTTCATTTTTATCCTCCTCCTTCTCCCTAAACTCTGGGTGTAACCCAAACAGCCAAAATCCAAGAAGCATTTTCACAGAGTATGTGTGAAAAGTTGGATGCACTGGATGTCTTGCAGCATAACCTATTCTGATGAGATAAACACCATAATATTTGACAGTTCCAGCAGCTTAAGATAGCTTGAGTAAAGTTCAGATGAGCATCCAAATCAAACCCTGATCTTTTTGACATTTGCCAGTCATTTACATATCAGGTATCAGTCCCTTTTCAAACCCACAATACCCTAGACCACCTCTACATTTGTGTACAGGAATCCCTCTTTTTAAATAGATTTTTATTTAATTAGCATATAAAGATGACAGAGTGAGTCCCTCCTTTCCCATCCATCAGTATTAGCAACAGGACTAGTGGTGGACTGCAACTACTTTGCAGGCAGCAGAAGTGAAACCATGAGGGACCCATGCTGTGGCAAGCTGGGAATGGGCAACAGGAGGTGTATCACTCGATAATTACACGTTCTGTTCATTCCCTCTGGATCACTTGACATTGGCCACTGTTGGAAGACAGGATACTGGGCTAAATGGACCTTTTGTCTGACTCAGTATGGCTGTTCTTATGTTCAATTCTCCCACCCATGTATATGATACAGTTTGTTAATGGATACATTGGTGACACGAATCATGGCACATGAGTAAAATGGAGTTACTGTGTGGCAGGTCATGGTATTTTGTGATGTAGTTCAAGTTAATTAATGCCATGCTTATGTAATGTGTTTAGTCAACATCAAGACACATAAACCTCCTTATAACCATGTGTCATGTGTCAAGCTTGAGTGAAAACTGTCTGTGTAGGAGATGGAACTTCTCAACAACTGGCCACCAATCTGGGTGAGATGGGTTGAGATCAGAACAACCATGAGTCTTTGCATCTTCACAGCAAAATACAAAATCCACTTCTTTGGGCTTGCCTTCCCAAAATAACACCACAGACCACAGTCCAGTCTCTGAAAATTGGAGGAAACAGAGAAATATATGACTGTGTATGCACGGTAATTAGGGGAAGCACTCAAATACCACAGAGATGCATGCCATATAAGAACTTAGGTATATATAGCTAGAGCTGGAACAATAAAATGGTGATAAAATCAGACAACTGTAGAGAAGCAAAATCTCCACCCCTAAGGACAGAATGAATTCTGCTGGGAATTTTACGCCAAGGTGGTTCAGTTAGGTTACGAGTGGCGCTACCTCCGAAAAGCTTCTACGTTCTTCATCTTCAGACAAGTAATATTAAATTCAAAGTGTGAAATGCTTTTTCTGGCTTTCGGCCGTATCAATGGAAATTAAAGAAATTGCTTCCAATCTCATATTTTCTTCCAGTCTGATATTTACAAACACACTACCTTATTGAACAGCATAAGTAAAGGACAGACACATCAGCCCCAATCATACACAGCAGATGGCTAGGGATAGAGGGAGCTCAATCCCCTCCCCCAAATCTCAGCCCAGGTTACCAACTGCCCTTTGAATACATGTTCAGCTTGAGGCAAAGCCTTGACTTGTACCATGAGATGCTGTGGTAGGCTCCTCCTAGCAGCAAGAGCCAATGAGCTGGAGAGGGGAGATAGGCCCAGGCCAGCCTCATGGGACAGGACAGAGCCACTAATACTCAGGATGAGTGTGGGGCCAGTCGGGTTTGCTCTTCAATCCCCAGGGTCGCCAGACAGGAGCTGCCACTGCCTGAGGTGAGTGTGGGGCTGGGTGGGCTTGCTCTCTAGGTGCACTCCACCCCCGCTTCCTCTCTGCACCAGGCTTGGGTAGAGCGAGGCCTGGCCCCGCAGGACAGGAGCTGCTGTTTCCAGCATGCCTTCTGCTTGATCTGTGGGTGACAGAATACATCAGTCTCTGTGACCCATACAGGCTTTGGCTTCTTGCTAAGAATGCCAGTTAGTGCCCTTGAAATGTCCCTTTATTTTTTGTGTTGAGCTGCAGTGCTTTGGAACAATACTCTACGTATTTTCACAAGGAATGGGCAGTAGTGGATGTTCTAAAAATGCTATAGTTACATCTGCCAGGCCATTGAACAGCCATCTGACTAGAACACCACGTCATGGGGCACTCGTGGCCCCACCCCGGTACCTCTGCCCCTGCACTCTGACCCCAATGTCCTTTTGCAGTGTTGGTGGTAGGGGCCCTCTCTCCCCTCCCAGAGAGGCTGTGGCAGTTGGCATATGGCTTTCTTGTCCTCCCAGGAATGGTAGCAGGGGCTCCGTTTTCTTAGAGAGCAGAAGGGATCTGCTCTCTCTCACAGAGAGGCAGGCGTGGCAGCACTGTGGGGACCCTAGTACTTATACTGGAGGCCACTGACTAATCAAGGTGGGCTTGCTGTCATACCTCCCACCCGATTGCTATCAAGTTTTACTCAGTCTCTGCCTATTGCCCGAATATAATTTTTTTTAAGTAACTTGTACTAATTTTATATGAAAAATATGAGAACTGGTTAACATTTTTCCATCAAAACCATTTAAAAGTAAAATTGGGTTTTTGATCAAATGAAATTTTTGATTAAAAATGTCAACATTTTCCATGAAAAAATTGTCTTTTCATTGACAACTGAAATATTTCCCCCAACTATATTGAAGAAGAGAGATGATTCATCATGGGAGATATAGTCCAACCAAGGAGCCTCGCGTCCTGTAGAGAATGGTGGTATGAGGCAGCCAAACTACAACTCCCAAAAGGCTTTGCAGCAGCATTTCCCAAACAACATTTTTTTGTTTTTAAATTTTTGCTGAAAATTGAAATTTTTTGTGGAAAATTTAGATGAAAATGACACTTTTGTTTGTTGAACTTTTCCATGGAAAATCCCCCATGTTTTGACCAGCTCTAATATATAACCAAATGATGACTACAATTAGTGACCCCTCATATTTCTGGATAACACAAAGTCCAACTGAGTTTTAGAAAAAAAATCTTCCAAAATATAAGTGTGGCAACTTCTGTTTAAGGAAGAGTCTGTTATATTTTATTGTATGCATGAACCAGGATGCTTACAAGTAATAAACAAGAAATTATGTGTATATTATTATAGCATATAAACGAATGTTTCATGCCAGATCAGTGATATTAATAAAAGTATATGGTTCTTATAAAATGTATATTAAGTTGAAAGAGGTTGCAAACATCAATTCTATTTGAATTATTTTTTTAAACCTGCATATTACAAGCCAGTGGTACATCCATTCATCCATTCCGTTGCTTACCATTTTGGGGAACTCTCATATGCAGATAAATCGAACATGCTTCAGCCAGCTCTAACTGCAGTGCTTATTCTATGACACTTTAAAAAAGCACAGCAAAAAATTACTTAATTTAGCTTCATGTAATTAATTTAGTCAAATTAGCTTTTCATTTACTAGAATTTGCAAGATTGTTAAGCCCTGTAGTATTGAGCTGGGAGCTCCTGCAATCAAGGCCATTTCTGTACTCCCCACTTAGCCCTTCTAAAATGTATTTCAGTTCAGTTCTCTGTGACTATGGCTGGCCAGTTTGTCAGCCCCTTTCTGTAGCTGCAACTTATTTAGGAAGTGTGCTGTAAAATAGAGAAGAATGTGCTTTTGTGAATAATCAAAAAATTGTAGGGCCGAATCCTCAACAAGTGTAAATTATCATAGCTCAGTTGTAGTCAATGGGGATCTGAATAGAGTGAGAATATTTAAGTAAGCTATATTCTTAAAGGTCTGTTTTTTGTGCCCCGCAGTTCCTTTGGAGTTATGGTACATGTATAAAGGATGAAAATGTAACTTTTAGTCTATATAAAAGTAATACAGAAGAAACACATCATTTTATCTTTAATTCAAATTACCTCCAGGAATATTAAGATTAACATATTAAAAAAGACAAATTGCCAACACTCTGAATTCTATTTTCAGATTTAGTCTTGCCTCAAGACTTCAGTCCGATTGGATGCTGATGTTGTTCTTTGCACACACGCACTTGACGGTGACAGTTACCATTGGGTTACTTCTGATACCTAAGGTATTCTTCTTCTATCTTTTTTCTTGTCAAGTCCACAGAAAGAACAGTATAATTCTGCAGAAGCAGTTCTTTGTTAAAATTAGCAAGTAACTGGGGGAGGAGGATTAGGATATTGGTCCAATATTGTTTCAAATATATATATATTTGAAAATTTTTCATATCTTAAAATATTTGGGAAACTCATTAATTTTTGTTCTCTTTTATTACTACATACGCAGAAATTCTTGCTTTGAATAATCAATTATTTTTGATAATGTTAACTGCAAAGAACACAAGCCACTATTTGTATTTGCTAATCAGAAGTGCTTTTATGACATTTAGTATTTGAGATACATACTGTTTCAAAAGTGTTGCGAAGGCACATATCAGAATTCACACAAGACTACGAGGAAATGATATGTTTGCCCACTGCTGTATTTTAACATTATTATGATTATCTTTGATTTCAGTTCTTGTTCAGAGCATTTCCATTTTAAGAAAGTTTAATTTTAGAACGGAAATTCTTGATGAAAGAACAATAAGGAAATTCCCACAAAAAAGTTTTGTTAATAGAATTAACCTTGTGAATATATTTAACTTATAAAAATCAATTATTAGAACTTTATAATAAGAAAAAAATTTCATTACACAAACATAAGGAAATTCAAAGTTAACATACTTACAATATCCTTAATTCTGTCTCCATATTCCTGGCCACCTTCTGCATATGCCCCCGTAGTGCTGATCATTTGCCACATGAAATGTCTGTCTGTTCTGCTGAGTATCTAGATTAAAGTACACCAGTGCCATATGAGTAATAGTTTTGCAATGTAACTTTCCTCAGTATAACTGTTCTGTAACTGTTGTGAAGCGTCTGTTTGTCCAGTGTATAAGAGTACAGGTAAATTTGGGCCCTCTGTATGGAGGATATTGACTTTGATCTGTGCTTGGAGGGGAAATATTGTGCGAGAAGATACACAAGGTATGGTGGCATCTTTGGCCTACAGTAAGGTGGTGTCACAACTGGGGCTTGGGCAGTTAGATCTTGTGGTTGGATCAGGAGTTGGGTTTGAGAGTCAAGCCCGGGGTCAGAGCTGAAGTCAGATAGGAAAGAGGAACAATAGCCAAGGGCCAGGACTGAGTTGAAATCCAAGGAGTCGCAGATTAGGGTTGGATTTTCTGAAGTGAACCTCTGAACTTTTTCAGGTTAACCCACCACTAATAGTAGTATCTATTCAATAATAATTAATAATTAACAAGATAGTACCCTTTTCTAATAATGCCTACCAAGAGACAGCCATTGTTTGAATCCAGGCTTGTAAAATGAAACCTGGAGAATAGTTGAACACTTCTGAATGTTGATGTGACCCTTATCAATACACTAACTGCAACATCTTTTTACAAATACTTATTGCAGTTTTCACACTCAAGCAATAACCCAAGAGATGACATAGCTACTGAAGCATATGAAGATGAACTGGACATGGGTCGATCTGGGTCCTATCTAAACAGCAGTATCAACTCAGCTTGGAGTGAGCACAGTTTGGACCCTGAGGACATCAGGGTAAATACAAAACTTTTAATTGAAATTCTTTTTTAAGGACAAGTGTTTTTCTACCAGTAAACTCTGAGCCATGTCAGTTTGATTTTTTTTTTATTGCAGACTCCAGATAAAGTGGGCCAGCTCAGTTCTAGCAATATCAAATCATGTGACATATTTTGGGGAAAACATACTAATATGAGCAGAGACTGTGTTACTTGTTATAAAACTTCATAAACTGATCAAAACACATCATCCCTACTTCAGCTGATAAAAGGGCACTTCTCTCCCACTCGTGCTTTGACTGTACACTGCCCAGAGAAAGGGGCTGTTGTCTTTTTCTTTGGTTAATAAAGAATGTACAGTAACCCCATTCGGTTCCAGAAGAAGCCTAGAAATACAGCATGAGTATTTGATAACTGTCTGTGCATGGAATATGCTGTGAGACCATATGTGATGGCTATTCTGTGCAATGGGTTAAATCTGAACATACCTTAACAATGAAAAATGTAATCCAAGTACATGGAGAAATGACAAATTTAAACAGTAGAAAAGATGCAATGAAATAATTTAATGTCATATTTAGACAACTGGAACTTAAATGGAATTCACTGAGACTGGTCATTTGACTTGATTTATGTCATATGTACTAGTTTTGCCGTTTGTTTTCTAGGATGAGTTGAAGAAACTATATGCCCAGCTTGAAATCTACAAAAGGAAAAAGATGATTGCTAATAACCCACATCTCCAGAAAAAGAGGTGCTCCAAGAAGGGCTTGGGTCGCTCAATAATGAGACGAATTACTGAAATCCCTGAGACAGTCACCAGGCAGTGCTCCAGGGAGGATAAGGACCTTATGGACCACAGTGCTACAAAGAACACTGCAGTCGTGAGAAAGAACCCACAGGATTCCACAAGTTATGTAAAGCCAAAGGAGGAATCTTTGAAAAACAGAGTCTTTTCATTAAAAAAGTCCCATAGCACTTACGATCATGTTAGAGATCAAACAGAGGAGTCTAATAGCTTATCCACAGAAAGCGCAGAAGTTATAAATGCTGATAATTCACTGCTGGATTCCTTGACAGGGAAAAATTTCACAAAAAAATCTACAGAAAAAGTTGAAGCTGTGTCCACTGAATCCGTCCCGTTAGTGTGCAAATCAGTAAGTGCACACAACTTAAGTGCAGATAAGAAGCCTCTGCAACCAAGACCATCTGTGTTACAAAAATCTCTCAGTGTTATTGCTAATGCCAAGGAAAAGACTCTGGGGTTAACTGGGAAAACACAAAGTCTAGAAGAAAGCAGTAGATCCCATAAACCTCAGCAAAAGGTTAAAGAAGCCAGCAAAAAACACTCAGCCAGTGATAAAGGGGAGCATAAAGATTCACATCGGAAAAACTCTACTCACACTGAGGAGACAAGGAAGCCCCATAAATCTGGAATTATGAAACAACAAAGGGTTAGTCAGACAATTGCAAATCCTGACACAGGCACAGGCAAGTCACTGCTTAAGGACAATTTTGACATAGCAGAAATTTGTCCTTGGGAGATTTATGACCAAACTCCTGATTCTGTGCCTTCTGAGTCGAAAGTTCAAAAACATGTGTCTATTGCTTCCTCAGAAACAGAGAAAAATCACACCTCCCAGCCAAAGGGGAAATCTCATCACAAGCTTAAGACAGCTGACGGGTATCAGCAATCGAATCAAAAGAGCACAGAGACGTCGGAAGCATGCACTCAGGAGACCCCAGAGCAGCAGGTTTTTGAAGATGAGAAAAAACATTTAAATTCCAAGTCTCAGCTCATCCCTGGGTTTAAGTGTGAGAATGTTAATAAATATTATGCAGCAAATATTTGTGCTGGGGAATCTGAGGAACTGCCCAAAAAAGCTGCAGTGCAAACAGCTGAAAGGGAAAAGCTCAATAATTTGGGAGGAAAGAAAAAAAACACACCCTTGGAGGGAAACATGCTTTCATCTGACTCCTATAGATCAAGTAGTAACTTACAGCAAGCTTTAACGTCTCGAGCTGAAGTCTGCCCATGGGAGTTTGAAACACCAGATTTACCAAATGCAGAAAGAGGTGTAGCTTTATCAAACACAGCCACTTTAGGTACAACTAAAACAGCAACTCCTCAAAAATAAGAGGTTTTGGACTGAAAAGAGTAGCAGCACTAAGAAGAAAGACTACAGGAAGGAGGAAAGTGAGAGGGGAACTAGGCCAAGAGGATCTGAAAATTCCTAAGGAGTATCACTTAACTGAGGGGATCAGAACATGAAAAAAGCAGGAAATAAGCAAAATAAATTATTAATTATTATTATTATTGTTGTTATTTATTTGTTGAGTGCCAACAGTGTGATCAGTGGTATCCAAACCATGGAGGGGACCTGGTCCCTGCGCTAAGGAGTTTACAGTCTAAATGAACAGACACCTGCCTTTGCAAAACCATTTCTCTCTTACAAACAGAAAAAAAAAAGTGAATGGCTATAACAATTAATCAAATTCCAACTGAATTATTCCTGAATGCCCCAAACTGGGCAAAACTTGCCCTTGGGACTTTAAAGATCCAATAGAAGTGTGGCATGGAAAATGTCCTGATGGCAAACTTTGGTATCAATGAGCAGCTTACTGAAAAGATGACTTTTCACTTTACATATTTAACCTTGATAGCACTGCTAACTTAATGCATCCCAAAAATACATTTTATATAACGATTGCTCTCATTTTCTTATACATGTATGTTTAAGTACATTGTTGTGTCTCATATTAAAGCATTCCAGATTGTATACATTTTGCAAATAACTTTGATATTATGTGACACAACAACACATTTATGCAATATGCAGATACTCTATTATTATTGCAATTTACAATACCTGCTGTAGACTTTTGTTTATTTATGAATTACAGTAAGCTTTCACTGGCTATGAAAGCCATAACTTGTATGGGAAAATACCTTGGGTTTTGTTGTGATTTATATTGTGAATTTTCTGTTCTACTCTCTATTATTTAAAATTATAGTTTGTATTATTCAGGGTTTTTATACAAGGTAAGTTATTTGTTTGGCACTTCTCTGTTAGCACTCATAGACTTTATTAGTGGAGAGCAAGTCATCTATTTAGCTGTATATTTGGATAAGTCCAAGGACAACTTATCTGTTGTTTGTTACAAGTTTGACAAATATCATTTATCACTCCAGAATTCCTGCTTTAATCATCCATCATCAGTATATTTCTCAGTATTTCATCCTGACCATATTCTGCTAAAGAAAAAGAACAAAGATGACAAAAAATAACCTTAGGAATATGATCCGTTTCACTAGAAACACACAGCTAAGGGAAATATTTTAAATAGTTTAGAGCTGCTGTGTTTCCTGCTGGTGAACTTCCAAGAACTGGCCCTTTAAACATCAAAAAGAGGAGATTAGTGCTAAGACAACATTTTCCCCCCAAAATGCAATCAAGAGACAGAAAGAGAAGAAAAGGATGGGGCATCGCACTCCTCCCACACACACCCCGAAACTCCTCCGCTCTCAAATGTTTTTATGTTACATGTGTGTAACATTTGTAATAACATATAATATGTTAGATACAATTAATCCCCAGGGATAACTAAGGCCCTGATCCGGCAAAGACTGAGACATGTTTAACTTTATACACTCTGAGTAATCAGTTGAAGTCAATGGGATTGACAAAGGAATAAATCTTGGCACAGTCAGGGCTTACGAGGTATTGTAGAGGTTACAAAGACTAATAAATAAATAAATAAAGTACTAGCAGACAAGGTGCCACCCTGGCTCATCTAAATCTAGGACTTGTCATGTACCCAGCTTTGTGCTTGGAGATGTGCAATACCACAAAATAAAGGCAATTCCAGTCCTCTTGAAGAGTTTTCAGTTTGAGAGAGATGATGAGATTTACCGGGAAAGCCAGAAGTGAGGATAACTTAATGCTGTGTTGTTTAATATATGTGTGTGTGCATAATACATGTACGTGTATTAAACATACATATAGATATATTTAATGCATATGTAGATACACATATGTAATATAATCTCACTTCTCTTGGGCCTCATAGAGGTGGGTTCATAAAAGACTTGGGCAAAGTGAAACGAGGAGGGCATTCCCTCTCCTTTTCAGAGTGTAGGCAAAGGCAGCCAATCCTGTAGGAGAGTGAGAGACTTGGCCTTGCCTCCAGCAGTGTGCCTGTGGATAAGAGTTGTAATTAGAGTGCACACACACAGATTCTCTCTGTCCTCCCCATCCTACAAACGTTATCTAGGGCCTGAGCTGAAGCTCATTGAAGTCAATGGGAGTCTGTCTATTGACTTCAGTGGGATTAGGATCAAGCCCCTGGTTAGCAAGCCCAAAGTCCTCTGGGTGATATGTGGGCTTCATTCTGCCATTGCATAGATCTCAGGGTGCTACCAAGTGGACAGAGCCTTCTAGGAGCAAGCTGACTGCCTTCTGGAGAGGCACACGGCGCAAATCCTATCCATGTGCAGGGATCTGCCTGTGCAGCAGAAGACAGCCCGTGTTGAGAGGCAGAGGAGCACATGGGCCTTCAGACATGCCCCTTTCTCCAGCAGGGATGAGTGTGTTTGGGGCCATGATGCTTGTGGTGCAGCTTGGTCCCTGCCTTGTCCCTGTCTGCATGATGACACCCACACTTGCAGCTGGCATGCACAGAGTAATGGGGTGGGGGTATCTTCTGCATTCCCCTACCACCTCCTGGATCTCACAGGGGTGTGATGCCATGCCTTGATTTCACTAGTTACCATGCCCCTTCTGCCACCTGTGCACTCCTGTGGCGCGGCGTGTGAATGGGCTGCTTCTGCTATGTGGCAGTCATGTGCGGGTAGCTCTCCAAACCAGGCCAGCTGGGGATCCACATGGGATCCGTGCACTGGTGGTACCTGTTGCATCACAGGCAGGATCAGTTCCTATGTGTGTTACTGTATTTGTGCCACGGCTGATCCCTCTGCTGATTGCTTTTCCTTAGGATAACTGGAATGGGAAAATTCAGCAGCAAAGAAATAGGGCCAGATCCTTAACAGGTATATATTGACATATCTCCATTGAAGTCAATGGCATAACAGTGATTTATATCAGCCAAGGATCTGACCCAGAATGGATATTTTAGTTTCATGTTTGTTTTCTGATGGACAGAATGTTTCCCTCTCTTTTTAAAAATTATCCCTATGGATTTTAGGCTTGCTCAATTAATGTACTTTAAGCCTGGTGAAACCGGAGAACTTTTTTAAAAAAACAATTACAGTCATTAAGGAATGATTTTCCTGACACATACCGTAACTGATATTTGGGTTTCAGCTCTGTTAGTACTTTAGATTGTTTTAGCACTTTAGAAAACAAAGGGGCCAAACTTCACTGAATTGTTATATTTCACTATGGTCCTGCTAGAAATGTTGCTAAAAGAAGGCATACTAACTTATACTTAAATGATTTTCTATATTCCATAGATTTTCCTCCACCAGCATATATTAGCTAGATTGCTTAGTTGTCTTTTTCTGGAGTTCCATTGTCATTATTCAGCCAAGAGAAATACAACTCTAGAATTAAGATGTTTTCCAGCAGATTTGTTAAGAAGATAGATGATAATCGCTCAGGTCACAAACATTTGCTAGGTTGTCCTTTTCAAATGCATGTGTAAGCTGCATCTCTCCTTTGTTTCATAAATAATTAGATTTATACCAATCTTAATAGACTTGTATATTTTATGCAAGAATTATATGCTTAAAATACAAATAATTACTCTCCCATCAGCTTTGGTGGCATTATGGATCTGAAAAGGAGACAGCACTTTTATATTTTCTCTCCTTAGACTTTTGCATGCATTCGATGACTGGCCCGCCTGAGAAAACACTGCCTTTTCACTTTTAACATTTTAGCTACTCAGACTTGTAGAGTAAATAAAGCTGTAAAGTCTATTCACTTTATTCAGTAGTTCTTATAAAAATATTATCTGGCAACCTAAGTATCCACCATGAAATATTTGATAGATTTATGTTGTAATGTGTCACAGCATGTAAATAATGTAACTTCTCTGCAATAAAGCACATTTATATGAAAATCTGTTTCTGATCCTTTTATGTTGTATTGCAAAGTGGTCACTGTTTCAAACTGAACTGTTTTCTGATCTACT
The DNA here is from genome assembly GCF_015237465.2 of Chelonia mydas. Classification (NCBI taxonomy): domain Eukaryota; kingdom Metazoa; phylum Chordata; order Testudines; family Cheloniidae; genus Chelonia; species Chelonia mydas. The sequence goes on from NC_057850.1 coordinate 228,213,358, forward strand.
TTGAAAAATAACATTTCAAGTGAGTCTTCCAACACATTAAAGGTATTAATTGATCTTATGATGATAATATCTTCATTCTCATATGTTGCATATAATGTTTGTTTTCTTCAGATCACTGCAGCAGAAATAGGTACACAGTTAACGTGAGATAGTCATAATTATTTCTAGAGTTGGTTGGAATATGGAAAAAATGGGAGGTTTTTTTTTAAATTTGTGCCTCTTTTTTGAAATCTTGACAGTTTTTTGGATCATCAGAAAATTTTGACCAGATCTATAGGTGGCAGCATCTGTCACTGACCAAAATTAAAAAAATGCATTTTCATCAACTTTTTTGGTTTTTCTGTCAAATTGAATTCTGGATGAAATTTTTCATTAAAAATTCAAAATTTTGAAGCTTTTGACTATATTTATTTCAATATGACATATAATTTGGTTCAGTTATATGATGAACTATAACTTAGGCTTTGCACAACATTAATAGGTGTGTCATATCTAAGTCATGGGAGGTAATTGTTCTGCTCTGTGAGGCCTCATGTGGAGTACTGTGTCCCGTTTGGGGTGCCACACTTTAGGAAAGATATGAACAAATTGGAAAGAGTACAGAGGAGAGAAACAAAAATGATAAAAGGTTTTGAACCTGACCTATGAGGAAAGGTTAAAAAACTGGGTATGTTTAATCTTGAGAAAAGAAGAGTGAGGGGGAGACCTGATAAACAGTCTTCAAATATCTTAAGGGCAGTTATAAACAGGACATTGATCAATTGTTCTCTATTTCCACTGAAGGTAGGACAAGAAGTAATGGGCTTAATTTGCATCAAATGAGATTTAGGTTAGATATTCAGAAAAACTTTTTAACCATGAGGATAGTTAAGCATAGGAATAGGTTAACAAGGGATATTGTAGAATCCCTGTTATTGGAAGGTTTTAAGAACAGATTGGATAAACACCTGTAAGCCTTGGTCTAGATATGCTTGGTGTATGTGACCTCTTGAGGTCCCTTCCAGCCCTAAATTTCTTTGGTTCTCTGTCATACCTTTTTCTTCCTAAAGAGGCAATACTGCTGACAGCTGTTCGGAGCTAATTTATTCAAAGATTGGCTCCAGCAATATTAGGAGTATAACAAAAGATTTCTATTATTCTTTAACTTGTTTATCTTACAGCCCTTTGTGGGGCTATAATGCTCAAATTCCTTTAATACTCAAAAAGTTGAACATTTTCTTCATTTATGCTATTGATTGTTTTAGTTATTGACTATCTGAACAAATGGCCTGCTTTACACTACACTACCAAGTTATTGAAATCTACACTCCAAGATCCATGATTGGTGCTAATTTTCCACTGCATTCAAAAGATGTAAAAAAGAGTATAGTGCTCCAAATATTAGAGTAGTGGTTGGGTGCTATCAGTGAAAAATATGTTGATATTATTTTTCTTAATGAAAAGTGTCATATCATATAATGATGCCTACACTGTTACATGACACAGGATTCTAAAAAAGCCTGTGTTGTCCAAACTGTCATTGAGAAACGAGCTAGATTACCTGTATGAAAAAATCTCACCAGTACTGAAAAGGTTACCTGTGCTTATGGCATTCAGACATGCCACCTTCTTATGAGGCATATAGAAATACACAATTTGTTTAATAAAAAAAAGACAAACCTGGCTAGCTTCTCTTTACTTATATTTTTTTTCTGTTTTGTTAATAGTAATTTTATTGTCTTCATATTTTATGTGTATTGATGCACAGGACATCCTCCTGTAATATTTTGGTATATAACTCTATATCTTCATTGTAAGTCATAGTTAATTCAAAATATTTTAAATGCACTTGAAGTGCAAAAACAATAGACACAGTTTATAGAGTGAGTGATGAAAAACAAATGTTTAATACAATTTTGAAAACTGATGTACATGTTACATTGAATTTGTGTTCTGCTGACTTTCATGAGAACTTGCATTTTCATTGGTAATGTCCTTCAAAAATACAATAAATACGATCTGCAAGGAAAACAGTATGTTCATTGCTATCTAAGAAGCATCTAGGCTCATATTTGCTTCCAATATTTATAATTATAGATTACCACTATGAAGTGCACAATTGTTCCATTCAGTCACTCATCTGCAGTAAAACAGAAATTAAGAAAATATATTATGACAAAAGCATAAGGTGTAAGGAGATTTTTCTTCATATCTGATATATTGTCCATGCAAGTGAGCAAGTACCTGTGAAACTTTTCAAATACAAGCCAAGTTATGTGCTTTAGTGTTTACTATGATAATATTTGTCAGACATATTGTTCTGTTTTCACTGTTGTACTTAGTTCCATGGAAATTCCATTATGATTCAACGTACGGGATGTAAAAGTCGATGCTAATAAATTAGATAACAAGATTAAAAGCTGTTTTATCTTTTGCAATTATGAACCAGTTATGGGGACGATGTAAAAAATCTTAACATCCCCGAGTAATCAATGACTTCTGGATTTATTTATTGTTTTATTACTGTAATAGTGCCTAAGGGCCAACCAAGAATGGGGTCATATTGTGCTAGGCACTGTACAAACGCAGTAGCAGTCAGTCGGTCTATTACTTTGCTAGAAAGCACCTATATTTTTGTATTACAATTTTAGTAATACCTTGTTACATTCCTGGGTTCCTAAAATTCCATTTGGGGTACTTACTGTACATTCTCCTTCTTAAATCCCTTGCACTTTCATTTGGGTATTGTCTGCATCTCCAGTTTTTGCCCTAAGCTCCAATGTTGCTCTATGCTGTTAACAGCTTCTGCATCCTAACCTAGAGAGGGCTGTATTTCAGTGAAGGGTGAGGTGATTGCATATGTTCATGTGTAGATTTGAAAAGTGTTGGGGGGGGGGGGGCGAGCCTATGTCTACATGTAGAGCCTATGTCTGCATAGTTATGCTAGCATAGCCCCCGTATGTAGACACATTGTACGCTGACAGGAGGAATTTTTCTGCCAGTATCATACCACCTCCCTGAACGATATTAGCACCAGCGGCGATCCCAGGCCATAACATACACACACACCCCTGGAGCACCAGCAGCGGTCTCTGGCCACGCGCCGCCACCCCCAGAACCTACCCCCCGCCCCAGAGCACCCATGGCACCTCTGGAGCCCCTGCTCCAGAGCACCCAAGATTTAATCAGGGGTATATAGTACAAGTCATGGACAGGTCACGGGCCAAGAATTTTTGTTTACAGCCTGTTTCCTGTCCACGACTTACTAAAAATACACATGACTAAATCTTAGCCTTATCCATAGTAAGTCACAAAAGGGTAATGTAGAATTCCAATTGGTCACTAAGGCAAGTTTCAAAAAATGATTTCACAACATAATTTTTCTTAATGTTCACACTTTTCCTTAATTTGTCCCTTGCCGCCTCCTCTTTCACTGAGGAAAGGAAACACATTCAGGATAATTAAAAAAAAAAAAACCACCAACAAGTGTGTGGGAGGGGGGCAGCAGTTGCAAAGCAGATATTATAGCATGCCATAGGAACATTATTAATAGTCTGACATTTAGATAGACTAGAAATTAAGTCTTTGCAAAGATGCCTAAGGGAGTTATGTGCTCCAAACCCACTGAATTCCAATGGCTCCTTTGAAAACCCCAACCTAAAGTCTAGATGATTGTTCTCTCTGTTGGACAAATCTTTTTACTGATTTTCTGTTTTGATACAAAGGTCTGTACTGTTTGCTGTACATTGTGTAAGAAAAATCAAACCATTTGCTTAAACAAACATAACTGCATTATTTCCCTGAATACTACATATAGGGCACAGGATTATGAATGTTTTTAGGGGAAAAAAAAACGAGAGAATCAATGCCCTGGTAAATGAACAATTTAGATGAAGGTACCGGATACCATGCTGTAATAGAGCTGGACTCACCCGGTGGCGCCTCCTGCTGGTTGTCCTTGGGAATTAGCTCACCTGCCTTCAGAGCACCCTCTGCTGTCTGGTGATCCACCTGTCATTGGCCCCTGTGTCCCTCCCGGACCCAATACCCCTTTGTCTGGGGTGCTGCCCCTCTGGCAGCAACCCCTCAATCTCAGAGTCTCCCCACCCAGGGGAACCCCCACCCGCTATCCCCACTTCACCTCAGTCTTGCCTACTGCCAGTCCTCACTTAGCCCCACTCCCTGGGCAGACTGCAGTGTATCAGCCACTCATCACAGGTGAAGGGGTTTGGACCTGCTGCCTCTGTCTACCCATGGGCTGCCCCCTTGCAACCCCAGTACCTAACAGGCCCTAATCTAGGCCTCACAGCCTGGGGGTTTCCAGGCCAGAGCTCCCCTGGCTTTTCCCCCTCAGCCCTGCTCCAGTCTAGGTATTCCCTCAGGTCCCTACAGCCAGGCCCTTCCCTCTCTGAACACAAAGAGAGACTGGCTAAGCTTTAACCTAGCAGCCCCTTTATAGGCCCAGCTGCGGCCTGAGTGGTGCATGGCCCAGCTGCGGCCATTTCCCCAATCAGCCTAGCTTCTTTTGCCCTCAGCCCTGGCTCTCTCCCAGGGCAGTCTTTTAAGCCCCACAGGGCAGGAGCAGGAGCAGGTAACGGTAACGGTAACCACCCCGCTACACATGCCAAATGGCAGGCAAGCTCCCTCCTACCTGTGCTTCAGGCCATTTGGTGGAGCGCGGGTCTGCTGCTCTATCTCGGCGTTTACCTTTCTGCCACACATCTGTCTCCGCCGGAGAACTGGCACGGTTTACAGGGCAGGGTGACGGAGCGGCTCCGGAACTGGACAGGACTACTCCAGTGCCTCTCCCTTCGAGGGAGGGCACTGGTACTCAATCAACTAGTCCCGTCCATGCTCTGGTATCGGCTCAACACCCTGGTCCCAGCCCCGGGCTTCCTGGCCAACCTCTAGACGGCGATTCTGGAGTTCTTTTGGCCAAGACTGCACTGGGTCTCTGCAGGGGTCCTCCATCTGCCCCTGGAGGAGGGAGGGCAGGGTCTGAAGTGCCTACGCACTCAGGTCCATGTCTTCTGCCTCCAGGCCCTGCAGAGGCTCCTTTATGGTGCAGGTAGTCTTGCGTGGAGAGTACTGGCGCACGCCTTCCTGCACTACTTCCGAGGGCTCCGATATGACTGGCAGCTCCTTTATCTCAATCCGAGAGGTCTTCCGTGAGACCTCTCTGGGCTGCCGGTCTTCTACCAAGACCTCCTTCAGACCTGGAAACTGGTCTCGGCGACCAGGTACATGGCGGCCACCGAGGGGACAGATCTCCTCGCGAAGCCCCTGCTACACAACCCCCAGCTCCATGTGCAGGTGGCAGAGTACCCCTCGGTGCGCCAGAGGTTGGTCGTGGCAGAAGTCACCAGAGTCGGAGACCTCCTGGATTACGACCGGGGAGACTAGCTGGATCCCCTGATGCATATGGGGCTCTCCAGGCCTTGTACTCCCCGGTGCATACTCCAGGAGGTGAGGGCCGCTTTGCCGCCCGCTGCTCGGGCTTACCTCGACCGGGTCCTGCAGGAGGGCATGCCCCACCCACCCTCCACCCCAGGCCCTCCGGACCTTTTCATCGGGCCCCAGCCCCATGGACCCAACTGGTCCCCCGCCCCTTCTCCATGAGCCAGCTGCACGACTTGCAGCCGGTTCGTTTCCAGACCACGCCAAGGAAACGCCTATACATGCTCGTGCTCCACACCCTTCACTTCCTCACCCTCGTGTCCTGCCCCGACACAAAGTGGCGGGACCTCCTGCCACCTCTAGAAGGTGAGGAGCCCCGGTGGGCCAGCCTATACTCCACCCTGGTCCTGAGGCCTGTCGGGGATATCAGCTGGCGGCTCCTTCATGGGGCCATGAGCACAGGTGTGTATTTGGCACGGTTTACCCCTATCCCGGACACCTGTCCCTTCTGTGGCATTAGAGAGACTCTGGCGCACGTTTACTTGGAGTGCGCCAGGTTGCAGCCCCTATTCCGGCTCCTCACAAATATCTTGTTACGTTTCTGGCTGCACTTTTCCCCTCACCTCCTTCTCTATGCACTCCCTATCCGTGGCCCCACAAAGTCACGGGACCTCCTGGTCAACCTCCTCCTGGCCCTGGCTAAAACGGCCATCTATAAAACCAGGGTGAGGAGGTTGGCCGATGGAGAGTCCTGTGACTGTGGGGCCTGTTTCCGATCCTCTGTCCGTTCACGTATCCGGGCAGAGTTCCTCTGGGCGGTGTCCACTGGCTCCCTTGACACCTTTGAGTAGCAGTGGGTGCTGTCCGGGGTTCTCTGCTCAGTGTCCCCGTCAGGCTACCTGGTTTTAACCCTTTGACCGCACTCCTGTCCCTGTTATTTCATTAGTTGTCCCACGGAATGATTTGGTTTCCAGGTCCTGTGGATCCTCCCCTTAGGCTGCAGGGGGGTCCTTAAGCAGTGGGCGGGCTCCCGCCTGCCCACTTTCTGGAACCCAATAGGTACGCATGCCAAATGGTTCTTTGCTTGAGAACCCATTTCCAACGAGAAATAGAACTGTATTTTATCAGCCTCTTCAACTGGAGACAATCCTTGCTCAAAGAAAAGGAGTACTTGTGGCACCTTAGAGTGCCACAAGTACTCCTTTTCTTTTTGCGAATACAGACTAACACGGCTGTTACTCTGAAACCAATCCTTGCTCAGACCACCCAAAACAGCATTAATAGTACCAAAAAGGTGGTGATGATTTTTCACCTGGATCTGGATGGAAACCAAATGATCATTTTATTTAGGGCACTAAATAGCTGTCCTGTGATAATGACTTTTGGTCACTATCAATCTGATTCATGTGCATACCTTGGGTGGGATCTACAAAAGGACTTTGATTTTCTAGGTGCTGTGATGCTCAGCATTGAAATATCACAGGAACAACACTGTGAATCAAAGCCAAGTTGGGCACCCAGACTCCCTGTACAATGAATGGGGAGAGGAAAGCGCCTAAGAATATGACCCACAAAAAACCAGAATGAGAGGCAGTGAGTCACCTAAGCCAGCCAGTAGGAAATGCCAAGGGGAGGGCTTTGTGCTAAGCCCTGCCTCTATCTTGGGGTTAGGTGCAGTGCTCTTCTGAGTGATCCATGGTTGTGGTGCCACCCACCTTACAACTTTTAGCCTAATGGTTAGTGGACTCACATGGGATGTGGGAGACCCACGTGCAACTCCCCTCTCTCTGCTGGGCGGCAGAGGGAAAGGATTTGACCAGGAGTCTCCTACTTCTTAGGAAGGTGCTCCAACCACTGAGCTATGGGATAGTCTGATGTGGGGCTACCTCAGTCTGGCCTGCTGAAGCTGTTCCACAGTGGATAAATAATGATAAAGTGATTGGAGAAGCGGGACTAGATCTAGAACTCCCACCTCCTACGTGGGTGCCTTAGCCAGTGGACTACAGAGTCATTCCCAGTCTCATGCTCCTGGGGAATTTTGTGGATCACAGTGGGGCCAAAACAGGGAATTAGACACCTAAACCCAAGACTTAAGCACCTAACTACCTTTGTGGATCCCACCCTAGGACTTTGCTCTAAGCAATCCCATTGGCCAACATTTCTTAAGAAAAGAAACACACACATTTCAGAACCTAAGGCAATGCCCCTCGCTCCTTTGTCCCTCCATTCCAGCCCTGCCTTACAGCTGGTTCTTATCAGGCACTGCCTGATTTAGCTCACATGCAGGTGGTACAAAAGGCTTGGCATTTCAGTAAAATGTCACAGTGGCTCCTTTGTCTCCTGCTCATGCTTGGTTCTGCTTTTATTTCAGTTGTAGGCTGGCAGCATTATACAAAAACTAAAGCTCTTGCCAAACATTTCATCTTGCTGCTAAAGCCTCCCTGCTCCCCTGGAGTCGCTTTTCTGAACTCAGCCCCAGAGTACACAGCAGCACTATGCTCCTAACCTCCTCCCGTCACACTGTTTGTACCTTTTAAAACTTCACTTACCATCACAATACAACACTTCCCAGTGAGAAGTCCCCACCACCACCCTGAAAAATCAATAACACATTGAGGGCCTGTCATAAATATAAAGGGAAGGGTAAACACCTTTAAATCCCTCCTGGCTAGAGGAAAAACCCTTTCACCTCTTAAAGGGTTAAGAAGCTAGGATAACCTCGCTGGCACCTGACCAAAATGACCAATGAGGAGACAAGATACTTTCAAAGCTGGAGAGGGGAAGAAACAAAGTTTCTCTCTGTCTGTGTGTTGCCTTTGCTGGGACCAGAGCAGGAATGCAGGTCAGAACTCCTGTAAAGGGCTAATAAGCAATCTAGTTAGATATGTGTTAGATTCTGTTTTGTTTAAATGGCTGATAAAATAAGTTGTGCTGAATGGAATGTATATTCCTGTTTTTGTGTCTTTTTGTAACTTAAGGTTTCGCCTAGAGGGATTCTCTGTGTTTTGAATCTGATTACCCTGTAAGGTGTTTACCACCCTGATTTTACAGAGGTGATTCTTTTACTTTTTCTTCAATTAAAATTCTTCTTTTAAGAACCTGATTGCTTTTTCATTGTTCTTAAGATCCATGGGTTTGGGTCTGTGTTCACCTATGCAAATTGGTGAGGATTTTTATCAAGCCTTCCCCAGGAAAGGGGGTGTAGGGTTTGGGAGGATTTTTTTTGGCGGGGGGGAGAAGATGTTTCAAGCGGGCTCTTTCCCTGTTATATATTTGTTAGACGCTTGGTGGTGGCAGCAATAAAGTCCAGGGGCAAAAGGTAAAATAGTTTGTACCTTGGGGAAGTTTTAACCTAAGCTGGTAAAAATAAGCTTAGGGCGTTTTTCATGCAGGTCCCCACATCTGTACCCTAGAGTTCAGCGTGGGGAAGGAACCTTGACAGGGCCAGATTCTGATGCCTTACTCATTTGGAGTAGTACTTTATTCCATTTGGAATTTCACTGATTTCAATTGTGGAGCCCTCACATGCACTTACTCAAGTAGTCCCACTGGTTTTAACGCAGTGTTAGTAATACATCTACAGTATGATGCAGTACAACTAGTGGGGAAGGATGGTCCGGTGGTTAAGGTACTAGGCTGAGATTCAGGTTCAGTTCCCAGCTCTGGTAGAAACTGTCTGTGTGACCTTTGGCAAGTCACTTACGGCCAGATATTAAAAGGCAGTTCGGTAATTAAATAGGAATTAGGCAACGTGGTGTTTCAGAAAATCTCACAAGGCACCTACCTGCATCTTTTTAAAATCTGCCCCATCAATGTGTGCTGCAGTTTCCCATCTTCAAAATGGGGCTAATAGTCCTGCTTCACAGGGGTGTTGTGAGGAGAGATGCATGAAAGATTGTGAGGTGGCATAAAAGGATATATTGGCCCTTTTAGACTAACATGGATTTAATTCAGCTAACATCCTAGCTGGCATAAGTAAAATCCATCCTGAATCAAAGAGGGTTATGAAATCTGTGACTGGGAATTTGGAAGTTGTGGAAGCTTGGTTCAGATGGTTACCTTTGTGCTACAAGAGGCTAAATCTTGACCCTGTGCTATACCTTAACGTTTTTCTTAACAAAGGAAATCAAAGCTGTGCAAATCACCAGTGAACCTGACCTCTTTCCATATGACCGTTTGCATGGCTCCCCACTTGTTTAATATGTGAAATAAAAGCTCTGCAATTTTAAACTGAGTGACCTCAGAAGGACTCTGGGCATTCCTTTGACTGCTTTTACATTTGCCTATTACATCATGCCATGCCATTGTACACATAAGGAACAAATACTCCAAATACCAGACAAATGTCCTTGGGATCCTCTTGGATATTTACATCAGCAGCATTTATCAGCTGCAAATTCATAAACCTATTCAATTTTACCAGTTTTCATTTCTCTTTGATTCTGTGGAGGTAGTTAAATGCAAATAAAATATATCAAAGCCTGCTTCTTTTTAAATCCCTATCTGAAAATCCAGGCTAGGTAAACAGAGCTAAGTGTGATCAGAGAATACATAAATAGTTGCACAAAGTGCAGATAAGGAATCTATAATTGAAAATAACTTTATTTGTGCTTAATGTCACCTTCAAAATGAGCCCAGGATTTGCTTGGAAGGAGGCTTCTCTTAGTTTCCTGATCCACCCTTCTCCCACCCTTGGTGCCCTTCAAGGATCTGACCTTCGTCCCTCCCTTTTCTCTTACAACCAGTGACCTGGGTGATCTCAGCTGCTCTCACAGATGCATTAGAATCTCTGCAATGGTGGCTTCCAAACCTACCGCTCTACTCCATTAAATCGCACCCCCTGCAATGCTCTGGCTGACAGCTTGTCTTGGATGTCCAGCTACAGTTCCAGCTCAACATGCTTAAAACAAAACCCCTTTGGTGGCATTTTCAAAAGCACCTATCTGACTTCAGCACACAAATCCAGTTGAAAGTCAAAGGGCCTTGTTCTCCGAAGTCAGTTAGGGGCTTTTGAAAAATCCTACCCCACTCTTCCCTCCCACACAGAGCCCTAACCCCTTTCTCTTTTCCTTCTCGTTCCTAATTTCACCACTCCACCATCTTTCCATTCATTCAGACTGGCAACCATGGTGTTATATTTTCCTCCCCTCTCTCCATTAACCTCTCATTCATGCTGTTGCTAAATCCTGCTGGTTCTTGCACTACCATAGCTCCAAAATCCGTACTAACGTTTCCATCCCCACAGCAGAACCTCTGAACCTCACCTTGATTACCACAACACAATGCTCTCCTGCCTCTTGGACTCTCACTTTGTACCCCTCCAGTCTCAGTTCTCCCAACACATCTGAGTTTCAGGGGACTGTCCTGCTTTAATCCCCCAAACTCCCCTGTTCCAGTTGACACAGAAGAGTTCTTGCATTCAGAGCCCTCCAGGAAGGGGGACAAAGGGGCAGTTTCCCCTCGCATTTGAGAGGACCCCCTAAACAAATTAGTGTTGCAACCTGGCACATAGGGTCACAGGGCCACTCAGGTTTGGCCCATCTATCCCTCCATCTCCATTTGCAGAGAGGTGGATGGTGTTAACTGCATGGGCACTGCATCCCTCTTTAGCCACTTGAAATGTTGGGAGGTGAGTGGTCTGTCCAGCTCATTGCTGCTAAAATCACCTTTCTTGGCTGACATTCCAACCACATCACACCCAATCTAGGGTCTCTTATATGAGAGTGAGACCTTGCATTACATTAGTATCTAGAGGCCCAATCAAGGTTTGAGGCTTCATTGTGCTGGGCACTGTACAAACATATACATTAGACAGTGCTCACCTTCCAGAGCTTGCTGTCTAGGCTGATGACAGGACACAACAGACAGACAAAAGAGGGCATCGGAAGGATATGGTAAAAGTAAAATGAACACATGCATAACGAACAGAGATCTCTGTTCACTACCTCCCTAGCCAGGTTTTCCTATTAAATATTTAATATAATCAGTCAAAAGCAGGTTTTTCCATAGATTTTTGTTAAACAATCAAAATAATTTTGCTTTCTCAGTTCAATAAATGGGGGAGGTTTATATCCAGACTTTTTCATTTCCTGGGAGCTGGGTGATAACATGAAGAAAGGACTGCATGCTTGTCAACTTATCAGGCTCGTTTTCAAGAGGACAGTTTACAGAGATGCTGCAGCTAGCATTCTAGCCATGTGTACAAAGACTGACTTCCTGGTGCCTCCTCCAAATGCTTCCTCCCTGCAACCTGTAGTTTTCCCTCCAAGTTCTATATAGGTTGCTACATATGCTAAATGGTAGAAGTTATTGATGCATCATGTTTTTAAGAGCCTTATCCCTTATATGCAGAGACAATATAAAGGGTATTGTTTAATACTCTGCACATAGTGATTGTTGTTGTGAATTTTATCTGCTATAACAACAGAGAAAACATTGACATGATACAACGGAAATATTAGAGCAGGTGGACCTCATATCACCTGATCACAGTCCAGCCAAAATGCCCCATGGCAATTAAAAAATATCCCAAAAGAAGAAATGTATTGACTAGAAAGTGTGTTCACATGATCAAACCCACAGCGGGCTTCCTATTAAGTGATGAGGAAAATGATGTACAAAAGTGCACTTTCTGCACGTGTTGGTTCAAGTATATATTGCCGGAAGGAACCCCCAAAAAATAGATGCCACAGGTTTACTCATTGGATGCCTCATAAAAGAAGGAACATGTCTGTTTCTTTGTTTCCATTCTGTTTGAAATGCAGAAACCTGGGAATAGGATAGGAGAGATCTGAATCTACAGCAAAGACCGTCCCTTCTTAACAGTTCCCCATGTGGCAACATCAACAAGACCCATCAAACAAAGACAATATTTAGGTCATGCTTTCTAACATTAAGAGAAATCTGTGGTACTAAAATGTAACTACAGTACCACCTGGAGCTGACCTCAAGTTCCATCTGTTTCCTGAGATGACTGCTATAGCTATGAACTGTAACTGAGATGTGGATGTCTGAAAAACTCACTGGTATTATTATCCAAGTGATCAGTCTGCTGTATACTCTTTTATAATGGTGATGGTTTGCTTCTTTATTAAGGGCCTAATCCAAAACTCACTGAAGCTGATGGGAGTCTTCCCACTGATTTTAATGGGCCTTGGATCAGACTTTAAGTGACCATTTTTTAGAAAGTGTGCGACAGGTTTGAAAGGAACTGAGTTGCTGTTACTCAGATTTATGATGAATACTTGTGCCAGTTAACAAGGTTTGTTAACAATGTAGTGACCTTGAAAACTCAGTACATCTGAATAACTCCTTCTGTTTTGAGTAACTGCTCTATATACTGTGCAAGGATGTAATTGAAAAGATGTCATCTAAAGCAGCTTGAAGCTTGAAATGACTTAAATTCATGGCTTGAGATACCATATGAAACAGATATAGTTTTTAAATATTGAACAAACACCTTAACTTACTGAAATTAAGAGTGGCAGGATTGTAACAGTTTGATGATAAAATGTATGTGTAGGGTGATTTGAAGGTTAAGGTTATTGAACAGCTACCTATGATTAAGCCTAACTAGTACAGGAGTATTATGACACCTGAAAACATTGATAGAGTGAACTTGGGGTTGGTACTTTGATATATTAGGCAATCTTCTGTGTGGGTGTGAGAGAGCATGAGGGAATGTATCCATCAAGTGAAGCGACCGTAGCAACAACTGCCTGGAAACATAAATTTTGTACCAAATTAGTCCTTATTTAGTAAATAACGGAATTACACAAACTGTTAATCTTAGGGAATTTACTTTGACCGGACAATTATTGATGGTGGCTGGTAAGTGACCAAAATAATTGGTGGGGGTGGGGGTGGAGGTTGGGGCTGGAAATGGGATGCACCTCCCACCCCTACCTGACAAAATATTTCCAAGCACTCTCCCCCCACAAATATTTTCTGATCTCCCAAAGAAAAGCACCCAACCAGTTAGATAATTGAGGACTCTTCCCCTGCCCCAAGAAGTAAATGCTACGCCCTTCCCCGCTCTCTCATAGCTCTTCTGCTGTATCTCCCACCTCTGCTCCCCTAGTGCTCTTGAAAATTGACCGGCAGCCTCCCTCTGCTCTGCTCCCTACCACATGGCCCTTGCTGGGTCATAGGCTTCCCCTTCTCTGCCTTTTAGCCCCTTTACAAAGTCACTGGTGTCTCTCCCAAGTCATAGGCCTGAAATTACAGGCTGGCCAGCTCCTCACCTCCCCTACCTCATCTTTCTCTCTGTGGTGTCCCTTGTGCTGCTCCTGTGCAGCTCTGCTCTGGAGTGCCAAGCCTGGGCTCTCACTGGGGCAAGTCTTTAGCCCCAAAGGGGTCTGAGAAGGGAGCCTGTGGGCATGCTCTGATCTCAGCCTTGCTCTATGCCTTTGATGATGGGAGGAGCTCTCTTAGGAGCTAGACCCCAGCAGCCTCACCTGCCCCTCCTTCCACTGACTGCAGGCCTAAAGCCGCTAGAATCTGCCAGTCCTGCCTCTTCTCTCCCATACACGCCTCGCCCCCTGCACTCTCCATTCTGCTGCTGGAGAGAAGGCGGGAAAGCCAACATCTGCCACCAAAGGGGTTTGCTTTAAAGAAGAAAAGGAGAGGTGATTGAATTGGTGGGTTTAGCCCCATTGGCCCTTGTGACCAGTCACTACTGACATTGTTAGTCAGAGAGGTTTGATAGGCCTTGATAAGCTTCTTTAATAATGTGATACATGAAGGGAGGAGGGGAGTAGCTCCCTTTGATGGACACCCAGCCAGCCAGTTAGCTGTAAAATCCCTCTTGGTCTGTTCTCTGCTTGCTTTACTGTAAAGCGTTAACAAGCCCACAGGTAAAAGAAAAGGAGTGGGCTCCTGACCAAAAGAGCCAATGGGAAGGTAGAACTTTTTAAAATTAGAAAGAAACTTTCCCTTTGTCTGTTGTTTTCTGGGCTGCAAGGACACGGAGCAGTAATGCTGTAACCAGCTTTAAGCCAGGCATGATTTATAGATTATCAATTCATACCTCGAACCTACTTATCTGGAGCCTCAGATATGTAAGTAAAATTAGGGAATGTCTAAAAAGACTCGATTAGGGTTATTTCTTTCATTTTTTATTTTGGCTTGTGGATCTCCTCTGTGCTAACCCCAGATGCTTTTATTTGCTTGTAATCTTTAAACTGAACCCCCAAGAAAGATATTTTGGGTGATTGATTTTTGGAATTGCTCTTTTAAAATCTAGCAAAAGCCTACATTCCAGATGTATTTTTTCCCTTTTTGTTTTTAATAAAATGTACCTTTTTAAGAACAGGATTGTATTTTTGGTGTCCTAAGAGGTTTGTGCATGTTGTTTGATTAGCTGATAGCCACACAGCTAATTTCCTTTGTTTTCTTTCTCAGCTATTCCCTGGAGCAGGGGGTGAAAGGGCTTCAGGGTACCCCACAGGGAAGAATTCCCAAGTGCTCCTTCCTGGGTTCAAAGGGGTTTTTTTGCATCTGGGTGGTGGCAGAGTTTACCAAGCCAAGGTCAGAGAAAAGCTGTAACCTTGGGAGTTTAATACAAGCCTGGAGTGGCACATATTAATTTTTAGAATCCTTGCAGGCCCTTACCTTCTGCACTCGGAGTGACAGAGTAGGGATTCAGCCTTGACAAATAACATGACCTATAGTGCTCCCTGGTAAAAGCAAAATTGTCTTCCCGGAATACAGTTCAATCAGATTAATATCCAATGATGAATTACAATGATTATGTTCATAAGAGTTCATTAACGGTTCTTGATAGCTTACACACAATGCTGAAAGCTTATGTAGCTATTTCTGTAGTTATAACCATATTTTATTTTTCTTGCTTGCAATTTAATGCTTCTGCTATCTTTATAATCTGCTGGTTCTGATAAAATTCAGAGAAGTTCTGTTGAGTTCTGAATGAAAGTTGCATTAATTCAGTGAATTTAATGAGGAGATACTAATGAAATATCTCTTCTTACTAGTGCCACTGTGCCATATTGCTCCCCCACTGCATTAGCTTCCAGTCTCTCTCCATATTGCAGTCAAACCCCTCATGCTGCCCTGTATAGTTCTGTCTCTGCATATATCTTGTCCATCATGCCTCATTTCTGGACAACACTGTGCCCACAGAGTGT
Source organism: Chelonia mydas (assembly GCF_015237465.2). NCBI lineage: Eukaryota > Metazoa > Chordata > Testudines > Cheloniidae > Chelonia > Chelonia mydas. The sequence goes on from NC_057850.1 coordinate 228,228,879, forward strand.
GCCTGGGTGCTCTTCCCCTGCTTCTCCCACAAATAATTCCATGAGTTCTCCCATACTGCCCCATATATATATATATAATATATATGGATTATATAACTGAATACATATGGCGTATGGTCCTATATGCCTTGCAAACTCGCTCTCCTCCTTGACATACCTTTTCAAAACTCAGCTGCCTATCTCTGACCTATTTCCTGGATGCGGCCCACAAACCCTGTCCATAAGGACACACGTGATGCCATATGTTGACATAATGATTCTAGTGTAAAGGGGGGATTCTACCACCATTTTAAGGTGCAAATTCACCTGGATGAACATTCTCTGCAATATATCTGGACCATGTTCCAGCTTTTAATTGAATGTGTAAGGTGGCAATCAATCCATGTGTATTCAGTAAGTGCCCTCTGGGAGACGTGTGGCTCAGAAGGAAAGAACAAGGCACTATTGGGAGATTGTCTGTGTTACATGTGCTGGAGTGACTCATTAAAGCGTGAACTGGTTCTGCTTGCAAGCAGACCTTCAGACAAGTGGATATGAGAAATCAACCTTGTTCTAGGCACCAATTTAAAAAAAAGAACCAGCGTGTCATATAGCACTTTGCAGCTGTTAGTGCAGCAATATTTAATCCATTTTAACAAGCGTTGTTGAGCCCGGTCCTTTTGTGCCCATCTTTGGTGAGGTTTAATACGTAATGGTATTTTTTCCAGAGTAAAGGAAAATGCTGGTATCATTGTCAACTTTCCGACTGACAATAAAGCAGGTCCCTAATGTACAACTATTTTGCAGACTGCATGGTGCTAGATAGCTAAGCATGTTAGGATGGTTGAACTGCTACTGGTAATATAGTCCAGCCTTAACTTGATTAAAGCTAAGATTCAGAATACCTAGCAGTAACTTAAGGATAAAAAAACCCCAAACCTTATAACACTGCTGTAGTTATCAGAAAAACCAGGCAATTCGGCCTGAATTTTAAATCTAAAAGCAAGCTGAACATTTGAAAGTAAAGAAGTGCAGTTAAACAACCTTGACCCTGCCCCTGTAGCTATGGCATTCCCACCGCCCCTCTTTCCCCCTGTCAGACCCTCAATGTAAGATATTACCGTTTTGGACCCAGAAGTGTTTCTGAGGGCTTTAACAAAGGTGCAGCCAATGGGTGAGGCCACCTTAAATTTGGAAAAGTCATTGTCCTGGTATAGTGAGCGTGCCCCTTCTATCCTAGCATTTTCGCCTTGCCCTCTTCTTTTCACAGAGGCTTTACGACAGAGGTTTGCAGTTTCTGTTGCTGTCATCTCCCAGCAGAAGCTGCCCCCTTACCATTTAAAGATGGCCGTTCGGAGGATTTGCTAACAAATGAGATAAATTCCTATGGCTGCAGAAAGACTTAAGTGTCACCTCTGCAGTGGTTCTGCTGTGTGAGTCTGAGCTCTACGTTCTGGTGCCTGGCTTCCTGGCAATACAGAGGGGGATTCAAGTTGCGGTCGGGACAAGCTCGGGATAGGATGGGAGAATGGCCAGTGGATCCACAGGCCTAACAGCTCCTGTGTAAGAAATGTGCAGGTCCCCAGCTCCTACTACTGTTTATGCTCTGCAGTAGTGATGGCACCATGGCTGCACGGCACATCTGTGTGAAGCCAAAGGTTGGCGAGAGGAGGGATGCATTCCTTCCCTCGCAACCCCTTTAAGACTCCCTCTCTTCAGTGTTGCCGGCTCTCGCAATTTTACCATGAGCCTCGCGCTTTATTTGGAACATGACTCCTCAAGCTGGAGGTTAATCGTTATGGGGAGAACTCAGCTTTCGTTTGAAAAAAGTTTCTAGCCCTCGTGATTGCAGAGAAAGGCCTGAAAATAGGAATCCTAAAGGCTCAAACCCCATCCTGCAAATAAAAAGCCCAAATTTATTATTTTAAAAAATTTCATGATTGTTAAGCCAATTTTATTATGGGCGCGTGTGTGGCTGACTCAGGATTATTAAGTGCTTGGCATTGGTGATACTGAAAGCCTGTTTATTCAAACTCTGTGTGGGCAGCATTATTTGGGCTGATAGGAAGTGACTTATAGGTACAAAAATAACGTTAAGGAGGATTTTTTAAGGTCAGAAGCAGCTATTCCCTGCACGCAGTCACACGCACATGCAGACTGCTTTTCATCAGGCATTTCTCTATGGGGCCATGATATACAAATCTGAATAACGTCACTATACATTCACAGCTTCTGCCACTATGCACGCCTCTATAATACGTGTTTCAGAATTCAGAACAACATCTATAGCCCAATGGCCCTGGTCCAGTTACAGCCTTCGTTACATAAACATTTGTACAAAACCAGAAATCCCATTGAAGATTTGTCAAGGGGCCATTTTCCCAGAAGTAGTTTATTCAGTTTCACTGTCAATGTTACACACACACACACACACACCATCTCTCATAATATCAGCACTAGCCTCTAGGGAAGAACATTCCATACCATCATCACATTTCTCTTTCATGTGCAGCCGGCTATACCTGCATGATGATTAGACTGAGAATCTAGGTTATTTCAGAGCATGCAACTGTGCTGTCCTAGCCCTTTCCCACTCAAGTGAGAAATTTCTGACCTTGGCCATTGAGCCTCCAACCTCTAAAATAGTCTGACACTGTGCCTCAGAGATACAGCAGAAAGAAAAGGAGTACTTGTGGCACCTTAGAGACTAACAAATTTATTTGAGCATAAGCTTTCGTGAGCTACAGTTCACTTCATCAGATGCATTCAGTGGAAAATACAATGGGGAGATTTTATATACACAGAGAACATGAAACAATGGGTGTTACCGTACACACTGTAACGAGAGTGATCAGGTAAGGTGAGCTATTACCAGCAGGAGAGCGGGGGGGGGGGACCTTTTGTAGTGATAATCAAGGTGGGCCATTTCCAGCAGTTGACAAGCACATCTGAGGAACAGGGCGGGGGCGGGGGGGGGAAATAAACATGGGGAAATAGTTTTACTTTGTGTAATGACACAAAACTATTTCCCCATGTTTATTTCCCCCCCTACTGTTCCTCAGACGTTCTTGTCAACTGCTGGAAATGGCCCACCTTGTTTATCACTACAAAAGGTTCCCCCTCCCCGCCCCACTCTCCTGCTGGTAATAGCTCACCTTACCTGATCACTCTCGTTACAGTGTGTATGGTAACACCCATTGTTTCATGCTCTCTGTGTATATAAATCTCCCCACTGTATTTTCCACTGAATGCATCCGATGAAGTGAGCTGTAGCTCACGAAAGCTTATGCTCAGATAAATTGGTTAGTCTCTAAGGTGCCACAAGTCCTCCTTTTCTTTTTGCAGCTACAGACTAACACGGCTGCTACTCTGAAACCAGAGATACAGCAGTAAGTGCTGTGAGATGTATGGATGAAAATGCTATATTAGAGCTAAATATTAGTACTGCTTATTAGCCTATATTTAAAACAATTAAAACCAAGAACATCTCCACACCACTGGGTGGTAACCGTTAATAAATGAGGCTATTTTAAACAGCAACCTCTGTAGAACTTTGCAGTTTTCCAAGTGAAATCTCAATTTGTTGTTTTCTGACAGTTCCTTGGCTCTCTGGGTTAGTTCTCTGTCCTCATTCGTAATTGTAGCTCCTCTCATTTGTTGAGAATTTCACTAGCATGCTGGTCTCGATCATTCATGAAGTTACTAAATTATGACTGGACTGAAGCTAGATCCCTGTGGTATCCCACTTGCTACCTCTCCCCAACTTGATACAGTTGAAGAGATATGTACTGTTGTGTAGACCGTACTGTAGAAAGGACTTCAGCGTCTAAGTCCTCAAACGCAGGCATTTATTTGTATCTCTCACACACATGCTACATACTGGATACCGATCTTTTTAACTCCAGGACTGATGCCGCTCCCTAGAGCGAGTGGGAACAGAACAGGGTCCAAGATATTTCCCACTGAAGATCTGAAAGACTGATCATTAATTATGAAAAAGACTAATATCTAACTCCATTTTCCTTGGGCTAAAAATAATTCAAAAGTGTACAAATGAGTTATGCAGCTTGCCATTAGGCTGATCCTTCTGAGGGCTCCAGCTAAGAGTAAAATTTGTAAAACTGCCATTTATCCAATTTAGTCAGGAATCCATTAGTCCCTGAGGATTCGAAAAGTGAGTCTCCTCCACTGTGCGCTCTCTTTTGTTAATAATGGGCGACTTTGCCTCTGTGAATTTCATAATACTTGGGTTTGGTTTGAAAGCTGTTTTGACTTTCTGTGTGTTTGTTGGTAAATTTTAATACTTTTTTAAAACGGATCTGTTTAGAGTACTGCATTATATGTGGCACTGCTGGGAACTGTTTGCTGCTGTGCAAAACGCTGGTGAAGAAAAACACCAGAGAGGCTGAGAGCCTTACTCACAAGCGTGCTGTGACTCATGTCCTAGGCTTTCCATCTTGTTACTGTCCTGTCCTGCTCCCCTGCAATATACATATTTCAAGGTCCTGGAAAAAATACGTTAAACCTAAGTGCAGGGGTAACACAGACTGAAAATGTGATGCATCTCCTTGGGGCGCAACCTCTATAAACCAAAAATATATTGGCCAATGATTTAAGAGAATATCTTGCTGATTGGATGAAATGCAAAATACAAACCTTAACAAACAAAGCACCAAATACAAGGAAAAGATGTATAGGCTCAAATAACAAATATTTTATATATAATTTACCATACACGCTTAAAGTCAGCCAAATAAACTAAGCCTGTTAAATCAGGACCAGAGTGTACCTCAAGACACTGGAAACATAAGAATCGCTGTACTGGAACAGGTCAGTGGGTCATCTAGTCTAATAGCCTATCTCAGGAAGCAGCCAGTATCAGTTGCAAGAAATGCTGAAGGGGATTACTTGCCCGTAAGAAAGATTCTTCCCAACCCTCTAATTCTGAGGTTGATTTATACACTGACGCATGATAGTTTAGATTGTTTGCTCTTTTAAGTTCTTACTTGTGTAACTTTGGATATTTGCACTATTCAACTAAATATCTAATTTTAAAAAAAATGTTTGCCAAATTCTTGTTCTCCAGCATACCTTATGACACTGAGTTCCATAGTTTAATTGTGTATTGTGTGCATATATAAATTTCCCTTTTATCAGTTTAAACTTTTGTGTCTTGTAGTTTCATTGTATTCCTCTATTATTGGAATAATGGGCACTGCTATTCAGCCCATCTTGTCTATACTTTTTCATTATTTTGTATACTTTTATCATGTCTCCTCTTATTCATTTCACCGCTAAAGTAAACAGTCCCAATCTTTTCAGTTTTTCATGTATGGATAATTTTCCTTGTCTTTAATCATTGCCATTACCTATCCCTGAAGCCCTCTCTATTACTGTTATAGTCTGTAAAGCCCTGAAATGAATCCAGTTTTCCAGGCAAGGATGTATCACGGATTTATAAATGGCATTGTATTATTTTCTCTCCCAGTTCTTATTTATCCTAACATTCTTTGCTTTTTTTCACAGCAGATGCACACTGAGCAGAGATTGTCATTGAGCTGTTTACTATGATGCATGAGTCTTTTTGCTGACTCGTTAATATTAATTTAGACCTCATTAAGGTCCAGGATTATTTCAAATGATTCCATATTTTGAAAAGTTCCAAAAGTTATTTCAACCTTTTTTTCTATATCCAGCCACATGGCTGACCCATTCAAAAATTCTGCTACATTAATAAGGCACAATTTTCCTGTGCCAAAGCCAGGCTACTTAGCTCCTGTGAGGTCATGACCATTTAAGGGTTTTGTAATTCTATTTGTAATAACCAGCGGTGAAAGTAAGTCTAGGGACTTACCAGTACAGGGCTGGGCTGGGGCTGGCTCTGGCCCCCGGAAGGGGTGGGGCCTCAGGCGGAAGGGGTGGGGCTGGGGAGGTCAGACCCAGCCGTGGCCCACCCTGTACCGGCAAGTGCTTCCTTCCCCCTTCCCGGGGGCGGTAACAGCGGCAGCCAGGGACTCTGGCAGCGGTTTAAAGGGCCCTGGGCGATAGCGGCGGCTGGAGCCCTGGGCCCTTTATATCGTCCCCAGCACCCCCCCCCCCACCGCTTCCCCCGTCTCTGGCAGCAGGGCTCTGGGGATAGGGCTCCCGCTGCCACGACCGCCCCGGGCCCTTTAAATCGTCCCCGGAGCCTGCCAGAGCCCTGGGGAAGCAGTGGCGGGGCTCCGGGGACAATTTAAAGAGGCCAGGGCTTGGCCGCCGCTATCACCCCGGGCCCTTTAAATCTCCACCCCAGCCCTGCCGCCACTACCCCAGGGCTCCGGCAGCAGGGCTCTGGCAGCAATTTAAAGGGCCTGGGGCTCCAGCCACTGCTGGGAGCTGCAGTCCCTTTAAATTGCACCTGGGGAAGCCGATACGGCTCTTGCTGGTATGCCGTACCGGGGCGCACCGGCTTACTTTCACCTCTGGTAATGACTATTTGTTTCAACCAATTTACCTAGTATTGAAGGGGGAAGGGTCACTGACATGTTATTTCCTGGATCATCTCTATTACCTTTTCATAAAAAGAGGGATGTCTGCTATACTCCACTCCTCTGCTTTCAATTAGCTGAAGAAACAGCCATGTCAGTGGAAAATTCAAACATTTGAACACGTGTGAGCCAACAGAGCTTCTGAGACATAAAAGAGTTTTTGAAGTAATATCATAGTGCTGAGTGCATGAGCTGCAGAATGTACACACTAATCAGATCTGAGTTATTTAGGCCAACCCAGAGGCACACCTGTGAGCCTTAAAGAGCATAAGTGGTATAGAAGAGGTTTTATAATGTTGTGATTTTACCTCATCTCCACTATACATGCTGTAGAAGGGCCAAAATATGGCCCTGTGCACCCAGGGAAACTGTACATATAAAATTGATTGGATATACTCAATTTAAAATTCAAACATACTGAAAAAATTACAGGTTTTCTTACTAGTGCCGAGTAAAGCTTGCATAAGAAAATATGCTACAACTTGAAGAATAAGGCTAGTTTTCTTGAAAGGAATGTTTATTAAATCAAATTCTGACTTTTTGGAGTTACCCAGGGAGGATCTTCACCCCTCTGGAACGGGCCAAAGTCTTTCACCCACTGATTTGAGCCTCCTGCAAACATACCCCACAACCAAGTGCCCCTCATTGTTCTTAAAGGGGCAGCTCCCATTAAGCAAAATACAAACAATAAAAATACACCACAAAAACAGATAGTAATATAAAAACTTTGATTCACTTCTAAATGAAACATCTTGCAGTTTTAAAGCATTACAACAATTACAGATCTTCCAGGTCTTCACCCATACTATGTACTTGACAACACCATATACTTGTAGGGACTCTGACTTTTATGTGAGTTTGCTTTAGTAGCGGAATTCTGGGCCTCCTCTGAATTGATGGTGGTCCTTTAAATCTGCATTAAGATGAGTAGATTGCCAGCTGAATGGAAACGTTTTCATACTGCAAATTGGGGGGGGGGGGAGGGGGAGTTCGTCCACAAAAAGGATTTTCTAATCATGTTGGGAATTGCTATATTGTAGGAACAGGATTCGATTAAAGCACGAGTGGAACGCAGCAAAAAGCTGGATTACTGCTAGTCCTCTCACACAGTCGTAGAGTATAAGGCCGACAGGGACCACCATCTGTCTGACCTCCTGTATATCACAGGCCACCAAGCCCACCCAGCACCCTCACACGAAACTCGACAAGCGAAATTAGACCAAAGTGTCACAGCTCACAGGAGAATAGACTATGACATGCCACAGGCAGAGAATAGGAGGGATTGAGGTGCACCAAGGCCAGGAAATGATTAAGTGAGCTACACCCAGATCATCCTGGCAAGGGACCCACATCCTTGGTGCAGAGAAAGGTGGAAAAACACCAAGGTCACTGCCAATCTGACCTGGGGGGAAATTCCTTCTTGTGCTCACATGTGGCAATCAGACCCTGAACACGTGGGCAAGAACCAGCCAGCCAGAGAATGCTCTGTGGCACCTCAGAGCCATGGCCCTCTCTGTCCAATGTCCCATCTCCAGTCATGGTCATCCCTGATGCTTTAGATAAAGGAGCTACCCCTTCTCCCCAGAATGGGTAGGAAAAAATCCTTTCTTGACCCCTGCAGGTGACTGATTGTAATCCTGAAGCACAAACTGTTAGGAACATAAACTGTAATTGAGCCCAGGGCTGCTGAGCCCTGCCTCCCACCATCACTGGCAACCCTGTCACCTGGTCACATTCACCTTTGTCCAACTCACTCTTAAAGCTAATGAAGTTTGCCCCCACACCTCCTACTGGGAGGCTATTCCAGAGCTTCACCCATCCGATGGTTAGAAACCATCTTCTAATTTCAGCCTGAATCTGTTCATGGCCAGTTTATATCGATTTGTACTTGGGTTAGCATTGTCCTTTAGCTTAAATAGCTCCTCCCACTCTCTGCCTCCTACCCCCAATGTATTTAGAAAGAGCAATCATCTCTCTCTCTCAGCCTTCTTTTTGCTAGTCAAAACAAACCAAGCTCTTCCAGTTGCCTCACATAAGAGAGGCCCTCCATTCTCCTGATCATCCTAGTAGCTCTTCTCTGCACCTGTTCCAGTTTAAATTTATCTTTCTTGAACATGGGTGACCAGAATTACACATAGTTTTCCAAGTGAGGTCTTACCAGTGCCTTGTACAATAGAATTAATAATTCTCTGTCACTCTGTTGGAAATGCCTCACCTGATACAGCCTAGGATCTCATTTGTCTTTTTTCACAGCCGCATCACATTGGTGGCTCATAGTCATCCTGTGATTGACCCACACATCCAGGTCTCTCTCCTCTATCACATCTAAATAATGAGCCCCCCAGCTTATAGCAGCCATTCTTATTGTTAGAGCCTAAGTGCATGGCTTTGCATGTTGTACTATTGAATTTCATCTCATTTCCATCACTCCAGTCTTCAAGGTCATCCAGCTCTTCCAGAATAATGTTCCAATCCTCCTCTGTATGGACAATGCCTCTCAACTGTGTGACACCCTCAGTTTTCATTAGCACACTCCTATTTTTTGTGCCAAGGTCAGTAATACAAACATCAAATAAGATTGATCCCAAGACTGATGCTTGAGGAACTCGACTAGCAACCTCCCTGCAGTCTGATCATTCTACTTTTCATACAAGCCACTGCCTTTGCCCTTGAGCCAGTTCCTTAAAATGCTTGGACTGATCCCCAACTGCTCTTATTTAATTAATAATTTCCCTGGTGGTACTGTGTCAAATGCTTTACTGAAGATCAAGTATTTACACTGTGCTTCCTTTATCCAAAAAAATGTGTTAGTTTCTAAAGAAGGAAAGTAGGTTAGTCTGGCACGATCTATCGTTGGTAAACCCATGTTGAATTACATCCCCTTTTCCATTTACCTTCATGAATTTAATTAGTCTTTCCTTCACAGTTTGTTCTAAAGCCTTGAGTACTACTGAGGTCAGACTAGCCATTGCCTGGATCATTTTTTTCCCCTTTCTTAAATATAGGTACAGTATTCGCTTTTCTCCAGTCATATGGGACTGCGCCTGAATACATAGATTTAAAAAAATTCCCCCGCTACCTTGCAATCTCATGTGCCAGTTCTTTCAGTATTCTGGAATGGAAATTATCTGGTCCCCCCAGTTTGAGCGCATTACATTCTTTGAGCTTTTCTTCCAAGTCATATGTGGTAATTTCCATTTCTAGACACTCCATCAGTCATACTGCCTTCTCATCTACTATTAGCAACCTTGGCTTATTTTTTTTTAAATGCCATTCCGTTCAAGTGCATGTGAGTAAGTATTGTCTCACTGTGGTCTACACGCCATCATTTTTCAAGTGTTCCCTTCTTCCCCGCCCACAAGGATTTCTACATTTAGATGACAAATCAAGCTACTCTAATTGCCAAATTGTAACTGCTTCTTCATCAAGAGACATCTCACAGAGATTCTGATTCAGAGTAATTAGGCAACCCTAAGGCTCTTAGACTAGGAGGAAAAGGAAACTGCACATGCCTGCAGGAGCAGGAAAAAACGGTCCTTTCAAAAACTATCCAAAAATGTGTGCTTGTAGTTATGCTAGCGAAAATTGAAAAAATGTTTTCATGAAGGCACATAAACCCTCATGCTTCAGGGCATAAGCCAGCCACTAACTGGTAGGAGTTTCTTGCAGCTTCTTCTGAAGTATCTAGCGCTAGCCACTCTCAGAGACAAGACCCTGGACTAGCTGGACTGCTGGATCAGGCAATTCTGTTGGGCCTATGAGTTGCTGAGCACTTCCAATTATATTTTAAAAATACTGTAGACATGTGACAAACGGGTGTCATGTAACATTTGCTTTTCATTTTCTAACTTAGGTAATTATATCATGCGTATCACTGTAGTATCTGAGCGCCTGACGCTCTTGAATGTATTTGTCCTCGAAACACCACTGTGAGGTAGGGAAATGCTATTATCCTCATTTTATAGATGGGGACCAGAGGCACAGTGAAACTAAATGACCTGTTTTTTTAGCAGAGCAGGACTTGAACCCAGAGCCCCCACATGTGCTCTAACCACCAGGCCATCCTTCCTCAGTAAGTTTTAACAATATTGCATATAGAATGTTGAAAACAAAACCTAATATGACTGCAGGGGCAAAGCTGAGAAATCAAGCATCAAAACTCAGATGATTCCCAACTGTTAGGGGCTGGGTTCTGGGGAACAGCCAATCTGCAGCAATCTCACATCAGGGATGTGTGTACAAAGGTGGCCTACTAGAAGATGCCTACTGGTGCTTTCCCTGTGGTGTGGCAGCTCTGCACTGCTCCATATAATGGGCTGCACCTACATGGTCTAAGGAATCCTTGCCACTGACTTTAGGGGCAGAGAACTGGGGTGAAAGTCTCCAGTTTTCTAGCCAATAGCCGTGGAAAATACTGTGCTTATGTTCACCCACCCCATCCTGCACGTTTATGGGAAAGTGGGGGCTGAACATCTCACACAGGGATGTGTAGCACAGAGGTGAGCAATCCTATGTGCACAACGGCAGGACTTTCCTGGACTTTAATGGGAGCAGAAGTGGATTCTCAGTGCAGAAGCTAGCCTTGCACATAGGTTGCATTTTCTACCCCATTTTCAATGTTAAATGTAAGCTGTTACTGTTAGCAATTTAATTAAGAAAATATACAGGATGGGCAGATGGGCACATTGACATGGAAAAAGCCTGAACTTTTGGAATTTCCTAATTTGGAATGTGTCATTTCTCAGCCATAGTTTTGCTGAGCAGGTCCTCCAGAGAGCCACCACCTCTCATCTCCCATGGGGATCTCAGCACCCTATGGGAACAGTCCCTATTTTCTGGGCTGGTTGAAAGGGCCTCTTTGCACCTGCCAGGCCAATCCTGTCTTTCAGCTTCCTTCTGTCTCTCTCCTCTTGTCTGTCAGCTCCAGAGCACTTCCCTTGGGCTCTCTGCTCTGTCTCTCTCAGCTTGAAACCTATGACCGCTCCTGCTGCTGCTCGTGCTGATGCGCTGCTCTCCTGCTCTGCTGAGCCAGGCTTTCTTGCAGTAGCACTCCCCGTCAGGGATTGACCCGGGGCCTGCTCCCAGCAGCTGCTCCCATTCAGCAGCCTAGGCAGCAAGCACACTGTCAGAAACAGCAAAGTGTGCGCTCCCCAAGCATCCCATCTTATGCTGGCCCCAGTCCACAGCTCTTCAGCAAAACACTTCAGCATGTGCTCAACTTTGGGTATGTGTCTAGTTCCATTGACTTCGGAGGGACTTAAGCACCTGTTTTAGGTGCTTTGCTGAAGAACAAAGGATTTAGGCAGATGTTTAAACGAATACCTCGGGGCCTCAGAGTAGCTCCACTGATTTACTTAGGGCTACTCCCAGACTGAGATGCAATTCAATGTGGGAACAAGTGGCAGCACTGGGCCCTGTATCCGTATGTTTCTGATTTATTCCTGCATGTTGGATGTTTGTCCCTCTGTTGGCATTTCTGAAAAAGATGGGAATGTTGTAATTCTGGTCTATCAAGGACAAAATGATTAGGAAAGAATAGAGATCTGAGGAAATAGTCCTACACGGGAAGGATGTAGCAATGCTGTCAAAGAGAGCATCTGAGAGGCCAGGGCCATTGGGTGAGCCTGCTGGGATAAACAATGTAATAGTGGAGAGTATACTGTGTCTGCCATCTGATTGTAACGGTGGCCATGAGCACAGAATGTTGACAGAGAGCTGGGTAGAAATAAAATTTTCCCTCCAGTTACAATGGGGCGATCCCACTGAAATCAGCAAAGTTGAAGAGGTGTAAATCAGAGCAGAATGTGATGCTTCCCCTTTACCCCAATCCTGCATACATTACTCCTGAGGGTATTCTGTGCCAAAAAAAATAAAATTCTGCACAAAATATTTTAAAATTCTGCAAATTCTATTTGTCAATAAATAAATGTGGAAGCTCCAGCATGGCAGTGGGGAGCACAGGCCATTGACTGCACACAGATAGATCACCCTGCACCCCCCCCACCCCCCTGGACAAGGACTCTGTGGTAAAGTTGCACCCAACCCTGACACAGCACAAGGACCAGGACTGTCCCAGAAATACCCTGGAGCCCTGCCTCACCCCGCCCTGTGCCAAGCACACTAGGTGAAGGCAGGCAGGCTCATCCCAGCAGAATCCAAGTATGGAGGGGCTTAGTGTAGGGAGATCCAGGTGTGGGGTGATAGGGTTCTGTGTGGGGCAAACTGGGTGTGGGCGGCTTGGTTCAGGGTTTGGGTGTGATAGAGATCTGGATGAGCAGGTGCTCATGTGGGGGGAGGTTCTGGGTGCAGACACAATGGGAGTCTACAGAGGGGTCCAGGTGAAGGTGGTTGCGGCTCAGCGGGGGGGCAGGGTTCTGGGTGTGAAGGGCTCAGTGGGGGGAGGGTCTAGGTGCTGGTTTGGTGGGGTGCGAGTCTGGCTGATGACTTGGTGGGGTTCAGTGGGATGGGAGCCTGGCTGCAGGGGCTTAGTCAGGGTGGTCCAGATGCAGGTGGGGTGGCACTTGTTTGGGTGGGGGTTTGAGTGCGGGGGGGTGATCTGAGTTCAGGGCTGGGGTCCAGATGCAGAGGTGGGGCTTGGTGGGGGTGGTTCTCGGTACAGGGGGTTTCCAGATGCAGAGAGTGAGGCTTGTCAGGGTGTGGGTTCAGGTTCAGAGAGGGTCAATGGGGAGTTCTGGGTGCAGGGGGTGAAGCTTGGTGGGGTAATATGCATATGAGGTGGGTCCAGATGCATGGGGGTTGGGCGGATGTGGGAGCAGCTCCCTGTACAGTGACCGCTCTGCCCACAGCTGAGGACTGATGGGGGCAGGAAGCAGGGAGAGGGTGCAGTGCTTCCCGCAGCTGGAGAGGTTTCCGGGGGTGGGTCTGACCCAGCGTGGCTGCTCCCTGCAGGGGAAGAGGAAGTCCTGTCCTCCCCAGCCAGGCACAGGGTAGGAGCCACTGGCTGGGGTGTTGTTCCCCCCCCCAGTGATTTACCACTCCGCTGGCTGCTCCAGGTATCTGAAACAATGCTCTTGTGCTGCTGGGGAGTGGCACATGACCTCTCTTGCAGCTTCCCTTTGCTTCCCTGTCAGACAGTCATTTTTCTGCAGGGAAGCAAAGAAATCTGCGGGGGACATGAATTCTGCATATGTACAGTGGCACAGAATTCCCCCAGGAGTAATATATGCATCCTTGGGATTTCCCGGCACTAGGGGAACCCTTCACCACCTGCATTCGCCACTATTATCAGTGCTGTGGTTCTCATATACAGTGCAAAGCAGCCATACTTGGGGCGGAGGGGAACAAGGACATTGTCTTAAGATTTCGTTATCATCACAGTAAGAACCATCTACTGCATGGCAATAGAACTATCTAATGAGTTTTACAAATCCTTCTTTGCATTGGGAAGGAGAGGAAGAACTAACTACAACCATCCCTATGCTGTCTGCAATTCAGCAAGGTCAAGGAATTGCAGCTAAGAAGTGCAGGAAAAGATCATATGGGGCCTTTTAACAGCATATTGAGGCTCTCCTATCATCCAGGATATTGATTGTAAGGGAAATGCTTTTGATTGTATTTCTAGTGCTTTTACATTTAGTACAGCATTGAATCTATATATTATGCAATGTTGTTATATAAACCACTATAATTATAGGTAGTAGTAAAATTAAAATAAATCTCAAAGTTTTCAAAAGTGAACTCTTTTCTAATTGTAATATATAAACGGATTTATTTATTGAAGTTAGTATTCTGGGGAGGGGGTGAGACAGAGGAAGGAGGAATGAATGCCAGCGCTCCACCTACTGGTGTTTCTATATGCATCGCAAGTCTACAAGGTTCTTTTGTTTTTTCCTCTTCACTATTGATAAAGTTAATTCAAGGCTCTTGCGCTATCTTCTGTAGATTCATGTTGTCACTTCTCCTTAAGGGGCTACCAAAAATATTTTAATGGTATGAGCTGGTGGGGGATTTATATAAGTTCATGCAAATTTTCACCAGTTTGTTATGCATGATTTTGGACCTTCTCCACAATGTCTCTGAACTGACTGACCTTAATAATACTTGGCCATTGTAGGACATTACAAAACCCTGTTTAGCACTTAAATATCATTTTCCCATATTATAGCTGGGGCAGAGTATAAGTGGTGCAGAGAAGTTAAATTCACAAGCCTGCAAATCAAGGCATTGTGAGAATGAGGATTAAAACCCAGGTTTTGGGATTTCCAGTCCTCTGCTTAACTGGCGAGGTAATCCATCCTCTTATGCAACTCCCTGAGGCCAAAACTTTCAAACATGTGTGACCAGAATTAGAGACCTAAACAGTTGTCTGAGTTTCACAGGCATTGGGCCACCTCAGCTTCCGTTGACACCAGTTAGAGTTATTTGGTATTTATGGAAGAAGCTGGGCTGGATCTAGTCTCTGTTTTGTGACAACACGATTTGCTGATTTATCTGTAGTGTATTGTGATGTCCAAAACTGTAGTATTCAGGCTTCTAAACTCACGACAGGATTGTAGGAGATGTGGATAAATTGGGAGAGGAAAATATCCCAGATTGAATGATAATTGCTAAAAGTGATATAGAAAAGAGGTAAAAGGCAAAGCAATTCATACTGAAGGAGGCTACACAGTATTTACTCTTTCATTCTGCACTGCATTTCTTTTCAGTTGCTGATTCTGGGATGCACTTGGCTAATCAGAATAAAGAGAATTGTCTTTGCTTAGAACAAGATGTTTATAAATAGACATATGCATTTGTTTTATGTGAAAACAATACTTGTAATGGAAATACATGCAGGGAAGATGATTGCATCATCATTAATTTTTGTAACATCAGTTTATGAGAAAGCCAGCGCTGATTCAAATCCAGTACATTAGCAACCCTCAGTGGACAGAATGGAGTACTACATAGGAGAGAGAGCTTTCATTTTATTGATTCTGAGCTATTGTATAAATGTAATGAAAGATACTGCACCTTGTAGATCAAGAAAAAAAATCAACAGGAAAAATCCCAGTAGATACTCTACTTATTCCACGTAAGCCATATTAGCTGAACAAATTCAAACCCTGAATACTTCCTATTTATGATTTCTGGCCAGAATTTAACCTTACAGCAAACATAAGGGATAGAGATGAGACATAATTACACAGTTAAAAGCGAGAGCCTGAATCAAAGTTCACTGAAATCAATGGAAAGACCATTGATTTCAATGGGCTTTGGATAAGGCCCAAAATCATGATCAGTTTACTCATGTAAGTCATCCCATTGAATTAAATGAGAGTACTCATGTAAGTAATATAAATCGAATTTGGCCTTCAATATGCAGGCAGAGCTTTTTGTTCCGTCTGACCAAAACAATCATATAGCACGTACAGTTTATCCCTATGTGCCCTGTTAATTCCTAAGGAGTAAAACTGTATCAGCAAAATATCTTGACATCAGTGATCAAAATATATGCATAGGAAACATGATACATTCAATGCAAATAGTGGGGGAAGTGTCAGCCATATTCCTGTCTGCCCAAGGGATGGGTCCGATAGCCCCATGCCCCCTCCAGAATGTGGATTTCCGAGATGACCACTGCTATTACCAAACAGGGAAGAAAAGGGATTCTTACACTCGAATATAAATCAAGGTGTAGGGGAAAAGGAGCGTTGTGTACAGTTCTGGAAATCTCATCATTAAAAGGGACATCAATACACTGGAGAAACCAGAAACAAACTGCAACAGAAAAGGCTATGTGGACTAGAACATATGCCAAGAGGTTACAGCCCCAAGGGGGCAAATTCAGACATGGTGTAAGTGGGTTTGTAACATCATTGACTTCAGTGGAATTTCACTCACTCGCACCAGGTCTGGATTTGGCCAGTTCTGTACAACGTAGAGGTAAAGAGATGAAAAGGTAGAACAATGGTTAAAATGGTCAAAAGCACCTAGACCCCATTTTCAAATGTGACAGGCCTGTAGGTGCTCCAGTCTCACTGGAAGTCAGTAATAAGGAGGCTTCTAACTGCTGTTTGAAAATGGGACTCAGGCACCTAACTCATGTAGACACTTGGGAACATTTTATCCTCTATAGTTGTCTGGGAGTTGGTAGCATAACACAGGACAAGGGGTTATTTACGCTAGCTGGGAATGACAGAACATTGAAAGAAGCCAAACCCTAATGAGAACACAGCACTGGGAAATGTGGGGGTGGGAGGGGGTGTTGCTGTGCTTTGTTTTTGCCTTTGAAAGGAAGCTAGAAGTAACAGCATTTAACCTTGAGTTACAAGGGATGAAACTGAGTAAAGGAAAGTATGTGCTGAGTATCAGGGAAAATGTCATATCAGTAGTGCCCAATAGACTGTAAAATAAGCAGAGAAGGGTGTCCACAGGGATGTAGCTGAATAAGTTCAAACTAAACTGGACAGTATTCAAGAATAGCCTGTAGCTAACATGCCTCTAATGGTAACAGGACGGACTACATGACCTAAAAGATCCTTTCCCAGTTCTAGCACCCATTCTGTACATGAAAATTGTTCCAATTTAATTAATATATTTCAGCTAAATCAGTTACAGTCTCTCTTTAACGTATCTAAGAGTGTCTGCACATGGGAATTGCATAGAGTAAACTAACTCGGTTTAGAAATGGATATTATTAAATCAATATAACTTCTGGCTTAATTTGTATCATTCTATGACAGTTCCAAATGTTATTGTTGTAGCATGTCACAAGATGACACTCTTGCATTTAGCTTTACAAATTCTTTTCCTTAGTGTACAAGCAAGATTTTAGACTTAGAAGAAAATACTGCAGCCTTGTTGATTTTTCTGATGTTGTTTCTTTGGGGGAGCTGGCAAGCAGCAAGGAAGTTTGCTCTATCCCTTCACCACTCTAACTAAAGGCAATTCTTGAGGCAGATTGACTGCCTTGGAGGACATTGGAGTTTAGGCTGAGATCCCTGAAAGATAGAATTGCCTGCAGGCTGATTGTGGCCATCTCTGTTCAAGGACTGGTGTATATAAATGAACAAGTTGCACTAAGAATATACCCAGACTCTGTGTCACTGATTTCTCTTCCACCAGGAAGCTGAGCTGCATGACTCCAATATCTGCTACCACTCATCAGGAGAGTGGCA
The DNA here is from genome assembly GCF_015237465.2 of Chelonia mydas. Lineage (NCBI taxonomy): Eukaryota > Metazoa > Chordata > Testudines > Cheloniidae > Chelonia > Chelonia mydas. The sequence goes on from NC_057850.1 coordinate 228,246,505, forward strand.
TTATCTAAATGCAAGGGCAGCTCCACATGTGACAACCAGACCATTTACGTCACACCGTGTCTCACACATTGCTGTCCTTTTTTATTTCCTATCCTTATTTGTTTATGGTGTATAAAGCAGATGGAAGTCATTATTCTAATTTAATTTTTTTCAGCTTGTTTTACATTAAAATCCACATCTTGTCTGCCCTGGGAAATTCTATGGTCAGCTGAAGAACTGGAGGTGTAGAACTGTGGTTCTCAATCAGGGTTACATGTACCCCTGGGGATACTCAGAGGTCTCCCAGGGGCTACATCAACTCATCTAAGTATTTGCCTAGTTTTACAACAGGCTACAAAAAAATCACTAACAAAGTCAGTACAAACTAAAATTTCATACAGAAAATGACTTGTTTGTACTGCTCTATGTATTATACACTGAAATGTAAGTACAATAATTATATTCCAATCGATGTATTTTATAATTATATGGTAACGGTGAGAAAGCAAGCAATTTTTCAGTAATAGTGTGCTGTATTTTTATGTCTGGTTTTGTAAGCAAGTAACTTTTAAGTGAGGTGAAACGTGAGGGTACACGAGACAAATCAGACTTCTGAAAGGGATACTGTAGTCTGGAAAGGTTGAGAGCCACTGCTGTAGAACATCACAGGTACCAAGGCAGTGAAACTTGATTAGCTGAGAATTGGGAAGTGACTTTTATTCATCTTGTTTGAAACAGAAAAAAAAAACCTTCAAAAATTACAAAAACAACTTTTCAGGCTGCCTCTATTATACCATAAGGAAGGGGAAATAGGTACAAACCCATTTTTCCCATTAGAAAGTCACCTTTGTAAAACAGTTGAAACACGCAGTAGTAGGGAGATGGAGTGTCCTCGAGGGTCTTGTCTGGGTTTTGCTGGAGGATTTTGGGGAACTGAGAGGTGGCTTGTCCTGGAGCTCTTTTCTGGGAGGAAGCAGACACCCTGTAGCAGTAGCGAGGTGGATCCCAAGTAATTAGAAGGATGAATCTCACAGATTGGAGGGGTCAGCTCAAATCTTTTGCCTAATGGGTAATGGAAATGAACCAGAAGCTGAGAGTTGGCGCAAGCTGAGCTCTTCCTGTGTGGTATGGGAGGAGTCTAGTACTTATGAGGTAAACCAAGTTTTGGTTCTTGTCCGTGAGCTAAGGTGGGGGGTCTGGCAGTTGGAAGTGGTTGCAATTTGAGACACTTATCCAAGGGACAGGGAAGGATTCCAGGAACTGGGAGCCGGGTTAGGTGAGGGTTTGTGCCTAGGGACCAGAGATGTTTCAGGCAGCTGGAAGATGAGATATGGCAGGTCTGAGTGGTAAGGGATGGTTTCACAGAGCTGAGTGGGGAGGATGTGTGCGTTTCTAGGAGACTATAATAGAAAGATTCATCCACCTTTAAATTAGGTCATCATAGAAAGTTCGTGTGGAATATTCACATCGTATCACTGGACTATTTCGGTTGACTTCTTTATGTTCTGCCTTAAGGTCCAATTTCAAATCTGCTCCTTCACAAAACAAAATGTTGACAACTGGATGTATTCTCCTTTCTCCCTAAATTTTTCTGTCCGTAATCTAGAATCACTGGGAAAGAACAGTATCTCATAGTGGAGCTACTGAAGATACATAGTTACTGTGGATAAATCTTCTGGCCAGGAGCCTCATCATTTTGTAAAATATCCCAATTTTATCTACTTGTACTATTTATTCTTGAATAGCCTCCTTCAGTACATTTTCATTAGATTCTGTGGATTATTGAATGAATTGTGTAGTATAGGTTGATTGTCTTTATTATTATTCTGAGAACGGAGCTATGAAAGGTGTGTTCCCATCTTGTAATTAGCATGTCAAAAAACTAACCTGATGTGTCATAATGTGCTATGAAGCGAAGGCCTGAATTTCAGGAATTCAGCACAGTGACTGCTGTTTACTCTTCATGCATTTCCATTGTGAAATTATGACTACACAATCTGAGATTGGCGGGGTAGACTTCATTTCCATTCCCCTTCCAGCCTGCACCAAAAAACAGAGAGGCAAAAATTATAGAACCACAACCAGGTCTTGTAGTATGTTTTCTGTAGGGCCCCTTTCATGAGGGGGCACTCCCACCTTCAGGGGATCTTTGTGATAGACATGACCAGCAGAATTACTGAGCTACTCAGCAAGGGAAGAGAGGCGTGGTGCTGAGGACCCATAGCCAATATGGAGGTTAGTGTTTCTTCATGGATGTCGCTGATTCTTTTATATGGGGGTCATTGGGGCAACCCATATTCTCTGAAGGAATAATGTGGAGAAAACCTCACAAGGGGAACCTCATACTCAGAGTTTTTCACTAGAGCTGAGTGAAATATGGAATTTCCATTGACTAGGAAATTTCAATATTTCAGCATTTGTTTTCATACCAAATTGGGGCAAAAAGTGGAAATATCAGAATTTGTCATGTGACCTTTTTGATAGAAAGGAAACATTCCAAAATCAAAATGCCTCATTGTGTTTTGTTGAACTAACCTGAAATGCTATGTTTCAAGTCAGTTCAACATTAAATTGCATTTTCCTATTGTGGCACATTACCTCATGGGAGTTGTAGTTCAGGAGCCTGATGTCTCCATTATTTCCTTTAGGTGAGGCTCCTTGGTAGGACTGCTTTTCCTATGATGCACCAAGAAGTTTGATCAGAGGGGAGTTCACCTTGCTTCATGGGATATGTAGTCTTCCATTGAGTTCATCTCAGAGAAGAGAATGGGCGCCCAGATTATAACTCCCATGAGGCAATGTGCTACTCTAGGGAAATGTAGTTTAATGGTGAACTGACTTGAAACAAAATGTTTAACAAAATGAGATATTCCAGTTCAGGTTGAACAGATCCAAAGTGAAATATTCATGAAAATTTAAATTTTGTGGAAACTGCATTTTCCATCAGAAAATCAATCTGATAGAAATTTCCAACTCTTCACTGCAGCCTGTGGGCATAGAAGGCAATGATCTGGCTGCCAGCTATTCTTTAGTCCTTAACTGGACCAATTCTCATTGACTTCAATGGAATGAATAAATATTGAGTTAGAATGTTTGGGTTTGGCCCCTAGTTTACTAGGATGTGCAATGATACTGTATTCTGAGGGTGTGGTACTGAAGCCAAAATTAAGGTTGTATCAGAGATTTTTGTTTAATGGGGAGAAAATGGAAATATCCAATAAATGTCTTAGTTGGGTGGGGGGAGAAAGAAACATGCCACATAGAATGGAGGAAAGCATTGAATTTTCTATGCAGATGGAATGTGTAGGGGAGTAATGTAGTTTTTAAAATGTATCCTCCTTTTATAAACTGAATTACAGCCTTAACTACAACATATATCAAGGAGACATATGTTAAAAGTTATCTTTTCTTCAAAGAAATCCAGAAACAAAAGCTTCTATCAAAAGAAGGACATATACTTTTAACAGATGCCTTTCTTATATGTAGGTTGGAATTAAGGCTGCATAGTTGTTTGAGTTCTGGGTGTGAACAACACGTTGTGGAAGGAGGACAGTAATTGGTGAGAGTTGATATATTTTACATTAGAGAAACAAAAAATTAAGGTCAACAACCACACTTCTGTTTCCTAGCTTTCAGCATTTGAGTAAAACACTACTAAAGCAGAACAAAGCCACACTAACTAACATTAAACAAAGTTGTTCTGTGTGAATATTTATCTAAGTTGTTCCTTGTTCATATTTTAACTTCCATATTGTAACAGGGCGAGACTCACCCCTGCGGCGCCTCCTGTCGGTCATTATTGCATATGTTTACAGCTGAGATCTAGGGTAATATCATTCTGGGGTATATTTATGGGAGTGTCATGTGTGAGACATGGCAGGTAATTGTCCCACTCCACTTGGCACCGGTGAGGCCTCCACTGGAGTTCTGAGTCCAGTTCAGGGCACAACACTTTAGGAAAAATGTGGACAAATTGGAGAGAGTCCAGAGGAGAACAACAAAAACAATAAAAGGTTCAGAAATCCTGACCTATGAGGAAAGATTAAAAAAACTGAGTATGTTTAGTCTTGAGAAGTGAAGACGGGGTAGTGGGGGGGGCGTGGGGGAACCTAATAAAAGTCTTCAGATATGTTAAAGGCTCTTATAAAGAGGACTGTAATGGATTGTTCTCTATGTCCACTGAAGGTAGGACAAGAAGCAATGGGCTTAATCTACAGAAAGAAAGATTTGGGTTCGATATTTGGAAAAGCTTTCTAACTCTAAGGGAAGTTAAGCTCTGGAATAGGCTTCCAAGGGTGGAATCCCCATCACCGGAGGTTTTTTAAGAACAGGTTGGACAAACACCTGTCAGGGATGATCTAGTTTACTTGGTCCTGTCTCAATGCAGGGGGCTGGACTTGACTTCTCATAATCCCTTCCAGCCCCACACTGCCTACCTTTCTATGTGTTATGTGTTTCCTTTAAGTTTATCCTTGTCAGGCAATGTTGGTAATAACCAAGCTAGATGACCTGTGCTTTGGCAATGTGTCAGACAGCAAATGCTAGATGAAATGTTTGATATAAATATTTTTCACTTCTGTAACTCTGAGAGCGAATCTCAGTCTACCATAGGGCAAGTAATCCAAGTGAAGGGCTCAGATTCTCTTTTGCTGTTATACCAATAAAATAAAAACCAGCAGGATCTTATTAAAGGGGAAAAGGCAAAATACCACATTTATTGTGAATACAGACAGAATCATAGTAAGTAGTCAGTTATAGCTATAACATTCCATTCAATCTCATATTTATTCACACATTCATTCATACACACACACACACAGGTTCTGCAAGGTTGTTATCATAGTTACCAGCCTTAGAGTTGCTCATGCCAAGCCACTGGCCAGGTGGCCTGGACATGAAGAGGGAGCAGGGCCTTGTCAGATGCTCATCTGATGCTCCTGGAAGTTGGTTTGCAGAATCAGACCCCAAAGTTCTCACTTTCCAGAGTCCATTTTTCTAGGAATTTCTTCCTATGTCAGTCTATGGGAATTGCTTCATCATGCTGTTGCTGAATCAATCAGCAGATAGCACATTCCTGATGGCTCCGTGCTGCCAGATGTTATCTTGTTCTTTGGTTCTCCCATTCTTGAGGCTGTTGGGTGGATTCCAGTCTGCCCACCGGCCTGGTTATTTCCACTTGACGCCTTCTTCAGCTGATGGACACTGGATTCTTAGGCTGGCACCTCCCTGATCATTCAGTTATTATCCATCCACATACATCCTCTATCTCTATTTTAATCACAATTGTTAACAAAGCGAGATGAATACAACAAAAGGGCGGGGAATCTCTGGGTGCTGTTTCTATTGTTACAGAGTATTGTTTTGAGTCTCTCTCTGTGTGAGTAGTTGTTGTTATAAAGAATTGCTTTGAGAACAGACTCTTAGACTCTTAGAATGTACTAACACAATTAGCAGCTTGTAAGTTTCACACACAGAGGGAGAGAAACAGTACCAAAAACCAAGAGACCTCTTAATTAGTAAAACCCTGGAATTTAAACTATGGGGAATCAAACTCATTTGTGATTTTAATACAGAACTTCTTTGATATGATCCAACATTGCAACCTGGCCCCTTTCCAATCTGGTGGCACACAGGGGCTCGATAGCAGTTGCGTCTCTCTAGCTGAGGATTTTCCTGGTGTGAGAGCGCCCCTGGCAGACACAGAGTTAGTGTAGCTGGCTTATATGCCACACAGCCTTCAGCCACTGTACTCTGGCAACCCTTTGCTCTTATAATCCCTTGCATGGCAAGGAGAGGGGAAGGAGTACACGGGTTCTGGCATAGAACTGACCTCAGAATCAGGGAGTTGCAACTGTGTCCTTTCCATGCTGCCCTCCCGAGTTAATACTGTGTTCAGCATAGAATATAGCCCAAAGAATATTTCAGCATTTTTTTAGCTGATTGGTGGATGGGTGGCAGATGTCCCTGCTGTTTGCATTTGTCACCATCGCCAGATACTAGTAAACTTTCCTTGCCATGGATGATTCTTTACCCTTGGATTATTAAAAATAAAACACCTTTGGAAAGGTAATTTTTATTTTACTTTTGCAATGCACCACATGGCCTCAAATATAGCTATGGGGCACTGTTAGAGTCATTTAACCATCGTTCCTCTGCCCCTCTGCATTTCAGTGGGTCAGACAAAATGGAAGACAGATCAATGCCTACCCTTGTTTGGGTTTTGCAAAGCCAAAATCTGACTGACAATTTTGCCCATCCTGAACCCCAGACCCAGCCTCCTTGGCTCATCTCTTATCAAATGAGGAACTATTTTCAAAACTATTTAAATGGGCGATACCCTCAGCCTCTTGCCCCTAGCCTACAGTAATATAACTAAATACAATAAATAAATTAATAATAATAATGGGACTCTGTTTAAGGAACAGCTTTCAGGATGGATCTGGAGCACTTTGGATGTGTAGTAATCACCAGTCCTTTTGTCTGTATACACCTTTGGATGGGCATATTAGCACTGCATAATCAGGGCATTACTCTTTCCCTACATGCACACATGAACCAGATCCATCTGTTTGTCCTCAGACACCTCTGTCTTTGGGACACTTTTTGTAGCACTGACTGAAATCTCTGACTCTTTCTATAGTCTCAGCCTAGGCAAATTCACTATCTTATTTCTACTAATGGGTCCCCATGCCCTGACGCTTAGCCCTGGTCTACCCGCGGCGGGGGGGATCGATCAAAGTTACGCAACTTCAGCTATTTGAATAACGTAGCTGAAGTTGACGTACTTAGATCGACTTACCGTGGTGTCTTCGCCACGGTGAGTCAACTGCTGCCACTTCCCCGTCGACTCTGCCTGCGCCTCTCGTGGCGCTGGCGTACCGGAGTTGACAGGAGAGTGCTCAGGGGTCGATTTATCGTGTCTAGACTAGACTTGATAAATCGATCTCCGCTGGATTGATCGCTGCCCGCCAATCTGGCGGGTAGTGAAGACATACTCTAAATTTGTGGACTTCTACCATAATCTGATATTGCTGAACCTTCTTTATGGGCCTGCACAAGACTTTTTTCCTACAGTATGTTGAGTTTGGATTGTAACCACAAGGTGGCATGTGGTTGCAAGTTTCCTACCCAGCACACTCTCAGCCTCCTGAAGTCAGGAGACAGCTGGTGTGTTGCTCTTTTAATTCCTGTGGTCAAGTCTAAAAACTCTGCTACAAATATAATCAGATACTCTCATTTCCTTTCTGCGGAGACCTGATATTCACTAGTGGTTCTTAGAAACCCAGCCAGCTAGAATAATACAAGAAAAGACGTATGTGGGGATGGGATATTTTGGTTGCAGAGTACTTGGAGCCAGAGAAATACCTAAAATATAGAGATGGCTTCATTGCTACCTCAGTTCAGATTGGTGCTTTTTAACCAGAATATCTCCTGTCCAATCCTTCACTTTGTCTTAGTGGTAAATTTCTCTGAAAGCAGGACACAGCTTTGCATATGCTACCAACAGCAATAAAGGCATGTACTTCACTCTCATTGACTGAACCATAGTTTGGATAAAAAGGTATAAACTATGAGGGATTTGAGACAAAACCCACAAACTCCACTGAGCACACAGTGAGTTAGTGGCTATAAAAACCATTTACTCTTTCAAATAATTTGTTTGCAGAAAAGCATTCCCTAAATGACTTTGGTTAAAGCATTAATGGCTTCTTTGGAAAGCCATTTGTGAAGAAGAGAGCAAGAGAGATTCCTGTAAATCCAGGAAAATATTTCTACTCTTTTTATGCAGTTATCCTTTATTTCTTTCAATAACGTATATGGAAAGACAGGAATAGCTCTTAGGGTCTCTGCCATAACTGATGGATATACAGCATAGGCTTCATTTGCAGAGGTGCAAACATCCATTTCTCTCAATGAACCCAAGAGGAGTTGTTGGTGCTCAGCCTCTCTAGAAATCAGGCTATAATTATAATAAGGAAACAGACAACAGATTCTAAGTAAAGTGCAATATGTTGTACTCAATAATCTTGTCTAAAAAACCAGCCAATTTGAATCCAAGAAGCAGGTCCGTGGATGACAGAATCTGATCAGTGGATGGCAACACAAGCCTTGAAAGAAACAAAAACAGAAGGTAAAATACCCACCAGAAAAAGATCATTAACAGACCATGAGCTGTACTGCTGCTGAGTACTTGAGGATTGCTTTTTTTAGTTGCTCTTGATAAGTTTCAGGACAGGAGCTCCCATCTATCAGCAAGCTTGAAGTTTCACAGCATTATACATTCATTTCTGTGTCTATGTATAGTCGGTGTAAGAAAACAGCATTTATTGGGCTGCAAATGCTGGCAGTAGTCTCTGCAAGGTATGCAGCTGTGAATAGTGCAGGCCTCATTGAGTGCTTGTATCTGAGCATCATTTGATGGCTCTGTCAGGGTTCCCTCCCCACTCTGAACTCTAGGGTACAGATGTGGGGACCCACATGAAAAACCCCCTAAGCTTATTTCTACCAGCTTAGGTTAAAACTACCCCAAGGCACAAATCCTTCCTTGTCCTTGGATGGGTACTGCTGCTACCACCAAGTGAGTTAAATAAAGATTCACGAAGAGGACAACTTGGAGTTCCTGTTTCCCAGAAATATCCCCCCAAGCCCTTCACCCCCTTTCCTGGGGAGGCTTGAGAATAATCTGCCAACCAGATAGGTAAACAAGGTGAGCACAAACCAGACTATTGGGTTTTTAGGACCCTAAAAACCAATCAGGTTCTTAACAACAGAATTTTATTATAAAAACAAAACAAAATAAAAGAAGCACCTCTGTAAAATCAGGATGGAAGGTAATTTTACAGGGTAATCAGATTTAAAACACAGAGGATTCCCCTCTAAGCAAAACTTTAAAGTTACGGGATAAACCTCCCGCTTAGCACAGCGAAAATTCACAAGCTAAAACAAAAGATACTCTAATGCATTTCCTTGCTATTACTTACTATTTCTGTAAGTTTAGATGTATCACTCAGTAGGAGCTAGATTACTTGCTTGGTCTCTCTCTTTGTCTCCCGAGAGAACACACACAAAAACCAAAGCAAAACCCTTTCCCCCACAGATTTGAAACTATCTTCTCCCCTTATTGGTCCTTTTGGTCAGGTGCCCACCGGGTTATCTGAGCTTCTTAACCCTTTACTGGTAAAGGAGGGATTTTATGCTACCCTTAGCTGTATGTTTATGACAGGCTCTCTTTTCCTTTCTGATTAGCCCACCAGTTGGTTCTTGCACCTGATACCAGTTCAGTGAGCCAAATTTGGTTCTCAGTTACCCAGTGCTGTAAATCTTCAGAAAAAGCAGTGGACTTACTACAGATTTGCAGCTGTGTAAGCGAGAACAGAATGTGGCCCACTCTCTCCTGAAAGCTGCAGGCTTATCAAGCTGAAGTGCCATTTAAGAGAGACAGTTAATTTAGCCAGTGTCCTCAGCAAAGCTCTTATCTATAATGTAGGTTGCTACGGTAACTTCCATGGCTCCAGAGTCATCTTGGACTTACACTCCAGCCACTAACAAGATTGGCAGTTCTATATTCGGGGACATTCAGATGTCGTATTAGCACGGTTTGACCTCTGCACAGCAGAGATGTGAGGCACTGCTGAACAGTAAGCAGTAACTGTTGATGGCAGATAGGAAGAAATTCTAATTACGCTAACATTGATTCTAAAATATCTTTACTGTTTAAGAAAACAGAAAGTTCCAATTGTACAATGTTTATTTTTTTTAAGTTAGAACATCTCTAATTGTTTAAAAAAATATTTTTACCGTGATTTTTGCCCATATTACTTTACATTTAATCAAACAAAACAAAATGATTTAACCACAGTTTGGAACAGTAGTCAGTCACAGTGGATGCTGATCTCTTTCATGTCATGTGAGATGGATATTAACCTTGTAACATTGACCTGCACCAGGTGAGTGGAGCCAGGAAAAAAATACCATTTTTTCCACAGCTCCCTGTGTCTCGCATGTTTATTGCACAGTTCTCATGCTTAGACTCTCAGGAATGTTCTTTGACCTTGGCTTTCTAAACTTCTGTCTCTATCAAAGTTTTTTTATTCTTTTATTCTTTCCTTGACACTTCCCACCCCACACCCTTCTCTGTTTCCCTTCCCCCAGCCCATCTCCCTCAGGACCCATTGTTACATATTGTCTTGTGTTATATGTACCACTACGCTCTAGGCCATGGGTGTCAAAGTCAGAGGAGAGGGCTTGAGTCCATGTTTAATTATTGCTCAGGAGATATAAATCCAGGATTTCATATTCCCTTTAAGCTAAAGTGGATCTCCCACAAATATATGACTCAGTTAGAGAATATTAGTCCCAGTGTTACTTGTGATCTTTGTTTCCTTTTCACCCTCATCTTCTTTCCTCTGATTCTCTTTCTTTTCCCTGTCTTTGCATGTCTTCTCTGTTCTTTCCTCTGCAATTGCTTCCCTGCAGCAACTTGCAGTTCTCACTCTTCGAGGGCTTTACTCCCATCTCCTTCCTGTTCTACCCTTTCATACGCTTGGCAATGGATTAGTTAATGTTGACCCTGAAGTGTCACCACTGGACTTTCACAGGGAACAGGGAGGTTCACTCCTCTGGGTCACTGTTTCAGGCGGTATGCAGATAAACATCAAATTGATGCTCAGTTCTCCTTTGGAGATTTTTCTCTGCTGCCAGGAGGGCTAGAAACTTACTTTTTGATTCAAAATGAAAGCTGAGATTCTGCAGTCTACATCTGACATGTAGGCCACATGAATACCTCATTGCAGGCTGGATCCAGCCTATCGGCCATATGTTTGAGACCCCTGCTCTAGTGAATAGAATCCATTCTGTTCAAGCATTGGTAAGCCCTGTGGCCTGATGCTCTAGAGGGTAGGGAGTTCGCTGCAGATAACACCTGGCAGAATGGTTGCGCATTTGATAGTTTATGATGATTTTACATTGTAGCGGTGGTAGAAAGGGGGTATTTAAAGCCTGCTACAACTTATGGTCCTTAATGGTGGCCCTTCTTTAGCCTGCAATAATAGATGGCACTGTTTGTGGAGAGAAGATCAAGAATTCTATTCTCTGTGCCCTGTGTGTGGAGTAAGCTGGTAACTTTAAGGTGTATGAATTCAGCCCCAGGTTGTTATGTAGTCCTGCCCTTTTCTGCTTCCAGGCTCCAGCTCTCATTGCTTCCAGATCCGCATCTCTGCCCCAGGTTTTACTGGGTGAAATTAAGCCTCTTTCTCTGTCTCCAAGCTGCTATTACCCCTTTAAAACTTCCTGGATTCCTTTCTTTCTCTTGCTGTGCTCCTTTGCTTTTTCTGTATATGAAACCTTTCCTTTCCCCCTACTTGTCTCCTCCTCACAATTCTCTTTCTCCTCTTCAGGCATTGTCCCTCTAGCCTCTTCAAACCCCATTTAATGCCAGTTCACACACTGCTGGTTACCTAATGCCAAGCTGAATGCTGTTATTCCTTACTGATGTATGTATAATGAGGGAAGTGCGGGACACTTCCTCCCTTAATCAGTCTGTTCCCTGCCTCTCAATGTGCAATGATTTCCCAGGCGGCAAATGCATTTCTCTCTCTCATATTTTTTCTGTGTTTTGCATTGGAATTGGCTTTATATAGGATGACATGCTGGGCACCTCAGGCATCAATGTTGAGAGCCTTACATAGCTTCCCTGCTCCCCAGAAACAAATCACTTGTGTTTATGCCACTCACCACGTTCCTTCATTTTGTGTCCCTCGTGATATGTTGCCCAAGCTGATGGTAGTCACTTGACAGTGTGCTGTGCGCTCCAGTGCAGTCTCTTTTAATTACCTTCCACAGTGCTAGAGTGTCATTAGCCATGTCCTTCTGCCTCCTCCCCCTGCCAGAAATGTGAAGGAGATTGTAGCAGGGTGCACTGAGTTCACTAAGGCAGGCTTATGGCTAGGTATTACCGTGGGTTAGCAGCAAGGCATTCTGAGGCTCATCGTTCCCAGAGGGACCCTGGGAACTATAGCCCGAGAGCAAAGCCTGATGGGAAAGGGAGCAGGGATATACATAAGCTCCCTTTCTTTGGAGAGAGTAGCAGTGTCGGGGGATGAACCTCTCTCTAGCAGAGGGGATTGGGGGCCTATGGTGAGCAGGCTGCAATCGGCTGTGGAAAGAAGGTTGTGCACGGGCCAGGGAGGAGGCAGGCATGAGACTAAGGAACTCCCAGGGAGGGGTGAATTGATCTTTCCATGGAAGAGTGCTTGGGAGTTGCCGGATCAGGAGTGGGGACGGTTTGGTCTTGTATGGGAAGTTGTGGTTATTTCATTGATAAGAAAAGAGCTTGTGCAGCAACAGGTGAAGGATTGGGGGACATGGGTTGAATTTTTGTGCCATTGGGCTCTTGTTTAGCCTGGAAGTGGGGAGTTTGTTGGCTTGGCGACAGTCAGTGAGAGGTAATTTACCCAGCAATGAGGAAACTGAAACCGGGGCTCAGACACGTAATGGAAAGGTAAGGTCCCTGCCACAGAGACACATTTGTGGGATGCTGAAACTTTCCGAATGAGTACATTTCTTTGAGACCTCTCAGCTGTTCCTTCAGGTATCAATCAGCTCTAAAGGATTGACTAAGGAGTCATATGCAAGGAAGATATCTTAATTTTCATAAGTATAAATGGGATTAGATATGCAAATCTAATCTTAAATACAATATAGAGAGTTCGCAAAAAATATGGCAAAAGTAGCCATAACTCAAATTTGGCTCAGCCACCCTCTGTCATGACTAAAAACCCAGCCAAATTTGTGTTAGAAGCATTGTGATCTGGTCGCAGCAGCACTCAGGTTTGGCTCAGCCACCCCTCTGTCATGGTGAGCAGTGCTCTGAGCAGCAGGAGGAGAAGCCGACCGTCGTGTATCCCAGCATGGCCAGCCAGGCTGCAGTGTGTGGCTGTTTGTTGGGACTTGCTCCCTGATTCCCCCACTCATCTGGGCCCTACGCACATGCCTAGTTTGTCTATATGTTAATCAAGCCCTCTTTGTAAAGATCTAGAGCTGGAAAGCAATCTGTGTAAGTGCTACGTAATCATTATATTTTATTGGAACCAATACTCAGCCCCTCACTAAGTAATAATTATGAAATATCCTTTAAAAGTGTTTGAAAAAACAATCAAATATGTTAGAGCTGATAGTTACCATTTGAAGTATTGTTCCTCGATAAACCTTGGTCATCTTCATGCCACTCCCAGCTGACAGCAGAGATTTCCACCAGAAAGTCTTGATTTAAACAGATTCCTTCCTTGTGTCTTGATGAGCTGGCCTGGGCACTGCCACTTATGCCATCGCCACCTTAGATTTCCTCACATCACTGTAGGATTTTCAGAAGATTTATTTTCCCATAGAAGATCAAAATGTTGTTGGTGACCTACAAAGGCCTATATCCTGCTGTGGTATTGTAATCTGTGTCTAGATGCATTCGTGGTGATCCTGGTTCACTCTAAATCCAGTTTACAGGATCTAGCTAAATGTCAATACATAACATACTTTTGGGAAAGTCACTGTACTTGTGGTTGGATTGATTGCAAACTGTACAGTTCTCATATGCAATATATTTGTGTGGTAACATTTATTGTTCACCAAATCAAGATTAGATTCCAAGTTGCTTGGAATTTTTTGCTGCTTTATTTCAATTATTCTTTGAAATACCAAGTATCAGTAAATTATGAAAAAAATATACTATTTTCAGAAGTTCCTGACACAATGTATGTAATATTATAACCCACAAGACTGTAAAGATGCCACTCCAGGAAGCTGGGAAAGGATGAACACAACTGCAGATCACAAAGTGCATTGGAACAAGTAATACATTTTCTTTGCTTTCCTTTCTGCCTGAGCAGCATTCTCTGTTCTTAACCTCTAAACCATTAACCTTAACAGAGATTCTGTGTGTTCCTTCCCAGCAACAGATGGAGTTTGGTAGATGTGAAAACTACAGCGTGTATCATATATAAAGGTACAGCATAAAAATCACTGTATTTTAGGCTCCGAATACATACTGCTAATGGCCCAAGATTCTTTGCACTGAATTCAGTGGCAAAACTCTCGTTCATTTCAGTTGGGACACATACCAGAAAGATGCCAAAGGACTCCAATAATGTTCTGATTTCCAGAGGTGCTGATCATCCACAGCTTCCATCGACTTCAGTTGGAGTTGGAGTTGCTCAGCATATTTGAAAATCAGGCCCAACGTATAAAAGGGGAAGAAACATGCCTGACACCCATCTACACAAAGAGGATATCACAGAATGATCAGGGCCAGGCTCTTCAAGCCAATGGAAATCTTTCTATTGACTTTATCATTCATTAAGGGCCTGATCTAAGCCCAATCAAAGTTCAGCATAAACATGTAACTTCATATTTACTGCCTGAGTGCTTAGGAGAAAAATAATTGGAACATAAGGCCAGGCTAATGGATAAGGAGGCACATTTTGCAATTGGGATTTATTTTGCTAGAAACTGTAGAACAGTACCCAAGCAGTGATTTTATTTCCCCTCTGCAGGACTATGACAGATTCTTTTTCAGTGTGTGGAATGAATCAGGCCACATCTCTAATTGCTTCATCTACTGCTGGGATACCATGGTGTGCAAAATTATTGCTGTACAATATATATGACCCTGCTTCCAGATGGTGCTTGATAGTCATAAAATAACGTGACTAGCTCTTCTCCTTGGCTGATCCTAGAAATGCATTTGCACTCATGTGGCAAAACTGCAGATTGTCTGAGGCATGCTTTCAGAAAAGGAACCCAAGGCAGGATGCTAGACAGATGAGATGCCAACATGATCAGAATGTTATTGCCAATATGGTTACCAAGTGTCAACTATCAGAGTTAGATTTTGGTAAATGTTATATCGATGTCAGCTATAAAACACAGTGGAACTCTTCTGTAAAGCCAAGTTCTTAACTCAGCACACAGCCCATATAACGAGACTGCATACTGAGGTGCTATGCAGAGGCTGATGGGATGAGGAAGGAATCCTCACAGCTGACACATTCTAAGGCAAGGGGAGGGATTAGCAAGTCTTTCATGCTGCAGCAGCATTCAACAATACGAATGCCCATTCTTTTCCAGAGGATGGTGATAAATCGCATCAGTATCTAAGTATTTTCTTTGCTATCAAAAAGATAAATTTATTCCACTTAACTTCTCCTTTTGAAAAATGTGTTCTGCTTTGTCGCGGCATCTTAAACACAGAAGGACTCTGGAATGCGGGTGCTTGTACTGTATTTAAAAATAAACTTTTATTTTGGTGACACTTGTTTCTAAAAATGCTTTGTCTCCATCCACATCCAGAACAAGTGAATACCCGTTCCAGGACTTGGTGCAATGGTGACTGCATAAACTGAATGTTCTAAGCACCAGTTTATTATCCTCTTGGGTATCCAGCATAAGTGATTCAAGATATTAAAATGTGCCAGCTGTAAGCCTGCATCCGTTATAGATTTATAATATGAATTTATGTTACATTATGCAATACCTGCTGGTGAACTATCAATCTGTTGTATAAAAATGCTGTGTTATGTGATTCATCTTGTAGGATTTTGAATGATACAAAATATTCTCCTTTTAAAGGAAAGTCATGGGGCAGCATAATAAGCATTTCAAAACCTTGCCACGCACGTGTATGCGTGTGTAATGTTTATCTTCTCACCTACATTAAATTACTGGTATATCTCCACAGGTCACAAATTAGGCGTTCTTCTATCATTCTGTAACTGTTGACACAGGCCCACTTATCCATGCTATCTACTGTATTTTTCTCTAAGAATTCTATATATGAATAATTCTACAGGTAGGAATGCAGGCCATTTGGAGGTGGTATTTCCAGTAATGAATGCAAGTTACTCTTTATTTTCAAGTATGGAGTATGGGTGAATTATTAGATTTTAAAGGCCAGATCCTCCGAGGGTGTAAATCAGTGTGCGTCCTTTGAAGTAGAGCTATGCCAGTTTACACCAGTTGAAGATCTGGCCATAGGTCTCTTAATATAAATGTATACAGAAATTTTCTCCTTTAGGCTGTCACCTGTTTTTCAATTTTAACCTAAGGTGTTTGTTATGAAATATTCTGGTGGATCAAAGGCCATTTAGATCAGTTTAAAGATATTAGTTTTTAAGCCTCCCCTTTGTAAATTGCTATAAAATTTTGAAATATGCATCCTAGTGTTCTTAATCTACAAGAATTTGGACGTTTGGGCATAAAAAACCCAAAATCTTAGTTGGTGTAAATCGACACTGAAGACAATGGATCTCTGCTGACTTATACCATATAGCATGAACATATGGAAAAAATAATTTGGAGAGGAAAGATGGTCTTTTGGTTAATATTAGATTAATATTTTGTTTGTTTTGGGGCTAGTGGTTTTTGTAGGTGGAAATGCAAATATTTGTGTCACACAGGTGTTAGACTGTATAAAACATATACCAACAAAAGTGTTGGATAGCTCTGACTGGAGGGTGACATTTTGTTTTGTGACAACTTTCGAAGTTTCAAAATTTGTTTTCATACCACTTTGGAACAAAACCCAAACTTTTCCAATGCTTCTGCAAAACAAAATAGTGTCAAAATGTCTCTTTTCCTCTCAAAAAGGATTTGATTCTGTTTCCTCACTCTCTCTCTCTCTCTCTCTCTCTCTGGTCTGCATTGACCTGAAAGCTCTGGACATCAGAAATCTTTCTGATGAAATTTCTGTCAAAGTCAATATGTTTCCATGAAACTTTTTTCATTTGACAAAACAGCATATTCCAGCAAAAATGCATTTTGAGCAAAAATCTTCCAACCAGCTCTAGTGTTTGACTACTGAAAGCACAGGAGCATGTAGGTTTAATAGGTGTTCACACCAGCAAATTTGTATATGGCCTCAAGTGGAGGCCTGGTATTGGCTCTGATGAAAATTTACTCCAAAATGCCTGCAGGCAGAATACAAATAGTGCTGCATTTTATTTTTTACTTTATTTTTATGCAGAGTAGATTATTTTAGCTAAGGCACTGGGCTGGGACTCAGGAGATGTGAATTTTGGTCTTGGCTCTGCTAAAAACTTCTTGTGTGTCTTTTTGCAAATCACTTAATCTCTCTCTGTGCCTCAATTCTCCATCTTCAAAATGTGCATGGTGATATTCCTTTTACCTCCCAAGTGTTGTGAGAATGAATATATGGGAGGCATTTGGTTATGGTAGCATTGGGGCACATGTAAGTATTTTTCCCAATTGCTTAAAATATGGTGCATTAGTAACTTTAGACCTATGATATGTACCATTGGCTCAACCATTGTGATCAAGCTAACTTGCCTAATCAGGCTGCTGATGTGTAGGAAGACAGCTGACGTGCTGAAAATGCAAGGAATATAAATCAAAAGTGTGGACCGTCGTGATCCTCTAGATTAACCTCATGTATAACATAGGCCACAGACTTTCCCCAAAGGATTCCTTTTGAACTAGTGTGTGTCATTTAGAAAACATTCAATCTTCATTTAAAAATTGCCAGTGATGGAGACTCCACCACAGCCCTTGGTAAATTGTTCCAATAATAAACCTCACTGTTGAAAATGTATGCTTTATTTCCAGTCTGAATTTGTCTAGCTTCAACTTCTAGCCATTGGATCATGTTATACCTTTCTCTGTTAGACCAAAGTGCCTATTTTAATTGCTCAATCAGAGCTGAAACCAGTTGTGGTAGGACTGTGTTTCTGCTCTGCCTGCTAAGAGCTGAAATCACTTGAGATGGGGCAGTGTTTCTACCCAGCCTGCAAAAGAGCTGAAAATCACTGGGGGACTGATGTGCAGAGGTCACAGCAGAGAGGCAGAAGGTGACTGACAGTCAGCTGGCGAATAAGTGACCAGCAGTGTGGTGGCGAAGAGGCGTGATGAGCGGCCAGCAGGATGGCGGCAGAGAGGCATGATGAGTAGCCAGTAAGGCGGCAGCAGAGAGGCACGACAAGCAGCCAGCAGGGAGGTGGTGGAGAGGCGCGATGAGTACATTGCACATGTACCAATGAGTTCACAGCATGCAAAGCAGTGAAGAATCAGGCCCACAATTTCTACATTCTCAAAGCCATACACATAGGGAGCTGGAACTTGCAACCTGCTCCTTTGGTTCCTAAAACGCTGGCCTCTACTAGTGTAGCTGTTAACAGTAGCCTGTTACTCATCCTTTCTGTGGGACAGCCCGTAGAGGGTGATGTTACTGACTCATGCATACAAAAAAATACTTTACACGTTTTAACTGAAGTCAGTAACGAAACTCCTGTGAGTTCAGTGGTGCAGGATCTGGCCCCCACTTCGTGTTCTAAAAAATACTTCAAAGGGCACTTTGGTGATCTAACAAAAACAGTCCTGCCATACATATAAAGATAATGCCTAAGTGGGAGTCTAACCAATACTGGCAGAATGCTTTTTGAGCTGTTGTCCTGCTCTATTCTTCATGCACTTTCCCTCAGAGCCTGCTCCCATTCCTCACATGGGTGCAGCTCTTGATATGGAAACTTCCATTGCACACGTTGTTCTCTTCATTACTTTTATTATACTTAATTCCCTACAGGGGATACTGGGGAATCACTGCCAACTAGCATCACTTCTAATAAGTTACTCACAACCCCTGTTATACCTCATTCCCTACAGGGGCACTGGGGGGATCATATTAACATCACATCTAATAAGTTAATCAGAAGAAGCAGTCTAGAGAATCAAAGTATTTGATGTTGTCTGACTTTATTATTTGTGTTTACACTAGCACCTAGAAGCTGCAACTGAGATCAGGCCCCCATTGTGCTAGGCGCTGTATAAACACACAGTGACAGTCCTTGCCCCCAAAACTTACATTCTAAATAGACAAGGTAGAGAAAGGATGAGGAGAGAAACAAAGGTGCTCTTATTAGAGAAGGTACCTACAATGCATACCACCACCTGCACAATTGTATTCTTAATATAGTGTACCCCAAAGGTTTTAACCCTAATTCAGCAAGGTTTAATGTAACTCCATAAGGCTTATCTTAATTCCATAAGGTTTGTTCAGGATATTGTCAGTCTCACAGAAGCTCCACCTAGCCTGGCGCACAGCAGTCCACCTGTACGCAGAGTCCAGTTCAAGGTCTCTGTCCCTGAACGAAACCTGGTGCCCCTGCACTAATGCTCCCACTCGCCTCTGTTCAGGAATAATTTAAAAATTGTGTCCTTTGCTCTTTACATAACATATATACTATGAAAGAAACACAAGGGCATGGTGGGGTCCAAAGAGTCATGTTTACTAAACATATGTAGCATACAAGGCCTAGCTATACATTGCAGCTTGTCAGGGTTCTTCTGGTGGCTTCTGAAATATAGACGATAGGGAGGCCACTAGCAGGCTCACAAACAATATAAAGGGACACTCCTACACCCTACAAAAAAATAAGCCTCTTGCTGACAGGGAAGAAGGGCAACAACTATCTCTCTCTCCTTTCTTTACTGAAGAGGTGCCCAAATGCTATGGTGCTGGATACCAATATAAGAACATAAATTTTTCCAGTTCTGAATGGAGGAAAGTGGAACTATTCACCTGAGATACATCGGTGTGGTAACATATGACAAATGCTAACTTTTTAATGCTGACCACTGTTTTTGGAGTAACAGCCCGTTTCCTGTAACTGCTTCCTAATTAATAGCTTTAATTATCTTTTCATCTAATATGTTGCTAGACTTCTGTTATTTTCCGTTATATTGCAGCTTGATCTTTTCATCTAGTCTTGAAACATACTGAATGGTATCAAACACATGAATGTAATTAGGCAATTTTAAAGTGTCAGCAATTGTCTGTATCTGGCAAGGTCCAAAATCTAGTTATGTGAATCTTCTTTTGATTCAAATGAAATGGATATTCATGTGCTGGTGTCTCAGCTTGGACCAGAATTGTACATTCGCAACTTTTGCCAGAGCAGTTGCTTTTATCAGGATATCTTTTGCCTATGTTGTGCGAACACAAGGTGCTGTCTCAGCAAATGGACTATTCGATGCTGTTTCAATCCAAACACAGGTAAGGTAATACTCTTAAGTTGCCACCTTCACTATATGCTGAAGTTCAAGGATCAATGTGATAACGGTCATTGTACAACATTTATTTTGCTGTAGCCATCCAAGATTTATAATTTTGGGGCGGTCATCTTGCCTTTTTATCAACTGAGGTGTCATTTTTCCAGGATAACTAGCATACATTGTATGTATATTTGTGTGGTCCCTTTTTAACTACAGCACCTAATTATATTTAGGAAAATGAGTGTGTCAAAAGGTATCAGAAAATTATACTAAAGAAATTTAAGTATAGCTGCATAACATTAACATAACATAACATTATTATCATTTGAGGTCAGGAGGAAACCAGTTTGTTTAGTGGCACATTGTTTGATTTAGCAGCTGAGTGACTCATACTGAATTGAAGATTTGTTGCTACACTGAATGCTTAATTACAAAGATAAGCTATGCTGTTAGTTCAAAGATACTGTGTAGGCCGGGACAAATGGATGCCAAAATCATGAAGACAGTTAGTGAAGTTTAAATTATAAAAGTCTGAGTTGAAACCTGTGATTAAATATGGACAGTTCCTCACTAATCAGGCTAGTTTTTTTTCCCTTTTGTTCCCCTCTTCACTTTGACAGACACTATCTGATGTGACTAAAACATAACTGTAAAGAACTAAAGGAAAAGCAAAACACATGGTGCCTGATTCAGCGATTACTTACATTGATCTTATACCTGTTTAACTCTACTGACATCAGTGAAGTTATGCTGGTGTGAAATCAGAATCTGGCCTTTATAGTTCCTGCTTCAAATGATGTGTCAGTAAACAGAGCCATCCAATTACTTATTTACAATGGCTGTTTCTTGAAAGGCATGGGAAGACTCTTCTACTCTTTTCCATGGAATTAGTTATACTCTTTCGAACTAAGCACCTGCCATAGATTGAGTTATATTTTACTTATATAATTTGTTAGGACTAGGGATGGATGAACACATTGAGATAATTTACAAACTAGCCTGAACCTTTGCCTTGATTGTTTTATGTGTGAGGACAGGGATTTTTAAAAGGTTGATTTAAAAAAAAATCAAATTCAGACATTTCTGGTCTAGTTCAAACCAAATGCAGAAAAATAAATAATGACAAAATCAGGAGAGAGGCTTGACAGTTAGCCTCTCTCTTGGCATTAGGTGGGGAAGCTTGCCAAGACCAAAGGCCCCCTACCCCACTATCAGCAGTCCTTGGTGATCCAAACCCCTCACAACTTCACTTATATGGCCCAGCAGGGTTCATCGTGTGCATTATGCAAAATGGGTTTCAGGCCACCAATGATTTCCTAAGAATCCAGATGCTGGTCTCAGAGGACCTGTGTGGGTTAAGCACAGTCAGAAAGTAACTGAAATACTTCCCTGATGGACTGTATTTTCTAATAGACAACCTACCCTAAATTCTCAATTACTGAGGGACAATCTTAACTCATTGATATATTTGCTTTCCAAAACCAACTCTCTGAATAACTTTTCTTGAGTGATGTACCCAAATACTTGGATGCTAATATCTAAACTGTATTCTTAATTTTATTCACCTAAATTTGGGTTATTGCTGATTATGTACTATATGTATCTTATGACTTTTAAAACAAACTTTGTATTTCTGGATAATCTAAGCACTATACCCAGATGTACAGATACTCTTTTTCTTAACCTGTGTATTATATAATTTTTTAACATTAACTTTAATAAAAAATTTAAATCTAGATTCTATACAGGTGTTGTGGCAGACGAACTCCAGAATAGCTCTGGTCAGAATCTTTTGTCAAAATGTTTTATTTGACAGAAAGTTCCTTTTTGTCAACATCAAAATATTTCAGAAAAATGGTGTCATTTTCAACAAATATTCTTGTGGAACAAAACATTTGGAAAGAAAAAAATTTGGTTTGAAAAATTTTCATTTTGGATTTCAAAATTTTGTTTTTAATTTTATTTTGTTTCATTTTTATATTATTTTTACATTATGTCATGATCTGCACTACTACTGACATACCATAGTGTAACAGTTGAAATATTCTATTTTATTTTTATAGTTATGTATTTTAATTCTATAATTACATACTGTTCTCTCCATATACACACTATTTTATTTTTAAAATCATTAAAGGCCGTTGACATAATTTATTTTTAAAATCATTAAAGGCAGTTTCTACTTAGCCCTGATTGAAAATCTTATCTTTTCTAGATCAAAGTGTTTTCTGTTTATATTTTAGTGAAAAAAATTAACACAAAATTTGTTGAAATTTCCTGTGAACTGGAAATTCTGAGTTTTGACCAGCTCTGCTCTTTAAGGGCGTGTAGCAGATAGTGGCTTTCTGTTCAGCTCCTCAGGGTTGAGGCAAAGCAGCTGGGTTTGCTGAGAGCAACTCACAGCAGGTGGGTTTCATTGCTCTTAAGCCGCCAATTCGAAAGGAACATATAGAAGAGTTCTCTCAGTTTTTAGGAGGAGTTAAAAGACTTGGCTCAAGAGAGTCTCAGTGCCCATGAAAAAAGGGCTCATTTTTCCTCTGTACTTCCTCTTCTGTGAGGGGAAGTGCCGCTTTAAAAGAGTGTATATTTAAATTGTTTGCTGAATCAGTTCCACCAACCCTGGATAAAGATTTCTCGGAGCACAAAACAACTGTATGCTGAGAGCAGCTAATCTGTTAATCTTGTTTTGATTTTGTCCAGGGGTGGTACAAAGCATGTAGGGGTAAAACTCTGGACTCAACTAATATATTTTACTTTGGAATGACAACTACCTGTAAATAAAAGTGAAACTCTAGAGAGGGTCTTTCTTTGCCAACCTTGGCCTCCTTGTGAGATGTCTGTTCCGCTGTAGTGACCTTAGCCCTTCCACAGATGGGAGATGAAGTTAAGGGTTCAGAAAGTAGGACATCATTTTGAAAGAGGCTTTAAATCTTTCTAATTATTACAGATAGAAACTGAACTAGGGAAAGATTTCTTTAAATACTTACAATGCAGTATTTCGTATTGTCAGCCAGGATGGGAGAGGACAAGAAAAAGTCCTTTTCAGAGAGGAAAGAATATTTCCATAGCTAAGATGTACTGATTTATGCTGCAATAGGACTACACTGTACTTACTCTATGGCTGTGAAAGAGTGTATGGGGAAAAGCGTGCTACCTCTTTAAGGGACAGGCTAGCACCTGCACCTAGGGGTAATCTACAAGGTTCTTCCCCACTCTGGGGCAGAGTTAAATAAACAGAAACAAAGAGGAGAGTAGAAGCCAGGCAAGCTGCAGTTGCTCCCTGAGATACCTAGAGAAAGGCCTAACCTGATTCAGAGACTGAGATGCAGACTGTAAGTTTGGGAGCCCCTGGCCCTGATTAAATGACAGTTTTAATGATTCCTGGCCTGAGGAACTGTTTGCTGTAATTATTCCTGGTACCAAAGCCCAGGACCCTGGTTCCCCTTCATTGCAATAGTGGGGCTCTTCCATCTCATCACATGCACTAGTGCTCATCATGTACCTCTGTCCTCTCCAGAGTCATCATCGTCAGTCATTCCAGTGTCTTCAATTGCTCAGAAGGTGCCTTTTGACTCAGAGGGATTCCTGCAGCTGAGCATCAAAGTTGGTCCATTGATCCCTGAGCACTATGCCTAAGCACAACAGTTATTTAATCAGGCTCCCAAACCTAGGCCATGTCTACACTACAAAATTATGTCAACCTAAGTTATGTTGGCATACGGTCGCCTCAATTATTACACGGCTTGTGTGTGTGCAGTCTTTGCTCCTTGTGAATGCACTGCACTGTGGATAGGTATCCCACTGTACAACTCAGCACCATCCAGTGCAGGGTGTTTTTGGAAGTTTTTGCAATGCCTGACAGGGCTGAAATGAGTCATGCAGGGGTGACTGGCAGCATGGGGTCAACTTCCCATAATGCAGTGTTCTCCATCCCACAATTTCACTTGCACCTTTCAATATTTTGCACCTTTTTTTCAAAATCTGCACAAACATGCATGTCCCTCCTCGCTGTCTCCCATGTCTGACAGAAACATGGAGCCCGCACGTGTCTGCTCTATTTGTCATGAGCGTTGCACGTACAGGGCTCATGATCCTCCAGTATTTGCAGAGCTACAGGAGGGGTCGTGGGGACCATGATGATTCCTTGGAGGCTTGATTGCTGTGGGAAATAGAAAGAAACAATTCAAGGTTGCCAGTGGTGTTCACAGAGCAGCTGGAGATGTTGGAGAGCCAATTCTGGGCCCGAGAAATAAGCACTGCCTGGGGCAATCACATTGTCATGCAGATTTGGAATGATGAGCAGTGGCTGCAGAACTTTTGGATGCATAAGGCCACATTTCTGGAGCTGTGTGCCAAACGTGCCCCAGGCCTCCAGCACAAGGACCCCAAAATGAGAGCTGCACTGTCAGTGGTGAAGGCGAGTGCTCATCACACTGTGAAAACTTGCAATACTAGACTGCTACCAGTGAATTGGGAATCAATTTGGAGTTGGGAAATCCACTGTGGGGGTGTACCTATTGGGTTCTGGGAAGTGGGTGGGTGGAAGCCTGCCCACTGCTTAAGGACATCCCCCCCCAGCCTAAGGGGAGGATCCACAGGACCTGGAAACCAAATGATTCCATGGGACAACTAATGAAATAAGAGGGACAGAAGTGCGGTCAAAGGGTTAAAAGAAGGGAGCCTGACGGGGACACCGAGCAGAGAACCCTGGACAGTGCCCACTGCTCCTCAAAGGTGTCAAGGGAGTCAGTGGACGCTGCCCAGAGGAACTCTGCCCAGATACGTGAACGGACCGAGAATCGGAAACAGGTCCCATAGTCACAGGAATCTCCGTCGGCCAACCTCCTCTCCCTGGTTTTATAGATGGCCGTTTTAGCCAGGGCCAGGAAGAGGTTGACGAGGAGGTCCTGTGACTTTGTGGGGCCACAGATAGGGTGTGCATAGAGAAGGAGGTGAGGGGGGAAAGTGCAGCCAAACACATATTGTGGGGGTGTAGTGGGGCAGTTATCCCGCTCCTAGAAAAAAGCCTAGGATGATTGGGGAAGCAGCCACAGCTGGGGCCATGCCCCAATCAGGCCACAACTGGCCCTATAAAAGGGCTGTGAGCCAGCACCTGAGAGAGTCTCTCTCTAGCTCTGGAGAGAGAAGGACCTGGATGCCTGGGAGCTCAGGGCACCGGGAGTAGAGCAGGGTTGGGGAAAGGCAAGAGGAGCTGGGGAGCTCCAGCCTGGCAACTCCCCAGGCTGAGGCCTTGCTAAAGGCCAAAACAGGTACTGGGGTTGCAGAGTTGCAGCCTGGGGTTAGGTAGAGGCAGCTGGTCCAACCTCCTTGTCAATGATGATTGACCATTACAGACTGCAGTCTGCCCCAGTGAAAGGGGGCTAGATGATGACTGGCAGTAGCCACTGAGGCAAGGTGGGGTTAGAGGGTTTGGGATTCCCCTGGGAAGGGAGACCCAGCATGTGGGGGTACTGTGGTGGGCAGAACCCCAGGGAAAGGGGCACCAAGGTCCGAGAGGGACATGGGGGCCTGAGGCAGGTGAGACACCAGTCTGCAGAGGGTGCTCCATACACTGGAAAAGAGCTAATTCCCAGATAAGCAGCAGGAGGCGCCGCACCAGTGATTCTCACTTTGCTACAGGGGGCCATTGTCATGCAAACATGCACGACCATTAATTGCCTCCCGCTATGCAGGACTGTGCAATGTACAGGACATAGTGGATAGTTTTGCGGCAATGGAATTGCCAAACTATGGTGGGGTGATAGATGGCATTCATATCCCTATTTTAGCACCAGACCACCTTGCCACAGAGTACATCAACAGAAAGGGATACTTTTCTATGCTATTGCAAATGATGGTGGAATTGGCTCACTGGGACACTTTACCAACATCAACACAGGCTGGTCAGGGAAGGTGCATGACGCTTGTATCTTTAAGAACACAGGACTGTTCAGAAAGCTGCAAGCTGGAACTTTCTTTCCTGACCAGCAGATTACCACTGAGAATGTTGAAATGCCAGTAGTGATCCTGGGGGACCCATCTAAACCCATGCTCCCCTGGTGCATAAAGCTGTACACTGGCCACCGATACAGCACCAAGGAGAGATTCAACTACAGCCTCAGCAGGTGCAGAATGACAGTTGAATGTGCCTTTGGTCATTTGAAGGGTTGCTGATGTTGTTTATGTACAAGATTGACTCTAGATGAGAAAAGTATCCCTA
The DNA here is from genome assembly GCF_015237465.2 of Chelonia mydas. NCBI lineage: Eukaryota > Metazoa > Chordata > Testudines > Cheloniidae > Chelonia > Chelonia mydas. The sequence continues at coordinate 228,272,756 of NC_057850.1, forward strand.
TAGTTATAGCTGCCTGCTGTGTCCTACATAATATCTGTGAAGCTAAGGGGCAAAAAGTCTCCACTGGGGTAGAGGGTGGAGGTGCAGTGGCTGTCTGCTGAATCTGAACAGCCAGGTACAAGGGCTATTAGAAGAGCTCAATGTGAAGCTATACAGATAGGGAGGTTTTGAAAGACCATTTTAATAGTGAGCTAGAATATCGTGTGTTGCTGCAGTGTGTTCTACCTGGCCTTGCTCTTTTTCAGCCAGAAATGAATCTTGTAGTGATTACTCTGTATGTAGGAATATAACATTGTAATATAACCTGTTAATAGTGTCTGTGAAAGATGTTGATGGGTTCTGTGGCAAAGTGAAATAACAGGAAATTGGTGCTTGTCAGACCTGCTCAGCACTAGCATATGTTGTGAACTAATAGAGATGACTTTTGTTCCAAAAATTGAATTTTATTCTGTAACATGAACCAGACAATTAAAAAAAATTTAAAACTTAATAAATTAAGGTAACAAAACTTGAAGGGGAAAGAACATTCCATTCCAGGTACCCATACACCACCAGTAACTTTCACAGGTCAGTGTATGTCAAGCTGTCATTGTCTTTAATGTCCCCCAGGGTGGAGTGGTAGGGGTGCAGTGGCCCCTTGATGCCACGTGGAATGTTGAGGGACGGCATAGGGAGGTCCCAATATTGAGTTGTGCAGAGTGAGGCAAGCATGGGATTGTTTAATCTGCAGGTCTACCAGAGTCTGCAGCATTTCAGTTTGCTGTCTGAGAAGTGAAAGCATCTCCTGTTGCACGTCCTTTTCCTTTTCCTGAACCTTTTTCCTCTCTGCTCTATCCTTCTCCAGGCTGTCTGCAAGGGTGATCTTCCAGGCCCTGGTCTTGTTCTCTGATGCAGCACTGGCTTGCAGGATCTCCTGGAATGTGCCATCCCGAGTCCACTTCTTTCTCCTCATTATCTGGCTCAGTCATTCTGCAGGTGTGGAGGGAGAGACCCTGAAGGCTAAATTAGCAGCAGCTTCAGATAGAACACACAGAAGAACGATTGTCAGTGTATTTACGACAGAAATTGAAACTTAAGATACTGAGCTCACTTCCCTTGCTTCTCAAGAAGTGCTGCTTCTGCTTGGGATTGATAGAGCACAGCATAAGCCGTGGCAAGAATGACCTTTGGGGGTGGTTGGGGAAATGAGGGAGGAGTAGCTCTTTGGCATGGTTATAGTTGTATAGGGCAATGGAACTGAATACTGGCACCACTTTCTGTGGGTGATGGTGATTTTAGCTGATATCTCACTCCCAAGTGTAACAGAGACCAAGAAAGCACAACCGTTGCTGGTGTTCCAGTGCTGCCCAGGCCCGCATGCTGCTAGCCTGCATACTGCAATGGTTTCTACTGAAGTAATCACTGAGTGGTGTGGGAAACTGTACTACTGCGGTGGAAGAAATAACCAGCCCTCCCCAGAAACACTGCCAGACACCTGTCTCTTGGTTCTGGTCCTCTTGTTTGTCACGTGACTCTGATTTTTCTGGTGTTCCAACCTGGCCTGGCCCCTGGGTCATTGGCCTGTGCCTGTTGCTAGGCCAGGCTGCTCTGACAGCAGGAGGCCCAGGTTCAAATACCCTCTGGAGCAGGGACTTGAACCCATGTCTCCCCTCTCCCACATAAGTGCACTAACCACTGTGCTATAGAATCTCTCTCGCACGTGGGCGCCTCATGACTATTAAAAAATACAAAGTGGAAGAGTGTCTACAAGAGAAACTGAGAGTGGGGATTTGAATCACAGTCTCTCACAACCTTGTTGAGGGCTCTTACCACTGCCATAAATGTTATAAAAGAGGGACCACCACCATCTCTTCCTCCAGTGGTTTTGGTGCCTAAATCCCCTTGTGAACCTAGCCCGCCAAAAATCAACGTGAGCTGTTTCATTAATGTCAGAATGAACCATTTTGATATATTTGAATTTGTTTTAATTTTGACCAAAACGATTAGCCAAAACTGATACAAATTAACAATGTTTTGGTTGTCCTGAATTTGCATTATTTGGTGGAAAAAATGTTTCAGCACAAAAAAAAGGCAAGCTGTAGTATTTGGGACAGGGGGATGTTGGATTACAACCTGAGGGAGAGCCAGGTTCATTCTTAACTGTATGATGAAAACCAATCCATAGAAGTTTCATGCAATCTCAGTTTTGCACTCCGTATTTTTTCACAATCTATCAAAAGGTATTGCCCAGATCTAAAGCTATATTCCCTGCTCATTATGCATGCAGAGCCCTTCCTACGGTTAGGGGGAATGAAAAATGTGCATTGAGGAGATAATAGAATCCTTAATCTACTACTGTTGTTTAAATACAGGAGAATATCCACGAGCACATGTACATTTTCTCTTGTACCTAGATCTCAGGCACCAGCCCTGCTACTTTTGTATATATTTACCATGATGATTATACTATGTATTATAACAAAGCTAATATTAGTCTTTTTTTTCCCACCGCTTTCTTAAAATAAAATAAGATTCTTCCGGCATATGGAGGTAAAAGCAAAACCATAATTGGATGGCTGCATGCAAATTTTTTTTTTGACAAATTGGACACAAAATGAACCTTTTTATATTTCCAAGAGTGAGAAATTGTGCACTGCGTGAATCATCACTCCCAGTGGGGAAAATAGTTGAATAAAAGCCTCCCCTCGTACCTATAGAAGTGCTGTCTGTTGCCAATTGTTCCTGTCGCATAACAATGTTAACTGCAGGGCTTTTTCTTTTCCTGCAGATAGATTAGACTGCTGCCTTTTAAGTATGTTGAAGATATTACCCAGTAGCCAACAGGATTACATTATCAGGAGCGAACAGATGGAGCATATCAGGGCCGTGTCAATCATTCCACACCTGTTGATTGGGTATTTGAGCCAAAAAAATAATTGCTTAGAAATTTAAAAGCAGCAGACTAAAATCATGAAGGACTGAAAAAAAATTAGAGTAGTGTGGGAGGAGAGAAAGGAAATTTTGCTGGTTTCTGGTATCGGTGTCAGCACATAATGGAGAATGAGAGATTCAGTTTGCAAACACAAGGGAGGTGGAGAGTGCCGAGAGCAGCAAATCTGTCAGAAATGTCCTTTATCTTTAATGGTTAACAGTTGCATTGACTGTGCAATACGTTTGTACATCTCATGGATGTTAGAGAAAATGCTAAAACCTTTTAAAGAGGCACTGCCCCAGCTAGCTCTTATTTTGTTTTTTCTCCGCACCCCCCCCCCCCCCCCCCCGTGTAATACCTTTCTTGATGCTTCTCCTTTTATTCCTTGTTCCTGTTGTTTGACTCTCCGAGACTTCTGCGCCACCAGGCGGAGCTCACACACTGTTTTGATGTGTCAGAGTCATGGGTTTTTTAAAAAAATTTCTCAGTACTGTGCAGGATAAAAGAAAACATTGTTTTCACCAACTAAGCTATGCTGATGGCAGAGTGGCTAGATTATGAGCATGAACCAGCCCCGGGTCCCTCCAGCTATGGTGCTGAGCACCACAGAATAACCGGTATGATGAATATAAAGCTCTTCTAGGCAGAGATCATGTCTATTATATTTTCTGTGAAGCAGTGGTCACACGGTGGGTGCTATAAAAATCAGTATCTGCACATTTTGAAAAATAGTAGGAATATGTGCACAAATAATTGTAGATCCAAATCCTGCCGTGAGGACAGAATGGTTATGCAGATCTGCCCACGTGAGTCTTAGGACAGGAGAGGGGATCTTACTGCTGTATTATATCCCAAATACCTTACATATCTTTCAAATAGATACAATTGTATTCACTATTCTACCTAGGGATGTACACTGACAGCGCTTTGGTAGGCATAGTACCTACGTACACTTACATATTTAATTGTCACCACTGACACAGTGGTGCACCTAGCATGCAAAGGATGGGGGGCATACAAAGTCCATGGGGGGGGAGGGAAAGAAGGGAGGACAGTTGTAGAAGGACGTGGGGGACCCTAGCATGTGCAGGGAAAGGGGAAAGTAGGGCACACGAAGCCCCTGGAATGGGGGAGGAAGAGGAATGGGGGCACATAGAGCCCCTGGTGTAAAGGGAGGGCTGGAGGGGTTGCAGGGAGACCCTTAAATAGAAGGCACTGGCAGCTAACACCAAAGTAACTTGGGGCGGGGGGAGAAGGAGGAATGAGAGGAGCCCCTGGGGTGTGTAATAAGCTTGTCTGACAGAATCCACAAAGTGTGTGACCCTCTAGTGTACAATGAATATTCAGGTCAAAACTTTATTAGATCAGATAAACAAGTATCCAAGCTCCCCATGTGCCCCATGATGAAATGTAATGTAAGCTCTGCCAGCCAATGGAAACTGCAGCAAATCTCAGTTGTGAAAACTCCATAACTGGAAATATTCCGAAGTTAGCTAGAATATTCTTATAAATAGTCAGTGGGAAGGTGGACTGAGTGACCTACTTGGGCTTTTCCCTCTCTGGTGCCTTGGTTCTATGGTATCTGCTGTATTGAAAATGAAGAAATTAACAGTATTCCTTTGCTGTTAGAAATCCACAAATAAAGACTGCAGCCAGAAAAAGATTTGTGTAAGAGGTTAGCCAAGGCAAAGCTCACTGGCGGTGTGTGAATCACATCTTATTTCATGATGGTTTCTTGCCTTTGGTTTCAGTCTTGCCTATTAATCCGCATAATCCATGTGCAGGCCAGCCTTTTAGCAATCACTTTGTTCCACATGACTTGGCTAGTTCCCTGTCTCTCTCCACCATTCATGTTTCCCAGTGGCACCTTGGCTTCAGCTTCTCCAAATTCTGTGGTGACACCTAATTTTCAACATAATCTTTAAATAATAATCAGGTCGATTGTCTTCCTCTCAAGACGTCACCACCAGCTGACACAGTTTACTCCAAAACCGTCATTAACATATTTGGTTACCTTGATGCTGATGTGACCATGATGCATATATTTTCACTAACACGTGCCATTGCCCAAACGTCTACTTATTAATTATGCAACCAGAAGAAGGGTCCATAACTAAAATGTCACTGCTAAACCTGTTTGTAACAGAGTGGCTTCTCCATCCCATTCTCAATATAGCATAACACACACAAAATGGCTATTCTCACCCCCTCCTTTGGGGCTTTGCCTTTAATTTAAATAACAAATTCCTAAGGCCAGCCTGTACTCCTGAACACAAGCCTTAGCCCCAAGCCTGCTTACTCCTCAATTCCTAATTAGGATTTCTCTTAGCAAGCTCTCTCTCTCCTTCTAGTTCAAAATCAGGGAGACTCTCAGCCTTTTATATTCCTGACTGATGCTAGTGAGAGCCACCTGACCTGCTGCAAAGGTGAGTCAACAGAATAGCACTGTACCTCCATACAGGAACCTCCTGTCTGATACCCATTTACATGGCTATAGTAGATATCAAACTAAGTGGCATTGGGCTAGGTCAATACATGGATGGGAGACCTCCAGAGATACTCAAATGTTGTAGGAGTGAGTAAATAACACTCTCCCTGCTGAGTCAATACTATGAGTGAGTGACCTAGGATGAAAATATGATTTTGGGGAGTTGTCTTTTGAATAATCCATAGAACCAAGGTCCTTCTGATCACTGGTAAATTGTATACGTTACAGACAGAGAACACCCATTGGGTCACCTAATCCTTTACACCCCAATGTAGGATTGTTTCCTATTATTTGTTTTTATATTATACAACAATGGATGTGGTTATTAGAGTGCATGGCACTTTGGGTCTAACACCCTATCATCTGCAAAGGGTCCTAATCAAATTCCTATGTGGATAACTATGGGACTTTCTGCCCACCTAAAATTCTCCTGGAGGGTTTCAGTTGGATAAGGCATGCTTCCTGCTCTGTTGTGTTGCTGTGGACACTCATAAGTACACAAATACACAGAAAGGAAGTGTATTCCTGAGGTAGGTGAAGGGAACTCTGTGTCTATATTCACTTGGTGCACTACACTATGGCCACCATTTAAAAAGTCAGCATTCACCAGGTCTTACCACTCAGTGTTATGAGATACTTCATTTATTTCCTATTCTATGTACAGGGAAATAGTGTAAGCAGTTAGTGTTGGTGACCATTAAACAAGTCAATGTTCACCACGGTAAAAGTTGTTTGAAATTCTCAGTTTGCCTTTATGCTGACAAGAACACAGAGGGCCACTCCCTTTCCTGATATAAATCAGCATAGCTTCATTTCTTTAATGGGTTGATGCACCAAGTGTGCCCTTGGGGTGCTAGCCCAGAGGCTTAGGTGGAGTCTGGCTCCCCTTTTTCTTCGGGGATTCTACATAGAATCCTCAATCAGTCGCCAGTAACACAAGCAGTGAATGGGAACTGTTCCTGCCTTCCCCCCTTTTCCCCCCACCCCGCGCAGCCCTCCCGTTTGCTTCTGATGTGATATTTGTATTGGAGGAGCATGTAGGAAGCCTAGTCAATGTTCTTGGCTCCATTCTGCTAGGCACTGTATGGACAAATAAAGAAGTCTCTGCCTCAAAGAGGCTCACAGCCTACATGACCAGATGTAACAGGTGGAGAAAGCCTTTTTTCCCCACACAGGGAGACAATAATTAAAAACAAAACAAAAAACCGCACAAACCTCAATAGCTGGTACAAGGGAAAGTGAAGAAACACAATATGAGCAAACTTCAGTATATGCTAAACAATATATCTGTAACAGAAAGAAACAATTTATGAGGGGAATGATTGATAAAGTGCCATAAAAGGCAAATAAACACTGTGAAGTACTCTGCAATAGTGTATATTACTTTTATAACATTGGTCCTTCTGGAAAAATCTTCCAGATAACAGGTAAGCTTCTTACGAAATGTCATAGGCACTGGTACAGCTTTTGTCTTTTGTCTTTCATGAAGCAACAGTGACATCCAGTGGTACTGTAGGTATATCCAAGGTAAGGTAAACCACTCCCTCGTGGGTGTTCCAGAAACAGATCTGTGCTCTGTTCCTTTCCCTGTGTATAGAAGAGACTGTCAAAATTCAGGTAGGTATAAACTGTAGTTTGCTGCAAGCTGCTTGTAGCCTGCTCAATACAATAGCTATTGCTGATGAATCTGATGCAAGCAGATGCATTCTTTCTTTTACAAACGCGGATGTGAGCATATAGAAGACTTTGTAAGTGCACCTCCAGGGTGGTAAAAACAGCCTGCCTGTTTTCTAAATAACAATAGCATTTGTCTGTCAATCAAAAGTATATTTCAGTGAAAACTAATGCAGAATACTAAAATGTTCCCCATCGGTCTATGTACTTAATTTCACTTTCTACAGAGTACCATTAAAATCACCTTCTTTCTTTTCTCTTTTCCCTTTTCTATTTATCTACTGATTTCTATTTATTTCCATCTCAATTTATTTTTACTGGGCTTTCACTTTATTTTTACTCTATTTTCCCATTCAGTTCTGGGTCGGCTGCATCTTGCTTTCTGTTTTACCTCTGATCTTCTCTTCTTAAATCGTGCCGCAGTAGTTGCCTGTCTCATTTCAATGTTTTCACTTGCATCCTTGTCACTTTTCATCGATGTTTTTTGTATGATGTAATTTTATTCCAATTTGTAGTGTCAGTAATCTGAGTTGCCTCCCTTCATTAAGATTTAGCTTCTAACCCCAGTTTCTCTTTTATTTATGTTAGACTCTAACTTTCTCGGTTGAAATCATTTTACTCACTTTTCTCTCCCAAGTTGTTACTTCTCGTGCTGGTTCTTGCTCTCTGCTGTTGCTTGCTGGCTGCCAAGAAACACAGTGAAGAACTAACTGGCAGTGTGATCAGGTGATTGGAGGTAGATCCTGAAAAAGAAACAGATCTTGCTTGCTTTCTGTGTTATCTATTTAGCTTTAATGGGTTACTTTATTCCCATTGAGAATGAATAAAACTGGTAAATTCTTTAAACCATCAAAACAAACAAAAGCACATTTGTCCTTCACTGCTGAATTAGAAAGTGATAATGTTAGATGTGATTAGATCAAGATAGAACCACCAGGGACCCGATTCTGCTTCCATTGATATTGGCAGAAAAATTCCCATTTTTGATAATGGGAGTAGGATCAGGTACTAGATAGGTGTAATAGTGTATTCACTTGTATGCTTAGTGCAAAGCATCTGATGTTATCCTGACAGTCAGTCTGACCAATCTGTACAATTTGCAAGAAGTGTGTGTTCGTGGGGTTGTTTTTAATTCTTAATTCTTAATTCTTATTATTATTCTTTTATTTTATTATTACTGACAGAGCTTCCTGCATTAGTTAACATTCTCATTGCAGATTTGAACAGTAGACTTGATATGATCGGTTTTCTATTTCCATGTTATGAGAAAATGCCTTGTAATGCTAGAGACCCAATCTGTATTTGGATCCAAAAGTAGGAGCCTAGAGTTGTGTAATTCCTTGTTACACTTTCAGATAGACACTCAATGTCCATTTCATTCACCTTCTTGTGAACGTTTTTTATTCTGTTTCCTTTTGCGTGCCCCAAATCTCTTTATGCAAAATCTTGTTCTTGCATTAAAAGTGTGGGGAAATAATTGTGAATTTAAACTATAACTGGGCCATATTTTTTTTAGAAATTGACCAATTTTTAATTCATAATTAAATGAGAGGTGGGGGGAATGGTTTCTCCAATTACTTTGTTACAAAACCCTCTCACATATCTGCTTAGAGTAGGGAGAGTCATCATATTCTTAACTAGGAATTAAAATGTAATTGTCTAATTGCAAAGGAGGGAAAAGACCTCACTTCTACTAATATTGCACGTCACACCACTTAAGCAGCACCTAATAAAAAATATTTTAAAATCTGGTTGGGTGCTCTTATGTTTTATGTTATGGTCTGCATATAGTTGTAAACCATTTCTGAGAGCTTTTTCATTAGTGCATGTAACCCTTTTTATTGAACAGCCATTTGGTTTAGTCCTTTAGCTTCAAATACTTTTCATTTAAAGTGAGTTCCTTTTTATTCATTTTTCCCCCCCGGAGAAAGCAGTTTTACTCTTTGTCCAGTATGCTTCTTACCATTCAATTCCAGTAGTTATTGGAGCATGAGGAGTTATTGGAGCATCATTATAGGTATTGATCTGTGTTAGGACACATTCTAGAGACCGTTATTTGCATTGAGCCATTATACACACACACACAAACTGAGATGGTAGTTTACTTTCATTTTCCAGTCATTATTTGATTTGCATTTTGGAGTGGAGGTAGATTTGCTGGGCTCAGTTTGATCGGGTTAAGTGAGCATTTAAGACTATTATTCAATGATTTTAAAGATGCATAAAGCAAAGGGAAAGGTGAAGGCAGGCATTGTAATGGTGTGTCACAGACTGAAATAATCTGTTCTAAAATGAGCACGTCATGCACACATTTGAGTAATGGGAACATATTCCCAAGTATTTCTTTTCTAAGTGATTTTCTGAAAATGATTCAGGATTCCTCTGCAAAATTGACTATTTCAAGTTCCTGCTGTGGATGGATTTTCTATCCTCAGAGAGGGCAGAGTGGTGTTGTCTTGTCTTGTCTTGTCGCACATTAATCATATCAATCCATGAAGTTTGAGAATGAATTCATTGACTCTTACAGGGTCCTTTGTTGATCCAAGGAGTGAAATCTAAGATCATCACTTTCCTTACAATATCACGCTCAAAAGAATGGGTAGGTGTTAAAGCCTGCTCCTGACACAACTAGAAAAGTTGACATATCTTGGTTCGACCTCTATTGATTTTTCATTCCTGAGGTGTGCCCTCTCTGCAGTCTCAAGAGTGGATGTTATTTCCAAGATATTTTTATATCAGTCAGAGGATCTTTTATCTCTTGACCATTTATTTCAGCTAATATTTTTCCTTGATAAGGCTTCAATATCCTCGACCATTATCATTCCTACCTTAGTTTCCAATCTTCCAGCTTTGTCCAGATCATCAGCTATCTTACTCCCATATATACCAATGTGTTATTGGATCAATTGAAAAGATCCATTGCCTTCCTTTCTGAGCCTCTGTATAAATCATAGGACTGGAAGGGACCTCAGAAGGTCATCTAGTCCAGTCCCCTGCACTCATGGCAGGACTAAGTATTATCTAGACCATCCCTGACAGGTGTTTGTCTAACCTGCTCTTAAAAATCTCCAATGATGGAGATTCCACATCTCCCAAGGAATTTATTCCAGTGCTTAACCACCCTGACAATTAGGAAGTTTTTCCTAATGTCCAACCTAAACCTCCCTTGCTGTAATTTAAGCCCATTGCTTCTTGTCCTATTATCAGAGATTAAGAAGAACAATGTTTCTCCCTCCTCCTAGTAACAATCTTTTATGTACTTGAAAACTGTGATCATGTCCCTGCTCAGTCTTCTCTTTTCCAGACTAAACAAACCCAATTTTTTCAATCTTCATTCACAGGTCATGTTTTCTAGAACTTTAATAATTTTTGTTGCTCTTCTCTGGACTTTCTCCAATTTGTCCACATCTTTCCTGAAATGTGACACCCAGAACTGGACACAATACTCCAGTTGAGGCCTAATCAGTGTGGAGTAGAGTGGAAGAATTACTTCTCGTATCTTGCTTACAACACTCCTGCTAATACATTCCTGAATGATGTTTACTTTTTTTGCAACAGTGTTACACTGTTGACTCATATTTAGCTTGTGATCCACTATGACCCCCAGATCTCTTTCCACAGTACTCCTTCCTAGGCAGTCATTTCCCAATTTGTATGTGTGCAACTGATTGTTCCTTCCTAAGTGGAGTACTTTGCATTTGTAAAGTAAATTGCATTGTTGATAGCACTCTGGTTTCTTCTAAAGGAACTGATGAACTTGCCACCTGCGAGTCAACAAACCTCAGTACATACACAGATCTCAAGTGGCCTCATAGTTCAGAGAAATACAGCAGGAAAAGAAGAGGACTAAAACTGAGCCCTGAGAAACTCCCATCCTGATTGGCCTGGTCTTTGAAAGAGTAGCATTTAATCTTACTGTTTTCCTGTACTGTAAAAAATCTCTTACCCAGTCGTGCATTTTGCCACAGATTCCCATCTCACTGAGTTTCACTAAGAGCTTATCATGCCACACTCAGACAATTGCCACACTGAGATCCAAAAAGACTCCTGTAGATGACTGTGGTGGCTTTTCTTGAAATCCATCAATAATAAGTTGACCGAAGACAAACGTTCATAGTTGAGAAGTGCAAGGGCAAGTGCAAGGACTTGTATGCCATTTGGGTACATTCTAGCTTCCTTTCTTTTAGAAGCCACCACAGAAGGGGGGGAGGGATAGCTCAGTGGTTTTCTCTTTGGCCTGCTAAACCCAGGGTTGTGAGTTCAATCCTTGAGGGGGCCATTTAGGGATATGGGGCAAAAATTGGGGATTGGTCCTGCTTTGAGCAGGGGGTTGGACTAGATAACCTCCTGAGGTCCCTTCCAATCCTGATATTCTATGATTCTAAGCCTTGATTGTACCTTTCTTTCCACTGTCTTACAGAGGTGACTGGTTAAAGATACAGTTCAATAGCTGCCCAGAGAAGAGGGATCCTTGCAAGTTCTAGGAAGAAATAAATGGTGGAAGTCAGCAGTTAGGTACCTTTGCATTTGTCCATGATTTGTTTATGATGTCCAGCAACCTAGCTTTAGCCTTCTTCCCAAAGTGCTTTACCATATAGCCATAGATATGGTCCAGTCCAGAGGATATGCTTGGCTTGAGCTTCTCTGTTGCATCTTCTAGCTCATGTATGAGAGCTTCCTGAAGCCAGGGTACTCAGCTGAATCTGTCTTCATATAAGATTATTTGTCTCTCTGTGTGATAGGGCCTTCACTGGTTGGGCAGCTTAGTGGTTGGATCATTGGAAGGGGGGGGGGGCTGTAGGGGGACCTGACCCCCCTCCCTCTCCTCTCCACCAGGTTCTGACCCAGGGTCCTGTGTCACTCAACCCCCTAAGAGGGGAGATGGATCTTTCTCCCAGTTGGAGGGGATTCAGGACCTGTTTTCCTGGGCTGCTTCCGATGAAAGTCATTTTAGTTTGTGGTGTGGCCCCAGTGGGCCAGTTACTCTGCAGTTGAGGCATATCTGCAGGCTCCCGGTGGCAGGGGAAGACTTACTAGCCTCCAGTAGCTGCATTGGCTAGCAGGTTGCTCATCTGTGCGGCAGGCAGGCAGGCAAACAGAGAGCTTCTGCCTCCTCACCAGTCAGCCCCCAACTGAGCCAGGCTCCCTCTTTTCTCCCCGCTCCAGGCCTGGCATTGGCTGCAGGTAAAATGGGGCACGCTAGCTGAGCCCACAGGTTTTCTTTAACCCCTGCTGTGCCAGGCAGCAGTTTCTCTGCTCCTTCACACTCTGCTTAATCTGTCTTGCATGTTTTGGTGGCTCTATCCTCATCTTTGTACATGAGCATGCTAGTCTTGGTATAATGTCTGTCCAGCATGTTCACAGACTTTGTCATCTAATGCCTCTGCACACCCAGTTTTCAGGTTATTGGTGGGGGGGGGTTTAGTTTACGAGTCTTCATTTCTTTGCTCTCAATTTTCTTCAGTATCATCTAAATCTAAATCTTTTCCTCTGTGAGGATCCAGACTTTCACAAATCTCTTCCCAATGCCTTAGTCTACATTCAGCTATTTTCATACTGACCTCTTTCAAAACTTTGTTCTATTTTCCTCTGGCCTCTTATCTCTGGGATTCCTTTCAACCTCAAATCAAACTTCTTTTCCTTAATAAGATTTTCTATGCCAGTATCATTGCTAATGTGGGACCCCATTTCTTCAGTAAAAAGAGCACCTCAAGAGGCAAGATGATTTCTTCACAGCAGATTCAAAAGACCTTAAGATCTTCCTCAAGGTTGTTTCATGATGTTTGAAAAATAATGGTCTCAAGTGTGTCTGTGAAATGCGAACAGTCAACTTATGAAAGTTCTACTTCCTGTTTATCAATTGAGAGCTCACTATCTTCCTACTCCAACAAGTGAGTGCAGGTCAATGATCCAGCATCCTCCAAAACAATCCAAGCTCATGGACATGCCGCTGATTGGAGTTATAGCTAATGCTGAAGAGCTCTGTGTAAGCTCAAAAACTTTTCTCTCTCACCAATAGAAGTTCATCCAATAAAAGATATTACCTCATCCACCTTGTTTCTCTAATATTCTGGGATCAGCATGGCTACAACAACAACTAAATAATTTTCAGTGACAAAGTTCTCTAGTAAAATTCTATTTGCATCAGTCATTTTCTCTTCCTCCGCGCCTCCCCCAATCCCCCAACTTCACTTATGGAATTAAAATCTCCACAGATAATTGTGTGGCTGAAGTTTCCTAATGCTATCGCACGTTTCTCTTTATCAATTAGGCTGGCATCAGGATGATAGACATTAACAGTTCTGAGCACCTCATCCTTAACTTGATAGTGATGCAATCCAACTCAGTAGGTGCGTTCATCTCTTACACTTCCATGTCTCTTTTGTAGAGTGTCTTCCTAATAATAGGACATGAGACCTTCACCAGCTCCTTTCTTGTGTTCCTTCCTCAGGGAGTCAAAACCTGTGTTGTTTCTTTAAATAGCAGCAGTATAGATATTTTCCTCATGAAGTACTTGTTCAACTTCCCTGATACAATTCCAGGTGCCCATTACATTAAAATGCATGATGTTGAAGGTGGCAGTAACCTATTTATCAACAGCTTCCCAGGAAACCACAAGAGATGATACATTGATTTTCCCCGAGAGAGAAGCATTATGTTTCCAGACTCCCTTCCACAACTTCATGGTGAGAATATGGTAGAGTGTGGTTTGGCAGGGTGCAACTGGAGGGCATTTCATGTATGGGGTAACCACTGAAGAAGGCACAGACTGTTGTGGGGGAAGCATACAAGTAGGATGCTGAGGCCAGAGTTGTTGGCAGATTGGAACAAGCAGGGGTGACATGAGAGACGAGGTCATAAATGGAGGCAGGAGTATAATTCCTTAGGGCCTTTAGAAGCAAGGCAAGATATTTTAAAGTGATGTGGTGGTGAAGGGGGAGATAATCAAGAAAAATAAAAAGATGTTTAATTGTTAATAATTTAACCTTTGAAATTGGGTCCTGGATTCAGATGGTTTTTGCATTCTTGTTAAATTACAATGTTATGAACTAAGGTGGGTGTTATGTTCAGCATAAATGGGATTTGCTAATTTCCTTAAAGAAAGGGGGCCAGATTCTCTGCTAGTTTGGCTAGGATCTGGCCCAGCCAGCGTACCTGATGAGACTGTAAGCCAGTGGAGAATAGGGTGTAGCTCTATTTGTCAGACCTATTTCTCACACTAACTCCCTGCCTCACAACCCAGGCCTTCACAGAAATGTATGACTGGAAGGGACCTTGAGAAGTAAAGTCCAGCCCCTACACCCAGGCTGGACCAGATAAAACTAGATTATTCCTGACATGTGTTTGTCAACCTGTTCTTAAAAATTATGGGGATTCCACAACCTCCCTTGGAAGCCTATTTCAGAGCTTAACTATGTGTATGGTTAGAAAGTTATTCCTCATTGTGACATTCCCCACGGTACAATCTGGATTGCTGAACAGCTGTGTCCTCTTAGTTCTCTAACCTGGGTTGCCTTTCAAACTCCTTCACTGTGAGAACACCCACTTCTGATCTATTCACACACAGTCTCCAGTATGCAAAATCGCTCCCAGGTGAATTATGAGTGCTTCTAGCCAGCCACTCCTGCATTATGTTACAGAGATACAGCAGCAAATTCCCAGTCCCAGACTTGTCCCCAGAAATGTGCATCTTGTACTGCCCAGTTCTTTCCTTCTGTGCAGTACAAGCTCAGGCATAAAAGTCAGAATTGGTTACAAAGAAATAAAAGGTAAAATGCAAACTAATACCTAACTTACCAAGCTAAGGAAATTCAAAGCAAAGATTTATCTCACCGTATGCTTACAGTACTCCGGCTGGATCCTTCAGCTAGGGTCCCTCCCCCTGTACAGTGATGCTCCTTTTGTTTTTCAAATGTTGTTGATGCTGTGAGTAGAGATGAGAAGAGAGAGGTGATTTGTGGCCTTTTTTTCTCCCTTTTTATAGTATTTCTCTTCTTTTAGAATCATTTCCAGCTGGGATTCAAGTGACAGCAATTCTGTTTGCCAAGATGTAACTTTCTCGCTCACACCCCTCTTCCTGCCAAAGAATGGCTGATGGCTGCTTACCCAGGTGATTCAACAATTGATTTTGTTGACACCTGGCTGGGCGTCTGTTTGCCTTTTGTCTCAGAGGAACTGGCTTGGGCTGCTTTCCCAAATTTGGAATATGCCTTAGTAACATAATACAGTAGAATCTTAACTTTACACACAATGTTGCCACACACATTTTACCAGGACAATAATGATCAGCAAATTTCAAATAATACTTCACAAGGCATACTTTGTACAAAATTTATCATAGTTCTGTAAAAGTGGCAAACATAAGCGTACAGTCTGTCACAATCATATCTAACATAAATATCACTTGCTGGAGTTTCAGCCCATTACTTTCTCATCCTACCTTCAGTGGACACGGAGAACAATCCATGACAGCCGTAGCCCTTAACATATTTGAAGACTGGGGAGGGGCAGGGGGAAGTAGACTTGATAACAGTCTTTTTTCAAGAGTAAAAATACCTAGTTTTTTTAACCTGTCCTGATAGGTCAGATTTTCTAAACATTTATTGCTTTTCTTGCTCTCCTCTGACTCTCTCCAGTTTGTCCACATCTTTCCTAAAGTGTAGTGGCCAAAATTGGACGCAATACTCCAGCTGAGGCATCACTAGTGCCAAGTAGAGCAAGACAATTAGATCCAATGTCTTACATATGATGGTCCTGTTAACACTCCAGAATATTAGCATTTTTCACAACTGCATCACAGTGTTGACTCATATTCAATTTGTGATCCACTCTAATCCCCCTTTTCAGCAATACTACCACCTAGCCAGTTATTCCCCATCTTGTAGTTGTGCATTAGATCGTCGTTCTCAAACTAGGGCCGTCGCTTGTTCAGGGAAAGCCCCTGGCAGGCCGGGCCGGTTTGTTTACCTGCTGCATCCGCAGGTTCGGCCGATCACAGCTCCCACTGGCAAATGGGGGCTGCAGGAAGGGCGGCCAGCACATCCCTCAGCCTGCGCCCCTTCCTGCAGCCCCCATTGGCCTGCAGCGGTGAACTGCAGCCAGTGGGAGCCGCGATCGGCCGAACCTGTGGACATGGCAGGTAAACAAACCAGCCCGACCCGCCAGGGGTTTTCCCTGAACAAGCGGCGGCCCTAGTTTGAGAACCACTGCATTAGATTTTTCTTTCCTCCATGCTTTGCACTTGTCTTTACTGAATTTCTTTTTCCTGAATTCAGACCAATTATCCAATTTGTCAAGGTCATTTTGAATTCTAATCCTATCCCTCAAAGTGCTTGCAACCCATCCTCCCTTGGTGTCATCTCCAAATTTTATAAGCATACTTTCCCCTCTGTTATCCAAGTTATTAATGAAAATATTGAATAGTACTAGACTCAGCACTGACCCCTGTGGGACCCCACTGGATACATCCTCCCATTTTGACAGTGAGCCACTGATAACTACTCTCTGAGTACAGTTTTTCAACCAGCTGTGCACCCACCTTATAGTAATTTCATGTAGAACACATTTTCCTAGTTTGCTTATGAGACTGTAATGCAGGACGATGTCTAAAGCCCTACTAAAATCAAGATGTATCATGTCTACTGCTTATAACACATCTTCATTCCCTGCCAAAAGTGAGGTGGGGGTGTTGGGTGCAGGAAGCAGCTATGCCATTGGAGCATTCCTCTTCAGAGGGAGAATCCTCTGCAGGCCATATAAAGATGCTTTAAGTCCACTTTGTGCTTAGAATACTGGAGAGTGTGTGCCGTGGACTTTACCATCACATATTGTACTAAGTTACCACTCCAGCTGTAAAGTTTCTGGCACATACTTGGAAAAGTGCCCCATCTACCTTATTCAACATCTAGTTGTTTCTTGATAAGGCCATTTTACAGTCTGCCTTGGTGGATCTCTGCAGTTACTCTTTCTTGTTAATTCTGATAGAGGTTAATAATTCTATTGGTATTGACAGATTTTTTTTCCCCAACACTCCTTGATACTGCAGACCATGTAATTTTATTGAAATGTCTGTGGAGCTTCACTGTGACCTATTCAGTCTCATCTTAGTTTGCTCTGAGTTCTCAGAGGGCCCATTCCTGTACAGCTACTTATCCATGCTGTAAGCGCATGAGATTTCCCCAGGATCATTCTCCAGATCAATTTTCTTAAATATTTATTTGATATCACTTAGAGTAGTCATTACATACTGCACACTTGTCTTCCATATCAGGTAGATGACACCACAATGTAATTCTCTTTTATGCCAAAGCAATGTCCCTGCTTTCTTGTTACCTGGAAGAAACTGTCTCTTGCGTAACCAGTAATAAGCTCTCTCTTTATCTGGTTAATGCTGATTGCTGTTGATTAATACAAGGCACCAGTATAGAGAGAGGAACTTTTCTGGCTTGCGCTTTAATGGGATAGATCAGATGGCTGCTGATTTTCTTAGGAATCATGAAGCTAGTGCAGAAGAAAAGACTATACTGCTGGAGTGCTGCCACAAGGCCCCTCCAGGCCATTGGCAGCTGTGCATAATTTAGAGCAACTTCAGGGCTATTCTGATTTACACCAGTGGCCAGGATGTTTGCAACATCAGGATTAGGAAACCACAAAGGTGTCTTAAAGCAGCTACCTTGTCCTTCTCCTCAGCTCTGCCAAGTATATTTCAGCTGCAGCTAAGAATCTAGCCTTCTGTATTCATTATTTCTACCGCACATGACCACCATGCAGTAGATCTCTGCAAGGGTCCAGACAGCGTTCACACTGAATACAAACATCCTTTCAAACAGGCTCAAGTAGGCAATGGAAGGCAGTCTATAGACATCTTTGAAAGCTTATAGTTCAATGAAAAATGATTTTGTTTCATTAGCAATAAAAAATGAGTTATTTGCTAGTGAATGACCCCTCTTTGCAACATTGTGGTGGTGTTGGTTTTCATTTACATCTTGAGATCTATGTCTAAAACAGAAGTACTAGTACTTCTATAATACTAGTACACCTATAATATTTCTTTCTTCATTTATTTAAGGACCGCAATTTTGCCACAATCTTCTTCTTCAACATATCTTCTCAACTCTGAAGGGGAAAAATCAATAGTGCAATCATCTTGACTGTCAAAAAATGAAAGAAACCCTGGTATAGAACAATTTTAAAATCAATGGACTCTAAGGTTGTTCTAACAAGATGTATTATAGCAGCTATGAAGTTATGATTTGCTTTGTGCTTTACTTCACTGTTTTAGTTACTCACTGTTGAAGTATAGGGCTATTGGTTATGCTCCATACTTTCCATATGACCTATTTACATATGATCTGTCATCACAGATTGCTAGAAAAACGTTGTGATATTAGGTAATGGATATGATTGGTTATAGTCTAGTATTTGTAGACAATTTAAAATAAGTATTTTTGGTTTATACAATAAAAAGCCCATTCAAATTGAAAGTTGCTCCAGTTTGGGAAATAACTTATTGAGACGTGGTGTTTTTAAAAATTGAAGTCCGGTAATCTTCTGTACAATGTTGAAAATGCTTAGAACTTGTCTGCACTTGATGTTTAGGCCCTGAACCCACCACATGTGTGTAGTTTTTTGTACATGAGTAGTGCCATTGAAGTCAATCGCCTAAATTTTCAAGTGACTAGTAATTTGAGTGCCTGGTTTTTCAGAGACTGCTGAATATGCTCTGAAAATCAGGTCACTTTAAGTTGGCTGAAGTTGAGCACCTGAAAATTGAGGCACTTACCTTGGGTGGCTCCCAGTCAGCGGCGCAGCGAGGTTAAGGCAGGCTCCCTGCTAACCCCAGCCCCATGCCACTCCCAGAAGGGGCCAATGTACCCCTGCGGCCCCTGGGGGTGGGGTGGGGCGGGGCAGGGGGCATGTGGCTCCGCGTGATGCCCCTCTCTGGAAGCACCACCCCCGCAGCTCCCATTGGCCACAGCTCCCCATTCCTGGCCAATGGGAGCTTCGGGGCGGTGCTTGCAGGCAGGAGCAGCATGTGGAGGGAGACTGCGGAGCTGCGCTGACTGCTTTCACAAACAGTGTGGGGCCAGGGCAGGCAGGGGGTCTTCCATAGCGGCAGCCCCGCTGTGCCACTGGGGATCGCAATCGATTGGGAAATCCTCTAGGATCGACCAGTTGATCATGATCGACTGTTTGGTGATCACTGCCCTAGACCATGGAAGTCAGAGGTGCTGAGACCCAGCCTGATACCCAAGCACCTGCAGACACCCAAGGAAGGTTGGAGCCACCAGGAGCTGCACAGGCTAAAGAGTCCAAAGACCCTGGAGATGCCAGGGCCATTGCACCAGGGACAAGGTAGGAAGTAGCCAAGGGGCTAGTCACTGTGCCAGGTGGAGTCAGTGTGTTTTGGTCAGATCCCCGCTGACTCAGTGGCGAGCGCACATGCCACTGCCAGGGCTCTAGACTGGGACCTAGTGGAGTAGGGAGGGCCAGAGTCACCCTACCCTGGCTGCCACCCATCCCCCCAGGTGGTGGCCCACCTCCCCGATTTGCCACTAGGCTTCATAACCATGTGGAGAAGGGAAGTCTTATTAATTCTGGTCAGTAGGCCACACAGTCTTGTGGAGAGGGGAGGCCATATTGACTCTGGCCATAAGGCCATACTGCCCTGAGGGAGAGGGCAGACACATGTACTCTGACAACTAGGCCACATAACTCTGTGAGCAAAGGCAACCTCATGGCCTTTGGCCGCTAGGCCCTACTGCCCAGAGGCTACGGGTAGTCAGCCAGACTTAACCATGAGGCTACAATGCCCTTGCCCCGCCCCAGTGGGGGACGGGGTGTACTTGCCCTGTGACATACTGCAAATCACCAGTTCTTTGTGTAGATTTAGGCTAATGAGGAGAAGTTTGTGCAGGATTGGGGCCTTAATACCCTGTTTTGAGATCCAGTGCTGATTTCAGTGAGCCCACTTGCAAAGTAAGTTAATACCAAACATGAGTAATGGTGGCAGAATCTAACTATCAGAGTGGCTGGGCCCCTTACGAGGAGATAGGCATCAGCCCCTTCTCTGTGACAAGCTTAGCCCCTCTCCCCAGTTGGGGAGGATGAGTGATGATGAACGAGGTCATGTGAGTAACTGAGGACAGGCCCAAGGATATAAAGAAGTGTATGTTTGCACCCCAGCCCAGGTAGACAGACTCGCACTAGTGGGGTTTGAGCTAGCATGCTAAAACTAGGAATGTAGATGTTCTGGCTTGGACTCTGAAGCCTAGAGGGTCAGGTGAGTTTGATAGCCTGAGTCAACATCCACACAGCTATTTTTAGTGTGCTAAGACTTGCATGTCTTGTGCATCTTCCCAGGCTGGGAGGCTTGCTCCCAGCTGCAGAGCAGAGATACCTAGAAGGACCCAAGGGAGAGTGAGGAGTTTGAGTGGGAGCCTGTAATGCTCCAGGTAGGTAGGTCGGTAGGGCTGCGAATGCCAGTCAGGACAAAAGTCTGGAAAGCTGCCGCTGACTCAAAGAAGCAGCTGCCAGTGAATGCTGCAGGGAGCAAGACAGGCTCCTGCAGAGGAGAAAGTGAGTAGGTGGATTATAACCCAGCTCTGGGAAGTGGGGCTGGGGACTCCTGAGTCAAGGAGAGAGAATTGTTGGAAACACAAAACTGGTGGCCAGCTGGGTGAAGCCAACATGAAGTATGGATGTCTGTGTGTGTTAAATACATTGGATCCCCCTCCAGAAGGGGAACGTTTTAAGACAATGTGGACTGGGTAGAACTTTTGAGCCCCTCTGTGAAAGAGGGAAACTAAGGCACAGCATTGCAGAGCCATCCTAGGCCACATTCCTAGGGATATCCTCCCTGGAAACGATGCAATCTGTTTGAATTCTGTTGCTGTAGAATACTGTAGCAGTAATAGCCTCATCAAATATCATTCTTATCAATATATTTCCTTTACTATTTTGTTTAAAAGGGCAACCAGCTGAAGAATAAATATCCCATTTGACCTAGGGGAAAAAGGCCTGATTTAAAGACCCCTGAAATCAATAGGAGTCTTTCCATTGACTTAAATGGGTTTCGGATCTGGTCCAAAGTCTTGATTCCCTGTTTTTGCATCTGTCTATCTAATGTAGGCATGTAGCCCTGTTACCACAGTATCTGTGCACCTGTCATACTGCAGCACATCATCTGTCAAGGGGCTGGTAAATATTTCTTTTTTTTTGAAATCCAGCATTCAAAGTAAGTAACATTCTAGTTGTCTTGGGGGGGAGGGAAATAATTGTATACTATTTATACTGCAGTAGTGGGACCCACTCTATCATCTGCCAAACATACATTAGATTTTCTCTGTCTCTCCCCATGCTGTAGACTATGAAATCTAGTCTTCCATGGAAGTGCATGCAATTTCCATTAGCATTAATGGAAAATAGCCATGCAAACTACTGTACATGGATGGGAGAATATATCTCTTTAATGTTTTTGAATAGTACTCATAGTTTTGTTAAGCATATTTCTGCTACTGTACAGACAGACAGTGAAAGGAAATCCCTGCACCTAAGAGCTTACAATCATAGTTAAAGACATAACAGAAGAGGTTACAAATGGGGAAGGCAAAGGACAGAGTGGCAATAATACAAACAGCAAGTCTTTCAAAAACGTATGTGCATAGTTTGCAAATATGGAAGACTTTTTAAAATGACTGGGTTAGTTTTTGATCAGTGGTACAGGTGTGCAAGACCTGAAATCTAAAATCTTATTTGCCAGTAGTACCAAAACATTTTTGATTTAATCAATAATTTCTATTGGGTTCTCTCATTTCATTAACAAATGGGGCAGGACTAAAACTGGTGTATTTGTTTAAAATAAACAAGATAGCTTTGTATTGTAGCATGCAACTTGTAAACTGGACCTTACTGAACTGAGCCACTTATTTGTAAGCTTCTCTGTTAGGGAGCTGCAAATAAGCCACCACTGAATTGGTTAACACCTGAGGTGTGTGGAGCAGATTCTGTTCTATTACACTGGTACAAATTTAGAGTAACTTCACTGAAGTGGATGGAGTTGCTCAGGATTTAGACATCCATTTAAGTGACACCAAAATCTAAGGCATATAACTTTCAAGTTCTTCATCTCTAAAATTTCCTGCTTTTGTTGGGCAAAAAGTTTCGTTTAGATAGGGGCAGGAACACTGTATTTTATTTTCTTAGCACCCTTTTAAGTTTACAAAGGGATTAAAATGCTTTTTGGTTTAATGCTAATCATATGCTCTCTGAATTCATGTAGCCTTGGCAATAAAGTCCTAAAACACCTCTCAAAATGTTATGGCACAAAGGTTACTTTTAAGAAGATTATAATTCAATTCTGTTGTGAATGTTTAAGGTCAAGAGGGTATTCTATTTATATTTAAAATAGTATATTTTCCCTATAAAAATCCAATTCCTCTCCCCCCCACCCCAAAAGAGTAGTAAACTTTTTATAGTATCTCTAGTGCATTTCAGATGAAAACTTAGAAAGCTAAATTTCCCTTTCCAGCTTGCAACAGGCAGTGATTATGTCATGCTCTGACTTCTGGAGATGAGGAGTTGATGCATGTTGGGTAGTAGGTTCATGTGTGAAAGTTCTCCTCATCAAGCAGCTCTCAAGCCAGTTGGATGTGTCTCACCCAATAGCCTTCATGAACCAGAGTAAACCATGGTAGTGATCTGAACAGACAGTATGCTTTTCCATTAACAAATTGGAAGTAACATCAGCACTTACCTAATAATAATAATTAATAGCAAGGAAGCAAAAGAAGGAGGTGGCAGCATCCTAATGACTTGGGAAAGTCAACGTTTTTTTTTATCCCTGAAGGTAGGATCTCCCAGTTAGTAGGCAGCCTGGCCAATTATCCAACTTTACTTTGCAGCTAACAGATCCTGAAACCAAAGATATTCCAGCAGCCTGTGAGTTGTGGTACACCTTCTCTGACCTTTCAGTACAGCAAGGAGCTCCAAACTTCTCAGGTTTGGAAGACCCTCAATCCCTGTATTTTTTTTTTAATTTGTAATGTGATCATGTAGCATGGCTAGGGTATTGTGTGTAAACAATCAGACAAACAAGAGTTGATAAGTCAATATTCACTCTTTTTTGCTTAGATCTAATTCAACTTCCAAACAAGCAATGTAATTTTGAATATGCTCTTGAGACTGAAGGAGTCCAACTTGGTTTAATGTAGGTGCTGAGAAGATAGAAGATGGTGGTGTAGGTGTTAGCCCTCTTAGTTTTTTTTCCTACATCACCTAGCTCTTCCAAGCCCTGTGCATTAAAGTTACAGACCTTTTTTGTCTCTGTTTCAGATATAGTAGACTACTGAACTAACTTCAGAGATGACATATAGAGGAGTGTAGCTTATAAATGATTTTTAGGGGAATCTGTGTCTAAGGGACTCCAAGCTGGTGTTCAGGGGTCTACAAGAAGTTGTAAGTTCCATCAACATGGACATCCTCAGCTCTACCTCCGAATTTGACTGTAGGTATCATTTATTATCAGTGTCTTTCTCTCTTAATTTTGAACCAGAATGTTAGTATATTAGGCAGATGCCAGATTTCCTTTGTCAAGATACGTATGTTGGTGGACTGATCCACCAGCCAAGGCAGGTGATCTCACTCTCCAAACCATGGCAAAGTTCCAGTTCTCTTCTCAAGACATTCTTTATTAATAAAGATTTGGACACAACCCAATGCGCTCTCACCTCCCCTTGGGGGTCTTATCTTAGCTCTTGTCTCCAGGGCTTTGTAGTCCTTACAGACCTCCCCAGCAGACACTACCCTTTAGATGTCTCCCCTGCCTGCTTCTGCGTCTAAGTTGCAGGAAGCCCTCTAGGAGATGTTTTATAAGGCATATGACTAGTTGTAAGTGTGTACTCTGCAACTACAACTCCAAGCCTTAAAGGGCCAAAGAGCTATAACCAACACTATGGGGAATAGGCATGTGCGTCAAGGCCTAGTACCGTGTTAGAGTGATATAGTGTAAAGGATCTCATCTTTACTAACCTGGTGTTGTGTGCTTCCATTGTAGATACAGGCCCATGTTACTGTGCATGGTCTACTACATGAAGTAGGTCCTGACTTACTTCATGATAATGATAGAACCTTGAAATCTCCCACTGGTCAGTGCCAAACTTTCTTGTCATTTTCACGCATATCAACAGCCAGGAAACAATTTGCCAAAACATCTGCTGAAGCAGTAATAGTTTCCAGCTCATTGAGATTCTACTTTCTGGTATAAATAGCTCTTAGAAAAAGCAACAAGCTGTGCATAAATACACAAGCAAGCCTGAGACACTCAGAGACCCTATTACAGCTGGTTGGAAATTTTCCATAGGAATGATTTTTCAATGGAAAATGCAGTCTCTGCTAAATTAAAATTTTCTGTGGGAATATTTTGATTTTTTTCCATTGGGAAAATAAAAATGTAATGTTTCCTTTTCTGTTGGTTTGACTCAAATCAGCATATCTCTTTTCATTAAACTGACTTAACTTTTTTTTTCCAAATCATTTCAACAAAACATTCAGCTGCATTATGGGAGTTGTAGTTTGGTCCCACATTGGTTGGTCCCATGGTGGATGTTGGTCCCACATTGGATGATCCCCTGGTCCCATGTGGATGTTGAATGCTAACACAGACAAACCCACAGTCACATTTTCATACCCTCAAACAGGGCCGGCTCTAGGTTTTTTGCCACCCCAAGCGCAAAAAAAAAAAAAAAAAAAAAAGCTGGAGTGCCACCAAAGCAAAAAAAAAGGCGGGGGGGGGGGGCCAGAGTGCCGCCCCTTGAAAAGTGCCACCCCAAGCACGTGCTTGGTTTGCTGGTGCCTAGAGCCGGCCCTGCCCTCAAATTAAAGAGTATAGAAAGGGCTGGGACATGCCCCAGATAATAATAGAAAAAGGAAAACTAAGTTACCTAAGATGACAAGGGGTTCACAAACTCTTCAGCTCTTGCAGTCTTCTGAATGCTCTCAATATAGGAGCTGAGACTGTGGTCAAGGAGCCAGATGGTGATGTTCCCCTTGCATAGTAGCTTGTGCTAGTGGGCCTCCATCAGGTGCAGGGACAGATTGATCAAAAGCTGGACTTTCTCTCCCCCAGGTGATTAGTCTCAGGGTTTCAGGAACATCAGTCTTCCCTCAGGTGACTTGACCCAAAAAGTGTCTTGATTACCCTTGATTTCTTATAGATTATGAACTTCTCTTACTCCACTTTTCAGGCCCTCTCCCTCCAAAGTCTTTGGACACATCTGGTGCAAGGCCTGACTTACAGCTATGCCGCTTTGCCCAATCTAGTTTGAATGCGGTCATCCACAGCAAGCATCAATTTTAAAAAAACCATACAGGGATTTTACATACCACAGAAACTGAAAAGTCTGAGACCCCACCCCAAAAATATCAAAAGCCTGGATTTTAATACACTTTTGAGGAAGGTGGCATGGTATTCTGTGAATAAAAGGTCTTAAGGTGATTTTATGTCCTCAATTTATGGAAAGTGCAATATAAAAAAAATCCTATAAAATAGCTGATTAAAGAACCATCATAGCAACAACCAATCACTTACCTCTAAACAATTTATGACCAATGTCATCACTCTTGTCACAAAGATAAATTTACAGTAACATTTGGCACTGGGCTGTAAGGCAATCAGCTTCTCTTCCTGAAATTTTCACCTTGATAGAGGAAGCTACTTTAAATCTTCTCAAGATGAAACTAAAAAAGGCACTAAAACCTAAGATAGTCCATCATCCTCCAGTGTTAAATTATTAAATATTAAGTATTATATTATTACTGCTGCTTTGACACTGGGTATGCTCAGCACAAGCTCACCCATAAAGGATGGTCACTTGAAATGGCACCTCGTACAACACACAAAAACACACATTCAGTGTGTCTAAGAACTCGATGCACACAGCAAAACTTTGGGATGTGCAGAATCATTCTGGTACAAAAGGAATTCTACACAGTAGAAAATGTACAGAGTAGAATAGCTTCTCGTATGCAAAAGATTGTTGGTTGGGGAAATTTGGGAGCTGATTTCAAACTCCTGAACTTTAGCAGCACCTTATGACACTTTTATTGACTATTTATGGCCATGTTTTATTTTGAAACATTTGAACATGCTTCAGGAGTGAAAGGCTAAATGGTGAAAATAATCTGACTAGCAGTCTGCGGCTATCTGAACTGATCTTTATCTTCAGACAGATAGTCAATTCCTGACAGACCAGCATTATGTAAAATATTTTACATAATGCTAGTTTTACTTGAAAATTGGTGGTAGAGCTCCCACTCTAAATCCTTCCTAGACTCTTTAGAGCAACAAGTCTGCAGCTTTCAGTTTTGTATTAGCCTCCCTTCCTCTGGAAATTTTAAGAGTTGATCTGGTTCCAGAATAGTAGGTCATAAACAGGACTGTGCTGAAATTGGGATGTAAAGGATATAAGTGCTACAGATACACAGCAGAGGCTGATTCATCTAAAATACGTAGGATGTGCTGATTTCCCAGATCATATGCGTGGGCATCAGCCAGCCTTCTCTAGGCATGATTTGATGATCTCAGGCTTGTGCACAGTTCAGTGTGTGGAAGTGGTTTGCTGCTGTGTTTCATAATACTCAAGGAGACTGCTTGTCTTGAGGCAGTAAGTGGTATTTTTAAAACAAGAAACTGGAGTCTGAGTAGATGTGACAACCAATGATGCACCAAAGCCTGGACGTAAAAGTTATTAATGCTCTGTGCCAATCATCTGCTCCCTTCTGGTTCAAACACATACCCTGCCAAAAGAGATCTACTATCTGCACAGGCACTAAAAATACAGCAAACAGTTAGGCTGTGTTTCAGGGTGAAAAATATATGCGTGAAAGAACATGGACTCTGCTTTAAAGCCCAGTTAAATTCAAGCTTCTCTCATTCTCTCCCCCTGCCATTTTTTAATATAAAAGGTTCCATTTTGAAAGCTATGGAGACTGAACTCTTTAATTCATCCACCTTTCTGATAAAGTCTGAGATTTGGCAATTATGGCTTTCCTGCCTATGTGGCTCAACACAGGAGACCACCTCCAGTGAGGTGGAAGAGGCCATTACCATTCAATTCCTGGACTCTCTGCAGAGACTGCCAGCAAACGATTCTAATTAGTGCCAGTTGTCATAGTGGTTTTTGTGAGGCTTTAACACATTTAAGTGTGAGGTCAGCCTCTTTCTGAGGGTGAGGTACAAAATGGCCCCTCATAAAGGTCTACAATATTTTATGCAAGTCTGTTTTTGTTTTTGTTTTAATCAGTGCAGCACTAGCTCCTTGCATTAGCAGCTGTTTAGCCAAATAAACAAAGGTGCCTTTGTCTGAACTACTCTATCGAGTGACTCTAGTAAAGGTCCACAAAGTTCAGCAGCCTTGTTGCCAGAACATGGGCTACCTCACCTCATCTTAAAAAATCTGCCTGTAATACAGGGACAACTGGATATTCATGGCTGGGGCACTCTTGCCCCTTTAGCATCTCGGTAGCAGACATTTCAGTCTCAGATATGGCGATGTGTGTCCTGGATCAGAGATTAGAATCTGTCCTTTGAATACTAACACATACATGGAAATAAATCAATCAAACCTTTCCTAGTAATTAGTTCTGCATAAGGATTAAATGTTTTCCACAGTTGAGCTTTGCATTCAAAGTACAGGACCTGGTCAACATGGTGACAGTTGAAATTAGAAGCCTTGTGTCCATGGAAATTCTGTGATGTGAGGTAGAGCTTGTTTTAAGAGAGATGTAACTCTTCAACTAGGGTCTCTCAAATACCACACTGATTAGTGTCCTTAGAAATGTTACAAAGCAGTGTTTCTCAGTTTCAGGTTGGCAGCTCCTTATTCAAATGACAAGAGAAAATTTTCAGTCCCTTTCATGATACCCGGGGGGTTGTGTCCCACCCATTGAGAAACACTGTTATAGAGGAATAAGGGAAGTGTAGCTAAAACATGATCCTTCTGGTATGGCTAGTAACTCAGTTATTGCAAGGCCCCGGTAGCAAAGCAAAGTATTTTATCAGTATGGCAAGAGTATGGAGGTGGCCAACAGTACATAGCTGAGACACTACAACAACATGTGGTGTTGCTGTTACTGCATGGCTACCAGCCCATTTGAATTTCAGTTGGCTTATAAATGGAGGATCATATGGCACATCTTGAGAGATTTGCTCTTCCTGCCCCCATCTGTACCTGACTGGGTGCTGGACCAGTCCCCAGGGTAATTTAAGGCAATCTCAAGGTTGATCTAAGTTTGACTAGGTGCCATGGTGTCAAGGGTTTGTTACAGCGGTTGGGGTCATCAGTGTTCGGAAATGCCCTGAAAACATCCAGTTAGTGCAAGTGAAAGGGAGTGAGAATGCGTCAGAAGTGCTGAGATAGCTCTAGGCCACTGAGCCTGCTTATGCCTGGGGAGAGGAGTTCTTCCTGTGGACTGTTAAACTGGTTTTAGGGCAGCAGTGTCCTAATAGAACAGCACAAAGCTTTCCAACTGCACTAGAGGAGCTGGGCCTAAATATTTTGTGAGCTACTTATAAACTTTGTGTGTTCTCTGTCATAGTATGACTTTTAAATCTTCCTTTTTTCAGTCTGACATTTTTTAAAGCTGGACAGCTTGAGATGGGAAGATGTCTGCTCCTGTGCTTCCGCCCCTTGATTTGATCAGTTGCTTCCCCTTTGCAACTCAGTGTATCATTTCCATTTAATTACAAAGAAACACAATGGAGGTCAGGCATTGAAAAATTCTATTCTTTAAGGGGAGGAAAAGGAGCCAATAAACAGCCCGCATGTGTACCAGCCTTCTGTAAGGGCTTTTCTCAGGCTCAGCAGGGGAAATGAGTTTCAGACTGACTGTATAATCAGTGATTCTCCATAGCCATTGAAAAAGGGCAAAT
Source organism: Chelonia mydas (assembly GCF_015237465.2). NCBI lineage: Eukaryota > Metazoa > Chordata > Testudines > Cheloniidae > Chelonia > Chelonia mydas. Next base: position 228,301,757 of record NC_057850.1, read on the forward strand.
GGAGTTAAACATCCAAATTAAAAAATGCAGATGAATGGACCACAAAGTACAAAAATGTCCATCGAGAAAAGTAGATATCCTTGAGCAACTATCCATGCAAACCCTTCGCTTTGCAGAGAACATAGCTAGAGTATATCATATCAGATGAAAAAACAGAAGACATTTGTGCCAAGTAAATACTGCTTCTTTTCTCTTTAAGTATAAAATATCTCTAAGCTCATCAGGCTATGCAATAAAAGGGTATTATTTTTCATAAATGAAATGTCAAAAGTCTGATGTGTGGGTACATGAGTTCGATAGAAATTGTGTCTGTTGTAACAGTGTGCTTTGTATTCTAGTCACAGCACACAAGCAGTTTATTCTGGAGTTCATTCTGAGAAGGTAATGACAAGGAAAATGACAAAGAAAACTGTTACTGACCATTAGTGAGCAATCACTCTGTCATATTACCAAGATAATTTAGATAAATGTGGGGTTTAGCTGTCTCCAAGGGAGACAGGATGCTGATCTCTTAGATAGTGGCAGCTTTTAAAAGCTTTTCCTTTTGATGAATATATTTTTCCATCTTGCTCACGTAGACTAGTCCCCCATCTTCCTGATGGAAATAGTAATAGCCTATTTCACTGATGTCATTTTCCCCTTAGTTGTGTGGTGCACAAAGCCACATAGTTTTGCAGCAAATATGGAAAGCTATGTTTGAAAACATAAGGTATTTAATAAATGTATATAGAGCATACCATGTTTTTCTTCAATTGGCTTCTATTATTTTAGCAGCTGCTAATTATGCACAGTTGATATTTAGAGAAATGGTAACAGATTTATCTGTTCCATCTGGATTATCAGGCTTTTAGAGCATGTCCTCCTACCAACATTGGTCTTATTGCTGCCTTTAGTGGGGTTTTTTTGTTTTTTTTCTATAGAGATCGTATCAGGTTAAATTAAAAGGTGAAGAATTTCAACTGAGATAACTGACAATTTTACTCTGTATTTTGAAGATGGTTTTGTTATATTCCTGGCTTGCACTGGGTGGCCTGCAACTGATTGAATTGGTAAGCTGGAACTGTTTGGTGGTGGCTGCTAATTTGTGTTCCAAAATCTAAGCTTTCATTTGAAAAAACACATCTCTAACCCTTGAAGATGGACATGAGTGTCACCAATGCAGTGATGTCAACTTGAGTCTGCAGACGGCCTGAACCAATAGGGCCCTCATTCAGCTCAAAGGGAGTTAATGCTCAAGTCTACTTATATGGACTTGGACTGTCAATATTGATACATATTTTACTGCTAATCAAAGTAATTAAGAAATGATGGATAATCAGTGGTAAAGCCAAGATTACAGTCCGGGGGCCCCTGACTCCTAGCTCTGTGCTTATTCCTCCAAAACACTCTGCCTTCTACTGCCTTGACTACTGTGGAGTCACACCTGCTTGCAGCATAGCTGAATTTGCCCATTGTTTCAATTCTGAACAGTGATGACCTTAAGTAACCCATGAGAGGTATATTTTAGTACCTAGAGACAGTGATGAGCTTGCATCACCATTATATCTCCTTCATTCACCTAATGTCAGGGCAATTTGAATCATATGTCAAAAGGATGCAGTATCAGAAATAGTGACATTATTGTTGACTTTGTTTTTCAGAGCAAACTGTGAAAGATGTACTTGGGCCTAAACCTATCTCCAATAATAGGGATAGGAGATCTGAGAATTGGGGAAATGTTGGTGCACCGAATTAGGGTAAATCCTAATCTTGCGATGTCTCCTCTCAAAGGTTGTTTTAGGGTTACATTGTGTCTTGACCTGTGCAAGTCTGAAAAGGGCAAAGAAATATTCTCCCTCCCTCGCTTACACCAATTTAGGGGTTAGTCGAATCACAGTGCTTGCATGCTCTGAATGCATACCGGTAAACACATAGTAATAAGTCTAATATTCTATGGTTAATGCCTCCCTGATATCTTTCTCCAGGATTTTGCTTGTCAGTTTTGTTTTGTTTTTTAATTTGTTTTCAAACTTAAGGTTTTCTTTTTTCCGGACTATTCTCTAACAGGGGAAGTCATATGACTAAATTTGTAACAACACAATTATTTCCCTGGCAACAGACTGTCCTAAATCTTGATTTATGATTTCTTGGCAGAATTTAAAAAAGGTCTGTTTTTTGAAGAAGAAAGCTCTTAGTCAAACACAAATATTTGAATAGTAGGGAGAGATACAGAAAATGAATGAGAAAGGAAATTTGTGAGTGTATATGGATGTGGAGACACTCTTCAGAATTTAATAGGTAACTTTTCTATAGGATTTTTAAACCTTCATGAAAAAATCGGAGGTCTTATATCCTTACTGCAGAGTTCCAGAGGATGGTTTAAAAAAACCCCAATGGCTACAAAACCATAATGGTTTCATCCTCATTAAATTACATGGGTTTTCTTCCATAGGGGTTTTCATGTAAATGTTTTCCTCCCACCTCAAATTTGCCCCATTATGCAACTCTCTTTTCAAAGCCACCTGTGATTTCATTAATGTTGCTCTGCCTGTAATCAGTGGATAACTACATAAAAGAGGAGATTATGTGCTCCAGCAAATAATTCTCCTTTTAGTTAGCTGGCTTTTTTCTTGAATACGTCTTTACTTTCCTGAGTCTTTCAGGTTTCCATCTGTTTAATTCACTGAAAGTGCAACTCCTGGAGGGGAAAAAAGGCAAAAAAAAAAAAAATTAATTACACAGCCAGAGAAAACTGGAACCAAAAAAATGATCTGTAAAGGTTTCAGGAGCTGTGATTAGATTGAATGATGGCTAAGAAATAATAAGGGAAAAACAAAGTCTCAAGACACTTCATGCAAACAGCAACCTAAAGGCCAGCAAGGGTTTCACTTATAATCTTGCATTAACAGAAGTTTACTATCTATCCCAGCTGTGAAATGAATATGAATGTAAATACGTAGAGTAATGTTCTGGCTTCTCCACAATTCAATAGGGGCAGTGTGGAATAGCCATTTTGTCATATAACTGCACCAGTTATCTAGGGATTAACTCTGTCACTTTTGCACAGGCTGACTAGGATCTTATTCCACGACTAGTCCCAATTATTTCAGTCTGAATATTAGCAAAACTATTCAGTGTGAGTATGGGTGGCAGAATCAGGCCTATAGTGTACAGATGAAATACATAGAAATAGACAACAAACACAATGGCTGGTTCTGTTTGCAGAGTTCGTTGTTGCAGTGAGTAACATAATGAAAGAGAGGTCTGACAAGTGGTCACTTCTTTCACCTGTTTGCTCTTATTTTATTCAAAATAACCAATTTTTAAAGGGGGGGGGAAGTATATTCATTTCTGAACACTGAAAGGGAAGCAGATTTCATGTTAAACAGTTAATCTTCTTATAATTGTTAACTAATGATGTAATCATATGTGGTGATTATGTAGGATTGTGATGGATTGTTCACCCTATGCAAGCCCAGATCAGGTTAATATGGGCCAGGAAGAGACAATTAGCCTTATATAATGCACCTGGAGGGAAACCAAGGTTTGATAATGTCTAATGGCAGATGAAGCCCAGCTGGGGGAGGAGGTGAGATAGGATTATAAAACAGGAAGCCAGAGCAGGAAGGGGTCTGCAGTCTCTCTCTAGAAGGAAAGAGAGTTGGATAGGGACAAGGAGGAAGTGTTGTTAGAGTGACGCCTATAGTGATAGTATGTGCGGCGACTTCTAGCACTCCAGCCAGGAACAAAGTAAATAATATAGGGGCAAGCGCACAGCCCTGTTTAACCCATTAGGCTATAGGGAAGGATCGGATGAGTTGACACCCACTGGTGCATGTGCCTGCATGTTGTCATGGAAGCAGCATATAAGGTTGATTAGTTTGTTTGGGCAACCGAACTTTGCAAGATGGCGCCAGAGAGCAGAGCGTCTGACTGAGTCGAATGCCCTATTAAGGTTGCCAAAGGCAAAGTACGGGGTATTTGTTGGCTAGCAGCTTTCTCCTGTAACTGATGTAGGTTAAATATCATGTCAGCACTGCTGCGTGATGAACAAAACCCACACTGGAATTCAGGGAGTACATCATCTGCAATAACCTGAAGTCTTTTCAGCAACAGGACCTAGGGTCCTACCAGTGGTGGAGAGGAGCAAAATGCCACAATAATAGCCACAGTCAGGTCTGTCCCCTTTGTGCTTGTAGATTGTTACGATTTTAGCATCTTTGAAATCCTGGAGTAAAACCAGCTGTTTATAGCTAGAAATTAATACGCATAGTTGACATACAATGCATGCGGAGCATTTTTGCAGAGTTGTGTTTGTCAGTAGGGCTCTAGCATCCAGCCATGTCACTTCTGAAAATGGTTTAAATCGGGGTGGACAAACTATGGCCCGCAGGCCACAACCGGCTCACCAGCCAATTTAATCCGGCCCTCGAGCTCCCGCTGGGGAGTGGGGTCTGGGGCTTGCCCCACTCCCGTGCTCCAGTTGGGGAACGGGGTCGGCGGCCGCTCCATGCGCAGCTACTGAACAGAAAACTATCAAACTAAACTTCCTTTTACATCCTCTAGGCTCTTCCTTTTCTCTGGAGGTGATAAATCAGATCACCTTTCTAACAGCTCCAGATTGCCTTATTTCAATGTAACTAGTTTGAAATGTGAGGAGGTGACCGGCTGCTTCCCAGCTTAGCCAAAAATCTTAGCCTAAGAACAGGGCCTCAGACTGTCACAGTAAGAAAAGGCCCTTACACCAGCAAACAGTAATTTTGATTCTTTCTTTTATACTGCTATAACTAGCTAAGTGATAAGAATACACCTAAATTCTTAGAGTATAGGCCTTTACAGACAGGCCTGAATATCTATATCCTTACATGATTGTCTTTGTTGAAAGAGAAATAACAGTTTATGACAGCTTATACAAATTCTCCGTACTCCGGTCTAAAAATGAAGTAGAAAAAAATCTGTCAACACACAACGTATTTTAATATTACAGATATCCACTAACTTCAGAGGTTTCCTGTTAGGGGTTCCAGAACACAGAAGAAGTTTTAGATAAAACCAAAATTTACACATAAATCTGTATGGTCTCATTACTACAGTAGCTAGGTCCCTCAGTCTTTAATGTATTTATTCTCACAACAGACCTCTGAGGTAGTAAAAAGCTGTCATCGCCACTTCACAGATGGGGACCTGAGGCACAGATTGACTGGGACTTGCCCAAGGCCACACAGGAAGTCTGTGACAGAGATGTGAATTGAATTCAGCTTTCCTGAGTCTCATGTAAGTGCCCTAACCACTGAACATCCTTCTCCCCTGTAGGTATTATTTATAATGTGATTTTGTTTTGAATTAATTTGAGAAAGAGCTGGGCAAGTCCAAACCTGGATCAGATCCACAGAACCCACAATATTCAAGCTGTGAATTTAGATTTAGTCTCTCTCTAAAACTGGACAAATTCAGAGACTTTCATTTGGGAAAGTTGGGATTTGTGTCCAGATTTTTGAACTCCACTTCTCCTCCATATGCTCAGGGCTGAATTTAAAGCCAGGATTGATCTCCTACATGTAACTTGGTAAATCAGCTACTTTAAAGACATCCTACAGTAGAATATAATTTTACCTTGTAGGACTGCATCAGTATCTCATATCTATAGATGAAAGTAAAGAGTTCTCTCACATTCAGTGAACTGTGAAATGTACTTAAAATACAGGTTTAATTATACTAGGCTAAATCTTGAGATGCCATTCTCCATTTATCAGAAATATATGAGAGACAAATATTGGCCCCAATTCTCTTTGTTATTTATTATTTTGTATTACCTAAGAGCTGAATCATGGACCAGGACCCCAGAGTGCTAGGTGCTGTACAAACACAGAACAATAAGATGGTACCTGCCCCAAGGTGTTTATGATATAAGACAAGAGACAACAGATGGATACAAACAGATGGGGAGAACAGGAAAACAATGAGAGAGTATAGATCAGCATGATAGGTTGTGATGTCAGCATACCAACAGCCTACCTGTTGTTAACTTTCATATGCATACGCCCCTTTTCTTTTTTTCTTATTTTCTGGTGTTCAGCCAAAAAAGCCCACCTTACTGCTATAATTAAAGGTGCTGTTTCTACTTGGTCTGAGTTGATAAGGGAAATGTTCCTAGATAAGGTGGCAGTATAGAGGCTTGAGTGACTGCAACTGAGTATTTGCCACTAGTCTGGCAAATGCATATCTCTGAAAAATTGCTTAGGTGACTCTCCCCTCCAGTCTGTGGTTTCTCTACAGGCCCAGAGGTAGGCAAATTGCACCCACAGCATCTGTGGGGGGGGCACCTGGCCCATTATCTATATTTTTGCTTGGTGAAGATGTACACAGAGTGCTGCAATACAAAGCATAAGGATTTGGTTTTCACCATGAATGCTATCTCCATATTCTGTCTGAGAAATGAATATGCTATTTTGTTTCTCTTTTTTTCTAGAAAAATCTCCATCTGTTAGAATAAAATAAGAGAAAGGGGGTGGAAAAAAATCACCTTTCTGTGACTTTTCTCCTGCGTCGTGTTGTCAACTGCTGCAGGGACACTGCAAACGTCCAGACATTTATTTTTTGTGGGGTAGGGATTTCTGTACATTGGAACTGTTCACTATATTGTAGGCAGAGTTATGGATCAAGAAAAGGCTGTTCCATTGAGAATTAGGATTAGCACACAGAAAAAAATCCACAAAAATATATCTGACTGAAGTAAAAGAGTAAGTGGTAAGCAAATAAGTTCCCATTCTGCCTGGATCCTCTCACAAAGTACATCAAGTAACAGTAAGTTGAAACAGGGTCTCTGCCAAATAAAATATGTTTGATAATATCTTTAATCAAAGAAGTTCTTTACTAGGAGTAAAGAATTTAGTAAAGTAATTTAGTGATATTATGAAAGTGATTTCTATATAGTATTGTAAGATAATTTTTATTGCAATACCTTTATGGTTAGCAATTAAAGGTGCCCTCATAAAATTTAATCTAACCGTTATAATACCTTTTATAAATCTTAATGTTCTTCCTCTTGAAGCTTAGGAGGTATATCTACCAACCAGAGAGATATCAGAACTAAACAGTTATGAAGCAAGAACAGCAAACTCCACAGACACATCCGCCACTTATATCGCAGTATTGCAATTCTCTGATCTAGGTCTTTGAGGACTTGCAGCCTGTTTCCCTTTCAGCAGTCTTTGTCCTTGTGCAGGTCCAGATTATGTTGGAAAGGAAATGCGATGAAGTGTCCAGTCCAGAGAATTCACTGGCCTTTGCCTCCCTTATTAGGCTTCCTGCTTGACTCAGTTGTTTGGCTTGGCTTCAGTTATCCTAGCTTTCCATCATACCTTCCAGTAAGCAATATAAAATCAGTACTGTGCACTTTCTGGCATAGCAAAATTCATTCACTCTGTTTACTAATCCTAGACTTGGAGTGTTTTCTCTCTAGGCTGTAATGATTCCAGCCTTCCCATTAGAGTGGTAGGTTTTCTGTTAAAACAAAATTTCACTGAATTCTATCATATCCTCTCTTTATATAGGATGCCATGAGTTAGCAAAATGTTTAGAAGAAAATATTATGTTGTGGGCTACATGAACCTCGTATGTTTGCTCCTTTTGGCCGAGAAGGTATGCACGGAGTTGGTTTCACATATTTTGGGGGAGAACAACACACGAATCATCTGTTCACTATCATGTTGATCCTTGAAATCTGATTTACCTCTTAACATAGATTACTTTATATTCAGTAATTACTTGGTAATCTTTCTGACATTCCAGGGTCTGACTGGGTAGGGATCTTGATGTTTTAGTTTACTAGACTAACATTTTGTTCTGCTCCTTTTTAAAAAGGGGAATTCTGAGTTAGATGTCTGTGCTCATCAGAATAGTCATTTTGGGTTCAGTCATTGACTATCTAGAGCATAAAAAAGTTATTTTATGCTTTTTTGTTTCCTTGTATCACAGGGGAAAGGTTTAATATAATGACTTATGAATTAAATGATTATATTTATGATTAGTGAGCAAGGTAAGGAAAAGATTGCCAGTAACTGAATAATTTGTCTGTGTCTCATATACTCATTACGAGAGCACAGCAAATCATAGCCGCAGAACCCCACAGATGCGGATATCCGCGGACCATTTTTCCGGGTAGTGGATCGGATGTGGATACAACCACACAGGGCTCTACTCACTGGCGGCGCCTGTCCCGCGGCATTTGGATTGGGCAGCCAGTGGCTCGGGCTGGCCGGCAGGCTGGAATTGAGGCCATCCAACACCCACTTGCCGCACTGCTTCCTGTCCAGTGGCTCGGGCCCCTTGGGCAGCATCAGCATCCCCACCATGGCCCAGCCCGGCAACACTGGCCACACTGATGGCCCTCCAGCTCCTGGGCAGCAGGGCCCGCCCATTGATGCGGGGATTGGAGCTGGTGGGGCTACAGCATTCCACCCCACTGTGATCCCACTGTGATGCAACACGCACTGCTGCCACTGCTTGCAAGCCCCTGGGAGCAGCACACAATGCAACTCCCCTTCCTCCCAGCCCCCCCCCCCCCCGTGCTGCCCCTTCCTCCCAGCCTCTTCTCCTCAAGTCTCTGTCCCCCACTTGCTCATCCCATGCCCCCCATCGCTAGCCCTTGTGAGATGGCTTGTTGCTGCAGGTGCGGATGCAGATACTGGTAAAAGATGGCTAGAGGATCGCGTGTCAGATCACGGATTGATTCTGGTGGATGCGGATCAGATGCGGATCCACATTTTTGTATCCATGCAGGGCTCTACTCATCACTGAATAATGATGTCTTTTTGGAAAAGTGATGAAGACCAAGCTTAGTCTTTCTAAAGCAGCAGACCATTGCAATTAAGCCAGGCTTTCTCTACAGTGTGTTAGGAACGACATTCCAATGATTTCAACATTCCTAGTTTTGCTGATATACCATATTTTCTTTTTATATAAGTGACTGGTACAAATATCCAAACAGACGCATGCCCGTGATTCAGTAGGCATATGGAAATCAATAGCGTATACATATGATCTATATGTATGCACTTCAGCTAAAGTCAGGAAGGACTTCCACACCTAGCTACCATCGTGTTCTACCATTATATTATTGATCAGGTGCATTATTGGGGTATGGTTCACTCTTGCTCTGAAATACCCACTACAGCCCACTTCCATAAACAGAGCACCAGACTAGCTGAACCAACGTCCCATGCTGTTGTGGTAATTCCTTTGTTGTAGCAGAAGGACATAATCTCAAGTATATCAGTTAACAGGCAGTAATTACACTAGTTAAATGAGGAATTTAAAAATGTGTATTAGACATGTCTGGTGCTTGATGGACAATGGCTTTTAATAGAATCATATATTTTAAGGCTAAAAGGGACCATTATGATCATCTAGTCTGATCTGCTGCATAACGCAGTCCAAAGAATCTCAACCAGTAATCTTTGTTTCGTATCTACAAATACTGTTTTAACTAGAGCATATATGTTAGAGATATCCACTCTTTTTTTTAAAAGACTTCCCATCATGGAGAATCCACCACATCCGTAATAAATTGTTACAATGGTTCATTTCCCTTATTAGAAATTTGCACCTTATTTCTAGCTGAATTTCTTGCTTCAGCTTTTATCCATATGTAGTGGGGCAGCGGCTCCACTCCAAGGTACAGGGGTTAAAAGCAGCCTTGGAGAGGGCTGCGGCTGGGAAAAGCAGTGAGAGCAGCTGAGTGAGTAGCTGACCACAGGTGTGGCCAACTCAATCAGGGCCCAGCTAGCCTGGATAAGAGGGCTGGGGGCCACGAGCTGAGGAGTCTCACTCTAGCCCTGGAGTGGGAAGGGCTAGCTGCCTGGGAGCAAGGTACCTGAAGGGGAGCAGTGCTGGGGAAGGGCAAAGGGAGCGGGGGAGCTCCAGCCTGGTAAAATCCCAGGCTGCTGGCCTTGTTGAAGGCCTACAGAGGTACTGGGGCTACAGAGGTGCAGCCCGGGGTTAGGTGAGGCAGCTTGGTCCAACCCCCTTGCCAATGATGAGTGGCCATTACAGACTGCAGTCTGCCCCAGTGAAAGGGGGCTAGATGATGACTGGCAGTAGCCACTTAGGCAAGGTGGGCTTAGAGGGTTGGGGGTTCCCCTGGGAGGGAAGACCTACAGCGTGGGGACTGCTGTGGGGCAGAACTCCTAGGGTAAAGGGCACCGGGGTCTGGGAGTGACATGGGGCCTGAGGCAGGCGAGACATCGGCCAGCAGAGGGCGCTCCGGAGCTGGAGTTGAGCTAATTCCCAGGACAACCAGAAGGAGGCACAGCACCGGTGAGTTGTCGCTTTGCTACACCATAGGATCTGATTATGCCTTTGTCTGCTAGATCACAGAACTATCTACTATCAAAAATTTCTTCCTTATCTAGGTTCTCCTAGATCATGGTCAAGTCCTCTCTTACCCTTTCCTTGGATAAACTAAATAGATTGAGCTGCTTTAGCCTCTCACTGTAAGGCTTGTTTTCCAGCCCACAGATCATTCTTGCAGCTCTTTCCTGAACCCTTTCCTAATTTTGAAGATGAGCACAAATCTTTCACCCGTGTAAACCTAGGATCAGCTTGTGTTTTGGTCACAAGTGAATATCAGTTGACCTGCTTGTCTTACTAGTTTTGTGAGACTAGAACCTGGATCTCCGGAGCCTGGGACAGCTGACGGTCCCACACTGCCACCGGCAAGGCATTTGGAAGCCTATCCAAGGAGCACTGTGGAAATTAGGTACTGCAGGAAGTACTGCCCAAAGGATCTGGAGTGCAGTACCCTGTGGCCCTCTGGTTAGCCAACTGTGGTGTGTTTTTGGAGTTTTTTTCCACTCTGGAGGGTGCCCCAGGAAGTTGACTGGGCAACCACACAGATTTCTGGCCTGCTACAACTCCAGACTGCACCATGCTTCCTGATTTCCAGTCTCTGAGCCCGGCCTGACGTTGACCATGACTCTTGCTTATCAATCCTGGCTCTAGCGATTACTCTGATCCCTGCTTGCTGACAACCGCCTCATGGCTGTCATTGACTTTTGGGCACCAGCCCAGCTGTGACTGTTAGGCCAGGCTGCCTCTGCCCCAGTCCCTTACAGGTTCCTTGTGGACACTTAATCACATCGCCGAAACTGGTGTACAATTTTGCGCAACTCAGTTGGCTTTGTTCAAGAAAGTTTCAGAGCTGGAGATGTTGATGGTCAAGGCTGAAGTGTCCTGACCAAGCTACACAAATGTGTTTGCTCTGTGCCTGTGGCTTCAGTAAAATTGTGTATGTGGTAAACAAAGATGGGGGCGGGAAAAGAAAAGGAAAAAACCAAAACTTGTCAGGCAAAATGGACCAAGTACCCTTTCCCCTTTTTTGGAGGGTTTATGTTTTTGCTGCTTCTGGAAATGTTTTCTTATCCAAAATAGGAGAATTGCTCACCCAAGTTGAAATTCAACCCTAGGCAAGGGGATCATGCCAGGCCTTCTATTACATTTAAACCTTTGAAGGCCACGAATCCCTACTTTAAGAACATGTTCATTGTGATGTAACCAATCCATTTGCTGCCAACAGACGTGCAGATTCTGTGCCCTGCATGCATGGAAGGGGCATAGCCATCTCTAACACCAGCATCCTCATGGGACTTGGTTCTGGTGGCACACCAAGTGTGGGAAAGGTGGAGAGGAGGAGTTTCTTCAGTAATCCTCAGTTGGCAAATAGTTCATTAGGACAATTGTTGGTGCATTTTTAGAGCTCTAATTAGGCTGCTCTAATCTGAATTCTCTGCTGGGGCCAAGCAAAGAATCAGAGGGGCTAACCGGGGAGCCAGTTACAGCACCTCTGAATCTCTGCTTGGTTAGAGTGGAATTTGGTGGGGGGGGGGGAAGTGGAGGAGAGGAAATGTACACCCCCCTCTTGCACCTGACCTTATGAGCGGGGACTACTTGTGTGAGTAACTGCTCACCAGTGTGAGTAACTGCTCATAATCTAACCCTTCGCTATCAGTGACTGCAAATATTTCTGCTGTGAATCAGATGCCAGTGGTTTATTTGAGAGAGAATAAATTAGGAAAATGTGCGAGATTAATTGATTGTACGATTCTGCATATTCAGAAATGTCCATGCATTTCCACACTTAATGTGCCTATTGTTTAGTATTTCTGAGTCTGCCTCCTTTTAAAAGGTTTGTATCCAGCAAAGATTACATGTAATAACACTGAGTAATTATTTGAATTGTAATAAAAACTGTAAGTGTAGTTAAGATTATAATCATTCTGTCAATAAAGAACTCGGGGGGTTTAAAAGATCACACTAACCTCCTGTTACAAAGCACATTAAAATGAGCAGAGCATTTTTAATCTATGGTCTCACATCAGAAGTGCAATCAAATTTTTAAAAAACCCTTCATATATAAACTAAAAATGATACAACCCCTTACCATACAACAATGCCAACTAGCTGAAGGGCTTGCAAAAGTCTTGTTGATTATGTGCCTTCATTTCAATTCTGAGGGTACAGCTGGCAGTAACATGCTTCGCTAGTATTAGATGGTGGCATATAATTTTTTTTATAAAAAAAATTTTTTATAAAAAAATAGTTTTTGTTGAATTGGACATGCTGAACAAGCAGCTTGAAATTGTTCTCTTGTAACTGCAGTGAGAGTTGAGAAACAAATGGAGAGCTATTATTAACCACTTTGAAACTCCACCAGCCACATTCAGGTAGTGTTATGTTAAAAGCTATTGTCATTTTAATTACAAGAAAATATGTAGGATTATTATCATCTAGCGTGCAATTGTAAATAGTTCATCAGTATTATACAAAATCAATAGGCATAACATAGCAGCATGTACGATCACATTATAACGACCATGAATTGTATAAGCAAGAAGGTAAGTTACAAAAATAGACTATCTTGATTTATTTCAAAGGAATAACTCTAATTGTTAAGCCTTTGATGCATCTGGAAGAATGTGGGATATTTTATGTTAAGCTTATTTGTTAATGGCTACAGGGTAATAATGATTAAGTATATTTGCCCTTGTGTCAGCTAAATGATGCTGAATGACATGCAAGGTCTCTGCTGAAATGACTTAGTGTATGACCAATGACCAGCATTTCCAGGTCTTGCATTACCACAGCATATTCTAAATGTAAACATAACGCAATGCGCAGAGCTCTCAGGCCTCCATTTCCAGTAGCTGCTGTCTGATTGCCAGCCTATATCGCTGACACTTGAACGGCACAGAATTTTGAATGCAAAAAAGCTGCTTTGCACATTCAACATAACATTATTGCTACTTAGCTGCTACAAAGGTACTTCCAGAATTTGTGCATTTTTATTGAGTGAGTGTAGTTGGCCAACTGGTGAAGAAGTTGTTTAATGATAAACTTGTTAGAGAAGTACACAGTGATTTTTGTCACAGGTTAGTGATGTTAGTGGGAGTTGCTGTTATATCAACCAGGCAAGGTACTAACAAGCTTCAACAGGACTTTATTTTTAAAGTGGAAACCTCTTTACCAAGCTGCTGCTGCACCCTCTGTAGCTTTCTCCCAGCCTCTCAACTCCTCCCCCCTTCTTCCTGTTTCCTGTCCTTTCAGACTCCCAACAGCCAGTGCTCCCAATTCTAACAATTACAAGCAACATCTAAACACCACATTCCCTCCTCTCTTAAGAAACTCTCCCAACTAAAATAAATAAATATGAAACAAGACACTATACTGTTGGCAGAAATATTACACTGAAAACACTCTAGATACTACATAACATAGTCTCTAGTCCAGACAGGTGGTCGTCTGGGTCTGACAGGCCATCTCTCAAGCCCTGGTTCCAGTGCAATGTCTTGTTGTGTTGGTACTACGGTGAAGTCATCCAATGCAGACTGGGTGTTGGCATAAACTCCTCTTGGTGCATAGGCAGGTGCAAGATAAGAAGCATTCCAAACCCACCCATCAGAAAGTCAATAGGTGTAAGGTCCCTTCTTCTCTGTGATTTTAAGAGGAGCTGTGAATTTATGGTCTCCTTTGCATAAAATTCCAGGTTTTCGTATTCTAACGCAGGAACCACACTCAAACTTTGGTTCCTTAGCACCCTGCCGCTTGTCTGTGAAAGCCTTAGACTTTGCTTGGATCTCTTCAACTGTTTTTTCTCACTTCATCCTCGTTTGGGGCATCAGGTCATCCCTTTAACCAATCCAGCAATGTTCAGTTTGGTAGTCATCTGTTTCCCATGCAGTAACCCTGCGGGTGACCTTTACGTTGTGGCATGTCATGTAGCCTGGTATGCTTGCAGGAAATCAGTAGTGAAGGGTATCCAAAATCACCCTTCTAGTTTAGCCGTTTGCAAACTCTCTTTCAAACTTCTGTTAAACCGTTCGATTTCCCCATTGGCTTGAGGGTAATATAGGGATGACCTTCTGTGTAAAATGTTCCTCTGTGCTAGAAAAGTTTCAAACTTCAGGGAAGTAAATTGACTACCATTATCTGAAACCAGTTCTTTGGGGTTACCTTCCCTGCTAAAAACTGAAGAGAGGAACTTAAATACTGTAGCAGAAGAGATTCACGATGTAAACTCTACCTCAGGCCATTTACTGAAATAGTCTATTAAAGTGATGGCATAACACCAGTCAATTGGAGCAGCATCAAAGGGTCCTACAATGTCAATTGCCACTTTTTCCCATGCAGATTCAGGAAGAGGCACAGGCTGTAATGGAGGGGTACATGCAGTGATGAGCTGCCAAAATCTTAACGGGTTCCCTCCTCACCCCACGAGGGGGTCGTTGCCCACCCCCACCCCCACGGACACCTGCCCCATCCACCCCGCTCCCCTGTCCCCTGACTGCCCCCAGAACCGGGCAGGAGGGTCTGGTGGGCCACTGTAGTGGGTGCCCACCCCACCCCACCCCTAAGAGCCAGAGGGACCTGCCGGGGAGCGAGGTGGAGAGTCCCAGCAGTGCTTACCTGGGGCAGCTCCCAGGAAGCATCTGGCAGGTCCCTCTGGCTCCTAGGGGCGGGGGAGCGTAGCTAGGGGGGGAGTAGGGGGAGCGGCCGCTCCCCTCACTAATCACATCAAAAGTGGTGCCTTAGGCACCGACTCGCTGGGTCCTCCGGGGCTGGAGCACCCACGGGGAAAATTGGTGGGTGCCCGGCAGCTCACCACCCAGCCCCAGCTCACCTCCGCTCCACTCCGCCTCCTCCCCTGAACTCCTCGCCCTGCTCTGCTTCTCCGCTCCCCCACCCCCGGCTTCCCGCAAATCAGCTGTTCGGCGGGAAGCCGGGGAGGACTGAGAAGCAGGCCGCGGCTTCCCGCTCAGGCCGAGGGTGGCGGAGCTGAGCTGGGGCGGGGAGCAGTTCCCCTGCGCGCTCCCTGCCCCCAGGTTACCTGCTGCGGCGCGGGCGACCCTCCTCGCGCCCCCCCCCCCACCCAAGTTCACCTCCGCTCTGCCTCCCTGGGCCTGAGCGGGAAGCCGCCGCTTGCTCCTCAGCCTGCCGCGGCTTCCCGCCGAACAGCTGATTCGTGGGAAGCCGGGGGGGGGGGCGGAGAAGCAGAACGGGGCAGTGCGTTCAGGGGAGGAGGCGGAGGCGCAGGTGAGATGAGCTGGGGCCGGAGGTGGGGCGGGGAGCTGCCGGTGGGTGCTCTGCACCCACCAAATTTTCCCCTTGGGTGCTCCAGGGCTGCCACTTTTGGCCGGTTACATTTAGAAGCCCTTTTAGAACTGGTTGTCCCTCGTGGAACAACCGGTTCTAAAAGGGCTTCTAAATTTAACAACCAGTTCTAGCGAACTGGTGTGAACCGGCTCCAGCTCACCACTGGGTACGTCACTGCTGTCTTATCATGCATTTGGCAAGTGACACAGGTTTTTATGAGTGCTTCAGTTTGAAAGTCCATCCCTGACCACCAATACAGATCCTGTAGTCATTGTTTGATTCGGACAATTCCTTGATGAGTATTGTGTGCCAGGTGTATGAGTTTTGACTGTAATTCTTCTGGCACAAGGAGCCGATGTGTACCTCGTAGCACACAGCCATCAAACAAAGAAAGTTCATCCCGAACTCTAAAATAAGGCAGCAAAACTGGGTCAAAGTTTTTAGGGTGACTGGGCCATCTCTTTGCAGAAATTCCTGTGGTTTTCGTTGAATTGGACACGCCGAACAAGCAGCTTGAAATTGTTCTCTTGTAACTGCAGTGAGAGTGCTTGTAATAAGTGCAACCGCTACATCCTCATCCTCCAGTGGACCATCTGGTGAAGGCAAAGGCAGGCGAGAAAGGCAATCAGTGACCACATTATGGTTTCCAGGCTTATATTCCAGTTCATAATTGAAAGAGAAAAAAGAAAAGGAGTACTTGTGGCACCTTAGAGACTAACCAATTTATTTGAGCATAAGCTTTCGTGAGCTACAGCTCACTTCATCGGATGCATACTGTGGAAAATGTGGAAGATCTTTTTATACACACAAAGCATGAAAAAATACCTCCCCCACCCCACTCTCCTGCTGGTAATAGCTTATCTAAAGTGATCACTCTCCTTACAATGTGTATGATAATCAAGTTGGGCCATTTCCAGCACAAATCCAGGTTTTCTCACCCCCCCCCACACACAAACCCACCCTCCTGCTGGTAATAGCTTATCTAAAGTGACCACTCTCCTTACAATGTGTATGATAATCAAGGTGGGCCATTTCCAGCAAAAATCCAGGGTTTAACAAGAACGTCTGGGGGGGGGGGAGGTAGGAAAAAACAAGGGGAAATAGGTTACCTTGCATAATGACTTAGCCACTCCCAGTCTCTATTCAAGCCTAAGGTAATTGTATCCAATTTGCAAATGAATTCTAATTCAACAGTTTCTCGCTGGAGTCTGGATTTGAAGTTTTTTTGTTGTAATATCGCAACTTTCATGTCTGTAATCGCATGACCAGAGAGATTGAAGTGTTCTCCGACTGGTTTATGAATGTTATAATTCTTGACATCTGATTTGTGTCCATTTATTCTTTTACGTAGAGACTGTCCAGTTTGACCAATGTACATGGCAGAGGGGCATTGCTGGCACATGATGGCATATCACATTGGTGGATGTGCAGGTGAACGAGCCTCTGATAGTGTGGCTGATGTTATTAGGCCCTGTGATGGTGTCCCCTGAACAGATATGTGGGCACAGTTGGCAACGGGCTTTGTTGCAAAGATAAGTTCCTGGGTTAGTGGTTCTGTTGTATGGTATGTGGTTGCTGGTGAGTATTTGCTTCAGGTTGGGGGGCTGTCTGTAGGCAAGGACTGGCCTTTCTCCCAAGATTTGTGAGAGTGTTGGGTCATCCTTCAGGATAGGTTGTAGATCCTTAATAATGCGTTGGAGGGGTTTTAGTTGGGGGCTGAAGGTGACGGCTAGTGGCGTTCTGTTATTTTCTTTGTTAGGCCTGTCCTGTAGTAGGTGACTTCTGGGAACTCTTCTGGCTCTGTCAATCTGTTTCTTCACTTCAGCAGGTGGGTACTGTAGTTGTAAGAATGCTTGATAGAGATCTTGTAGGTGTTTGTCTCTGTCTGAGGGGTTGGAGCAAATGCGGTTGTATCGCAGAGCTTGGCTGTAGATGATGGATCGTGTGGTGTGGTCAGGGTGAAAGCTGGAGGCATGTAGGTAGGAATAGCGGTCAGTAGGTTTCTGGTATAGGGTGGTGTTTATGTGACCATCGTTTATTAGCACTGTAGTGTCTAGGAAGTGGATCTCTTGTGTGGACTGGACCAGGCTGAGGTTGATGGTGGGATGGAAATTGTTGAAATCATGGTGGAATTCCTCAAGGGCTTCTTTTCCATAGGTCCAGATGATGAAGATGTCATCAATATAGCACAAGTAGAGTAGGGGCGTTAGGGGACGAGAGCTGAGGAAGCGTTGTTCTAAGTCATCCATAAAAATGTTGGCATACTGTGGGGCCATGCGGGTACCCATAGCAGTGCTGCTGATCTGAAGGTATACATTGTCCCCAAATGTAAAATAGTTATGGGTAAGGACAAAGTCACAAAGTTCAGCCACCAGGTTAGCCGTGACATTATCAGGGATAGTGTTCTTGATGGCTTGTAGTCCATCTTTGTATGGAATGTTGGTGTAGAGGGCTTCTACATCCATAGTGGCCAGGATGGTGTTATCAGGAAGATCACCGATGGATTGTAATTTCCTCAGGAAGTCAGTGGTGTCTCAAAGGTAGCTGGGAGTGCTGGTAGCGTAGGACTTGAGGAGGGAGTCTACATAGCCAGACAATCCTGCTGTCAGGGTGCCAATGCCTGAGATGATGGGGCGCCCAGGATTTCCAGGTTTATGGATCTTGGGTAGTAGATAGAATATCCCAGGTCGGGGTTCCAGGGGTGTGTCTGTGCGGATTTGATCTTGTGCTTTTTCAGGGAGTTTCTTGAGCAAATGCTGTAGTTTCTTTTGGTAACTCTCAGTGGGATCAGAGGGTAATGGCTTGTAGAAAGTGGTGTTGGAGAGCAGCCTAGCAGCCTCTTGTTCATATTCCGACCTATTCATGATGACAACAGCACCTCCTTTGTCAGCCTTTCGTGGTGAGCAACGTTGTCAAAGGGCTGTAGTCTGTGCGCAACTTGAACATGAGGCCCCACAGGTAAGTTCTCCATTTTTCGGTAGCCCAGACATAAGCAAGTGCTTCTTTTCGACTGTAGAATATTTTCTCTCAGCATTACTTAGTGTCCTTGAAGCAAATGCAACAGTCCTCTCTGTGTTGTCCTCATGCAGTTGTCTGAGAACAGCCTCAAGTCCATAATCAGAAGCATCAGTAGTTACAATTGTGGGCAATGCAGGACTCAATAGTGCAAGTACTGGACTATGTACAATCAAGTCTTTCACTGTTTCAAAACTAGCTTGTGCATCCGTTTTCCACACTAAGGTTGAACTTTTCCATAGTAATTCCCGTTAACGATTCAATGACAGAAGCATAATTGGGAATGAATTTTGCATACCAGGAGGTAAGACCCAAGAAGGAATGTAAGGTTTACAAATCTGTTGGAGGAGGAGCATTTGAAATTGCCAGGGTATGATCTGGATCAGGTTTTAGTCCAGCCTGTAAAATTGTATGCCCCAGAAAGGAGAGTTCAGTTTGTCTAAATTTGCATTTGGACCTATTCAGCTGGAGGTCTGCTGTGCTGATGCAGTTTAGTACAGACTGCAGGTTATTTTCATGCTCTTCAGAAGTATTTCCAAACACGATAATATCATCCAGATAGCACTGAACTCTGTGTTGATTCTTCAAAATCAATTACATCATTTTTTGAAAGGCGCTTGGGGCAGATGCGAGACCGTATGGAACACATTTAAAATAAAATAGTCCTGTATGTAATAAATGCTGTGAGGTCTCTGCTATCTTCAGGCAACATAACCTGATGGTATACGTTCTGCAAATCAAGAGTAGAAAATGTCTTTGCTCCATGGAGTTCTGCACATACCTCTTCTATGTGAGGAAGAGGATGGCTGTCAATCACAATAGCTTTATTTGGTTCCCTTAAGTCCACACAAAGGCGAATGCCTCCACCCTTCTTCTGTTTCACTACTGTAGGTGAAACCCATTCCAAGGAGTCGATCTCTTCAATAATGTCCTTTTGAACAAGTTTTCTAAGTTCCTCTGAAACAGCTTCCCTGACTGAAAATGGTAAGCGCCGTAACTTCTGTCGTACAGGCATCACATTATTCCGCATTTTAACTTCATGCAGAAACCCATAAGCACAGCCGAGTTTCTCCTCAACTTGGTGCTGGTTCGCAGCTGAAACTGGTGTGCGTACCACAAGAGTGCTTTGCTGAGGAAGATCAGTTTGTTCATTATCTACCCTGAGATTTAAAGCAGCCAATAAATCTCTGCCAAGGATAGGAGTGTCTTTGTGTACAATGTAGAACTCTGCGGTTACACAGAAATCACCCAAAGTAACTATTACTGGCAGGCAGCCATGTACTGGAATATGGTTTTTCAAATAGCACACCAAGTGAGGTTTGGGTTCAGTAAGAGGCACATCTTTAAAGTAATGCAGATAGATGGAATCCGGTAGTATAGATACTGCTGAGCCAGTGTCCAACATTAGCTGACTAGAGTGTGGTTTGCCTGAGGGTATGGCGGAAATGTTTACAGTGCACTTTATCTGTTCTGGAATATGTGCAGTAGTGATTTTGTCCACGCTCAGCACAGTAACATCTGGTATTGTAACTGCATGCACCTGTTGATTGAACTGGTTACTGCGACATACTTTAGCAAAATGTCCAATCTTTTTGCAATGATTGCACTGAGCTACTTTTGCCGGACATCCTGAGTAGCTTGCAAGGTGTTGTGGGGATCCACAGCGAAAACATGCTTTTACTGTATTTTGAATTTGTTGATTCGGTGGTTTTTCATTAGTTTTCCTCTTCCAGTTGTGTGTCTGTGGTGGTAGTGAACTTTTCTGCAAAGGAGTCACAGCCTGGATTGTGCCTCCTGTATCCATGCTCATTATTTTGGCTTCAGTTGTAGCTGACTCAATCTGAGTAGCAATGGTTATTGCTTTTTCTAGTGTAAGTAGTGGTTCTAGAAGTAAGCGTTCTCTTATATGAAGCATGGTTGTTTTCTCAATGAGCTGGTCTCTAATAATCTCATCTGCCATATTCCCAAAATCAGAAATTACAATCAGACTCCTCAGGGAAGCAATATACTGCATTATAGTTTCCCCTGGTTTCTGCTCACGCTGGCAAAATGTGTAGCGATTAGCTACTACATTCACTTTTGGCACAAAAAATTCTTTAATGCAGTGAGTGCAGGCTCATATTTATCATCTGCAAGGGGAAAAGTGTAAAATATATGCTGCCCTTCTGCTCCAAGGCAGTGGATTAGCAGAGCACACTTTCTTACTTCAGAAATCTCTGTAGCAGTGATCGCAAGCAGATAAATCTCAAACATATGGATCCAAGTAGTAAAAGCAATTGGAGGCTCACCTGGGCTTTGCAGAAAGGGTGCAGGTGGGTTCAGAGGCAGAAGATCCATCCTTGTCGCCAAAATGTTATGTCAACCAGACAAGGTACTAATAAGCTTCAAAAGGACTTTATTTTCAAAGTGGAAACCTCCTTACCAAGCTGCTGCTGCACCCTGTGTAGCTTTCTCCCAGCCTCTCAGCTCCTCCCCCCTCCTTCCTGTTTCCTGTTCTTTCAGACTCCCAACAGCCAGTGCTCCCAATTCTAATAATTACAAGAACATCTAGAGACCACAGTTGCATAGCTAAATCATGGGACAGACCATGAATATGCATTCGATGAGCAGAAAATTAAAATTCAATAGCATAAATAAAAGGAGCCCATATAGCAATGTTTATTTCCACATTTAACTACATCCACTCCAGAGAAGACTTTTTAATCATATCTTTACTAAACAGAACACCATAGTAACAGTGAATAGCACAGAGGAGTAATAAATAGAAATATTCATACACTTAACACTTTTCATCTTTAAAGTGCTTCACAAAGAGTAACTAATTAATCCTTGTAACT
This sequence comes from Chelonia mydas, assembly GCF_015237465.2. Classification (NCBI taxonomy): domain Eukaryota; kingdom Metazoa; phylum Chordata; order Testudines; family Cheloniidae; genus Chelonia; species Chelonia mydas. Next base: position 228,323,236 of record NC_057850.1, read on the forward strand.
TCCTGTGATGAACACCCAAAAAGTCTGAGTGCTGTTCAGGGAGAGTGTGTGTATTTTGGCAGGAGCTCAGGACTATTCTACCTGCAACACTGTTTTATACTTGTAGATAACCCTGACTGTAGGTTAACATAATGATATAGTTAAAGTGGTACAAGTCCTTCTGAGGATGCTGCAATACCAATATAAAGGTCTCTTATACCACTAAAGGTTATTCCCCTATGGGAAGGGGAATGTAATAAGCGAAACCTGTATAAGGAACCTTTAAACTGCTATACCTGCATCCACAGGGGTTGTACTACTGTAAGTGTGTCAGAAGAACCCCCTCCCCAAGAAAAGTAGTTATACTAATAAAAAAAACTGTTTCAGAGTAACAGCCGTGTTAGTCTGTATTCGCAAAAAGAAAAGGAGTACTTGTGGCACCTTAGAGACTAACCAACTTATTTGAGCATAAGCTGTTGTGAGCTACAGCTCACTTCATCGGATGCATACTGTGGAAAGTGTAGAAGATCTTTTTATATACACACAAAGCATGAAAAAATACCTCCTCCCACCCCACTCTCCTGCTGGTAATAGCTTATCTAAAGTGATCACTCTCCTTACAATGTGTATGATAATCAAGTTGGGCCATTTCCAGCACAAATCCAGGTTTTCTCACCCCCCCCCACAAACCCACTTTAGGTCACTTTAGATAAGCTATTACCAGCGGGAGAGTGGGTTTGTGGCGGGGGGGGGAGAGAGGGGGGTGAGAAAACCTGGATTTGTGCTGGAAATGGCCCAACTTGATTATCATACACATTGTAAGGAGAGTGATCACTTTAGATAAGCTATTACCAGCAGGAGAGTGGGGTGGGAGGAGGTATTTTTTCATGCTTTGTGTGTATATAAAAAGATCTTCTACACTTTCCACAGTATGCATCCGATGAAGTGAGCTGTAGCTCACGAAAGCTTATGCTCAAATAAATTGGTTAGTCTCTAAGGTGCCAAAAAAAAACTGTGTAGACCAGTTGTAGGAGACCTATCCAAGGTAATGGAGGAACATCAGTGTCAGACATGGGATTAGAATTCAGTCCTAGAAAATTATATGTGAAATATTTGTAGTGAGCCTCTACCCTGCCCGAAAGTTGGAGGTTTAATGCATGTGTGAATGTCATTTTAGCTTATAGAAAGAGCAGGAGGGGAAGCTGGCCATGAGGCCCTCAGAAGGTATCTGGTCCTAAAATTATTGTTGCAATTAAAAAGTAAATGTAAATGCTTGGAGTTCTCAGATCTCCCGATTGATTTTTAAAAAGAAAAATACCCAGTTAATCCATGCAATGACTGAATTTGATAAATCTAACGCTGTTTGGAATTGCATCATGAGAGTTAATCAATTTATTACATATTATAGTTCAGGTACAATTTTTTCCACACTTCTTAATATCCCCTTAATTGGTTAATTTCTTTTGTAGATTTTTGCAGCTAGCATGTATCAGCAATTCAAGTAAGCAGCCTTTTTCCTTGCTTTGTTCTGTCCTCTGTCTTTCTTGTCATCCTGTATACCCCCACACCCCAAGTGAGCCTCAGAGTTGGTTACCTTTTAAACTTCAATCTCAATTTCTTAAAATTTAAAACCAAATTTCAAAAGTCAGCAATAGGTACATAATGGACTACTCACCTGCAAATGCTATACTTTTAAAATCAGCATTGGTTTTGAGTGCTAGAAAACATGCAAACATATTTTTTTGCTTACATTCATAAAATGTAAATTATGATTTTAAAAAATCTAAATTTGCAACAGCAACAAAAAGTTCCTTGCCCACGACCTTGTCAGCTAAATTTCGGGCCACAGCAGAATTGTATTGCCATCTCTTATAACTTTCTTCCCACCTGTCATTGCCAACACCTATAAACGTTGCTAAGTGAAATGATGAGAGACTCTTAGTTATCGTACTGCTTTCAGGCACCATTATAATGCCTCACATCATAACAAATTACAATAATTTACCTTCTGTTCATGGTGAGGTGAGGACAGAGAACAGATTAGTAATTGAAGTAGTACACTGGCAATTAAAACACTTGTGGTGAGCAGCTGCTCATAAATTGCTGGAAATGGACATTTGCATAAGCAAGGGCTTCCCTTTAATGAAAGGACTCTCTGTTCTGCATAGGCCATCTCTTTGTGCTGCTTGTGGTCCCTCTTCATCCAGGGACAATGGAAAGGTTCAGCTGCAAGATCACATTTCCTCTTTCCTCCATATTATACATGAACAGTCTACTTTGTGGGCTTTGAATGATGACTAGCATCAGTGGAGTTACATCAAGGATTAATATTTGTCTGACTGCTGTGCATCGGTAACTGTGGCTGTGGGTGTGGAAGGGATGGGACTCAGTGGGCTTCCCGTGCTACTTCCTTTCCTTCCTTTCCCAGGCATGTCCCCCTCAGCTGCACTCAGCCTGACTCCCACCCTGGCAGAAATCTGGGGGGGCATATGACCCCATGTGCTCCCCGCTGTTAATGATGTAGAGCTGTACCTTCATAGCTATTATTTATGTTGCAGTAGCACATGAGGGCCATGGCTCTATTGTGCTGCTGGGCAGTGTACAGACCTTTTAACAAAGACATGGTCCCTGACCAAAAGGTCTCATCTAAATTTAAGACGAGAGAAAACAGGTAGGTGTGATAGGCAAGAAGAGCACAAGATAACAGTGAGGCAGTTATGAACAGAGCTAGTTGAATATTTTGTCAGTTTCTTAATTAAAATTGGTGTTTTAGACACAATTGACATTTTCACTACAATTTTCATTGTCTTCAACGTTCTGTGGTTCTTGGCAAAAAAAAAAATTCAAAATAAAAATGTACAACATTTAAAAAAAATCAAACCCTAAAACCTTTTGATTCATTTTGGTAAAAATTCTCCTCTCCCCCCACGACCCCTTCGCCAGTATTTTTTGCTCTCTCCCCTTTCCACACCTTTTATAGGGTGTGGTCAGTTAAAAGTGTGTGTGTGGTATTTTCTCAACTTTTTTTCTGAGAGAAATTTGAAAAAGAAATCAGTGAAAAGAGTGTTTTTCCCCACCATATCGCCAATTTTTTTTTTTTGCCTTTGAATCATGTTACTGTCCACTTGGTATTGAAAGCTTTGTAACTTTATGGAATGCACAGAAACATTTCCTATGGAAATATTTAAATTTCTTACTAGAACAGCTTTGTGTGTAATATAAGGATTCTGAAAGTATGAACAGTCAGACATGAACTTCTCCAGGACCATAAGTAGTTGAAAGTAAAACCATAAATCAATGGAAATGGTAACTTTCCCCAGATTTGCCTTATGGTGTCAAGCTTCAAGTATGGCAATCAGGATAGACCCCCATGAAAGAAGTGCTGGGCCTCAAAACTCTGGTGTTTGTTTTGGACTTTGGCGCCTCAGTTTATATTGAGGGTGTCCATAAGCCACACTCAACCAACTCTACTGTACATGTGCCATTGCTGCTCCTCCCACGTGCCCGTCTGGGACAAACTTTGGAGCTGTGGGACCACAAGTAACAGCTGTATCACACATTGCTAGCTAGAGCGGATAGACTGGGAGGAGTTTCCCCTCTTGTCATTGGAGTGGGAGATCACATAGGACCTATGAGATGCACATCCAGGGCCCCTGTCCAGACTTGCTAGGTTTCTGGAGTAAGTTGTGTTTAAAGCTAGCTATAACTATGGTGCCAGTTGCCATAAAGAAGGGGATTAAAGCAGAAGAGAATTAAAATGGACTCTACTATAAAACATAGTGACTCAAATTCACTGCTGGCAAGACAGGTGAATGGAATAGGACCCACTAATGCCAAGCAATGAATTTGACCAACATCTGTAACATTTTCTTTGACATTTGATGATATAAAATTATCATACCTTTATGACTAACCATCTACCAGCCCCCCATGCTAGCTTTTTAAAAACATTATTAGTCCCGGACTCCCACACCTGTTTGAGATGCGCTATCATTTCTCAGGCTCTGAATCTGATTGAGAACCATTAGCTTTTATCTGAAGCTTCAAAATGAAAATAAACCCTTATTTTTCTGTATCGAGGCAGGTAAACTTTTTGCCCTGAGGGCCGCATTGAGTTTATGAAATTGTATGGAGGGCCAGTTAGGGGAGGCTGTACCTCCCCAAACAGCCAGGCATGGCCCAGCCCCTGCCCCCTATTCAACCCCCCCACTTCTTGCCCCCTGATGGCCCCCTGGGGACTCCTGCCCCATCCACCCCCACCTGCCCTTGGTCCCCTGACTGCCCCTGGACCCTCTGCCCCTGACTGCCCCCTGCTGCCCCATCCAACCTGCCACCTTCCTGACTACCCCCCCCAGGACCCCTGCCCCATCCAACCACCCCTTCTCCCTGACTGCCCCTGGACTCCTCGCCCCTAACTGCCCCCTGCCCCTAACTGCCCCACCACCACCCCATTCAACCCCCCCTCCTTCCTGATTGCCCCCTGGGACCCCTGCCCCATCCACCCCCCCTCCTTTGTCCCCTGACCGCCCCCCACTGCCCCATCCAACCTCTCCTCTCCTTCCTGACTGCTCCCCCGGGACCCCTGCCCCCATTCAACCCCCATGCCCCGCCCTCTGACCGCCCCAACTCCTATCCATGCCCCTGACCAACCCCCGAACTCCCCTGCCCTCTATCCAACCCCCCAACCCTGGCTCCCTGCCCCCTTACTGCGCTGCCTGGAGCACCGGTGGCTGGCAGTGTGGCTGCACCTGGACAGGCAGCCGCGCAGCACAGCACAGAGCACCGGGTCGGGCTGGGCTCTGCAGCCCAGCCACCCAGAGCATTGCACTGCATGGCTGCGGGGGATGGGGATGGGGGACAGCCTCCTGGGCCAGGAGCTCAGGGGCTGGGCAGGACGGTCCCGCAGGCCGGATGTGGCCCGTGGGCCGTAGTTTGCCCACCTCTGGTCTATATTGAACCTCTCTGTCTCTCTCTCAGGGATAAATCATGGGTTTAACACAAGCCCTGAACAGCAGGGAGCTGTGCTGCTCCTGAAACTACGCAGAAGACGGGTTGTGACTCACAATCAGTCTCTTGGGTCCCACTTGCTCTGAGGGTGAAGTACCCTGCACTAGGTCAATGCCCAGCACAACACACATATCCCAAAGAACCATTGCAACCATGCTGCTGCTCGGTGTGTTTGTGGGGAGGAGCCAATGTTCCACCCATGTCTTGCCTTATCCCATCTACTCCCATCCACATGCTCAAAGGGGGATATAGTGGCTTTGCGTAGGCCAACTCTCCTGCAGTGGTGCTACCTAGGGTGTTAGTAGCCCATACAGGGACCCTGCAAGCAGTCCAGGATTTGGCCCTCCATTAGCATATTTCAAACATAACCACATGTTACCCACTTCTATGTTTTAATATATTCTTGGTGCTTTTTGTAATTGCAATTTGCAGCAGAAACAATCTCAGAATCTATAGTTCACCGTGGCTCTTCACACTTTGGCATTTACCATAATTTATCTATTGCTGATCTATTTTTTTCCATCTTGTTATTTTCAACAAGAAAATTCCTGTATTTTCCCTGCTTGTTCTTTGAAAAGTAACATTGAAAGGAGGGAAGTATCAGCCTGTATTTTCACTGATGTGTACTTTGCCAGGTCATTTTTTTAGCTATATTTCTCAAGCCTCCAGCAAAACTAGAGTACATTGCAGCTTGGGCACATACAGTGTGTAGTCACAAACAGTTGACGCTCGCCAAATTTTGAAATGATACATTCATTTAATTAAATCATGAGGTACGTCAATGTCTTGTTACTGTCTCTAGTTTCCCTTATTTAACTTTGAGAAAGTTCATAATGAATCAGCATGGCATGATATGGTACAGTATATATGCATCGTTACTTCAAAAATAAAAACACTGGGGGAAGACTTCGGATTTTTCGTTTTTATTTGCTGAAAAAAATGGCAAGTAGATGCTATCTAAAGCTAAGCTTCTTGAGTGTGTTTTCTACACTAGTATTACTGAGCTTTCCAAGATAAAGTTGATGTTCTTGCTCTTTCTTGGACCATTGACTAATTTCAATTGTTATATCCGGTTAATATCAAATGTCTTCCATGGATAACTATATCCTGCCATGTTGGGCTTGTGAGATGGACCTGATGATTTAATATGTTTTCAAATCTCAAATTACTAAGGCCCTGATTCATTGAAGTATTTAAGCATGTGCTTGACTTCAATGAGACTTAAATACCTGTTTAAAGTTAAACACATGCTTAAGTACTTTGCTGAATCTGAGCCTAAAAGCAGAGTTTGGTGAACACCCAGATGCTCAGAGAGCAAAACTGCTGTGAATTTTCTTTACTGGGTATTTTGGTATAAATCATTATCTCCTGCTTAATCTACATTTTCAGTGGGTTTGCGCTTCCTTCTTTAGGGGGAGGGTGCAGAGAGAAGAGTTCAGTGATTGTGTTCTCTCTCCAGGAGGAGCCTAAGAGCCAGGATTCCATCTTATTGCTCTTACAGAAACATTTTATATCTGACTATATGTAAATAGTTAATTGACTTGGTGTCCGTAGATGGCACTCAAAAGCATATTGAATTGTTCCTGAGTTTTGTAGGACCAATAAAACTTGTGCCCTGCAAATGGCTTCCTCTAGCAACTCTTCACAGCAGCTCTTAATGTCAATGTTTATATGAAACCACTAGGGGAGAGAGAAATTAGGGGCAGCAGTATTATCAATATATTGGTGATACTGGAGTTAGCTCCCATATTTTCTTTGCATTGAATCCAGATTATAGAGTACCATTGTTCTGTGTTTGACAGAGAAAGAGAGATGGCTGAAAATTAATCACTGTGAATGAACCCGGACAAGATAGGAGTGATGTTTGTTGGAAGAGAATGAGAGTTGGAATCTCTGCACTGGTGGGGCACTCTTTCATCAACATGGTTTGCAGACTCAGATCTGGATCTGTTGTTGGGGCACAGCAGTGGCCTTTGCCATGTGACAATGGTAAAAAGTGACAGAAAGAATCACTTTCTTCTAACATTGAACAAGGAACTTTACAGATAATCTGCTTTTGTTATTCTAATAAAGTTACTCTGTCCCTCTCTGCCTCATTGCAGAGCCTCTGCCTAGAAATATCCCCAGCCCTGGCCTGCCTGGTTTCCTCTAACAGATTTAAAGAAACAGCACACAAAACAGTGTTGCCCATAATCATCAGTGGCTGGCCAGGGGAGTGCAGCCATTCCTCTCTCGTGCAGACCTTGCAACAGTCATCTTACCTGGAGGATTAACTCTTGTAACTCCGATGAAGTGAGCTGTAGCTCACAAAAGTTTATGCTCAAATAAATTGGTTAGTCTCTAAGGTGCCACAAGTACTCCTTTTCTTTTTGCGAATACAGACTAACATGGCTGCTACTCTGAAACTTGTAATGCAGTCACTTGAAATTGTTTTGCTGTGCTCAGCTGTTGATGGGGAGAACCTCAAAAGCTTTCTTGAAAGCATATTTCCAATAGGTATGTTTTTCATTGTTTTGCAGTCTATATTTATGCTATTGAGTCCAGCTGATTTGCCCTGCTATCATAGTATGGGACGCAATGATATAATAAGATTTTAGTATTTCTGTGCTCCTCCTTCTGTGAATAGGGATTTACACACATTCCGTGTGACTATGGACAAAGAGCTTATGCATAGATAACATGCTTTCTGTGTAAATGCTATGCATTTGCTGAATCCAGGTGTGCTGGTGATGTCACAGGACTGAGCAGCCAGCATACTTGGAACCTCAGAAGATGGGTCACTTTTTTTTTTTAGGAGACAAAATAAGGAGATGGTTATATGTTTAATAAATTATCCTAATCTGCTTTTATTTACAACTGTACGCTTCTTTCAGATTGGCTTTGAAACGAACAAATGTTAACAACAAAAGCAGCACAACTGAAGCTTGCATAGAGGGGCTTATAGACAAGGTTTCACTTACAGAAAGAATGGTGCAGTGTAGATGGTATCTTCTATCCAGCTGCTTCTGTGGCCACCTTGTTGCAGCCCTTACCTGACTCTCTCAGCCCTGGTGACTCCAGTCCAGACACAGTGAAGGCTAGATTGTGTCTGGAGTTTCTGGGGCTATAAAACAGCTGCAAATGGGCAGAGAGGAGGCAGGGCCATGCCCCCACAGCATCTCCAAACCAGCCAGCAGAAGCTACAAGGTGTAGAGAGGGGAGCATTCTACACCATCCTAACAGATGGTACAAGGCAGGTGCATCTTTGCAATTGCTTGAATGCAGGACACAATTGAGGCCTACAGCTCTTTTGTCTATTTTTTTTTTTTTTGTCTATTCAAGGGAATTGAAACTATTGAGCTATTTGGCAGGGTTGCTTCTTGCTGGGCCAGCGTCATTCTGGCTAGAATCATTTTCTAACAAATAAGGGGTCTACTAACAGCTTTCCTATTATCAGCTCAGTGCCTGCCTTCCCAGGTCTGGTTCCTTTTCTATAGAAAAGTGACTCCTAATGGTGCCGTTGATTTCTCAAGTACTGCTACACTGCTCTGTAATGATGGCTTTTAGGCTCTTGGAAGGGTCCTTCCCATCTCATATACAGTAGACTTTATCTTCTATTAATGAGGTTTATACTAATTTGCTATAGGATGATGATCTGGGGCAGTTAAATTGAAACATTGCGATTTTAACGTTATCCATTTGCTATAGAATGGTTACACATGGACAAAGGGGTAAAAACAATTGGCCAGTACAGGTGCCAAGTGTTGCAAGTTTAAGTGTAAGGTAAAAAGTGATACGCAGGACAAGAAGCACAGGGGACCTGAGCTGGTATTAATAAGAATGCTACTGTGTGGCCACCAAATTATTTTTGTCTAGTAGCAGGTGTAAAGGCAGAAGTGAGTACTTCATTTGGACACTAAGGCTCGCATTCAAGTCCATGTGTTCTCAACTATCCCAATTCCCCAGCAACACCCTGCCCCATTTATATCCCATGCTTTTAAGAATAAGGAGACTGGATGCACAAGTGGTTTGAGCCTTACAGATTGTCCACACACGTGAGTGTGTGTGAGACTGGATTGGTTTGATGTGCATTTTTTAACTCACAGGACATAAGCTGCAGTAATTGTGTGCACATGCGATGCCATTCCTTCTTTCAATTTGCATCTTTGTGTACACATGGTGGCAGCTTGCTGCATGCTAAGTGTGGGGCATTCTTGGAGGGTATCCCATGGTCCTTTGCTTTGTTGCTCAGCAGTGTGCATTGTGGGATTTTTCTCAATCTGCATTGTAGGATGCATAGCAGAAGCAAGGCAGGTAAAACATTTTAAAAGTCCCATTTTTCCACTGTCTCTGCCCCATGCCTCTTTTCTGGGTGGATTAGCATCCTTCTCAAACTGCTGTTGGCCAGCATGGACACAACAATGCTCTGGACCGATATGCTGCCAACCTCAAATGCACAGAGGCTGCTTGGGCTGTGTTTCAACATCAAGAGGCAGATTAATTCAGCTTTTGACTTCATCTACCATGTCACTGGGCAGATGACGTGGCAGCAGCAACTCCACCAGCAGATTCAGCGATGGCAGAAGTGGGAGGAGGACGAGGAAGAAGAGGAGGATACCAATCGACTAACACTAGAGGACCATTTCCCGAAACAGCCTCGCACCATGCAATACCATTTCTGGTCTCTGAACCAGTGTGGACTGGTGGGGAAGGATCATTCTGCCACCCTGCGTTGACCAGCAGTAGCAAGGGAATTTCAGGATTTGTGCTGAACTAGCCCCACAGCTGTAGTGGCAGCATAACAACATGGGGTGCCCTAAACGTATGGAGAAGTGGGTTGCCATTGCCATCTGGAAGCTGTCCGCCCCTGAAGGCTACCAATTATAGCCAATTGTTTTGGTCTGGGGAGATGAACTGTTGGGGCCATTGTCATGTGGATGTGTAATGCCATGGAAAAGGTACTGTTATGCTGGGTTATGAAGCTTGTGTGTGCTCAGGAGATTACTGATGGCTTTGCAGGCTTGTGGTTCCCAAACTGTCTTGGAGCAACTAATGGGACCTGCATGCTTATTATTTGCCCGTCCCCTCTCCCCACCAGGGCACAGAATTTATAAACAGACAGGGATATTTCTCCATGGTGTTACAAGAGCTGTGTGACCACTGGCAGGTTTACAGACACAAATGCTGGGTGGTCAGGGAGGATCCATGATGGTAGGATATTTTAGAACTCAGCTCTGTTTACCTTAATGGCGGAAGGACTGTTCGCCCCAGGATCACTATGGACATTGTTGGTATGGAGGTTGCTCCTGTTACCCTGGGAGATCCAGCTTATCCTCTGCTTCCCTGGTTAATGAAACCATTCACAGGCCACTCAAAAGAAGGAGGGGACTGTTTAACTACTGCCTCAGTAGTTGCAGAATGATTGTGGAGTACGTGTCTGGCCATTTGAAAGGCAAGTGGCACTGTTTGTGGAATGGGTTGGAGGTGCAGAACAAATGTGCCTTAAATTATAGCTGTGAAGTGTTGCTTATAGATGGTGAAAGTGGAACTGTGATGGGGTGGACTAGGCCCCCTGCTGAAGGACTCGTGGCCCTACCACGCCCCAGAAGAGGGCAGTGGAAAGGGTCCTCCAAGTTTCCTAGAGAGGCTGTGTGGGATGCAGCCAATTAGTGCCCATCAGGCCCATATAAAAGGACCTTCAGGGCCAGAGTGAGTTCAGTCTGCTAGCCCGGATTTGGGGAGCAAGAGATGCTCCTGGCTGGCTGCAGGGACTGAAAGGTCTGGACAGATAAGTTGCTGGTAGGGGCTGCGGGAGCCCGAGAATAGCTCCTGGCTGGCTTCTGGGACTAAGCAGGTAGTTAATGGCAGGGACTGGGAGAGTGAGGAAGGAGCTTCTGGCTGGCTGCTGGGACTCAACTAAGACAGGCTACAGGGAAGTGGCCCCGGGAACCGTAGAGCAGCAATTAGTAAAGGGATGCAGCACAAGGCTGCTATACTTAAAGGGTCTCTGCGTGGGGACCCAGAGCTGTGGGTGGGACCAGGTTCCCACCCACCAGCCACTGAGGGGGGAAGTGGTTATGCCCTAAGGAAGGGAAATAGAACTGTGGTACCGCAGAGAAGGGGGCTGCACTACTGGGACTGACTCAGCGGGGAGATGTGGTCAACGAACAAAAGGGGTAGCTCAGCAGGAAGGTTGGGAACACTGATGACTCAAGTAGAGGCTAGGAGTCCCCAAGGAAGAAGCCCTCGGGGTGCTGCTGAACACCAGAATAGGAACCTTGCAACCGAGCCACACCAAGCGAGGGTTCCATGACAGGCCCTGTTGGACTGGTTGAAGACTGAGCCCAGGGAGGGCTGCAGAGACGGACACTCCAACCAAGGGTACTACATTGCACCCTACTGGACTATTTTAGAAGACTGAACCTAGGGAGAACTGCAGGACATTGGGGACATTTTGGATTGTGCACCCAGAAAGGGGTTTATTTGTTTCGCACATGGACAGGGTATGATTTGGCTGGAGGAGTGAATAACCGAAGACTACCTGATGAGCACAGCAGCTGATGGGGGCACCCTGAGGGGAGGAAATTGAGAAAAAACTGCAGGAACACACACATTCTACTGGGGGGCACTCGCAAGAGGTGAATGCACCTCATTACAGGAATGCTGTGGCAATCCTTATTTTATCTTGTATCCGAGCCTAAGTACTTTTATAAAGCCCTATGAATTATTTAAAATCTAGGGATTTTCTGTGTAAAATGCATTGACTCTTTATAAATTATTTTTAACAGTTTTTATTATTAAACAATGTATTAAATTTATTCTGAACCAAGAATTAAAAGTTCCATAGAGGGCAGAACACAACAAATGGAGGAAGAATTTGAGTCACAGGTGAGTATATGCCTTGCCTCTACCTCTTCATATTCTTAGGCTTTCTGAGAGAGGGTCAAGGTTATCAGGAGCTGTGAAGGGGTGAACTCACCCTGCACTGAATGGAAAGGGTTAACTCCTGATCGTGGGCTGAGGAACCCATGCCCCCATGTCCCTATTGGGCATGCACCAAGTGCAGTACAAGTATAAAAAGGAGCAGCCCAGCTCAATCTGGGCTGACCGCCAGAGAGGACGAATGTCCATTGCAGGCTCCCACCTTGTAGCAGCGGCAGCCCCTGAAAGTGGAAGTAAGAGGCACCGAGACCCTGGCAGATGCCCTGATACCTGTGGACAACCCAGGGACTTCAGAGCCACTGGAACCAGCCCAGGCTAAGGAACCCAGGAACCCCAAACATCCAGACAATGGACACCGGAGTCACCATGGGAAGTAGCCCAGAGGAGGGACTAGCCATAGTCCAAGCATAGTTGGCAAGTTGCAGTTGGATCCCTGCTGACTTGGTGCCGAACTCACTCATCACCACCAGGGCTCTAAGGTGGGACCTGGTGGAGTAGGGAGGGCCCAGGTCCCCCTCTCCGGTTGGTGGCCCACCCCTCTTCAGGCTATCAGGCCATGCCACCCTACTCATCAGGGTATCTCTATTGACTCTGGCAACTAGACGTTGCTGCCCGGTGAACCAGTGTAGCCTTATTGACTCTGGCTGCTAGGCCTTAGCCCTGCAGAAAAGGGTCACTTGGTTGACTTTAGCCTTAAGCCTCATTGCCTGGAGACAGAGGGCGGCTTGAAGGATGGGGTGCACTGGACAGGAGCATTAAATGGCTCAAAAGAGCTGGGCTCCCAGGTGCAGCTGTAATTGCTGCCCTGAGCTTAGGCCTATCAAAGGAATGGCTTCTGAGAGCAATGCTATGGGGTAAGGTGGGGAGGAGTTGCTGGTGTTCCCAGGACCCTGTATTGTCCAGGGGCTGCAGAACGTTGGTGGGTCCTGATTAATAGCAGCGTGTGCTGAAGCAGACGATTCTGGTTCTGTAGTACCTCCAGGAGTTGCCTTTGTAGTGTCTTTTGACATGGTAACGCTGTCCTCTGTCCTTATGACACTGTCTGGCGCCAGCCCAACCATCTCCCTGGAGAGCTCCATTTCCTTTACCCTCTCCATCCCCAAGCACTGCCTCAACCTTTCCTCTATTATTGTTTTTCTTGGGATTCCTTAATGAGATCCATGAACATTTTATCCCGGGTTTTCCATTTTCCCCCCTTCCAGTTAGATGACCACTCAGCCCTAAGAAAGGCCAAGGCCTTAAGGTTCCGGCTGCTGCAGGTGCCGTGGCTGTGGGAAAAGGAAAAAAACACAAGCTATTATTGTACATATTCCAAAGAGGCATTGATAGAATATTTTTAATTGGCACTTCTGACTTTCCCTTCCTGAGATGCTTCCCGATCTGGGGGAACCTCAGAAATGGTAAGTGGCGTGTGCATGAGAAGGGCTGCACTGGGATTTTTGTCTGTCCAGTGTATGCTGTTTCGTTTTGCGCACAACATTTTAAAGTTCTGCAAATTTTATTTGTTTAATAAATACATGTGAAGGCTCCAGCATGGTAGTGGGGAGCACAGGCCAGTGGCTGCACAGAGGTGGGAGATCAACCTGCAGCCCCCCAGTCCATGCCCCCCCCGCCCCAGGACTGGGATGTGGCAGTGAGGTTGAACCCGACCTTGACACAGCACAAGGGCCAGGCGTGCCCCAGAAACACCCCAGGGCCCTTCCCCTCTGCACCAGGCAGGCTCAGCCCAGCAGGGTCCAAGTTTGGAAGGGCTTATTGTGGGGGGATCCAGTTGTAAGAAGAGAGGGACAATCTGGGTGCAGGCGGCTCAGCGGGGGATCTGGGTGCAGGGGGCGGAATCTGGGTGCACGGGTTACTCGTGGGGGTTCCTGGTGCAGGGGCAATGGGACTCTAAAGGGGGGGGTCCAGGTGAAGGTGGTTGTGGCTTGGTTGGGGGGTCTGGGTGTGGGGAGATGGGGTTCAGCTGGGGAGGTATGTGTGTAGGGGACTTGGGGGGGCTTGGTGCTGGGGGAGACGGGCTTGGTGGGGTGAGGGTCCAGGTGCAGCTGGTTGGGGCTCAGTAGGGTGGGGGTCTGAGTGTGTGGGGGGGCTCATCAGGGTGGTCCAGGTGCAGGGGGGCTGGGTTAGACAACCACTCAGCTACATGCCCAACCCATGCTTCCTCTGTTTGGGGGGCAATGCCACCCCAAACTAAACCCATGGGTGTCCTCAAGGCCACTGATCAGGCACCAGAAACCACACAGGTGCATGAGCAGTCTTGCAGCTTCCCATTGCTTCCCCAAAAGAAATCTGGGGAGGAACCTGAATTCTGCACCTGCACAGTGGCGCAGAGTTCCCCAGGAGTATCATCTGCTTAGCAATGTCCATGCAAAGATCTTTATTCTGGTGGTTGGCTAAAAGAGCTTCCTGCACCTACACTTCTCCCCAGATGGCGATGAGATCCAGAGTCTCAGCATGTCTCCAAGTGGCTGCTTGAGGCATGTTGGAAGACTTCTGAGTAATATCTCAGCAATGTGGATATATTGAATCCAGAAGTAAATGGGCACTAGTTTTTAAATGGGAGAGGGCACATGTGGTCAACTTGATACTGTGATGTTGCACTCCATATGCTTTATAAAAATATGTTTATAAGTGTGAATATGATGTAACTGGAATATGCTTTATGCAAAAGGTCTCTTGTAAGGTATCATTACAAAACTTATGTTCTACTGAGTGTGTTCATCCTATTTGTATGTATCATTCTTGTATCTAAAACTAGAAATTACTCTGAAGTCCTATTGTAATTATGCAAAGTGTGGGCCATTAATGGTGGCTTGGAATCTTGATGGCTCCCATTAACTAGGACAATTGGTTGTGAATGGCTCTGTTTACTTGCAAAGCTTCCTGGGTACTGCTGGCCAGCCTTGGAAGAATGGAGACTAGGGGTCCCACAGGACATATGAGCATGTCACATGATACTGGAATCCATCTTAAACCTGGTGCTTTTCCATTTAGAAGGAGGGGTGGGAACCCAGAGAGAGAGACAAAGGATTTCCGCCTTGTGCCAAAGCTATAAAAGGGGTTGGAACAGAACAAAGGGGTCCCAGTCATGTGGAATCCCCCTGCTTTTCACCTAAGATGCCTGCTGGAACTAATAAGGTCTGTATCTTTCCCCTGGTAAGGAAGGAGTCTAGTCTGTGAAAGAAGCTTATTGGAACATCTCTGAAGGTGAGATTTACCTGTATTCAGTTTCTTAATGTATTAGACTTAGACGTGCGTGTGTTGGTTTATTTTGCTTGGTAACTTACTTTGTTCTGTCTGTTATTGCTTGAAACCACTTAAATCCTACTTTTTATACTTAATAAACTCACTTTTGTTTATTAATTAACCCAGAGTAAGTGATTAATACCTGGGGAGCAAATAGCTGTGCAAATCTCTCTATCAGTGTTACAGAGGGTGGACGATTTATGAGTTTACCCTGTATAAACTTTATACAGAGTGTGGACCAGACCTAGGTTTGTGTTTGCAGCTGGCTAGCGTGTCTGGCTCAACAAGGCAGGGTTCTGGAGTCCCAAGCTGGCAGGGAAAACAGGCTCAGAGGCAAATTCAGCACATCAGGTGACAGTCCCCAGGGGGTCTATGTGACCGAACCCGTCATAGATACCAGAGCAGGGGAGGGCATGCAGGGAAACAGACTGGTCACTAGTAGTTGCAAAGCAGTGTCATGTAGCAATTTAAGGACTGCCAAAGTATTGTGTGGCAGCATTGTGTGCACGAGAACAGACCAAACTAACTCAATTCACAGCAAACTTAGTTCACTTTGAAAGAGTTCCCAATAAATACAGAGTTAGTGTGCTATAATGAATTGTTGTGTGTATGCAAGCATTTTCAAACCAGTTTAACTTGATTTAACCCTACCCCTACCCTGCACCCCTTGGAAACAAGCCCTTAATTCCATTCAGAGTGGAGGACTTTTTTTTTTGCTCTGTGTTTGTACAGCTCCTAGCACAGTGGAGTCCTGGTCCATGACTGGGCCCCTAGGCACTATTGTTATATAAATAATAGTAGCTTTCTGCTGCTTACAGTTCAAGGTATCCTAAAGGTGTCCATTTATCAGAATTGTGTTCTCAGCACCCTCCTTTACAGCTGTGAAAGCTGGGTCACGTACTCCAAGCAGGAGCGGAGATTGAACAGCTTCCACCTTCACTGTCCCTTGGAGTCATTTGGGACCAAGGGATCACCAATAATGAGATCCTTGAGAGAACCAGCCTACAGTCTCTTCAAACTATGCTGGACACTTGCAGGCTTTGCTGACTGGGAAACGTGGAGCGCATGCCTCAAAATCATCTGCCAAAGGCTGTGCTCTACAGACAAGTCAAGAACTGAGGAAAGTCAAAGCTTTGATACAGCAACAAGCTCAAGTAAGGTCTCAAGAAATTCAACATTCCCACAGACAACTGGGAGAATCCTGCCCACAACCACTCAATGTGGAGAAGCTGGGTCAAGGCCGGTGCAGTCAGTGTGGAGAGCCATCAGAGAGCCCAGGCTGAGGCCTCAGGTGAGCCAGAAAGCAGTGTGTGCCCCAACCTCCATTTGGCGAGTGGACCAGTAGCCATTGGGGGAAGGTTTTCCGCTCACACAGTGGGCTCTTATTCCACACTACTGACTGACTTCATCGTGTTTCCTTTCATCTGTCAAGATGTTGGATGGCCGTATGTACTCTTCTCTCAGAGTCAGTCCTGATCATGGATCTCAGAATGGCGTTAATGTATGCTGTGCTGCTGGAGGTACTGTCTTTTAGGAAAAAAGTATTTTTCCTTATGTCTCTCTTGTTCTATAAAACTATCTGACCGCTCTAGAGAAAATGTCAAATTGTGATCCCGACATCTATGCTCATTGATCCCATACCACACTTTTTCTTCTTTTTTTTTCTATGCAAATAAAGTAGTTCTAGGCTCCATGTCCTGAAATAGTTCCAGTTTGGATAATGACGTTCTGCTTACTGAAGCGCCTCCGGCAGTTTCAGATACACACAATGTTCTTCTTCACTTTGAGTCCTAAATTGTTCGTGACGGAGTCTATTATTAATCAGGGGCCAAATTTCACTGCAGGCCAGGGGGGTCATTTGCTATGAGGCAAGGGAGTAGTTGCCGCCACCAGACCTTTGTTTGCCCCCCAAAAAACTTTTAATAGGTCTACATGTTTTCCACTTCTTCCCCCCAACCCCCCCTTTGCAGGATATAATATAATCACAAATAAAGTTTTAGGTCCTGACACGACTTCCCCCATGCCACCCCCTGAATTTTTCTGAAATGATGCCCCTGTGGCAGAGGTTTTGCATTTCAGTGGGGCAGGGAGGGGGAGAGATGAAGGGATTTGTGTGTGTGTGTGTGAGAGAGAGAGAGAGACTTACACTATATGGTGGTATTTTCTACCTATATGTTGTGATTACTTGATCTTTTAAAAATTTTTGTAAGAAGAAAGATAATAAATGGCCAGAAATATTTTTGTAACAAAAGTCAAATTACAGAATTTAGTGATTAAAGTTTCCTAACCTGTTTCAGGGCCCTTGCCCACAGATATATGGCAGCCTGCCCAAATGCAGGATATTTCAGATGTGCAGCTTTACTGCATACTGATTCACGGCTGAAAAACTTGGGATACTTTCCCCAAATGCTAGTGCATTAAATATTGTTGGCTAGGGATGATCACAGCATTTGAAACATCATAAGAACCACTGCTCTACCTGACTACTTTTCAGAATTCAAACTGAATTTTTAATGGGGAAAACTGAATGAGTGAATATGTATAATATCTCAGATTAGGTATCATAAAACAGCCGAGGGTCAGTCAAGCAGTACCAAAAACAATTCAGTTACTCTTTATTCTGATTTTGAATAAGAACCAGTGTACAGATCATAAAACACCTCCCAATGCATATGCAGTTCTAGTGTAGAAAATTGGATCTGTTATACAATGTAGAATTGTTTTTATATGGCTCCCTTGGTAAACTAGTACTTCATAGACAAGAATAAAGAGCCACTCCCTGCATTAAGAGGCTTAAAATCTAAGGACCTTAATCCAAAGCCCACTGAAGTCAATGGAAGTCTTTCCATTGATTTCAATGGGCTTTGGATCAGGCCATTAACAGCAGTTCCAAAACTGTGGTCTCTGGAGCACTTGTAGGTGGTCCATGGAGAGCTGGCAGTTCACATGGTGCTGGATCCTTCTCTTTGCTTCCAGAGGTTTCTGCAGGTGTTAAGGATCTTCATTGCAAAGAAGAGCCTGTGGCGGTTTCTATAAGCAGCTAGAAACAAGGAAGAGGAGCCAACCTACCTGTCTCTACTATGATATGCTGCTAGAAAGAAGTAGAAGAAAAAGGAGCTCCCCTTAGAGCCTGGCTCCAGCAGTGAGAGAGGAATGTCTAGGAGAGACAGGAATAAGGCAGAAGAGCTGGGAAGGGGAAGGGGAGAGAGGTACAGAAGATATGAGAAGATTTGGGTAATGTCATCTGCTCATGTGTCTTCAATGGCCACTACTATTATTTTTTTTATTATGTGTACTGCCATAGTGCAAATCATGGGCCAGTCCCCTGTTGTGCTAAGCACTGCACAAACACAGAACAAAAAGTCCCTGCCCCAAAAAGCTTACAGTCTAATTACAAGATGAGATGACAGATAGAGGGGGGAGTGCAAGGAAACAATGAAACAATATTGCACAGCATGATAGGTAGGGGCCTCAGTTGCCATTGTCAAGTTGCTTGTAGATATCACTGCAGATGAGAGCTTTAAGGAGGAATTTCAAGAAGGATAATGAGGTGGCTTTGTGGATATTTACAAGAAGCTTCCCCCAGGCATGAGGGGCAGCATGGGAGAAAGCACGAAGGTGCTTGTGTGCAGATGTAACAAGAGAGTGATGGAAGCTGGTATCATTGACTGATCAGAGGAGTCAACATCTTGATAGTCAATGAGAGAGGATAGGGTGAGATAGACCTTCACTAGAAAGTGAAGACATGTAGCTTATGTTTGATGTGATAGAGAAGGAGGAGCTAATGGAGGGATGCAAAGAGAGGGATGAAGTGATCAAAGCAATGGGCTGGGAAAATGGTGCTTGAAGCACCATTCTGAATGTATATGAGTGGGATAAGGTTGCATGTGTCAAAGCTAGAGAAGGATGTTTCAGTAATTGAGACATAAGACGATAAGAGCCTGGAGGAGAGTTTTTTAGCTGCGTGGATAGCTGGGAAAGGCCGTATGTTAGAGATGTCTTAGAAACTGCAACATTTAGATATAGTCTGAATGTGAGGACCTAAAGAGAGGTCCAAGTTGAAAATGACATTCAGGTTCCAGGCCTGAGTGGCAGGCAGGATGGTGGTGTTGTCCACAGTGACAGAGAGAGGAGGTAATCTCTGTACTGATGACACAAATCTGCCAGTCCACTCCTAACTTGCTTCTATCCATCTAATCGGACGTCTCGGACTGTTCCCCAGACATTTCCTCCTAGACAGTTCAAAAAGGCCAAAAGTGATTTTCCTTACAATCTCTGTCAGTGGACAGCTTCATCAGAGCCAAGTCACATCCAAATCCTGCTCCTTCTTGTACAGTATGTCTAAGAGCTGGTCTTTACTTTGTATCCTTACAGTAAAATTCTTGCTCAGGTTCTCATCTTCTTTCAAATGGATGAGGGTAAATTCCTCCTCTCTGGCTTCCTTAATGCCCACACTGCACTTCTTTCTTCCACTTAGAAACAGGTGCTAAGATCTCTTTCTCAGTGTAAGGAACACTGGAATTGCCAGACGGGATCAGACCTAAGGTCTATCTAGTCCAATATCCTGTCTCTGACAGTGGCCAGCAATAGTTGTCTCACAAGAAGGTGTCAGAACCCCACAGTTGGCAGATGTGGGATAATCTGTCTCCAACATTAGGTCTCATCCTGGTCTCTCAGGGTACATCTACACTGTAATTAAACACCTGCAGCTGGTCCAGGTCAGCTGACTTGGATGGACTGTGGGACTGTAAAATTGCTGTGTAGATGTTTGGGATCAGGCTGGAGCCCAAGCTCTGGGACTCTGCAAGAGGGAGGGTCTCAGAGCCCACGCACCAGACCAAGCCCAAACATCTATACTGCAATTTTAACCCCACAGCCCGAGCCCCTGAGCCTGAGTCAGCTGACCCAGGCCAATTTATTTTGCTGTAGACATACCCTTATAGTCAGAGATTGGATTAACCCCTGGCTTAAAATCCCTTCTAAAATAGTACTAACTCCTGTAACTCTGGGTATTCTTGTTATCCATATATATTTCTAATCCCTTTTTGAATCTTGCTAAATTCCTGGCCTCAATAGTTTCCTGTGGCAATGAGTTCCACAGTCTAATTATGTCTGTGTGGAAAAACTATTTCCTTGTATCAGTTTTGAATTTACTGCCTCTTAATTGAATATCCCTGTTTCTCCCTCTTCCAATTAATCTAGTTCAGGCTCCCTGCCCTTGCTATCAAAGCCATGGATCTTTCTCTCCAGCCCTAATCACTGGTCCTTGTGTCTTTCTGTAGCTTCCCCTGCTACTGATCCCTTTGCTCAACCAATGATGCCATTCATCTGATATTCCATTCATCTGACAATCATCTCTGTGCCTTCTTCCACACCAACTTTCATGCGTGGAGTGCCCTTCCTGAACTGCTCCTCCAGGCAACTGTCTTCATCACATGCAAATCCCTCCTGAACACCCACTTTTTACACCCTGATGCCCATCAGAACCTAGTTGACTAAGCGAGGCCAGGTTGAGGGTTAAACAGTCTGCATGACTTTAAAAAAGGATTGTGTTATCAAACATTCTATTACTAACAGCATCCTGGCCACTTTGTCTGCTGTGAACCTTTCCCCCACCCAGATCTGTCTGTGTATTTGTCTTGTCCTCAGTTGTCAGTGATCTTATACAGATTGGGGGCAATGATAGTTGTTCACTGCCTTGAACCCTGTATAGTCCTTTACACCTGTTAAGGTTCCTTCCCCAATCTGAACTCTAGGGTATAGATGTGGGGACCTGCATGAAAAACCCCCTAAGCTTATTTTTACCAGCTTAGGTTAAAAACTTCCCCAAGGTACAAACTTTGCCTTGTCCTTGAACAGTATGCTGCCACCACCAAGCGTTTTAAACAAAAAACAGGGAAAGAGACCCCTTGGAGACGACTTCCCACAAAATATCCCCCCCATGCCTTATACCCCCTTTCCTGGGGAAGGCTTGATAATAATCCTCACCAATTGGTACCCAAACCCTTGGATCTTAAGAACAATGAAAAATTAATCAGGTTCTTAAAAGAAGAATTTGAATTAAAGAAAAGGTAAAAGAATCACCTCTGTAAAATTAGGATGGTAAATACCTTACAGGGTAATCAGATTCAAAACATAGAGAATCCCTCTAGGCAAACCTTAAGTTACAAAAAGACACAAAAACAGGAATATACATTCCCTCCAGCACAGCTTATTTTACCAGCCGTTAAACAAAAGAAAATCTTATGCATTTTCTAGCTAGATTACTTACTAAGTTTACAGGAGTTGTAAGGCTGCATTCCTGATCTGTTCCTGGCAAAAACATCACACAGACAGACAGAACCCTTTGTTCCCCACCCGCCCCCTTCAGATTAGAAAGTTATCTTGTCCCCTTATTGGGTCAGGCGCCAGCGAGGTTACCTTAGCTTTTTAACCCTTTACAGGTGAAAGGGTTTTGCCTCTGGCCAGGAGGAATTTTATAGCACTGTATACAGAAAGGTGGTTACCCTTCTCTTTATATTTATGACAACACCGGTGCTAAGTGGGTGGAGAGTGCTACCATTTTGACTTGGTAGCATTCCATATCCACCTTGTACTGTGTACACTTCTGGTCACTCATGTTCAAGAAAGATTTATTCAAACTGGAACTGGTGCAATAAAGAGCTACTAGGGTGATCAGGAGAATGGAGAGCCTCTCTTTGGAGAGGAGACTGAAAGAGCTTGACTTGTTCAGCCTAGCCAAATGAAGTCTGAGAGGGAATATGATTTCTCTCTATAAATTCATCGGGGGTATGGGGGGTAAACACCAGGGAGGGTGAAAAGCTATTTAAACTAAAGGACAATGTTGGCACAAGAAGAAATGGGTATAAACCAAACACAAATAAATTCAGGCTGGAAATTAGGAGGTTTCTAACCATCAGAGGAGTGAGGATTTGGAACAGCCTTCCACTAGGAGTAGTGGGGGCAAACAACCTAACTAGTTTTAAGATGCATCTTGATAAATGTATAACTGGAATTAAATAATGGGGTTGTCTGCATACCAGGGACTGGACTCAATGACCCAGAAGGTCCCTTCCAGACCTATGTCTTATGTTCCTAGATCGAAATGACAGGACAAGGTGCAAGGTAGTGGAGAAGACAGTCAGCCCCCAAGTGGCTTCAAGAGGAGTTGTGTGTGGAGGACTTGCAGGATCAAGCCCATTGGGAATTTTGTCTGCGACTGCAGGATCAGTCCAAGATACAGAGTTTCCAGAAATTTGGATCCTGCAAGCCTTCCATGTAGAACTCCCACTGATGTCATTGGGCTTGATTCTTCACGGCCTTGCAACTTGGGTAGTGATTTTACCAGTGTTTTAAGGTTAATCCCTCGTATTTCTCATGTTCCTAAAAATGTGAATAGAAATAATGTAAAATAATTTCTTTTTCAACAAAGAGGGAAGTTTACAGGTTTAGCTTTGCTTAATGATTATTTATACAGATAGGAGGACTCTATCAGGAAGGCAAGAGTGAGATAAAAGCTTTCATGGTCCAAGTCAGAGGCAAAAGAGTGAGGTAAAAGCCTTGATAGCATAGTAATACATTTTTTGTTTGAGGTTTGTTATTTCTGTCATGTGGAGTCTGTGAGAGCTTTGGGATGCCCAAAGCATTGTGTTCTGCTTTACTCTGATATATTGCCTTTCACAGTATCTGTGCGTCTGAAAGATGAAGTAATTTTCCCAGAAAGAAGGCATCCACATGCTTTGCCATGTGCCATCCAGCATTACAAACTATGTAATTAAATGTTTTATTAAAACCAAACTGCATGGTTATGCTTGGGATTATTTTAATGATTTATGGAACTACGCCTCTAATAAAGGTGTGACACACACAAATGTTTGTAGAAGTCTGATCTTTATAAGCCTGGGCCCAGGTAACTAATAAATACATTAGAGGGGATGTCTAAGATGGAGATCAGGACAGATGACCTGAACCTGCTGACAGATGAGAGGATTATTCTCCTTCTTCTTGGATGTCTGTGAATAACTGCTACCTCTGAACCTCAAAGGCTTTCTGACCACATGGCCCATCTAAACAAATGGCCTGATTTTCAAAAGTGCTGGCTTCTAACAACCCACACTGAAGTCAGTGGAAGCTAATGGGTACTTGGCACTTCTGAAAATCAGGCCACATATTTAAGTGCTTAAAACTGGATTTAGAGTCTAACTTTAGGTGCCTATTTTTAAAAATCGTGTTCCTTGTTCACAAAACACTTTCTTCTGCAATGGCCGGTCGGGCTACTGCGGTAGATTGGCCACATCTAGCCTGTGTTTGCTGCTCTTGGTGTTTTTCATTGTCATTAACTGGGTTGTCTGGGCATGCGTTCCTTCTATTAGCACATAAGAGGTGCAGGGAACGTACTGGATATCCTAAATAAACAGTGTCCCTTCTTCCTTGGTTTTGTTTATATGTAATTTGTGGGTCTGATTCTAAGATGTGACTATGGCATAGGATGTTGGTGCAGATGGGATAGCTGCTAGCTTGGCTGATTGCCTACCCCTTTCTGTTTGCAGTCTAATGTTCTTTCTCATTTGCAATGTTTCGAAGACTAGTCATAATATTTCTTCTGTTCTAGTTTCCTGGCATATTGTTCTTTTGTAACTGCTTCAGGGTATATTGTCTTTGAGACAGATTTTCAAATATATTTAGAGACATAAGTCCCATTGAAATCAATGGAAGTTAGGTGCCTAAATACATTTAAAAATCTGGCCCTGTGACTCAAGAAGCTTGTTAGATTTTGTCCTTCCACCTGTGAGTCTGTCTGGAGTGGTGATTTGTGCAAGGGACGCTGTCACCTCCTGAACACCCCGTTGTGGCTGAGCATGGCTTTTCTGTGGCCTGCCTCGGTTTCTCTTCCTTAATGAGGTAACAATGAGGGCACTTAGACCAATCAAGGAGGAGCCAAACACTGTACTTTACAGCGGTATTTCTCCGTTTAATAAAGACTTCCAAAAGGAGCACTTGTACAAGGGTTTAAAGACTCTTACCTCATACCCCAGATAAAACTTAAAAGTCCCAAAACAAAAGTCCCTAGGTTCCAGCAGCAGCTCCTTCTGCTGAAAGGCCTCAGACTTCTCCACTGCCTGGAGAGATCTGCACTCTTTCCTCTCTTTGCTCAGCAGTTTGAGAGAGACAGTTCCCACCAGCTCAGACAGAGCAGCTAAGAGGCAAATCTAGGGAACTGAAACTCCTTGCCTAATTTGTGTTTGAGACCTGCCTGATGGTGGGGCTGGACCAGAGGAGAAGAGAGGAGGAGTTACTGGCCAGAAATGCAACTGACTGGCAGGGAAACCACCTGCAGGCCCCAGACAGCCTGCAAAGGGCTGGGACAACCCAGATATGTGAACTGAACCTAGACCTACACCATGTTGAAGAGGAGGAGGAGTCACTGCGCCAGAACCTGATTAACATACCTGCATGTGGCTGGACAACATGGACATTGAGCCTAAGTAGAGCCAGTGTTTGTAGACAAAGGGAGTCAGGCTGCAACAGCAGGAGAGGTGTGAACTCCTGAGGTGGTCTTTGCAGCAGAGAACCAGAGACTGCATATTGTCTCTCTCGATCTGAGAGGTTACTTGCCAGCTGAGCCTAGAAGTCTTCCCCTGCACTGGAATCCAGGGGCTGAGACCAACCAAGAGTCACAGGGGCTGAGACCAACTGCTCCACAGAGCAGAGACTGAGCTCTGAGACTGGCCAGAAAGAACTGACAGTCACTGGCACTCAGGAGGCCTCCCAGTGGGGAGGGCCAGAGCTTCCCAGCAAAGAGCACCACAGTCTTTTTTCAGGCTCCAACTCCATCACCCGGCTAAGGCCTGTGGGGAGGATGTTTGGAGAGGGAGGGCATCCTCTTTGATTTTACTCTGCTGAGGGCTTTTGAGGAAGGAATCGTTTTAATAATCACTGTGGGATTGGTTGCTCACTCCTTTATTTGTTATCTTTGATTCCCTTCCCTGTACCTTTTCCCTTCTTTTAATTTAGTTTTTCTCTGGAATAAAATATTTATCATTTATAATCTGTTGGTCCTTGGTTCCCTGTCACTATAATTTGTAATGTCCTAGAGGTCAAAGGTGCTGCTCTGTGCGTTTATGCAACCAGCTGGAGACAGAGGGCAGAGAATTTGAAGCCCAAATAAGGGCTTCACCACAATTGGGGAGTGATCCAGAGATAGGGCTACAACGACTTTATACTTGGAGATGCCTGTGCTTTTTTCATTGGTCATCCACCCAGAATTACTCACTCAAACAGTTGTTTCTAATGTCAGCCATGCCAGATTTTGTTTTGGAAATGGGTGTCTCTTGAGTTATATTTACTTCAAACGACCCTTTCTCCAACTCCTTGCTTTCACTATTTATAGGCACTCTTGAAATCATATTCCCTTATGAGAAACTTCTTACTTGGATCTGTAGTTCATGTGTAATGAGTACTTTTGCAATTTCGGGATCCTTTTCTCAAGTGCTAGCTGGTGCTTTGCACGATGGATTCTGTAAATGGCTTAATGGTTTTTATGATCTGTTTCTACCTCAAACAGTTTATTCATATAGACATATTCATGAAGCTACTCTCAACCCATAACTAACTATAAAACATGGCTTTTCTACCCCTTTCCTGGATCCAGCTGAACTCCTTTGTCCCTGAGTGGATAACCTACACATTTCATCCTACTCTGGCATTATTTGTTCTTCACATCAAGGTTCTTCGCTGTGGCACACAACAGAATATTACACAGTCTGTCATTGTCGTATCGATCATTTTCACCCCACAGCAGCAGATCATCTATCACCCAATCCAGATGTTCAAAGATCCTGGGCACCAAGAGGAGAGTAGGCAGTGCCAAAATTTGCATTTTCTCTATCAATCTGGACTTGCCAAAACAGTTGGCTTGCATCCAAAATTGAAAATATTCTTATATTCTGAAGTCTAGATGTCCTCATGGAATAATGGTCCTGCTTATTCAAATCTTTTAGATCTAGTTAAACCCTTAACTTGTTTGGTTTTATTATGGTGACCATACTGTTAACCCAGTCAGCTGGTCTCTGTATTCTGGACCAAGAAAGCACTGAGAGAGATGGGTGCTGTGATATGAAAACTAGTGTTATTGTAATGACTGAAGAGTCTCACTTCAATTTGGAGAGCCAGCTTTTCTTTCTCATGTTTTCCATTCTTTCATTCACTCATGAAATGCCTCTGTTTGTGTCTAGCATCTCCAGGATTTCAAAAGGGTTCCAATGTTTTAACAGACTGCATGAAACTCTTTGAATACACTTGCAAGCCATTCTAAGTTTCATCTCTATTAGAATTAAAGGGAGCTTCATTCACAGTTCAAACATCAGGACAGAACTGTTCAGATTAATTCATACATTCAATAGCCACCCTGGCATCTCAGCTGATTTACGGAGGCACCCTCTAGTTTCAGCATAAGTGACCTCTTTAAAGCAGAAAGCTCTCTTTCAACTCCTCTCTTTTGTGGTGTCATTTTGGTTGCTTCTGAGTTGCTCTGAAGTGATAGCTATTTATATTTAGCAAATGTGATTCCTTATGCGTTTTGCACTATTTTTGACTTATGCTAAATGTTATATGGCTAAATTAGCTGAGCTGGTTAACCACTTACTCCCCATTTTAAACTGGGCAGTACTGCATGTGTATCTCTGGGGGCTTTGTGATTTGTATGCCCACTAGGTTGGGACTAAGCAGTCGATGACTTGGGGCATTATGATGATTGGGTTCAGAATATCCTTGGGGTGGGTAAAAAAAAAAGGGGGGGAAGGAAGAGGCAAGTGTTCAGGAAGGCTTCATCTGAAACAGAGTTTTCCCGGAGAGCTGGGACTTTATCTTTGTGCCTCTGTTTAAATGTCCCTGAGAAGAGAGAACCTATGAGTGGGAATGTATGGTACACAGTTCAAAGAGTAGTTGGTGTATGTGATGGAAAACAGACTACATAGCATAGAATAAAGACAGTGAGCATTTGTTGTTGTGTGTGTTGTCCATTTGTGCTGCTTGACTCCAGTGTAAAACACAAGAAAGATGGATATGTCCATTTCCATTGGTGACATCAAGGTTAAGCCTAGACTTCAGAAGCTCACATAGGTGGGTACACTGAGTTATACACTAGCACAGCTCTGCCCAAGGAGAGGCAAAGTCAGTGATTCTGTGCTCCCTCTCTCTTACGCTCGGGTGAGCGTCACTTATTTTTTCTTTAAATGTCTATCTTCTTTCTCCTAGAAACTCCTACCTATCTCCCAGACAATGATTAGTCAGATGAACACTCTTCATTTACTTATGACTCTTCGGTTTTAATGTTCAAACCAAGCAAAGGTAGAATCCTCAGTGAGGATTATATCCATACAAAGGTTCAATTTCCAGCCATATTTGCTGCAGTTCTGTTCAAATGGAAATGTGATTACACTTGGCCTGGTTATGTTTAATATAAAGCAAACCCATTTTCTTCCCTCCCCCATAACTCAAAAACTGCTGATGATATTGCTCTTAAGTTTAACAAACATAATTATTGCCTATGGACCATGCATGGAAAATTTCAGCACACAGCGTTACAGTGGAAACTGTTGTGCACCCTTAACAATAGTGGGCCCTGCTATAGAATTGAATGCTAATAAAGTGTGTGGGGACACACTTCCAAGGGATGTAACACTGTTCCCTTTTGACTTCTGACTGCGTAGAGATCTCTTTCTGTATATAAAAGATTTATTGGTGGTGGTGTGTAATAGCATTCACCAGGCATATTTTATTGCATGATGATTTCCCTGTGAATGTGTCAAGTGGCACAACCTGATAATATAGCTTTCAGCTTTCAAAGAAAGGTATGAAGCATTTAAGCATCAATGACCTAGTATTTTCATCTAGCCTTGCAACTTGGTCAAATATCTCCAAACATCTATGATTCCATTGTCACTCTACTGCTTCAGATAACCCGGCACCCTGGACTGTTGCCTGCTAGCCATTAAGAGATTAGGGGCTTTCTCTCAGACTACCACTGTGACAATTCCCTGCTACTGTTACCATTTTTAAATCAGTGGAGCAAGAAATGAAAAAGATTCCCCAGCAGCACCGGTCCTGGAATGCAATTGCAATAAAGGTACAGGATTTCATTCGAACACTCACGTTGCTTTGAACTGTAACTAAAATAATATGATTTCTGTAAATAAATCACTTACTGTGAAGCAGCTCTAAACACAAGCAAGATAAAATAGTTAAAGATTAAATCATTTTGTAAAACCTATTGATATTACATGGTTTCATAAACGACATTCCTGAGCCCTTTAAGGGTATAAAAATGATTGAGGTTTTTCCTTAATATTTTGTTGTTTTGATTTATGACATATAAATAGTTGATCTCCCTCCTTATAACACAGATTGCAGCCTGGATATTTCCACTTCTCCTTTCCCAGGTTTTCTTAGAAGCTTGAATTACCTGGCTGCAGTTTGCCAGTATAATACAGTGATAACATCTAAAAAACAATAAGGAGAGAGACGGTGAGTGTTGATTGCCTTGATATTCATATTTATTATGGATTTTTATAGCATTAAAGTGTATAAAACATTAATAATGTGATTCAATTTTCTAGAGTTTTCCTCCAAATATTGAAGATAATTTTTATTCTGCAACTAAATGGGATTGTTCACTCACCGATGCACAGGAGATTTATGTGCCCAATTCCCATTAGCATTAATGGCAGCTACATATGGAAGAATAAACCTCTAAATATGCATTATGGCCCAGACCATTCATCAGCAATGTCATACTCATGTGGGCCTAATCTTGTTCTGCATGCAGAGCTCCCATTGTTATCTGTAGGCCTGATCCAAAGCTTATAGAACTCAGTGGAAAATCTCCCATGGAGTCAGTGGGCTTTGCATCAGGTTCTTTGAGAATTCCGTGCTCAAAGAATTGAAAGTATAGGTCCCTTGATGGGGCAGAAGAGTGATCTGAAATCAGCAGGAAGGTTTACATTTGTCTTGTGAATTGCTTGCCTAGATCCATTGATTCTGAGCCTTGAAATAAGACAGATGAAGAGAATAGTAAATGAAAATGTTCCATAATCACTTGAATGAAGCTATTGTCTTCTCTGGGAAAGATTTCATATAATATACAGAAACAGACACATCGTAAAGCTTATCAGTATTTTACATGAATGGAGGAAGATGTCAGCTTTCTATCTGTAGTTTCATTGCTGTTGGATGAGAATCTACTAAGGTAAAAATGTAGAGGGAAAATAAAATTGAAATGGTAACCAAAATCCATAAAAATAATTCTCACCCTAATTCACGCAGTTGGATTTAGGAATTACAGCATGTATGTTATGTGAGATGAAACAGTATTTTGAGACATCTGCAATACAAAGGCACAGGGGTTTCGGTTTCACACTGAACTCTGTGAAATATTGCTAATGGACTCCGAAACAATCAGCCTGGTTGTGTTACAGACACGAGATTCTGCCCAAGCTTCACAAAGGGTGAAGGAAGTTTTGGAGAAGGTTCACAAAACTGGTAATGAATTTAGAGCAATCCTGGGCTGAGTTTCAAGCAAGCATGCACTGTTTTATGGAACTTGATTGGAAACCATATGAACCACTATGGTTTCCCAGAATGTCTGTAGCTACAATATGATTCTAATTTGTGTAGTGTGCCTTTAAATGTAAACAGCTGAACTCCTTGTTTTTGAAGGTGTGGAGAAGCTAGAGCATGAGACCTTTCAAGACTAAGAATTTCAAACAAACTGTGCCATACTTTGCTTTCTGTCTCATTGAGATTTTCTATCTGTTGTGATTTCTTTAATATAAGTAAAATTACCTGGACTGGAAGGGTATGTTCTGTTCTTTGTGTAAGTAAAATGTGATCCTTTCAACCAGGCACTTTGATTGAGTTTTGCTTTGAGGTTTGGGGAATCACTGAGACCCAAATCTCAAAGTGAAACTCACAGTCGCTATGTTTCAGAGTAGCAGCCGTGTTAGTCCGTATCCGCAAAAAGAAAAGGAGTACTTGTGGCACCTTAGAGACTAATAAATTTATTTGAGCATAAGCTTTCGTGAGCTACAGCTCACTTCATCGGATGCATGCAGTGGAAAATACAGTGGGGAGATTTTATATACACAGAGAACATGAAACAATGGGTGGTGTTACCATACCCACTGTAACGAGAGTGATCAGGTAAGGTGAGCTATTACCAGCAGGAGAGCGGGGTGGTGGGGGAGGACCTTTTGTAGTGATAATCAAGTTGGGCCATTTCTAGCAGTTGACAAGAACATGTGAGGAACAGTAGGGGCGGGGGAAATAAACATGGGGAAATAGATTTACTTTGTGTAATGACACATCCACTCCCAGTCTCTATTCAAGCCTAATTGTATCCAGTTTGCAAATTAATTCCAATTCAGCAGTCACAGTCACTAGTAACTTTGTGGACCAGTCACTAGACAGTCAGCTATGTTTACCCAAAAAATCTGGTAAAGACAGATAATAAACGTAATGCGAGGGAGAGAGAAAAACTGCATCTACAGGAGAGAACTCTGGCCTCTTGTGCAAATACATAATTGGTCATTTTCTGAATATTCTTATCAGGAAGTTGTAAAAACATAAAAATTAGTTTAAAAAATTCCTGGCTCACATGATCAAGAAGTATTGGAACATCATTTCAGTGAGGTGATCTCACTGAAATCATAGAGCAGCAGGTCAGTGCACCCAGTGGAGTTTATATCTGCATATCAGACAGGTTACTGAAAGCCCACTTCATGGTGTGTTTTATCTGCTCTGCTCCCTCCTCTCTTTAGACCTGGCTACAATTTACTTCTCTGTTTGCCGCCCAGAAAGATTGTTTCATTTGGCTTTGAAAAACACAAACAGGTGGTGCACTTATAGGGACTGTAGCTCTGAACTAAATATTGTGCTACAAAATGGAATTGATGATCTGTTGATGTTGCTGGTGAAATGTTGGACAGAACCTAGGTACATATTTTTATATAAGGAAGGGGCCCTAGCACTTGTGGGGAAAGAGCAAAAAACAACACCACCAAAATAACAACGCCACAGCATACCGAAATTGAAGATGAGATTTTTACCTGTATTGTCCTCTTCACTACATGTGGGGTACGTGTATTGTACATTGAATTCAAAAACACACGATATTGTTGAGACACACGGACTGAAAATCATCCACTTTGGTAAGAAGGGAGTTCTCATTAGAACCTTTTAGGGCTGATCTTGCTGTTTTTGAGATACCAAGTAAGTGTGCTGCCATAAGAGGAGCAGGGAGGGGAAAGAGATCCCCTGAATGAGGGGATTTTGTTCGTGTTTTGGTTGTCACATTCAGGCAATAGAATTTACTTGATTGTTCATACAGAAATGAAAAGCCTGGCTTAGGAATCCTGCAGTGAACTCAATAGTATTTGTATGAGTACAGCAATACAGAGCTGGGATGTGATATTCTGAGGCCAACAGGGATTAAAATGAGAACAGACTACAACATTCATAATTTCCCAAATAATTGTGTGAGTGGAACCTGGTGTAAGTGAGGCTTATTTTGGCTAGGCCGGGTATGCCAAGTACGTGTGGTGCAGCCCATTAGACCAGATATGCCGTAATATTCCGCTATGTTCTCAACAGAACATCCAAAGAAAAGGTTAGCGGAGATGTTGGAGTAACAAATGAGAATCATCTGTCTTCCACAGCTGTTCTAGGTTGGAGAATTTAAGTGCTTAGCTAGAAATCTAAAATTGCTTAAATGCTTGAATATAGTCAGGGGAAGGGAGGAGAAATGTTTCATTTGTAAGTAGGAAAAGGAACTAGTGTTGGTATTTAGGAAAAAAAGAAAAATACTAATAATAATTATATTCCATTTTAAATTCTAAAATACTAATATTATTTGGGGGGGAATAAGAGGGGCCACATGATGAGCTCTGTCCTATTCTTATACCATGCCCATCGCCATCATCTGAGCCCTCATTTAATTAAGTTGCAGCCAGGTTCATCTGAGGTTAGATATTGGCTCTATGATCTATCATCACCTAAACACAATAAAGCAGAACTCGTGAAATGCAAGTGTCCTTCAGCGGACATTTACTCAGTGTCTTTTCATTTTGTAATACTCCTCTCTAAATACATATAGCATTGTTTTTTAGATGCAATAGCTTTCCTTCCAGGAGAAAAAAAAAGTATTTGCAAATATTCACAAGACCCTTGACTCCCAGCTAAATTGTTTCTGGTATCCCAACAAATGTTGTAACGTGACACCGCTAACTTCATGAATAAGAAATGTTTGACTTATTTATTAGTCTGAAACTGAGAAGAATCTAGGAGTTTGCTGTGCTGCACAAGGACTTTCTGGTGTGCTAGCTGTTCCCCCCATTATTATTAATGAAACTGCAGAGATGCAGGAAATTCATAGCCGAGTTACAGAAAGTTCTTCAAAAAAAAAAAAAAAAAAAAGGAGTACTTGTGGCACCTTAGAGACTAACCAGTTTATTTGAGCATGAGCTTTCGTGAGCTACAGCTCACTTCATCGGATGCATAGCATATCGTGGAAACTGCAGAAGACCTGCAGAAAGTTCTTCGAAGCAATACAATTCAGATATTTCCCATGCATTCTACAGCTCACAAGCTGATGGAGTCCTCTGTATACCCTTAGTGATGGCTTTGGGCCTAATTCACTCCAGGGTTTTGACAGAAACTCAAGCTGCAGCTCTGCCTAAGAAGGGCTAAAGCAATGCAAGCCACCAGTCACCATGACTCCTCTTTGGGGCCTAGACCTTACCAGCAGAGCTGTGAAAGGGGTTTAAATGTTTTTGATTTCTAACCTTGTTCTGCTTCCACATGCCTGTTCAGTGTGAAGAAACAGAGGAGCAGGAAGTGAATGAAATTCATTCCTCTGTGCCCCCATCCTGTTAAAAAGATGTTATGCAGTAATCATTTTGCCCACGAGGGATAATACCTCACAGTAGACTGGAGCCATTCATATGTATACAGTAATTTATCATGAATGCTCTGTACACAAGACTTGCCCCAGGTCAGTACTTTGCTTGTTCCAAAATGCCGTATTTTTGTATAGTGTCAGAAATTATAGACATGCTGAGGGAGTTATTTTCAGAGTCCCATGGGGACTGTTCAATAAATTAAAAGCAGGAAATCCAAGACATGTTAGCTCTTCTCTCTAACACCACCTGAATTAATTGGCAAATTGCTCTCTGTTGCATAGTAAGTGTAAAACATAACATATTGCAGCCCTTAATTGTACTGAGGCAGATATATTGAAGTATATTGTGCAGTTTGCTTTGTGAGGATCTGCTGATTTAGACCTTAAAAACTAAGGTCCTGTGTGCTATGTGTGAGCATTAGAGATCCCCCACTGCCTAAGGCAGCACAGATAGCGTGGTGTTGGGCACATTACAAATGCTTAAAGAGACAGATAGAGGGCACCTTTGATTAAGATTGCCTTAGCTAAAATTTCCCTTTTGCAGTGTTATGTATCATTTGCCTGCCACCCTCCACCCCAGAGCTGGTGGCATATCAATTCTGTATATATCAACTGTGGAGCATTTGCGGAGCCTAAGGGAGAAAAGGCACTGTACATGTAAAATATTGTTACTGCTTGTTATTATCTTGTGTGTATAAACAAGCAGTGAATTGCATTTGCCAAGCAAAATATCTTGGGTCTCCTGGTCTGTTAAACGGTGATTGTGAACTGGGGCTGAATCGTATCCCATTGAAGTTAAGGAGAGTTTTTGCCACTGCTTTCAGTGGGATCAGGATCAGGCCCTGGGAATGTAAACTAATAATATTGGAAGTAGCCAATAATCCATGTCCACTACACAACCTGAAACAAGTGTCATATGGCCTCACTGAAACTAATTAATACAAATATGAGTATGGTAATTAAAGCTCATTACTCTTGGCTGTAATGGTTAGCAAAAATGGGCCAGATTTTCCTCTCGCTTACAAAGGTTTTACACCCTTGATTTCAGGGGAGTCCACTCCCATTTTGTATTGATGTTAGAACAAGGAGGCTCAAGTCCATTGTATTTTGTTCTGTAAATGCAGCAGACAGGGAGGGCTGCATTCCTCAAAAACGGCAGGGATGAGTTTGAAGTGGGATCTGTTTTACACAGAGGAGAGCGGGTCAGACGCAGTCCTGCTGTTTTGAAAATATTTTCTTTGTATTTACTGCAGGCAGAAAATCGTAAACAATTTCTCTTACATGAAGCTTCCTCCTTTGAATTCAGGCTAAACTAAGCTAGAAATCAAAGATCAATTGTCTGATCTGCACAGCAGGGAGATGTGGGTGGCACTGCTCTTGTGTGTCTGTGTTTGCAGTGCTAGCCTCCGCCTGCTGTTCTAATTTGTTTTTCTCCTTCTGTCCTGTGGTGTCTGCTAAGTCAGGCAGTTGCCGCAATCACAGCTGGAACCTGAGGACACAAAACTGCCTACGGAAATAAAATGAACCCTTTTGTGGGAGAAGGGCTGATTGGATGGTGGTAGTGCACATAGAATGGCAACACTGACTCCCTGGCTCACCTCAGGTGCTTTAATTGTATGTGATGACAAGAATTAACAGGGGTGTAATAGCAGGAGGGGAAAATCTAAACTAAACTGTTTGTGGTGGGGAAGTTCTCCAAGCGGAAGACTGCAGATGGCAGGGGTCAATGAAGATGGAGATAGACATCAGAATCTTGAGGCCAAATGGCTGCACCAGGAACACAGGAATTATCATATTGGATCATGCCCAAGGTCCATCTAGTCCTGTATCCTGTAACTGATAGTGGCCAGATGATTCATAGGAAGGTACAAGAAGCCCCCAGTAGATAGATAGATGGGGGGAAAAAAAGCAAACATCATTCTGGGATGTATTAGCAGGAGTATTGTAAGCAAGACATGAGAAGTAATTCTTCCGCTCTACTCCGCACTGATTAGGCTCAACTGAAGTATTGTGTCCAGTTCAGGTGCCACATTTCGGGAAAGATCTGGACAAATTGGAGAAAGTCCAGAGAAGAGCAACAAAATGATTAAAGGTCTAGAAAACATGACCTATGAAGAAAGATTAAAAAAATTGGGTTTGTTTAGTCTGGAGAAGAGAAGACTGAGAGGGGATATAACAGTTTTCAAGTACATAAAAGGTTGTTAAAAGGAGGAGGGAGGAAAATAGTTGTTCTTAACCTCTGAGGACAGGACAAGAAACAATGGTCTTAAATTGCAGCAAGGGAGGTTTAGGTTGGACATTAGGAAAAACTTCCTAACTGTCAGGGTGCTTAAGCACTGGAATAAATTCCTAGGGAGGTTGTGGAATCTCCATCATTGGAGGTTTTTTTAAGAGTAGGTTGGACAAACACCTGTCAGGGATGGTCTAGAAAATACTTAATCCTGCCATGAGTGCAGGGGACTGGACTACATGACCTCTCGAGGTCCCTTCCAGTTCTATGATTCTGTGTGAGATAATCTGCCTTCCTTTGCCCCCAATTAAGGTCTTATCCTAATCCCTAATAGTTAGATTGGTTTAAACCCCTGCAGTAGGAGATTTTATATCCCCTGCAAAATATTTTAGCAGTAACTACTATAAATAGTTCATATATATCTCACACTGAAACAAAATTCAAAGAACATTATTAAGGTTGCAAAATCAAACACTCAAAAGTTAGGAAATACCAGAATTAGGATTACCTGTGCAATCTTAATGTGGTCCCCTTGTGCATATGGACTATGATAGTCTTCAATTACATGATCACATACTGTTTTTCCACAGGCCACCTGCCTCATGTAATCCACAAGATGGATCAGGGTTGTGAAATGAAATAAACTGTTGTCTAGAAAGCTCCTGCTTCATTTGTTTCAGAAGTTCATAGATTCATAGATACTAAGGTCAGAAGGATGCCTAAGATCATCTAGTCCGACCTCCTGCACAATGCAGGCCACAGAATCTCACCCACCCACTCCTGCAAAAAACCTCTCACCTATGTCTGAGCTACTGAAGTCCTCAAATCGTAGTTTAAAGACTTCAAGGAGCAGAGACTCCTCCAGCAAGTGACCCATGCCCCATGCTACAGAGGAAGGCGAAAAACCTCCAGGGCCTCTTCCAATCTGCCCTGGAGGAAAATTCCTTCCCGACCCCAAATATGGCGATCAGCTAAACCCTGAGCATATGGGCAAGATTCACCTGCCAGATACTACAGAAAATTCTTTCCTGAGTAACTCAGATCCCACCCCATCTAATATCCCATCACAGGCCATTAGGCCTATTTACCATGAATAGTTAAAGATCAATTAATTACCAAAATCATGTTATCAAATCATACCATCTCCTCCATAAAATTATTGAGTTTAATCTTAAAGCCAGATAGATCTTTTGCCCCCGCTGCTTCCCTTGGAAGGCTATTCCAAAACTTCACTCCTCTGATGGTTAGAAACCTTCGTCTAATTTCAAGTCTAAACTTCCCAATGACCAGTTTATATCCATTTGTTCTTGTGTCCACATTGGTACTGAGCTTAAATAATTCCTCTCCCTCTCCCGTATTTATCCCTCCGATATATTTATAGAGAGTAATCATATCTCCCCTCAACCTTCTTTTAGTTTGGCTAAACAAGCCAAGCTCCTTGAGTCTCCTTTCATAAGACAAGTTTTCCATTCCGCGGATCATCCTAGTAGCCCTTCTCTGTACCTGTTCCAGTTTGAATTCATCCTTCTTAAACATGGGAGACCAGAACTGCACACAGTATTCCAGGTGAAGTCTCACCAGTGCCGTGTATAATGGTACTAAAACCTCCTTCTCTCTACTGGAAATACCTCTCCTGATGCATCCCAAGACCGCATTAGCTTTTTTCACGGCCATATCACATTGGCGGCTCATAGTCATCCTATGATCAACAAATACTCCAAGGTCCTTCTCCTCCTCCGTTACTTCTAATTGATGCGTCCCCAGCTTATAACTAAAATTCTTGTTATTAATCCCTAAATGCATAACCTTACACTTCTCACTATTAAATTTCATCCTATTACTATTACTCCAGTTTACAAGGTCATCCAGATCCTCCTGTATGATATCCCGGTCCTTCTCTAAATTGGCAATACCTTCCAGCTTTGTATCATCCGCAGACTTTATTAGCACACACCCACTTTTTGTGCCGAGGTCAGTAATAAAAAGATTAAATAAGATTGGTCCCAAAACTGATCCTTGAGGAACTCCACTGGTAACCTCCCTCCAGCCTGACAGTTCACCTTTCAGTAGGACCCGTTGTAGTCTCCCTGTTAACCAATTCCTTATCCACCTTTCAATTTTCATATTGATCCCCATCTTTTCCAATTTAACTAATAATTCCCTAATGTGGCACGGTATCAGATGCCTCACTGAAATCTAGGTAAATTAGATCCACTGCGTTTCCTTTGTCTAAAAAATCTGTTACTTTCTCAAAGAAGGAGATCAGGTTGGTTTGGCACGATCTATCTTTTGTAAAACCATGTTGTATTTTGTCCCATTTACCATTGACTTCAATGTCCTTAACTACTTCCTCCTTCAAAATCTTTTCCAAGACCTTGCATACTACAGATGTCAAACTAACAGGCCTGTAGTTACCCGGATCACTTTTTTTCCCTTTCTTAAAAATAGGAACTATGTTAGCAATTCTCCAATCATACGGTACAACCCCTGAGTTTACAGATTCATTAAAAATTCTTGCTAATGGGCTTGCAATTTTGGGTGCCAATTCCTTTAATATCCTTGAATGAAGATTATCTGGGCCCCCCAATTTAGTCCCATTAAGCTGTCTGAGTTTCGCTTCTACCTCAGATATGGTAATATCTACCTCCATATCCTCATTCCCATTTGTCATGCTACCATTATCCTTAAGATCCTCTTTAGCCTTATTAACAGGTTTCAGAGTAACAGCCGTGTTAGTCTGTATTCGCAAAAAGGAGTACTTGTGGCACCTTAGAGACTAACCAATTTATTTGAGCACGAAAGCTTATACTCAAATAAATTGGTTAGTCTCTAAGGTGCCACAAGTACTCCTTTTCTTTTAGCCTTATTAAAGACTGAGGCGAAGTATTTGTTTAGATATTGGGCCATGCCTACATTATCCTTGACCTCCACTCCATCCTCAGTGTTTAGCAGTCCCACTTCTTCTTTCATTGTTTTCTTCTTATTTATATGGCTATAGAACCTTTTACTATTGATTTTAATTTCCTTTGCAAGGTCCAACTCTACTTGACTTTTAGCCTGTCTCACTTTATCCCTACATGTTCCGACCTCAATAAGGTAGCTTTCCTTGCTGATCCCTCCCATCTTCCACTCCCTGTATGCTTTCTGCTTTTTCTTAATCACCTCTCTGAGATGCTTGCTCATCCAGCTTGGTCTACAACTCCTGCCTATGAATTTTTTCCCCTTTCTTGGGATGCAGGCTTCCGATAGCTGCATCCCCTCTAGTCGGTTCAGCAACTACTTGATGAAGGAATCCATCAGCTATCGCATCTAGGAAAATCTGAGCCCTATTATTATTACTAGCACTCGTCCTCCAGTCTGTATCTGGGAAGTTAAAGTCTCCCATGATCATGCAGTTTCCATTAGTATTTACTTTATTAAAAACATTACAAAGGGCTCTATCCATATCCAAATTAGATCCCGGCGGTCTATAGCACACCCCAAGCACTATCCCAGGGGAGGCTCTAATAGTTTTCTTCCCCAATGTAATTTTTGCCTAGACGGACTCTGTCTTATCCATTCCATCGCTTCTTATTTCTTTACATTCTACCTCATCATTGATATACAATGCTACTCCACCACCTTTACCTTTATTTCGGTCTTTCCAAAACAGCACATACCCTTCAATACCTCTAGTCCAGTCATGACTACTATTCCACCATGTTTCTGTTATCCCTATAATATCTGGTTTCATTTCCTGCACCAGTAGCTCTAGTTCCTCCATTTTGTTACCTAGGCTCCTTGCATTGGTGTACAAACATCTTAATTTTTGCTGTTTGGCCTCGCTCACTTTCTTCACCCGATTAGGTAGGTCATTCTACAGCCATTATAACCTATTAGACTGGTATCCACACTGCCTGTCCTCCTTATATACATTCTCCTACCCACAGCTGTATCCTTTCTTACTTTTTCTTCCCTCTCAATGCTAAAATCCGGCATGGAGATTACCTAGACATCTCCCAACCATCTCCCCTAGGTGTGTAGTGAATGAGACAGGGGCCTGCAGGAAGAGAAAGGATGGTCTTGTGGTTTAGGCAGTTGATAGCTGCCCTGAACAACTGTATTCTATCCCTGCCTCTGCCACTGCATTGCTATGTCATGCTAGGTACGTCACTTAAATTAGACTTTTCATAACTGGTCACTAATTGTGTGTTCTCAATCCTAGTCTCCCCCTTGGCTCCTCATCCGATCTCAGTATCCCTGTTAACCTATTGGCTCCCAATTTCCTTCCTTGGTTCTCAGGCCCACTCTCTTTATCCAGCCAGCCCTGTCTCCACCCCTCATCTAACTCCTAATCCCAGTTTCCCTCTCCCCCTACCAGCCTCCAGTCCCAGTTTCCAACACCCCATTCCTCCTCTCCACAGACTTGTGGCCAACAGGTCCAGCTCTTGTCCCTCTGTATTCAAATCAGGCAGCTTCCCCTTCCACCCTGTCTGAGCCAAGCAGGCAGTCCCCTAAGAACACAGAAGAGACAGTCTCCTTCTCTCAGGTCATGTGCCCAGGGCCAGGCCCAGCATAGCCTGCAGCAGCCCAGAGCTGCAAAAGTCCTGCTCAGCAAAGACAGAATCTTTGAGGAATTTAGCTGATAAAATCTAAGTCTCTACTGAACATAGGGGAAACATAATTTTTCAAAGGCTTACAACTTGGCCAAATGAGGGCAGGATTACACAAGGATGGCAAAAGTCCCATCCCTGCTGCAAATTTAAAGTCCCTGCTCCTAAGCATGCAGGTGCTAGAGCTTTTCAAATAAAAGGCCACCAGGATGGGCAAAACTATGTATTTTCCCTTGTTCTTAGAAACAGGTAAAACGTTTGGCTGAAATTTTACACAGACACATTCTCTCTCTCTCTCTCTCTCTCTCTCTCTTCTCAGCCTGGGCCTGGTTAATGGTTAATTTTTGACTAATTATAAGTAACTGAAAACAGAGGTTTATAGTGGGAAGTGTTGGGCATTACATATTATTATTATTTATTATTTATTACATTGTATTATCAGCTCCACCTATATTTGACATCTGCATTATCTATTAAACCTTTTGAAGAGGGGCCAGTCCTGCATCAGTGAAGGAAGGAAAGAAACAGTCACAACAAGCTGTTGCTAGCCTCCCCGCTTCTGGTGCTCATGTGACCCAACGTTTTACATTCCCACTTTAAAGCTAAGGCTCACCAAAGCCCGTGCCCCCATGCATAGCCCAATCCCAGTGCACTCAGATGAGCATCTTGATATCCTTGTCCTAAAGAAACCATTGACCTCAAGAAGGATGATGATGGTTTCAGGGGGGCTGTTGCCACTGGAACTTAGACAACAAGGGCATCAGCTGGTTCCACTGCACACTTTGATGACTGAACCATCAAAGCCATCACAGGCCCCAAAAAACTCACCTCAGATCCATGGGGATAAAGTAATGCCTGTTTTTAAGGCCTCTGTATGATGCTGTGGCTCAGAATCCAGATTGAGAGAAGTGCTCGCTGGTCCTATCCAATCACTCCCATGAAAAAGTTATAAAAAACAATAAAACTCTGAGGCTGGGCATTACCAGTGCCACAGGGATTGAAGGTTTAAAAGGGGCAAGCTCTTTGCAGGAGAGAGGTCGGGTCAAGATTCAGCAATCAGGACCCCATTGGTGATGGAGAAGCCAATCCTGGCAGGATATAAGTCTGATGACTGCAGAGCTGGTGCTAGGCATAAGAAGACTAAGCAATTGCTTAGGGCCCTGAGCAGCTCCAGAGGGGGACCTATTCACTTTTTATTATGTGTTCCGGGAGGGGGGAAATATTCGTGCTTAGGGCCCCCAATGGGCTAGCACTGCCTCTGGATGAATGCCACCTACTAATGCCAGTACCTCAATGGGAACTGAAGCCAAACACCACTTTGCAGGATCTGGCCCTTGGAGGGGATTCGGTAGGCTAGTAACACCTATAAAGGAGTGTGGAGTAGTTGTGAGTCATGGAGCTTGTTCCGCTTAGCCTCTTACCTAAAACAGCTTCAGAAAATCCATTTTCACATCTGGGATTGGAGACTTTCACCCATACAGCCTTGGGTGTCATGGCTACAATTAGCTCAATCATAGTCCCATTTCAGTTTTGCGTTAGTAGCTTTTTCCTCCTTAAAGTTCTTCTTCTGGCACTGAGCAGCAGCCTGACACAATACCTGCTGGGCCATTATGCTAATTGGCAGCTTAAATGTTTTAAGGAATTGTAGTATTAGTTTACCTCAGCTTTACAAAGGTACATTATTTAACAAACACACACATTGCAGCCTGCATTCCAAGCCACCTTCCATGCTTCTTAGACAAGGCAGTGGGGAAATACTGACAATTTAAAACATTTCTGTGTTTTTCAAATGCAGCTTTATGATTTCATTTACATTTTGTTCGTAACATTCTTCATCATAGCATATTCAAATGATTCTTTCCTCATGAAAATTAAAATTCCCAGAGGATCAGTGAGGTGGTGTTCTTCTTTACAGCACCTTGTATTGAAGTACATTGTATGCTATCTGATACATAAGTATTTGTAAAATGAGCTACATCATATTCATTTTAAATGCCCATGATTTGGGGCCTCATTCTCCAATCATAACCTAGACCTGGTGTAATGGAATTGAGACATCAACCCACTGTTTTGAAAAGCAGGGTAGTTTATCATGCACTGTCTATTTGCTGTGTATGTGCAAGACAGCACATAAGAGTAATTGTCAAACATGTTCTTAAATGTGAACCCCTGATGGATGTTGGGCTCTAGGTGAGATACAAGAACAAGGAACTCACAATTTGGCCCTATTCAGAGTTGAACCACCCCATTTGGAAAGGATCCCGTGTGCATGGATTCTCCCCTTTCTGTGCAGAAAGCCTGAGAGTGTCAACTCTGCAATGTCATACGCTCTCCCCTCTCCCATGTAGTTGCCCACTCACTGGAACTGCACAGGGACAGAGCTCTGGGGAATTCAGCAGGTGGAGCAAAGGCAGATGGGAATGGAGCAAGGGAGTTTCTTCTACTTTCAGCACCATCCCTTGCAGAACACGGACTTTCCTTATGGAAATCTTGGCAGAAGATAATGCTGCTAGAAAATATATTACCGCCCTCTGGTCTCCCTCCAGGGAAGCTACTGAGCAGTCACAGGGGACTGAGCAATGGGAATGGATTTGGGGAGCATCAGCCATTCCTGTAAGACAGCTCCTGTTGCAGTGCAGAATTGTGTTACATGCTCAGATCGCTGAGGTCTGAAGGGTTGGGAGTTCTAAAAACAAATACAATATACTGGCACAAACCAGATTTTTTTTTTTGTAACAAGTACTGGTTATTACTACAGACCCTCTTATGCATGAACAGAATTGTTTGCTAATTTCCAGTCAGTTACATCTGTACAAATCCACTGAAGGCAACTGGGTTGTGCCAGCACCTCTGAAAGAAACAGTCCTGATAATAATGTATAAAAAGGAAAGAATCTAGCTTGACTTTCAGATCCCAGGCTGAACTGGCAGGGCTGGCAGTTAACTTTTTTTTTTTTTTTTAACTTCTAATTGGAGCATATTTGATTTGGGAATTACTGAGAGACTATAAACATGGACTCACACAATGCCACTTTTCCAGAATTACTTTTCAGAGCAGAGTCGTACTTCAGAAAACCAATCCCCGTTAGTCCGAAATTTTCAAAGATGTCCAATGATTTTGAGTGCCTCAATGTATGAGACACCTTAAAGACACCCCAGAATTAAGAGACGCAAAATCATGTGGTCCATCTGAAAACGTTTTAGTGTCTGTGATGTTTGCTGTTCTAGCAGATCAAAGAGTTAAATACTGTCGTTTGATTTAAGAATGAGCCTAGCTCATTTTTGACCAAGGACAATCATTTATGTTAATGTAACTGATTTCTAATCTGTGTGGCAAACTTTCAATTCAGGGGGCCAAATTGTGCCACCCAGGCTCTGGCCTGCTGTGGTAATGCAGTCCAGAGGAAGTTTGAGGAGGACTTTGGCTTTGGGGAGCAGCCCACTGTGCAAACAATTGTTCAGGCTACCCCATCCTTTAGGATCCTCCAGGGCTTGGTCCTGCAAAGTACTGAGTGCCTTTACCTCTCAGTGACCGCAATAGGAGTTGAGGATGCTAAACTTGAAGATAAATCACCCAGCTCAGTGACCAGCAAGGGCTGGATGGACAGAGTCATTACCCTGCCTGTTCCTCATTCGTTTAAACCAATGTGCATCCCAGAAGTGCATGGAGGAAGCAGCATTCCTTCAAGCAAGGATCCTTTCAGTTACTACGGATTCATAGATTTTAAGGCCAGAAGGGACCATTAGATCATCTACGCTGACCACCTGTATGACACAAGTCGTAGAATTTCACCCAGTTACCCCTACCTTGAGTCCAATAACTT
This sequence comes from Chelonia mydas, assembly GCF_015237465.2. Taxonomy (NCBI): domain Eukaryota; kingdom Metazoa; phylum Chordata; order Testudines; family Cheloniidae; genus Chelonia; species Chelonia mydas. The sequence continues at coordinate 228,366,987 of NC_057850.1, forward strand.
GTCTGGCTAACACATTTCTACTAGAAAGGTATCCAGTCTCGACTGGAAGACATCAAGATTTGGAGAATCTACCCATTTCCTTGGTAGTTTATTCCAGTGTTTAATAACCCTTGCTCTCAAAACTTTGGGCCTTATTTCTATTGTGATTGCTACTCATAGTTTGGTCCATGGAAAACTGGCCTTGAAAGGATCTGCCTCTGCAGGTAGGCCCTAGCAAGCGTGTCTGAAGTGCTCTGGTGAACCAGCAATGTGTTGATTGGTTCAAATAGATGCAGATACTGGTACTGAGGGGCTGAGCACCTCCTGTCGTTCAGTGAGAGGAAATGCTACATCTAGTTAAAATGGTCCAACACATTGGAGCAAATAAGCTTTAAAAACTGCAGCAATGGGACTGCATGCCCTTTTTTTTAAATGCAATGTATTTAAAATGTGTTGTCAATAGACTAGAAAGATGCAAAAGGAAGAGATCACGAAAAGAACAGCTTGCAGAGCAGGGAGCTGGAGCTGAAAAGATTTCTATTCCCTTCGAGATCTGGGCCCCCTGAAAGTGTAATCCTGTTTGTGCCACTGTTTGCTATGCTCCCTAATTGGATAAAAAAAGAAAGACAAATCCAAATCCTCTGATGGCTATCTTGGGAATATCCCCAGAGATTAATGAAAGACACAGAAAAAAAACCTATTTATAAGAATTATTTTTGGATGTGGCTATGGATTTGGAGACTAAGGAATTCAGAAGAACCCGCAGGCTGGACACTATGGACAGGAGAAGCCAATTACTTTAGAAAAATGGTTATACAGTTTGAGACAGAGGGCCAGACCTCCCTTTGACAAGTAAAGATACTGTCAGATTAAGGCACTGCTCATCATTTGGTATTAAATAGATGGAAATAGCCTGCTTCTATTTTATTTTGCCTTGAGGGAAAAATTCTTAGTCTTTGATATTTTATAGCAAATAATATGGGATTAATCTGATATTAGTAGATATATTTGTGATGTGTGTAGAGTCAGGCAATGTGCCTGCTCCTACTGAAGGCAATAGCAAAATTCTCTTTGACTTCAGAGGGAGCAGAATCCAGGCCAAATGGTTTTCTGTGTTGGTAAGTTTTTCAAAGGGAGGCCAGAATCAGAAGAACGGGGAGCGTTTGAACAGGGAGACCCTTTGTGTACCTGAGCCAAAACATTTTGTGTATAATGTAAAATGCCAAATTTGCAAAGGAACTGTTTTGCCAAGGCAGTGATGTAGAGATTGTAGTGCTGCCAACCCCAAGTGTGCAAAAATCATAAGTCAGGCCCCAAAGAATCACGAGATTGGCTTACAAATCATGAGATTTAAAACAAGCAATAGTTTGACTTTTGATTCCTTAGCCTTTAGGGTACACTCTGCCCATGCTGCCAAGATTACCTCTGCAATCACAAGAACTAGAAACTTAATTTAAAAAAAAATGAGGAGTACTTGTGGCACCTTAGAAACAAATTTATTTGGGCATAAGCTTTCGTGGGCTAAAACCCACTTCATTGGATGCATGCAGTGGAAAATACAGTTGGAAGATATATATATATACACAGAGAACATGAAAAAATGGGTATTGCCATACCAACTGTAACGAGACTAATCAATTAAGGTGGGCTATTATCAGCAGGAGAAAAAAAACTTTTGTAGTGATAATCAGGATGGCCCATTTCAAACAGTTGACAAGAAGGTGCGAGTTTTTACTTGATGTAATGACCCATCCACTCTCAGTCTTTATTCAAGCCTAATTTAATGGTGTCCAGTTTGCAAATTAATTCCAATTCTGCAGTTTCTGGTTGGAGTCTGTTTTTGAAGGTTTTTTGTTGGAGAATTGCAACTTTTAGGTCTGAAACTGAGTGGCCAGGGAGGTTGAAGTGTTCTCCGACTGGCTTTTGAACGTTATAATTCTTGTGTCCATTTATTCTTTTGCATAGAGATTATACGGTTAAAACCTCTCTGCCATGTACATTGGCCAATAAAAGTCCAAGATTTCACAAGACTCACAATAAAATCACTGAGTTTGATTCAGCCATGGAGTATGCTGGCCTGACTAGGGCTGCAGGGCTCTCAGTATCAGAAGATACACTTGGAGGAGAATTGCAGTGGTGCAAGCAGCCATAACCAGTGCAGACCCTAGAACTGGTGTTTGGGCAGGGCAGGAGTAGCCAGGGTATAAAGGTATGTAATAGATTTCATGTACAGAGTGCTCCCGTGGAAGTATAGCACCCTGGCCACAGAAGCACAGGTTTGCCCTGATGAAACCCGCAGGCTGGTCACCAGTCAAAAACTGTCACCTGTTACCCTTGGGCTGAATCCATCTTTGTGCCCAGTGGCCTATTCGGGGAGGGGGTAATTAATCAATGCTTGGGCCTTGCTTCATCATTCTAAATGGATTGGGCCTCTGTTTGCCCTCTTGTTAAACATTCATATTGTGGTAGCACCCAGAAGGCAACAAAGCCATGACCCCATTGTGCTGGGTGCTACACAGATATATAGTAAATAACAGTCCCTGCCCCAAAGAGCGCCTAGATTTTAATTCTTGTTTTGTCTGCAGGAAGAGATCTATAAATCTCAGAAAGGGCCCTTTTTAGTTCAGGGTGTTTGCACTACTCCTATAATTCCCTATCAGAATAACTTAGATGAGAATTTGTTTTATATTTAAAACATTTGTTTTCCAACCAAACCAAACCATTGATATCAGGCTGTGCTTCATTAGCTAACAAAGTGATATTTAAGTAAGAAAGCCCATTTTACTTAATGAAGTTAATGGTTATTTTAGGAAGATGTTTGTTTCCTGTGTATTTTTTTTAATCTCAAACCACTCAGCTGCTAATTCTTTTGACTAGCTGTGGAATGGTCTAGGTGCAGAAAAATGTGTATGTGTATTTTTAATTTAGATAATATTTTTTCTTTTGTCTTTTAATTCAACAATCATTTTAAAAATAATTTTAACTTAACATTTTCATTAAAATTACATATACTTGTAAATGGATTTCAGCTGCCTTCACTCACTGAGGTACTGGAGGTGCTTGAGCATGCAGGACATTGGGGCCCAGATCCACAAAGGTCTTTCTATGCTTCCACTGCAATCCACAAAACTCCTGCTAATCCCTTTAGGCACCTAAATTCACGTGGTGCATAAATTATCAAGGTGAAAATTCCCTAGGCAACTATATTCCTGCCTCTGGGCATGCGCACTGCTTCCTCACTCTAGGCATATGGAGGCCCATCTCCCACCTAAGTCCCAGAGCGATCCATGAACTGGAGAAAGATAGGTTGGTGATCATGTTTCTTGTGTGCGGGGCACAATCTGGTGCGTGTGCTCAGAGGCTGCCTATAGGATCACGTCCCATTCAAAATTGAGGAGGAGAAAGGGGCTGGGTGCCCACTCTATAACTTTTACCCACCTATACCTCCTTCTCTTCCATTTTGTGTGGTGTGAGACAGGTGTCTAACTCATTCTCACAAAAAATCACTTAGGCACCTAAGCAACCTGACTCTAAGAAGGGGTTCCCAGCTGTTGATCACTAGCAGAGAGAGGTGCCTCCCTGCAGTCTAGACTTCGGTATCTGACTCCATGAGAGAGGCAGAGTTTAGGATATACCCCTCTCCCTGGCATATTCCATTGGCTATCTTAGGCAGCTCCTTGCCTAGCCTGCTAAGTATATGGAGCCCATTCTAACGTGGCTGTCTCTCCCCATCCGTTGTAAAGGATGCCTAGATGCTTAACTCGGGCTTTGTGGATCACAGTGTTCCTGTGATTTTTCTAGGTGCCAAAAATCCAGGCCTGGTCTGTTTTTGGTGAAAATAGTCAATGACTTCCAAAGTGGGGGTAGGTTACCAGCATCTCTTAAATAAACAATTGTTAGGCCCACATCCAAGATGTCCTATCATGATATAGATAATCTCTTCAATTATCACCTTGTCTCTAACCTTCCCATGTGTAGTTACTGAGCAGCTCTGGAAATTTTTGGAGTTCTCAGTTTTCCAAGACTCCTCTCCCTGACATTTATTATAGAATTTGTTATAAAAAAAGATGATCAAATTGGTCCTCAAAATTGGGATTTCAGTAAATGTTAAAAGACAGTAATTAGCTTTGATTTTAAAAAAAGCACCAAAAAATTGAAAATATAAAAGGCTGTTTTGAACCCCGTGAAATGGAAACAGCTTTGAAATTTAAACAAAAATGTTGCAAATTTTAAAAATATATTGCTTATCCGCTCTACTTGTGTTCAGTCCTTTTGAATCTCTCCAGAGCTATTTGTGCCTTTGTCACTCCAGGTTGGATTATTACAATGCAGGGGCTACACTTGATGACCATGTAGAAAGATCAACTGGAGCAGAAAGCGGCTGCCCACTTGATGGGGTTGCTTTCAGGGAATCTGCACAAGCTTCCAGTTCATTTCCCAGTGCAATTCAAGGTGTTGGGTTTGATATATAAATCCCATTATGGTTTCAATCCAAGTTAATTTAGAGACCACCTCTGTCCTCTCAATCTCTCCTGACAGAGAGATCCTTTTAGGTGTTCAGTCTAATAGCCCCTAGATTTAATGCCATGGAGTGTATAAAAGAGGAATCTCAGTGAAGGGCTCTCAACTCTTTAACCCACTCCCCGGGGTTTCTGACAGAACCCAAGTTTATTGATCTCTAAGGCACTCTTTAATGTTCACCTATTTGCAATGGCTTGCATAGGTCAAGGAGATATTTTTTGGAGTGGAGATTTTTTTGATCCTTTTGATGATCGACCTGGTTGAATCTTTTAATTGTCATTGGGCACATTAATTATTTTGTTAATTACCAAATGTCTTTCAGTGTTGTCCAGGCAATTGGAGAAGTCTGATAAACACATTCTATACATTAAAATAATAAATGCAAATATTTCTCCACTAGGAACTGGACTAAGGCCACTAGCTCAAATCACATATGATCCCAAAGAGCTGTTACATGGAAACAACTTTTCATCACCCCTGATCCAGGCTAGATGCAAAAGGCTCTGTATCCTATTAACAATTTCCTGAGCCAACCAGCCCCTTAAATGTGATTACACAGATCACACCTCTAAGAGCTGCAGAAAGGGATAGGGAGCTCTTTTGAGTCACTAAAGAAAATATGTGGCAGAGCCTAAATGTTTCAAAGAAATCTGTGCACTCAATGGGTAACTCTGGAACTGGGTTATGCTCAATTATTTATTATGGCAAATAATACGTGTGATCAGAAGAACAATTGGCTATAGCATAGACAAGCTACTTGATAGTTTTCCTGAAGGATATTTGCTTAGGTGTAGAGGTAAGTATTGTTTCCTGTAATAGACACCAAAAGGGGAGAAATTTGTTGAGTTATGCTGAACGAGTAGACAGAAAAAAAAATTATTCAGAGAGAGAAGTGTACTCTTTGTATTTAATTCTTAACCCAATAGTCTATCTTCTGCTGCCTAGATGCAATTTCTTATTTATTTATTTGCTTATTTATATATTTTTTTTCTATGGAACACGGCAGTGTGGTATTTGAATGCCACACAAATAATTAATCCTCACAAGCCCTCCCTTTATGTAGGGCAGTATTATCTGAATTTTACAGAGGTGGAAATTGCAACATAGAGAGATAAAGGGTATGTCTAGACTTGGAGCTGGGGGTGTGATTCCCAGCCAGAGGGGAGAGACACTCGCTCTCATTGAGCTAGCTCACTAAACAGGGAATGTAGTTGGGGCAGCAGGATGGGCTAATTGCCCCAAGTACATGCCTGTCAGTCGTGTGGGCACAAACCATCCCACAGCTTATGCTGCCGTGGCTACGTTCTATTTTTAGTGTGCTAGTTCTATCAGAGCAAGTACAAGAATGTCTCCTTAGCTGGGACTCAGACCCCCAGCTCCTAGCATAGGCCTACCCTATATAACTTGTCCAAGGTTACACAAGACATCTGTGGCAGAGCTCTGACTAGAGTTTGGGACAGGGACCCTTGTTCTGTGTGTGTATGCAGTGCCCAGCACTCTAGGATTCTAGTCCCTGCCTGGGGCCTCAAGGTGCTTCCACCATATAAATAAATATAATAATTAACTATTATAATCTTAATTTGGTGATTTAAGCACAAGAGCATCCTTCCCCTTTCTTCACCATTCTGGTGATGCTCACATTAGAAGTGTCTAAGAAAGATCGTTAGATTGGATAATGTAAACCTCGTATTTCTTCTTCGTTAAAAAGTTTATCTATTTTATGTCTTTAACCTTGTTACTTTTGCTATGTCTGTATATAATAAATAATCCAGAAGCTATAAAATGATGTGCTCTAATACAGAGCATGCTGTGTGACATGCTAACTGAGAGAATGATACCCCTCTATCTGTCTTAGGAACTTCTAATGTACCTAAGTAATGATCAGAAGTTTTGAAGAAAGTACAGAACATTTAAAATAAAGAAAAGCTACCTAAACTATATTTCTAAACTGATCCATAAATTGCATTGAGAGTCAGAGAAGGATGATTTGGAAGAAAACCGACTGTGAGTATCCAAAGGAATTGTGCAGCATGTATGATCCCACTGTGCCCCAAAGAGATCAGGAAGGGCCTGAGGTACAGTGGGATCATTTCTGTTGCCTGTACAATCTTAAATATGGCATTTCCTAACTTTTGAGTGTTTCATGTGTCCACCCAGAGACATTTAACACAAATGTATGTTTTGCATGTTATACATTTATTTTTCTCCTCATCCTGTTTTTGTTGCTTTATTATTATTTATTACAGGTTGTTGTCTCCCATTTTGTACGTTGTATTTGCTGTTCTTTCCCTTGTAAAATATTAATGTTATTAATGTATGCCATAAAATAATACAGCATGCATAATATGGCCAAATTAATATCGCTATGGCAAGCTTCACTTTGGGAGCTTTCAGAATTTTTTGAATGCTTAATCTTACAACATTAACACTGCACTAGTGGTAGCAATTCTGCATTTATTACATTTTAATTTTAATTTGTATCCTAAATAAGCTAAAATTAAAATAATCTCTCATGAATCTCCTAAAAACACTGTTTGCATTGAACTGATCCCACATACAGCTTTAAACAAAACTCTGCATTGTTGCAGAAATAATGTTTATTTAAACCTGTGTCACAATGGCCCCCAGAAGTCCCAACCAAATCAGGGTCCCATTGTGTTATGCACTGTGCAAACACATAGAAAGAGACAGTCCCTGCCCTGAAGAGTTATAGTCTAAACAGACAAGACAGCCAAAGGATGGGAGGGGGAACAGCGACGCAGAGAGACAAAGTGACACCCAAGGTCAGGCAGCAGCTCAATGATACATTGACACCCAAGGTCAGGCAGCAGCTCAATGATACATTTCCTTTCCCTTAAACTCATTTTAAATCCTTCCTGCTGATTTTCTTCTTTCTGTTTTTCTTTCCCCATCCCAGCATGCTTTGCTGTCTTTCCTCTTTGCTCCTCCAACACACACATGCCCTTCTCCATAAAACATGTAGGATAAGAGTTTCAAAGCTGCTCAAGAAATCTGGATACTTGGGGACAGGGGGGGTTCAGTGAAGCCAAAATTTGGGAGGGGTGGGAGGAGAGGGGAGTTGACTTTAGCTAATTTTCAGGAATTGTCAATATGCCAAAGAAATCTTATGTGCCAGGCGATTAGTTTCACATACTGCTTACTTAGGGTCAGAGTAGGGCCATTTAATGGACCCATGCTACCCCAGAGTGGGAGTCAGAGAGAGATGACATGGAAGAAAACCGACTGTGATCATCCAAAGGAATTGTGCAGCACATTTGATCCCACTGTAGGCCCTGCCTGGTCTCTCCGGGACATATGTACTAAATTTCACAATGGGTGCAGTGGTAATAGCCAAAAATTTGCCAGATCCAGGTGCTAAGCCAGTTGTTGCAGCTTTTTCTGAGCAGGATGCGTTGCTTCCAGATTTTTTTTTTTTCTGATGGACTAACAAAAGTAATGCTTGTTCTATGAGCCGATGGTACAATTTTTGAGTTTGTGACCAAAGTTTGTCTCGATCTGCATGTCAGCTCTGAGTTTTTGGGACACCTTTGCGCTGGGGTGCATCAGGATCCGGATTTTTAAAGTGTGACAGAAGCGATGAAGCTTGTTCTTTTGTTATGGTGGTAGAATTTTGGAGGATGGTGGTGGGAAAAAGTGGCAAGAGCCAGCAGAAATCCGGTGCCAGATCTGGGTATTTGTGGTGCTGCCACACCAAGATGTGTCAGGGTCAGGATGAATTTTTTTTTTTTTTTGGCACAACAGAAATATTTGCACTTATTCTCTGTTTAGACATTAGAATTTGGGGGCCAGCGACTAAAACGGGCAGGATCCCATTCTGGGTGCTGCACCTGGGGCTTTGCCCTGTTGTTTCCAGGGGATGCAGCAAACTGCAGGTGTTTGAGGTGCAATGGGAACACTTACGCTTGTTCTCTATTTTGACAATACAGTCTGGGGCCTTGGGTTGGGTACAGAGCTCAGCACGAGCCAGGTGGAGCCAGTTTTCACCCGGATCCATGGTCTGATAAAGCCAGCGCCTGCCGCTCAGCCAGAGAGAGGAGCTGATCCGCTTCTGCTATTAGTGCAAAGCTCCCCCCGTGGCAACAGGCCCTGCGGGCCGCACGTGCACGCAGCTCTGCAGCCAGCCGGAGCCCTCCTGTACCTTGGAGCTGCCCGTGGACTGCAGGGAGCAGCTATATAGGGCGCAAGCCCCTTGCCAAGCTGTTGAGCGACTCATTATCCCCAGGCAGCGGAGAGGGGGGAGCCGGGGAGCCCCCCGGCTTTGCTTGGGATTGCAGGAGATTAGTGGGGCAGTTTGTTCATCCCCCGGGCGGAACTGCTGCTGGGGGCAGGGCGAGGGGGCCTGGAGCAGACCGGTGAAGCCCAGGAAGGGCCCAAGCTCTGGGGCAGCGTAGAGCCCCACACAGGGGAGCAGCGCGCAGAGCAAGGCAACCTGGAAACCCGACACTAGTTTCACTCCTCTAGTAATCCCAGGCCCCGGGGGTCATTGCATGGGAGCTGCTGCAGGGGCTGCCCGAGCAAAAGAGGAGGTAGCAGGAGCCCGCCCCCCACCTGCACAGGTGCAGGAATCCAGTGGGTAGGTCAATGCATACAGCTGCTGCCGAGTCTCCTGCCGGCTCCCTGCTCTCCCACAGGTGAGTGACCCTCCTTGTTTGCTTGCTAGGTAGTGAGTTGCAGCAGCAAGGGGATTGTGAGGCGGGGACTCAGTCGCTCCTTGCAAAACAAACAAGCCCCAGCCTGCTGGGTATGGAGTGAGGCTGTTCAGAGGAAGAAGATGGGGAAGGTGTAAACCGTCCCGAAGACCACAGGGCAAGGGGGGAAGCAAAAGCTGCCTCCGTACCCCGAGAGGGCTGGAGCTCGCCCCCCTGTTTAATAAACATCGGTTAAGAGGATAAAGTACAATGGCTCCTGCTGTGTTGCATTATAATCAGCGTAAATGACATTACACAAACTACCTAGCCAACAAACGCACCTTAGGTAATACTTCTGCTCACATTAAAAGGATAAATCTCCTTTGAACTGAAGTTGCCTGTAAAACGGTTTTGGCTTCAATGTGATTTTTGCGGTATACACAGAATGCACCTTTGCACAATGCAGGGAGGAGTGGAAAAGCGGGGGGGGGGGGGAAAGCCTTGTTAAATGACGAGAGGGGGGGGGAAGCGTTTTACAACTGGTGCGGAAAGTTTTTCCGGTCATTCAGTTTTTAATAGCAATGGAATTGACCCTGCAAATAGTACAGCAAACGACTTGTTTATAGACCTTGACTTTGCCTTAAATCGTTAATTCACCAGTCATTAACTGCTGGTAATCTGCAATGTCAAAGGGATTGTTTCCTGAACTTTTTATCATTCAGAATCCTGGACGATGTGTTCTGTTCCCTTTGTCACTGCGGTGGTGTTGGAAATGAGCTTCTGGAGGAGGGGAAAGGAGGGGGGGGGAGTAGAGAATATTTGAAAAAAATGTCCAAAGGGCTTGCAAATTATGTTGAGACAAACTCTTTTTTGCATGGCCACTAAAATACTTAGTTCTGTCTGTTGCTACAACATATGCAAATTAAGACAAGCAGTGTGTTAGTGGAACTATTAATTTAAAATGTAAATATGGAACTTTGATGTGTTTTATTTTCTGGTTGCTTCCTTTACATACCATGTAGATGTTTACAGCGCGATTTCTTTATATATTGATCACTAGCACATTTTCTTGTAGCTTTTAATGTCTTCTAATGATTTCAAGCTTTGCTAGAGGTGGCTGATAAAGCTAACCAATTCTTCTTGAGTCATTGGTGCTTGTCAAAAGTTTTGAGAAATAGACAAATTCATACCATATTGATTTTTGACATTATAAACATTTATTGATTTAAAATAGTCAACCTGTGGAACTCTTTGCCAGAGCACTTTGTGAAAGCCATGACTATAACAGGGTTCAAAAAAGAACTAGATAAATTCATGGAGGATAGCGCATCAATGGCTTTTAGCCAGGATGGGCAGGGTTGATGTCTCTAGTCTCTATTTGCCAGAAGCTGGGAATGGATAATAAGGGATGGTTCACTTGATGATTATCTGTTCTGTTCATTCCTTCTGAAGCACCTGGCATTGGCATTGTTCACTGTCGGAAAACAGGATACCGGGCTAGCTGGACCTTTGGTCTGACCCACTGTGGCCATTCTTATGTAAAATTAAGCAATGCTTTAGCTTTGAAAGCCTTAAAACATTTCTCTCATCACTTGCAATACTTTTCAGTTGGGAGCCACAAAATAGAAAGGATAGGATTCAGTTCATTGATTGTTAATGCCACCTCACTTCTTCTAGAGGCACAAGGTCCAAATAAATTTGGTAACGTCACCATTCCAGCCTTCCATTATTATCCATGGTTTCATGGGTTTATACCCTGGTATAAACGTTCTCTGTAGCATGACCGTTGGCATAGAAGTCTTAAGATCACTTTATTTTACAAGTACAAAAAATAAATTGAGTTTTTTGACTTTGGTTTTGTTTTTCCTGTACTCTTAATGTGACTAAAAATGGGAATTGTGTATTAATTTAGGGCCCGACGTAGCAGTAATTGACATCAGACTGTCCGCTGTGCAGCCCCATGCATGAGGTTAGATTAGTGGATATGCATGTTCACAGACCTTGCCACCTCCGACCCCCATTACTCTGGAATCCCACTCCATGACCCTATAATGGAGGTACAGGAATATATGTAGGCTGCCTGCATGGCCTATATTCTATCCCTCAATGTGCAACACACCATTCTAGTTGAAAAAGATGGGGGACAAGATGGAACCCTTCATGACAGCGCCGTTAGGGACAAAGAGCAATTGCCCTCTGGGAATGCTCATGAAATAAATGGAGCCACTCAAGAGCAGCCCTGACCACTTCTGCTACAGTCCACAGGCTAGTCAACTTTTCATGATTATCGGTGTAGAAGGTAGCAGAGACAGTGGCAGTCAGGACACCCAGTCTGAATCCATCAGTAGGAGACAATCAGTACCAATGTCACCAGTGTGGTTTCTGTACCATATGCAGGACCAGGACAAGGGTCATGGAGACCAGAAGCATCTAATTCAGCATTTCTCAAATGTGGTCACAGCCTCCTAGGTGGTGATGGGGGAGGGGGACAAATATCACTTTTCACAGTAGCAGATTTACTAGCTAGCATGTGTTTAAAAAAAAATCATGCAAAGCACTCTGTGTTTCTATTTTGTTTAGGTCCAGTTAAAGAATAGGGACAACTGTACATTATTTTTATTATTGAGTCTGGAAAAAAAAACCCTACCTAAATAAATTACAATGATTTGGACATGTATATGTGCATATTTATTTGTTTTTTCCTAAAATTAATTATGTATTTTAGGAAAAATTGTCAGAGCAGCCACTAGCAAGAGTTTGTGGCCACACTCTGAGGTCACCAAAAAAATTTGTTGTGAGAACCCCTTCTAGTTACTCTGTGAGTTGTCTTGCAACCACCTTCCTTATATATTAAGCAAAAATGGAAGGTTTCCCACTGAATGACATCTAGAAAGATTGTCAGCATCAGAAGTTGGTTTCTTGAGTAAAGATCACACAACAGCTTCCTTTAAAGAATCAGGCACCGTGCCTTCCATAAGAGAAGCCTGGGCAATCTCCTTTAGCAGTGGACCCAGTTCACAACCCTCAGACAATTAATTTGGTTTGGTCTCTCATGACTTCTGAATTACTGCCATGGAATATGTTGCCTTTTAATGAGAGGAAATTAAATAGAAAAAATTATCTAAGCATGTGCCACCTTCCTTAGTGTTTCATTGCCGTATTACATTGCATTGGGCTGCCCTTGCTGCTGGCCCTTGCATGGTTGAACTGTTGGTATCATGGCAATCTCTGTGGAGGGTTCCTGGCTCTGCAAAGCATCATTGGTCAAAACCCAAGTCTGGCAACTCATCTATCTGGTTTGCTATTTTTTCTTGATTTTTGGAATGTTACCTGGGGTTATTTATTTTGGCAGCTTCCCAAGCTCTAGCTCATTGATAGGTGTATTTTTTTTTCTGACATTAGTATTTTATTTTTATTCATGCAAGCAAATGGTAATGTAGTGGACTAAACATAGGACTGTATTTTGGGAACTGTTAATTTTTGACTCCTGATTTGCTATGTGACTTTGGGCAAATCACTAATCTTCTCTGGGCCTCAGTTTCCTCATCTGTACAATAGAGATAAAGGGTGATGTTCTCACTACCAATCCCATGAGTTATTCCCTCCCTTGCAACCCAGTAGCTGATGTATTTAGATGTTGGTCTATTCAAAGGACATTAAATGATCTTTATTCACTTTTTTTAAAGGATCATAATGGCTAAAAATATTTTCTTCAAAGACAAAAAAACTATGGTAGGGCATCTGAAATTAAGATTAATACTTTGGGCTCAATTGTGCCCCCAAGTATACCTTGTTCGTACCTGACTACAGTAGTAGCATCTCAGATAAGTAAACAAGAAGTTTCTGTATCCCATGAATGCCTTTGAAGGTAGAATTTGGCCTTACATGTTTAATCCGGGAAATAAATATCGGGATGAGGTCTTCTCAGTTCTCTATAGACCTAGTACAATATATGGGCCACTTGCTTGGCCAAAATGACACAATGGTAATGTCCTTTAAATGAATGGCAATCAATGCTTTTATTTTTTCTATATCCCCTTCTACATACATTTCATTTTTTTAAAAAGTTGCTTGTCAACAACAAAGACATTGTTATCCAGGGTTTTGCTGAAATCAAAGTGGTTGGTACCTTTACTCTTTGCGAGGTGGTGGCAGGACATAAATCAGTGGGGATACAGCCCATCCAGCCAAGAGATAGTGGATGCAAACAGGCAAACAAAAGTGCTTTCACTCAAAGCTTCTACTCTATTTAGTTCCTAGCACTTACATATGTCTGTAACAGGTTATAAGAGCACCACAAATTAACTCAGGATTCATATTTACCCAAGGTCTTGAGGAGGTCTCGAGTGGATTTCTATAGACGTCCAATGGCCGGCCTTCTGTTTGCAGGGGAACTTGAGAGGTGTTCAAGTGTCCACCAGGCTCAGATTTCTTCCTCTTTTTATACCCAATGTATTAGTATTACATAGCTTCTGCTCAGCAGCTCTCTTTTTAAATGATGAAGCTAACTTAAGTGTGGAGTTTTCTGGCTTGTCCAGCAGGGAATTTTCCATCAGTTAACCAGCTATATTTCACAAAGCACAAGTTAACCATTGCCATACTTTCCATCTTGCAAAACTGCACGCTTCGGCAAAAAGCTCAAATCAGGAGGGCGCAGGGTCATGTTTACTCCTCGTGCTCACTCATTTCCCCCTTTCCCTCATGGTCTGTTAGTTGTGCTAAGGCTTCAGAAATGGCCTTTCTAGCTGCTTTCAGCAATGAGCATAACAATTGGTATTCCAGCTGCGGGCAGTGGTCTAGGCATTTTACTGGGCTCTGGCCTATGAGAAATTTCCCCCTCCTGCAACATCATCTTCATTTCTATGGAAAACCTTGAAATCTAGATAGTGGAGGTCCTTTAAAACAAATTTCAGTCATGGGTCAGTTCTACTCTTACTGAGTTCAACAGAAATCCTTGTGAATTTGAAAGGGAGCAGGATTGAGCGCTCAGTAAGAACACTCATTCAATAGGTGCTGGACCAGATCCTGTGCTGGTATAAATCAGTGTAGCTCCATGGAACTATTGTCTGCCGATTTACACTAGCTATGGGTAGCAATCCATAATCATGGCTGAAACAATCCAATTTATGTTGGCAAATTGAGTTATTTGGACTTTTGTCCAAAAGTGCTAGCTATTAGCTTTAGTCACACGGGAGCTCCATATGCTTCTGGCTTCTCTAACCCCTGGTCTACGCTACAGAATTAGGTTAATGTAAGGTAGCTTACGGTGACGTAACTCTATAAGCATTTATACTAAAATGTAGCTCTCATTGATGTAACTCGCCCACTGCACCAACTTAACTCCACCACTGGGAGAGGTGTAGCGATTAAGTTGATGTAGTTAGGATGACACAGTGTTGTTGTAGATGCTGCGTTGCTTGCATCGACTGTTGCTGCCTTTCAGAATGCTGTCCCACAATGCCCCGCACTGACCGTTTAAATTAGTGCAAGCACTCCTGAGGAGGACACACATCGTCAACCCAAGGAGCATAGTGTGGACATGCAAAAGCAATTTAAGTACTGCAGTGGCTGTATGTTGACATAAGTTAGGTCGACTTAATTTTGTAGGTAGACTTGCCCTAAGAAGCACTCACATTTACAGTAAATTTCCTTATAAATGCTTGTCAGAACAAGCACAAGCCAGGGGCAGTAAGAGGAGCTAAGAAGCTTGTGCTGGTGGTTTTATTAATTATATGGTGGTAGTGCTTAGAAGCCCCAATCTGGCTTCCACCTCCTATTATGCTAGGCACTCTACGCATATGTCAGTCCCTGCCCCAAAGAGTTTACAAGCTAAACATTCAACACGAGGCAACAGGTTGAGAAAAGTTGCTGTGGAGAGGACAGGGTAACAGTGACACATTTGTGTTGGGTATGAGCAGCAATCACAGCATAGCCGTTGCCAAGTGTTTTGCAGGCATCACAACGGTGGTGCGTTTTAAGGAGGTATTCGCAGGGGTGACATGGGAGAAAGGGCGAAGGTGCCTGAGGGAAAACTGGACTAGTGGGTGATGCAGGCTAACATTGTTGGCAGAGTAGAAGTCGTGGGTCAGCAGCTGTTAGTGTATTAGAGTGGCAGCTAGTGTGATGCTAAGTTGTGGCGGTGCCTTAGTGGTAAAGACAAGTTACTTGTTTTTGCAGCGGGTGAAGACATGAAAGTGAAGAGCCAGGAAGATAATCTTAGTGGCAGCATTTTTAATTTAACTTGAAGGGAGCAACATTGCATTTGTCAAGGCCAGAAAGGAGAAGGTTCTAGTAGTCAAGAGACAAGATGATGAGTCTGGACTGGAGTGTTGTATCTGCATGGACTGACTTTCCAGGGGTTACTTTGAGGGTGGGAAAGGAGCTGTTATCTGTGGTATCTGTCCCAGGGTGTAAAGTGATTAAAAGTCACTGAATGCTTGAACAAGGGTTTTTATTTTTATATCAGATACTGAAAGTATCAGATTAAAATCTGTCCTTTATGTGCAGTCAGGGGTGCTGAGAACTATTGAACCAAACTGTAAACCCTGTATCTAATGGAAACCACTTCAAGTCAGGGAGTGCAGCAGCACCCCTAGTTCCAACACCTATGTGTGCAGTACACTGGAAAATCAACAGAACAGTAAATGTGATCACAATTTAGAATCTCAGTCACACTTGCCAGCTAGGTTACTCACAGGTAGGGTTACCATACGTCCATATTTTCCCGGACATGTCCGTCTTTTTGGTTCTTAAATCACTGTCCAGGAGGAATTTTTAAATATCTAAAAACGTCTGGGATTTTGCCATTATTATTTTTCCCCAAAGAAGAGTTGATCATTCAAGAAAGAGCGTGCCTGTTGATCACTCGAGGGAGTGCCCGCTTTTTCCCCCTAGCTCCCAGCGCTTGCACTGCGAAACAGTTGTTTCGTGTGGCTGGGAGGGAGGGGGAACGCAGCGCACTCAGGGGAGGAGGCGGGGCCGGGGCGAGGATTTGGGGAAGGGGTCGGAGGGGGCAGAGTTGGATTGGGGACTTTGGGGGAAGGGGTGGAATTGGGTGGGGGCACAAGCAAATACCACCCCCTTCCCCCCCCCCCCCGCCCCCGTGGAGTGTCCTCTTTTTTTGAATGTTCAAATATGGTAACTCTACTCGCAGGCTGTCATTCGTACCAGCTTGACATACTTTATAGCTTTGCTGAGGGCTTTCTTGATAGTAATGGTACAATCTATGGACCTAAGTTTCTATTAGCAATAAACATATTTCACTGAGTTGTCATGATGTGGCCTGTTCTCCATCCCTCACCACAGAGTGTGATGGGTCTCTCTCTCACCTGCCAGGCAATCCTATTTTATCACTTCTACTATAATGTCATAGCCTTCTGCTAGTCTCAATCCCTAGGTGCAAATATAGATGAATCAGTTAATTCCACAAAAAGAAAAGGAGTACTTGTGGCACCTTAGAGACTAACAAATTTATCTGAGCATAAGCTTTCGTGAGCTACAGCTCACTTCATCGGATCTCACAAATGCTTATGCTCAAATAAATTTGTTAGTCTCTAGGGTGCCACAAGTACTCCTTTTCTTTTTGTGGATACAGACTAACATGGCTGCTACTCTGAAACCAGTTAATTCCAGTTGCATTTGATTAATGTTTAGGAAATTTAACTTAGCCATTTGGGATGGCGCTTCCATACACATGCTCTTTCATATAAGATTTCATTTGCCCCCTTGCCTTAGCAAAGAAGGATGGCCTTTTGGTTAAGGTACTGGGCTGGGAGTCAGGAGATCTGGGTTCTAGGCTTGTCTCTGCCCCAGACTTCTAATGTGATATTGGGCTTCACATCTCTGTGCCTCAGTTCTCCCTCTTTAAAGTGGAAGTAATGATGCTCCCTTTCTCCCACCCTTAGTCTGTTCTGTAGACTAAGCTCTGTCGGTCAGGGACTTTCTCTTGCTGCGTTTTGTACAGTGCTCAGAATGGGGCCCTGATCTGGGTTGGGGTCTCTATGCGCTACTCTAATAGTAACAATATTTTTGTGAGTGTAAGAGGGATACCTTCCCCTTTAAGGATCAGAAGGTCTTATGCCTGTCAGCCCTGCCCTGCTATATCTGTGTAGGGTGTGGGATTTAAGAGGAGAGAGGCTCAGCAGTTGGGTGCTGGTTGGGAAAGAGAACAGACAGACTGTTCCAATGAGAGGCAAGCAGCTGGGCTTGCACTAGGAGGTGGCTGTGGCCTGCCTGAGGCTCTTGGTAAGAGGGTAGGCCTGACCTGGATGGTTGAGCTGTCTGAAGTCCAAGAGCTGGTGAGACAAGCTGTTGGCTGCTGGGATCTTGCCTGTATGGAAGGGGGCTGAAGGCTGAGCCCAGCAGGACTGAAAACTTTTCTTTTGATGGTGTATTGAACTTGAACTAAGGAATTCTGTTACCCCAGGAGAGGTTGAACACTGTAAAGTGGCTAGGTTGGAGGGCCAAGTCACCTCTATGGCAGGAGCAGGCCGAAGATCGTAGCAGGGAAACTGAGGTAGTAGTTCCACAGCACTGGGTCTTGTTGTGTGGGGCACTCTGGGGTGGTGAGACTGGAACAGTGAGGTTCTGCATTAGTTGCAAAATGCTGCACACACTTTCATTGTGTCTTGGTCATCTACATTATCGTGTAGGCATCTAGATTACTTCACCTGAAAGACATTTATTTTTACAGAAAGCCTGCAATATATGTTCTAAATATCTAGCCAGATTTGGACAGCTGTATCCTTATACTGGTAACACTGTATAAAATGATTAATATATTAAAGAAAGCAGTGTCAATATGATGGAAACCTTAACATAATATGGAAAATCATTAGTGAAACGGTTCTATTCACAATGTAGAATTGTGTACAACATATCAATGCAGTTTCTAACATCAGACTAACACACTATAACGTACTCTGCTAACATGGGGTTAGGCTGATGACACAAAATGACTACAGTGTAGCATATTTGAAAAACATTGTCCCAAGATTTTAAAAATGAGTGTCTAAAAAGCATTTTTGAAAATCAGAGTACTTACTTAGCTGTCCCAATAAGGACTTAAGAACCTAACATCTCAGCCACCCATTTTTGAAAATCATGACCCTACATGTGGGAAAATGAGAAATCAGTCTTTAAAGCAATTTCTGATGAGATTTTTGATTGAGTTAAACCTCTATGAAGAGTGTTCTGATTTTTACACTGAAGATGCTGGACATTTAGCAGATGTAAAATAAAGACTTAGGTTGCACTAGTGGATTGTATCCTTCATTGAACTGGATGTAAGTGTAACCCTCCCTTTACAGTATATAAAATGAGCATTAAAAATGTGCATCGCTAAACACATCTTCCATGACACTGCATGCTATATGTCAAAAGGATACAGTATTGTGAAAGGATTCCCCTCCTTGGACGGTCTTAGTTATATGCAGCTTAATTTGAAATGTACATAAATCCTAAATTCTAAGAATAGGGTCTGTGACGGGTTCAGTCACAGAGACCCCCTTGGGACTGTCACCTGACGTGCTGAAATTACCTCTGAGCCTGTTTTCCTTGCCAGCTTGGAACTTCCAGAACCCTGCCTTGTTGAGCCAGACATGCTGGCCTGCTGCAACACAGGTCCAGGTCTGGTCCACGCCTCTAAAGCTGTAGGCTTTAACTGAAAACACTCAGCGGGTTTCCTATTTCCAGCACCCAGACACCCAGCTCCCAATGGGATTCAAACCCCAAATAAATCCGTTTTACTCTGTATAAAGCTTATACAGGGTAAACTAATAAATTGTCTGCCCTCTATAACACTGATAGAGAGATATACACAGCTGTTTGCTTCCCCAGGTTTTAATTACTTACTCTGAGTTTACTAATAAACAAAAGTGATTTTATTAAGTATAAAAAGTAGGATTTAAGTGGTTCCAAATAATACCAGACAGAACAAAGTAAGTTACCAAGCAAAATAAAGCAAAAACATGCAAGTCTGAGCCTAATACATTAAGAAACTGATTACAGGTAATATCTCACCCTCAGAGATGTTCCAATAAGCTTCTTTCACAGACTAGACTCCTTCCTAGTCTGGGCCCAATCCTTTCCTCTGGTACAGTCCTTGTTAGTTCCACCAGCCATCTTAGGTGTTAAGCAGGGGCTTTCTCGTGACTGGCTGCCTCTTTGTCCTGCTCCACCCCTTTTTATAGCTTTGGCACAAGGCGGGAATCTTTTGTCTCTTTGTGTGCCCACCTCTCCTTCTAAATGGAAAAGTACCAGATTTAAGAGGGATTCCAGCATCAAGTGACATGGTCACGTATCCTGTGAGACCTCAGCCTCCATTCTTCCTGGGCTGACTCACAGGTACACAGGAAGGTTTGCAAGTAAACAGAACCATTTACAGTTAATTGATTCTGAAGCACCCTTAATAGCTTCCACCTAATATGTTTACATTAGTAATACAAGTTTATATCTTATTCTCCTAACTCCAGACAAGGAAATAATACATGCAAACAAATAGGACTAACATAGTAGATTATAAGCTTTGTAATGATACCTTACAAGATACCTTTTGCACAAAGCATATTCCAGTTACATCATATTCACATTTAAAGCATATTTTCATAAAGCAGCTAGAGTGCAATGACACAGGGTCCTAAAAGTTGACAGTCTACTTTGAAGTTTTAACTGCATGGAACTATTGCATCATTCCTCAGTAAGATTTTGTCATTGTTCCCTTGAAAGCATTATCCATAATGGGCAAAGCCCTTATTCGTGGCTTAAATAGACCAATTCTCAGCAGGTATAATAACCTTTTCCCTCCACCCTCAGCTTAAATTTTGGCTCTGTTTAGAAGTCAATGGCAAAAATCTCATTGACTTCAATGGAGACAGAATTTCACTCAAAAGTATGCAGTTCACCTTTTCCCCATTTCATACCATGTTGATCCTACTATCCATATTTAGCACAAATTCCTTTTCCCTTGTCCTTTTGAGTTCCATTGCAGTGATTATATGCACACTGCATGCAAAAGCAGTTCCAGACTGCAGTTACATCTGAGATTATAACTGATATCTTAGTTTTATCACATTTATAAGCAATTAATATCAGCTGACTTCTTATATGAAATGAAAACTGAAATGAGGTTTTTTCTTTCCAGGACCTGATATCGGAGATGCTTCCATTAACTGGGAAAACAATAATATTTGATAGTTTTCCTGATCCTTCAGAAACATGGGAAATAATTGAGACTATTGGCAAAGGAACATATGGCAAAGTTTTTAAGGTGTTGAACAAAAAAAATGGCAGCAAAGCAGCAGTCAAGATCTTGGACCCAGTTCACGTAAGCTACTTTAATATTAAATTGTTTTTTATTTAGTTGTAACTTACTATGTAACCTCATATGTTGGTTTGTCAGTTGCATTAGAAAAATAAAGTGGAAAATAACCATTATTTATAAACATTTAACCAAGATGTTTTCTAGCTACATATGTATTTTTAGGCCTGTCAAGCGATTAAAAATATTAATCGGGATTAATCACACTGTTAAACAATAGAATACCAATTATTTAAATATTTTTGGATGTTTTCTACGTTTTCAAATATATTGATTTAAATTACAACACAGAACACAAAGTGTACAGTACTCACTTTATATTTTTTATTACAAATATTTATGCTATAAAAAACAAAAGAAATAGGATTTTTCAATTCACCTCATACAAGTACAGTAATACAATCTCTTTATCATGAAAGTTGAACTTACAAATATAGAATTATGTACAAAAAATAACTGCATTCAAAAATAAAACAATGTAAAACTTTAGAGCCTTACAGATCCACTTAGTCCTACTTCTTGTTCAGTCACTCACTCAGACAAACACGTTTTTTACATTTGCAGGAGATAATGCTACCCGCTTCTTGTTTACAATGTCACCTGAAAGTGAGAACAGGTGTTCACATGGCACTGTTGTAGCTGGCGTCGCAAGATATTTACGTGCCAGATGCGTTAAAGATTCATATGTCCCTTGATGCTTCAACCACCATTCCAAAGGATGTGCGTCCGTGCCGATGATGGGTTCTGCTCGATAACAATCCAAAACAAAAAGAAAAGGAGTACTTGTGGCACCTTAGAGACTAACAAATTTATTTGAGCATAAGCTTTTGTGAGCTACAGCTCACTTCATCGGATGCTCAAATAAATTTGTTAGTCTCTAAGGTGCCACAAGTACTCCTTTTTCTTTTTGCAAATACAGACTAACACGGCTGCTACTCTGAATCCAAAGCAGTGCAGACTGAAGCATATTCACTTTCATAATCTGAATCAGATGCCACCAGCAGAAGGTTGATTTTCTTTTTTGGTGGTTCGGGTTCTGTAGTTTCCACATCGGAGTGTTGCTCTTTTAAGACTTCTGAAAGCATGTTCCACACCTCGTTCCTCTCAGATTTTGGAAGGCACTTCAGATTCTTAAACCTTGGGTTGAGTGCTGTAGCTATCTTTAGAAATCTCAAATTGGTATCTTCTTTGTGTTTTGTCAAATCTGCAGTGAAAGTGTTCTTAAAACGAACAACATGTGCTGGGTCATCATCCGAGATTGCTATAATATGAAATATATGGCAGAAAGTGGGTAAAACAGAGCAGGAGACAGACTGTTCTCCCCCAAGGAGTTCAGTCACAAATTTAATTAACGCATTATTTTTTAACGAGCGTCATCAGCATGGAAGCATGTCCTCTCTGGAATGATGGCTGAAGTATGTAGGGGCATATGAATGTTTAGCATATCTGGCACATAAATATCTTGCATTGCCAGCTTCAGAAGTTCCATGCAAATGCCTGTTCTCACTTTCAGGTGACATTGTAAATAAGAATTTATATCCTGTAAATGTAAACAAACTTGTTTCTCTTAGCAATTGGCTGAACAAGAAGTAGGACTGAGTGGACTTGCAGGCTCTAAAGTTTTACATTGTTCTGTTTTTGAGTGCAGTTGTGTAACAAAAAAAATGTACATTTGTAAGTTGCATTTTAACGATAAAGAGATTGCATTACGGTATTGTATGAGGTGAATTGAAAAATACGATTTGTTTATTGTTTTTACAGTGCAAATATTTGTAATCAAAATAATATAAAGTGAGCACTGTACACTTTGTATTCTGTGTTGTAATTTAAATCAATATATTTGAAAATGTAGAAAAACATCAACAAATATTTAATAAATTTCAATTGATATTCTATTGTTTAACAATGTGATTAAAACTGCAATTAATCGCAATTAATTTTTTTAGTTAATCGTGTGAGTTAACTGCGATTAATCGATAGTCCTAGTATTTTTCTTATGTTTTGTGTTCTTGGGAATGACACTTGCCTGTTTAATTGACCAGATGTAATCAATCAGTCACAGATATGAACTTTGTTAATTCTAATTTAGAATTAGTTTCAGCATTGAATTCTCTTGGGTATCGATCAAACACTTTTTTCTTTTATTTTTCTTCTAGAAAAAGTTCTAAATTCCCTCATGGGTTGCACATCTGAAGTTGCAGAATCCCAACTGTCTTATAATTATATAGTTTCACCATTAGTCCCTTTTACTTTTTTACGTACTAGCTATGAGAAAGTCTCTTAATGTCAAATAAATCAGCCATTCCCTTCCAAGACAATAGAATGCATGTTTGAGTGTGCTTATCTAGATTATATGCAATAAATTACTCTTCTAAAATGGAAATGCTGAACCAATAAATATTTATCATTCTAAATATGTTCTGTGCTTAACAAAACATAAGGACCAAGTCTTCCATTTCCTTGATGAATTACCATTTAAAAAGACAAAGGCAGCAATCCTTACACACACAGCACCAGATGACCAGGAGGTAGATTCACCGTATAGCATAGCATATTTCTTCATAAATAAATGAAATTCTTTGGATGATGGATTAGTAGTTAATAGACCTTATGGAAGTAGTGTCTTCTGAGGAGAGATTTGAAAGAGGAGAAGAGAACTCAACAGGACCATTCTTGTTAGTAACCACGGGTCCTTCTGTTGCAAATAGATCCAAGTGGGCAGACCTTTGTGCTTTTAAGGAACCCCATTGACTTCAGTTGAGCTACACAGGTGCCAAGGGCCTTTCTGTTTGGATATGCTTGCAATGGGTAATAGACCACAAAATGTAGACAACGAGACATTCCTACTCGTCCCTTTCAAATGGCTTGTGCTATACAGAATGTCAGATTAGATTATCGTAATCATAGGGCCGACTTATTTTGGAAAAAAATTAGCAGGTGCTTAGCTCCCTCCCCCCCCCTCCGCTGTTAGCGGCCCCACTGATCAACTCCTCTCCATCCCTCCCAGCGCCTCTTGCCTTCCACGATCAGCTGTTCCGTGGCATGAAGGAGGCGCTGGGAGGGAGTGGGGACAAGGTGTGCTTTGGGGAGGGGGTGGAACTGGGTGGAAAGAGGTGGGGTGGGAGTGGGGCTTTGGGGAAAGGGGTGGAGTGGGGGTGGAGCCTGGGGCAGAGCGGGGGTTGAGCACCCCGGGCAAAGGAAAAAGCCAGTGCCTGTGATCGTGATGGTTCCTTCTGGCCTTGAAACCTATGAAATGTATTAACGTTGTAAACTTGGTATTAAATTTATCTTCATTCTGGTCCTTGTTAGTCTTTCTGTTTTTCACATGTGTTTTCCACACCAGAAATGGGGCCCGTTCTTCATTCATCATCTTGTTGCATTTTAAAAGCAAAAATAATTCACAGCCAAGAGATTACAATCTTAATGAAATGAATTTAAATGCATCAAAACATCTTACAGCATCTTACTGTTTTCTGGTTTCAGAGGGGTAGCCGTTTTAGTCTGTATCAGCAAAAACAATGAGGAGTCCTTGTGGCACCTTAGAGACTAACAAATTTATTTGGGCATAAGCTGTGAACAGGGTCCTTCAATTTTACTGCAGACTCTGAATAATCAGGGCTCTCTTGTGATCCATGCTCAGCTGAATGCCTAGATAGCAGAAAACATTTTTTGCACCAGTCTGTTTCACAAGAATGCATGAATGTTTGGCATTAACTGGATTATTGAAGGAGGCAGGGAAGCAATATAGCATTGATGTCAGAAAATCACACTCCAATTTGCAAAGGGGAAGGAAAGGAAGGAGGGTGGAGATGAGAGAGAGAGAAGAAATAAAGCTGATGTCAGGGGGAGGAAGAATTGGAGCAGAGGAAGAGGGGAGAGTCTGAAGGAGCTGGAATGAGTAAGAGGCGACAAGGACAGAACTGGTCAGAAAATGATTACTCATTTTATTTTTTTACAGAACATTTAGGCAAAAATAATTACTTTGCTCTTTCGTCAATTTTCAGTGGAAAAAATGTCACTTCAGCTTTTTGTAGAAGAAAATTATTATTTTGTTTCTCTTTGTTTTCATCCTAAACTGCCTAGGACTAAAAAGTTTCAACTGGAAACTCAAAAATTTTCAGCCAAAAATGAAAATATTTGGTTTTCCAACAAACAATCAAAAATTGTCGAGAAAAAGCAGATCCTTTTTCCAAAAATCTTCATTTCATCAAAAACCAAATTTTCTGTCCAAACCCAGGAAACTGTCCACTGGCCCAGAAACAGACACTTCACTAAGTGGATAAATAAGTGATCCATTAGGTGGTCAGCAGTAACTGGACAGCAAGAAATGTAGTAGAATAATAACGCTGAATCACTTAATTTATGGATGGACTTGCTCTACTTCTTCATCCTTACAATGTTATTTGTTATATTTACATTATGTGGGCATTATCTGCTATACCTGTGAGTCACTTCACCCTAATGTGTAACCATGAATATTGTAAGTAGGGTGTATGGAATGAACTAGACTTCTTTCTGCAGTTTAAACCGAAGGATTTATTAATAGCTGCAGAGGGAGCCATTGTGATGGGGAAAAAAGGCATTTTCTGGGTTCCCTTCTTTCAGTTTTACATTTTTGCCTTTGGAGAGACGCTACGCAATTGCTAAATTTGAGAGACAAACTTGGATGGGTGAAAATCATGACTACATAAGAATAAACATTTCAAATATTGTTCAATAATTACCATAAATTACATGATCTTGGGAGATTTGAGACTGAGAATTTTCTCTTTAATCCTTAAGAGCTTTTGAATGCTCCTTGCTGAATAACAGTTAAAAATGTGTAAAAGTGGAAAAGGAAGGAGAATATTTATATGTGAAATAATAATAATTTGAGAGCCATTTTCATGTCCAAACTATACAAACTCCTCATTCTCTTGATTATAAAGTCCAGTAAACTTGATGGATAATTTGGCTAAAAATCTTAATGTCAATTATTATTAAAAGGCGCCCTTTTATTGCTTAGGGGGAAATTTGACCTTTTATGAGCAGTTTGGGTTTTGTGCAATGTTTTATTAAGATAAACATAACCAAATAGATCCAGTTAATATATTCATCTTCCACCCCATAAAATGAAGAGGAAGATGTCCTTTCTGTTATAGATGGAGTGAATGTTCTATTCATTCTCTCTCTCTCTCTCTCTCTCTCTCTCATATTTCTTGTTATAATGGAACAAATCACATAATATCTGAGTGCCCCTCAGGAGACAATAACCTCTATTAAATCACAGTAGGACAGTGGTCCAATTTTCCTCTCTTTCCCTGAGGCAGCCACGGCTATAGTGTATCTGTTGTGGCTTTTGACTTTTTTTGCTTTTTAATTTATTCCTTTCTTCTAGCAGATACACTCAGTCCCTCTTCTCCTCCTTTTTTACCCTAATCTCTTTTTTTCCCCCTCTCCTCTTCCTTCTCTGCTGAGTTCTTATTTTGAGGTGTGTCTGTGGGAACACTAATTTGAAGAAGTGACTTTCACTTTTGCATTTGGAAGGCCAGGAGATTTGTGGTGATTCTTGCCTCTTCCAGTAATGGGATCCAAAGCCTGGGTGGTCCTATGCCTAAGAGAACCTTTCTCCCATTCCATAAGCATCATCCTTAAAATTAAAAACTTCATAGTTCCCTTGGAACATAAGATTTCATGGGAGGTTGTCATCACACAGAAAGAGGCTCTCTGAGGTATGTTCAAGGTCCTACTGGGTCTGGCCTAAGTTTAACAATGACTAAGGCTACATTTTAGTCACAGGTATTTTTAGTAAAAGTCACAGACAAGTCATGGACAGTAAACAAAAATTCACAGCCCAGGACCTGTCCGTGACTTTTACTATATATCCCTGACTAAAACTTATGGGGGCGGAGGGCAGCCTGGGGGCACCATGGATGCTGGGGAAGGGCGGTAGCCTGCAGCCCTGGACCCCTGCTGGTATTGGAGAAGGCACGGGTGGCGGTGTTGCCCGGGACCCCCACTGGTGCTGGGGAGGGGGTTTGGCGGGGCCAGCAGGCATGCCTCCCCATCAGCAGCTACAGAGTTTGGATGTGGGAGGGGGCAGGAAATTGGGGCACAGGATGGGGTGAGGCGGGCTTTGGGCAGCGCATACCTGGGGGGCTCCCCAGTAGCGGTGACATCCCCCTCGCTCAGCTCCTAGGCGGAGGCATGGCCAGGCAGCTGTGCATGCTGCCTCCACCCAGAGTACCAGCTTCGCAGCTCCCATTGGTCAGAAACTGTTGCCAATGGGAGCTGTGGGGGCGGTGCCTGCAAGCGGAGGCAGCACGCAGAGCTGCCTGGTCATGCCTCTGCCTAGGAACTGAGCGAGGGGGATGTCACCGACTCCGGGGAGCCCCCCAAGGTAAGCGAGCCCGCCTCATGCCCTCCTGTTCCCCAACCCCCTCCCACACCCACACTCTGCTGCTGCTGCGGGGGGCCGCGGTGGTCCAAGACTGCTCCAGCAGTGACCGGTGCGACTGGCGCAGGTGCTTCCTGAGCTGCCCCTGAGCCAGGTGCACCGGCCTCTGCAGAAGTCCTGGAGGTCACAGAAAGTCACGGAATCCATGACTTTCTGTGACCTCCGTGACAAACTCACAGCCTGAGCAATGACACATTGAATTTGACCCCGTATTTGATGGGTAGCCAATGTATTGAGAAGATCACTTATCTGCCCAAAATTTGCCACCTATCTTTGAATAGAGGGTATGGTGAAAATAGATGTTGGAACTTCAAAGCATTTCTTCTTTCACCAATATCACTTCCATTTTGTCTGGATTCAGCATTAGGCAGCTGACCTAGGTGCTGGTCTTGGCCAGACAGAGATTGGTAGGAAGTACTTTCTCAGTTCTCATGTTCCAGTAACCAACTCTGATGTGTTTTCTTGCTGCCAACATCAAACTTTTTGGAGTCCTCCCTTCCAGAGACTGGGTTTCACCAGGAACCTCCAGGCAGCATGAGGGGTCAGTAGTATTCTCTGCTGAGAGGCCATTTTTGCCGGAATGGTAGACTGGTTCTGAAGATTTCGGGATGGGGAGGGAAGGGTTCTTTGTTTTAAAGAACAAGTTAGGGCGTTAGCTTTGTGCTCAACCCTCCCCACTTTATACAGGCTTGGGACAAGCAGCCACATCAAATTGCAAGCAGGGGGTTATTTGATGTTTGAAACATTTGTTCTCATATTCCAAGATCTCACAGATCATCAGGGAGATGGCCAAATATGGACTCAAAATCTTAGGTAACAATGAAAGCAGCCCAACTGGTGTGAGTAAGAAGCACTTCAAGAAAGAGAGGAAAACATCTCATCTATTCAAGTTGTAGTGACGATGTACACTCAGAAGGAGTAGCACTCATAATGACAGGTTCCCAGTTGATAGGTTCCTTGGAAAAAATCACTTATCAACCAATGCATCTTCTATGTCACGTTGCAAAACAGATGCCTAAAGATGTCAGTCGTATAGGGCTATGCTCTGACAAAAGAACGTAGTGATGAGGATAAAAAGAAGTTCTATAATTGCCTCCAACATGTGAGTGGTAAAATACCAAAACACTATTTACTCCTTGTGATGAGCAACTTTAAGCCCAAAGTAGGGTGTCATGACCAGGGAATGGAACGAGCAATCGGGAAGCATGGGCTGGGAATCATTAACCAAAATGGCAAAAGACTCATTGAATTCTGCTTGGTGTCCGACCTAGTTCTGGCAAGCATCCTGTGTCACAGATCAGGGCAACCACACCTGCATTCCCCCTCTGTGGTTCAGCAAGAGCACTCACTTTGGGCTCCTGTCTCCTCAGCCGTCACCTCTCCTAGGAGGAAACCTGCATCTCTCTCCCTTCTGACCAGGGTATTTCCAGGCTGCACAGCTCCCTGCCTAACTGTGGTGTCCCCAGCAAAGTCAGGCTGCCTAGGCCAACCTGCTTTACTTTTCTCCTTGGAGATGGGTAAACAGAGTAATGCCCCCAGTTAAGCTACCACACAGCTCTTCCTAAGCAAGCCCATTTATTCTTAAGGTAAAAACGTTACAGAGAAAACGTATTAAAACAATAAAAGAACCTACATGCATGCTAATAAGCTTACCAGAATCTCACACATCCTGTCTCTGGCCAGCGAACAATCCTTCAAACCCTACCCTGGGGTCATCTCGTGGTTACCAGTTCATCACTCGTTTTGTTCCAAACTAGAACTCTCATGAGTAAATCAGGCCTGGTCTATGCTCAAAAATTAAGTCGTCTTAACTAAATCACCCGGGGTGTGAAAAATGCACACCCCTGAGCAACATAGTTAACCTGACCTAATCCCCAGTGTATTCTTCCATCCACCTAGCTACCGCCTCTCGGGGAGGTGGATTACCTCTTCAAAATGGGAGAACCACTTCCATCAATGTAGGTAGCGTCTGTGCTGAAGTAGTGCAGCTCCAGCAGTGCAGCTGTGCTGCTGTAGAATTTCAAGTGTAGACAAACCCGTAGTTAACCCTTTATACAGTTTGTCTTTGACGTGTTTGCAGGTGATCAGCAGACGAAAGCTCGGGTTGAAGCTTCAAAGGCTGAATCCATAGGTCAGAATTTGCAGGCTCCTCCTCCTAAGTACGTCTTAGGGATTCCACTTCATGCACATTGTCCCAAAAGATAATTGGTCTCTGCCTTGTTGTTCAACATAGTCTTTTGGAGCTCACAGTGCTTCTCAGTGGTTGCATTCATCCTGCCTTCCTTTTAAAGAAGTTCCATACATTCTCACAATAATCTAAAGATTTGCATTTTTAATACAATGAACTCCTAAAATAGTTAAATGTAATTAAGTGAGGTTTGTGCAGGATATTGAAGGAAGTTACTATAACTATCACACCCTGTTCCCTCCTAGAGACATTTGTAAATAAACATGATCGATCTGCATCAGCTCGAGATACTGGTCATCTGTCCAAGAGGCAAGGGCATATCAAGCAGCAGATGTCAGCAATGATCACAATCTTTGTCTTGCCAAATTGAAATTAAAAGGGGAAAAGATCAGCATTAAACAAAATGTGGCAAAGAAAGTCAACACTACAGAACTGAGCACAAAAGAGTACTGTGAGAAATTCCAGCTTGAACTAAGAAACAGATATATAGTCACTGCCAGAGGCAGAAGAAATGGACCTATATGAAAATGGGCAGTGCTCAGATGCAACATGTTACAAGTTGCAGCAGTCACTGCTCGATATCAACACAGATTTAGGCTTTGTCTACATTAGCACTTTTGTTGATCAGGGTGTGAAAAAAACACACCCCTGACCGACATAAGTTTCACCAACAGAAGCACCAGTGTGGACAGCACTATGTTGGCAGGAGACGCTCTTCTGCTGATGTAGCTACTGCCGCTCATTCAGGGTGGTTTAATTATGCCAGCGGGAGAGCTCTCTCCCGCCAGCATAGAGCAGCTAGATGGGAGATCTTATAGCTGCGCCACGATAAGGTGTGTAGTGTAGACATAGCCTTAGACACAGCAAGAATTGGATAAGCCAAGAGACATGGCATCATATCGAGGAAGGAAAAGCACTGTCGAGAAAACTTCTGCATGCTAAGATCATTTGACTGTTGGGTGAAAAAGTAAAGGAGAAGTACAAGAAAGCAGACAAAATGGTAAAAAGCAAGGGAAGATAAAACAGAGATATGTTGAAGGCCTAGCAACTGAAGCTGCTGCTATGATAGGAAGTTAGTCGTTTACCAAGTGATTGAAACTTCAGAACAGGAAATCAGCCAATGAAGAGTATAGATGGAAAAATGCTTACAACTGAAGCAGAACAGAATAACAGATGGGCAGAACATTTCAAAGAAGTCCTCAACAGACCCAGCCCTACTTCAGTACTAGTATTCAATGAAACATGAACCAAATCAACCTGATACCAACAGCTGTCTCATAGAGATGTCAGAAGTACGGGCTGCAGTCAAGAAGCTGAAAAACACCAAAGCAGTGGGAGATGATCAAATCACAGCAGAAATGCTAACAGCACTTGACGCTACCACCCTAATGAAACTGGCAGAACTGTTCAATAAAGTCTGGAAAAAAGAGAACCCCCCCCCCCCCCGGCTTGGCCCATGGAAAATTGTCAGAATATCCATAAAAGGGTGATCTTACTGACTGTAACAATTGGACAGTAGTGTGACTCCTTGCCATTATAGAGAAAGTCTTCTGTATTGTGATATTACAAAGAATGAAAGAGCAGTGGATGCAAAGCTTGGAGAAAAACAGGCTGGATTCAGGCCCTAGAGATCCTGTGTAGATCAGATATTCACACTAAGGACCATCATAGAAGAATGTCTAGAACGCTTCAGCTTCCCCTTATCAACTTCATTTAGTTGTTTTTCAAAAGGCATTTGACAGCATGCATAGACATATACTATTCTTCAATCTTATGGAATTCCAGTTAAAGTCATTGACGCTATGTACAATGATGTAAACTGCACTGTAATGATGAACAGCCAGACAACAGAATGGTTCAACCTGGAAAATGGTGTGAAACCAGGCAATAGTCTAACTCTGTAGTTGTTGTTTGGCACGGTAGCACGATACTAGCCAGCAGAGACCTTGTGACATCAAGGATAGGAAAGGCATTTACTAAACTCAACAATGTATGGACATCAAAGATATACCATAACGTAGGTAAAATGGAGAATTTTCAACTCAAACATAATCTCAGTGTTGTTGTATGGCTGCGAGAGCTACTAAAATGATCGAAAACTAGATGCCGTTGGAAAATGTGTCTACAAAAGATTCTGGGCGCTGAATGGGGAAACCTTATCACCAACTAAGAGATCTGACAAATCACCAGCCAGCAGTTTGTTGCTGCTACCAGGAAGTGTTTGGACATATTTCGGGCATTTATTCCAGATGCCAACACACAGACTCCAATATGAAGCTGTCAAGTGGAAGCCAACTGGTGTGAGGAGACAAGGTCTCTCTCGAGTACCCTCAAGAACCCTTAGCAGGGAGGGCAGAACAGCCAATCTCAACACAGAGCCAATGGAAGCAGCAGCTAATGACGGAGAGAGAGGGGAGAGGCTGGTTTACACCATTTGCACCAACATTGGTGCAAGAAGGATGCAATAAAAAAATAACTCTCTCTGTCCAAGGTAAAGGCAATATAGATCTGTGTTTTTCTGGCACTTCAGACCATGGCAGCTGCTCACAAATAGTTTAATGATCATGTTAATAAAAGTTGTTCAAAGCACCTGAAGCACCTCAGGCTCCTATATCAGAGGGTGGAGGACTCCAACAGTCGCTCTGGGAGGGGACCCAGCACATGCCCATGCTACGATGAGCTCGACTGCACACACTCCTGCGCTGCAAGTACAGAGACTGAAGAGACTTGCGACCCCCCCCCTTCGTTCCTGTTGGCCTGATTGTACAATGGGACACCAATGAGGGTAGGGTAAGGAGGCAGCAGCAACCTCGGAGGAAGTCCTGGAGGAAGTCCTGGGTGCCCCAAAGGAGGAGGAGCATGTGATTCTGCACCTCTACCCAGCGGATCTGGTTGAGGAAACTTCCTTTCTCCTCCTCCCCCCGCCCCAACAAGGAGCCTGAGGAACACTGCAGAACCCAAGGCTGGTATGTTACAAAACACCCCCACCCTCCTCAGAAATATCCCCTGTTGCTCTGGTGAAATATTTCTTAAGCCTGTCACCCTGACATGGTCCCCTAGAAACGCACGCTGTAAATTGATTTCATTGAGATCACATGAACCACTTCAATGCGTTTAGTGGAAGCTTTAACAAAGACTATGAATGAGCAGTCTCTGTCCCCCCACGTCTATGCATTTCTTGGCAAGCACTCTGGCAACAGTAGTCCCTGGTCATGCTGATGAGGGTGGTAATGGGAGGGGACTGGTTTGGAAATGGGGAAGGAACTGTTTCATGACTTGAACTTTTATGAAAAGGCCCAGAACTACCACCCTTCCCTGTCCCCCCACCCACTCTTTGCTTCCCTTTATGAATGGGAGCTGGTTGTGCTGGGTTTCTTGTCTTGTGTACAGGCTCGCCTAGGTCCAGGAAGGGAAAGGGAACTGTTTGGTTGCTTGAGTGGTCTGTTCTCCCTGTGACCATTTCAAACATTTGTTGTTATTCCCAGTCCCTGATATCTGGCCTCTCCTTGCACTAAGGCACGCTGCAGAAGCAGGAAAAGTTGGGGTGGGTGAAGGTTCAGCTCCCGGCAGTTCCCCAAACACAATACGGTGTCCTTTTCCAGCAGAGAGGCAGCAGGCTTATAGTGTTAATCAGAAACTTCAGAGAAGACAATATAGGCTTGTGGTACGACTCTTTCTGTGTCTCTTTCAATGCTGTTCACTGGACAGAGTGTCTGGCAATACAAGAGCATTAGGGAAGGGGTGGGTATTCCTTGTGGGTCTTGGTTCCTCTTCTCTGAGAACTCCATCTGCTAGTATAGAATACAGTCAATTTTCTCTCTGTTTGCCTCCCTGTCCTGCAAGCATAATTCAGCAACTTTTTGCTATAGCACAAACTCAAGCTGGTTCCTCAGGTTCAACAGTTTGGTCCATGTTTGCAGCTCACCAGCCCCCTCCACTGAGCAATGGGTAGAGGGCTGACTATTAGCAGAAACATCTCTCTGGCATAGATTGTCAGCTCCCCTGATAGGACTAGAAAGACCTGTCTTTTCCATTCGGGTATCTTGAAAACTGCTACGTTCTCCAAATGATGGCCAGCCTTTAAAGAGCAAAAAGTAACCTCGTCAGATACCCCCTGAGAGGAATTAAACCCCACCCCAACCAGCCCTTTGATGTACAAGTTGCAACATTTTAATAACAATACCTCAGATTTTTACCATTGTTAACCATAGTTCCTTCCTCATGGGCTGTAGCACTGTGCAAGAAAGAAGAGGACTATACCCATTGCACTCCTCAGATGTTATGTTGGGGGGGGGGGCGTTTCCTAGATTCCTTCAGAGGAGATGAAATATAATGTGTGACAGGTTCCCCTGGGGTGCCACTTAAAATTGGGGTACCACTGAGCCCACCTGCCCCACCAGCCTGGGTTCCCTTTACACTGTGCTGCTGTGACAGGCTGTCAAGCTCCCTTCCAGCACACACACGTAGGGACACATCCAGCTGCAGTTTTACACAGATGGTGAGATCAGCTCTGTATGGGAAAGCTCAGCTAAGGAATTGCCCAGCACTAAACTGCACACCTCCTCTGGAGTGTAACCCCCAAATTGTATCATCTTATGCTGCACAGAGAACTATACAGCATAAGCGCATTGGAATTCACCCCCTCCCTCAATGTG
The DNA here is from genome assembly GCF_015237465.2 of Chelonia mydas. Taxonomy (NCBI): domain Eukaryota; kingdom Metazoa; phylum Chordata; order Testudines; family Cheloniidae; genus Chelonia; species Chelonia mydas. The sequence goes on from NC_057850.1 coordinate 228,400,732, forward strand.
GAGGAAGATGTGCACAGCTTCGTGCCCGCCCCTCCCCCCCAGTTATGAATTCCACAAACGGCTTTTAGAGAAAACAAAAACAAGTTTATTAACTACAAAAGATAGATTTTAAGTGATTATAAGGGATAGCAAACAGATCAAAGCTGATTACTTAGCAAATAAAACAAACACGCAATCTAAGCTTAAGATACTAAAGAAACTGGTTACAAGTAGTAATTTCTCACCCTAAATGTTGTTTTAGGCAGATTGCAGAGATTCTTAAAGGCCAGCTGCACTGGCCTGCAGCTTAAAACTTCAGATATTTCATTCACAGGCTAGACACCCCTCCAGCCTGGGCTCAGTCCTTCTCTCCCCCCACAGCCCCTTGTCTTTGTTTCTTAGATGTTTACAGCAGTCATCCTGGGCAGGGATTCAGTGAAGAACGAACCATGATTATGTCAATCCCCTGCCTTAAATAGGTTTTACATATGGTGGGAATCCTTTGTCTTCCAGTGTGATTCCCACCCCCGGTCAGGGGAAAAGTACAAAATTTATCATGGAGTCCAGTATCAGGTGACTTGATCACATGGCCCTGCAGCCACAACTCAAAGTCTATTTACAGTGTCCACAGGAAGACTTTCCAGGAAGGTGGGAGATTAGCATCTTCAAAAACCTATTGTTTTTCCTAATGGCCCTTTCCAGCCAGCAATCTAGACTGATTTCATTCTGTCCAGTGGGCATTCCCCAGGGGTAAACACGGTTGTAATAAGTGCACAGACAATATTCCTAACTTCAGATACAAAATGATACATGCAAACAATATGATAATCATATTCATAACCTTTCCAATGATACCTTACATGACCCATCTTGCATAAAACCTGTCTCAGATATGCTGTAGTCATATCATAACAAAATATCCGAGGAATATGGGGAGTAATATCACACCTGCCCCCTTAGATTACTGCCAGAGGGTTAGTCACTGATTAATGCAAGGGAAGTGCACCTAATGTCCTCCTTTGGTCTTGGTTATACAACTTCCAAGTGTTATCAAACACTGTAGTGTTATCCATAGGTGTTTTTGCAAAGTTCTGAGGGTTTTTTTTTTCCAGGTTGCCTGAAAGCATTCTAGTGTGCAACATTGTTAACAGAATGCAGATATCAATATCTTTTAAAGTGTAGGTGTCTTGGCATTTAACCATCAATGCCATGAGACGGCATGCCTCAGTTTCCCCTTCCACACAGCAGTTTAGGTTTTTCTGCTGTGCCAAGCTCTAAGCCTGTTTACAGGTATTGGCTAAGAAGCAGTATTCTTATAGGACTCTCTTGTTATCACTCCTAGCACGTTCAAAAGTTTTTTCCAAAAATTATGCATGTTACACATTTGTAAGGGATTTATCATTAGTACCAAATTCTTCGTTATAACCAGTAAGCTGTATATTATGAGGTTCAACAGTACCAGCAACTTCGTGATATGGAGGTGTTTCCAGGTATGTTGATCATACCACACCTTCTGTTTAGACAGTCCGGTTTGTTCAATATTCATTGTGTTTTGCAACTTCTTCTTGAACCACAGTATGTGTGCAGATACTGGTCTTTCTTCCCCTTTTAGTAAAGGTTCTTCATTCATGTATGTCTTTGGGGCTTTGGGGAAGAAAGGGTGTAAGGGGACCTTGCATGTTACTGGCCAGCCCCCTATGGAGTTGCGTTCCATCTCCAGGGCTATGCCCAAGCAAAAAATCCCCCCCAACCCCTGGGGATATTTTGTCATTCTCACTCCTAGTGTTGAAACCTTCCCTACCCCCTTTTCTCAGCTCTTGCCTATCTGCTGGGCGAATTTTACCTGCTGGGGAGAATGCATCGTCCTCCCCTTTCTCAGGTGGGTCATTAGCATTTTCACTGACACTCCAGCCTTTAGTAGGACGCTCATCCTGTCTTAAAGAGACAGAGTTAGTTTTCACAAGTACATCAGGAACAACATTTTGCAAAAGTGGGACCTGGATTGGGGTACCCTCTGTCACCTCTCTCTCTGTTTCTAAGAGGTCAGTTGTATGACTGCTCTCCTCTGGAAGGTCAGTTACACAGTTCCCTCTTAAAACCTGAGTCACAGGTTGGGTGCCTAGGAGCACAGATGCTGGAACAGCTGTTCTGTTCTGGGCAAAGCCTTCCCTGTAATCAGTGAGGAGACAGTCCTGTACTCCCCCAAATTCCTTCTCAATGTCCTTCTCTGGGCCCCCCCTCTAAGACACCCTCCTGTGCTCTCTAGGGTGGGATCTATCCCCTGTTTGGCTGTGGGGCTCACAACTAACAGCCAGAACAGTCTTTTCACTGGTAGGCACTATGCCCTCCTCCCTCTTTGAATTGGGCTTGCCTCCAGCCACAAAGTCCATATCATAAAAATATCTCTGAGGAATATGGGGCATAGTGTCACATAATGCACCCGTTGTCTTTGATTTGGTGGGAGCTTACCTGCTGCCAGGGAGCTCATTCCTCTGGGAGGGCAGGAGCAGCACTCAGAGAGAACAGAGTGAAGGAGAAGGACCCTGGGAGACATTTTGATTGTTCTTGACTTCTTTAGGCAATGCCAATTTGATTTCTTTAGGCCACGGAAGGATAGGACTCTTAGGCAGGAAGAGGCAATCATGAACCATTTCCTGCAACTGGGGAGACAGCACGGGGTGTAGGAGCATGCCTGGAGGTAATGGGATCATGCAGTCCCTAGTACAACTGGTAGCAAAATACTTCTGGTCTCTGCCTGCCATGATTGCTGCTGCACTTCTCTGGGAACAAGCACCACCTTCTTCTCCTCCTCCTCCTCCAGCTGCTGTCCAGGCTGTCGGTGAGGTGGTGGATCAAGGATACATACACCTGTTATGGGAAGAAGCATGATGGACAGCTAGCACATTATCTCCTACTGGTACCCAAAACTCCTTGCAGTGGAACCCCCCAGCTCATGCAACGGGGGACAAAAACTCCAAGCCAATCCCTGTACCCGACCCTGTGTTCAGCCTCCTCACCCCACACGGAAGATTTCCCCTCACCTCATGAGTGTGGGGTTGGTACACACCATCACACATCCCTCCTTAAAAAAAAATTTTTTTTAATTCCTAATTAAATATACAAACAGGGATGACAACAGTGAACTAAGTTCTGAAGCAGCTGATGTTTTTCAGAAGCACCATGGAAAACCCAGTGAAGATTAGGTAAATGTCTGGCTTTGTAAATGATTTAATGAACAAAACGAACAAAGGAAACCGAAACAAAGTTAAAAATGAAGATAGATAATACTGACCCCTCATCCCTACTCCCAACAAATAGTCACCACTAGCAATCATAGGAGTATTCATGTATAACAGCTCTTACGTGCTGTTTGCACTGCTTTAGAGAACATTGATAGGAAGTTGTGTGAAGCGCCTTCCAAAACCTCTCTTAGATATTTCATGATGTGCAAGAAAATAGCATCACAAATTTCCCTTGGCTGCTGGGAACCAGGAGTAGTGTACAAATGGGTGGGATCCAGCTGCCTGTCAAGGCTTTGATAACCAGATCTTGTGCCCACTCTGTCCAAAAGTATTCACATTTGGTTTCACATATGTTGTGCAAGGCTAACATACCACTATACTGAGGACCATGTTTGCCATGTTGGCATCCATGTGGGTCCACAATCATCACCAACAGACTTTTAGGTACCCAAACACATACTCAGCCACCACTTTACAGTCTGTGGTTGAATTTCCTCTTTCTTGGGCCGGCAATGTCAGGATATGGCTTAATGAGCCAAGTTGAGCGGGTATGTGGGGTCTCCCAAAATAACACCATACAGAGCCACATTGTTTCTGGGGAATAAAGTCCGTCTTTACCCTTACAGTAAACCCCAATCTCTTGAGCACCCAGGTCTCATGGAGCTTTCCAATGTGTCGAGTGTTCATGTTCATTAATCAGCCCCTTTAGTCCACTAAGCCTTGGCGAATGAAGCTTTTTTGGTTCACATATTCACTTTCCCCTTTCAGTGAGCAAAGTATTGGGCTGTGTGCTCCATCGATGGCTCTCGCACAGTTGGAAAACCGAATCCTCTGAAAGCTAGCTGTAATTTCATGGACTTGGGTTATTGGAACTACCAGTGGATAGATAGCTTGGAAACCTATACAGCCACCCCTTTCCCGACAGCAGACTTCTGATCCATAGCTGTCAGGTATTGCCAGCTCCAAAGGGAGATAGCCACCGGCTTTTGCACTGAATGGGTTTCTGAAATTGAGTGTTCAGGCAATGGAGGGTTGCTGCAAGCAGTTCAAACAACTCTCTGAAGATTTGCTTCCTCATTCTGAAGTTCTGCAGCCACTGGGTCATCAGCCGAGATTTCCAAGATGATGTGGTCCCACCACGCCACGCTGGTTCTCCAGGATCAGAAGCGGTGGTCCACCCATGGCCATACCATTGCAATCACAGCATTGAAGACATCTGTTCCATGGCACCCCAGTGGATTTTCATTCATCTTCTCGGTCATATGGCTTCAGAGTCCCACATATTTCTGGATAGATTCTGTGCAGTGTCCAGTACTGCATCACTTGGACATTTGTCCTGTGAGTAGCAGAAGCAGATCCACATCCTGATGGACTTGCTCCATGTCTTCCATGCAGTTGGGTAGGAGGGAGGCTGAGCAGGAGCGGCCATTGCCAGATGTGTGAAGGCAGCATATAGTACCAGCAATATGCAGCAAGGAGGTTCCCAGAGTGTCTCCTGTGATGCACAGGACTCTGGGATACTGCCCCAGAAATGGTAGTGCTACTGTCACATACTGAAAAGGGATGATGTGAACATGTGTACACACTCGTGCACAGTGTATACCCATGCCCAGCACAGCATATGAGGACACAGTGCAGATACGGGGTACCCACACTAGCAGTACGTGCATAACTAATTGGAGAAGTGCACTAGTATAAGTGTACTTTACATGTGACCAGAGTGGCTGTTGCTGAGATCCCCATGTCCCCAAGTGCAGATGAAATATCTTCACACCTTGACTGCAGCAGAGCCCAGTATCAGCCTTCTTTGGGTGCTGGCAAACTTCCATGTGCTCTGGTATGTGGATCCCTGGGTGCACTGTTTCAGAAACTCCAGACAGTATCAAACTTCCTTCAAAAGTATAAAGAGGTTCAGTGGGATACAAAAAAGAAGTAGTGGGGTCTTGCCACATGCATTTGCAGAGATGGGGGACTCAACAACAATGATATTTTTCTTGGGCTCCCCTCTCCCCATTTTTACTCTGTCAAGGAGAGGGGTGTGAACAGAGTACAGTGGCAATTCTGATTCCACATTAAGGGAGCACTCAGGACCCACCATCAAGAGAGGTGAACTCTGCTGGTGCCTTTGGTGAATGCTAGCTAAATTATTTAGTACTCTTTGGAGTATAAGAGTTTGGGGAGAGCTGAATACTGAAACTGAAATTAAAATCGAGAAAGATGAACTTTAAACAGAAAGTAGCATATTTGTCGTTTTCCTTCTCTGTGCCTGTCGTAATACCTGGATGTTGATATGCACAGTATTTGCAAAATTACCCCTAGCTGGGTGGTAAGTTTTCAAAATGTATGAAAAATTTTTCAGTGAATTTAATCAACGTATTGTTTTTTTATTATTATTTGTATTGCAGTAGCGCCCTGGAGCCCTGGTCATGGATTAGAGCAGGGGTGGCCAACCTGTGGCTCCGGAGCCGCGTGCAGCTCTTCAGAGGTTAATATGCAGCTCCTTGCATAGGCGCTGACTCCGAGGCTGGAGCAACAGATGCTAACTTTCCAATGTGCTGTGGGGTGCTCACTGCTCAACCCCCTGCTCTGCCCCAGGTCCTGCCACCACACCACCCCTTCCCCCAAGGCCCCTGCCCCTTCCCCCGAGCTTGCCATGCCTTCGCTCCTCCCCGCTCCCCACCAGAGCCTCCTGCGCACTGCAAAGCAGCTGATTGCGGTGGGTGGGAAGCGTGGGGAGAGCGTGAGAGGTGCTGATTGGTGAGACTGTCAGTGGGCAGGAGGTGCTGGGGGCTGGAGGGGAGTAGCAGATGGGGGCTGCTGACATATTACTGTGGCTCTCTGGCAATGTTCCCTGGTAAATTCTGGCTCCTTCTCAGGCTCAGGTTGGCCACCCCTGGATTAGAGCTGCATATTGCTAGCCAGTGTAAAAACAGAGAACAAAGACTCTGCTCCAAAGAGCAACAATCTAAAAATCTAAGGCAAGAGACAACAGGTAGACACCAACAGAGAGATGGCGGAGCACAAGGAAAGAATGAGACAGTATTTGTCAGTGAGATTCAACAAATCTGTCTAGTAAATTATTTCATTCAACCTTGATGCTGTCATAGTTTAGTAACTTTTCCTTCTAAGCAAACGCCTTGTTTAGCAAAGGCTGCTAATATACTGGTCTGGACTCACACCTGCTGGCACAGAGAGAGGGAGGTGAATCCAGATTGTACCTTCCAGAACCCAACCCTTAGCCCCAGAGAAGGGATTCACAACTGAAGGGAGGGCAGGTTTTAGGAGTACTGTCTGTTCTCCCTCCTGGTGGTACCAGACTAGAAAAGCTGCAAGTTCTCCCAGGGACTCAATAGCAGTTTTTCTGGCTGAAGTTACAATCAGCACTGCCCCCCACCACCACTTAGGTCTGTGCCAGCTTCATGCAGGCTCCTATCTAGAGGATGTTGTGACCATCTGGAACTATGGCAGTTTCTTCCTCCCCCATACTCCTGTTGGACTTTCTGCCACCATGTGCTTGGGCTCAAATTGACAGAAGACAGTGTAAGCTAAAGATGACTTTAGTCTTAATTCTGTATAGTTAAATATATTAAATAGGGTATTGTGACTGAACAGAACTGAGTATATGTTTTACAGTGTTGTAAAGGATGCACTAATATTTCATTTGACTTTGTTTTATCTTTAGACAAAGTTTGAATAGACTGCACACTATGTGTCAATTTTCATATGGCCTTGGGTTTGCTGACTGCTATTTATTTTTGTGATATGCTGCACTAGGATATTGATGAAGAAATTGAAGCCGAGTACAATATTTTGAAAGCTCTCTCTGATCATCCCAACGTAGTCAAGTTCTATGGAATGTACTACAAGAAAGATGTGAAGAATGGAGACCAACTTTGGCTGGTTCTTGAGGTAGATAATTTCTAATTATTGAATTTTATTATTTTTAAAAGCAGTTTTCTTCCTGGCAGCATTCTTACTTCACTTGCAAACCTGTTATATCAAACACAACACATTTGTTTTGACATTTTTCTCCAATATAGTTGCTCAGTCCATAGATGCTGTCACTATCCCCTCCTGTGTTCTCAAATCATTCTTTGATTTTTCTCTGGCTCCTGAATGCTCCTCTAGGATATTTATTCCCTTAATATTAATTTTATGTCTTTACAGTTAAGTTCTTATTAGCATTTGTACGCTATTAAATGCTCCTATCTTAATTAGTTTCTAATCTAAACACTTTTTTCCTTTGGTGAAGATTGGCATACAAATCTCTATCGAGAAGTATTTGTTTAAACAACAAGGAGTTAGGACTAAGCATACCAGTAAACAGTAGTTAATGTGATGTGCTTTTCACAATATAGTAGAAGCGAATTAAATTCACAGGGTTTGTGTGTATAAAAAACAAACAAAATAACAATAAAACAAAAAAAACTATCCAATTTGCTGTTGGTGTCAATAGTTGTTTACGTTGAACAAAGGGAAACTAAGACCTGTAATTTGCATGCTTTCTTCTTTAATTATGATGAATAAAAACTCAAGCATAAAAAGTACATTTGAAAAATGGCATTAAAGTCCACAAAGGCCAGTCCTACATGTTCTTCACAGATGGAATTCCCATTAACTTTCCTGTGAAAGGATTTGCAGGATTGGACCTTAGATGCCAGGAATGCAAATGAACACTTATGGCTATGCAAAGCACGCTCCATTTATCTTGTTAGGCTCTTGTTGTTCTATGGGCGTTTGGTAATGATGGGTTGAAAAATATATTTCTTTTATTATTTGCTTGCTAAATTAGGGAATACAAAATTTCCTCAATACAAAATCTAACAAGTATTATAGGCTTATCCTGTAAATGAAGAGAGAGAAATTAATATGTGGTATTACAGTGTATTAATTGAGGGCCAGCGTTTCAAAAAAGCTCATGTCCATAACCAGAGCCAGATTTTCAGACGTGCTCAGCTCCCACTTACTGGCCAAAAAGACTGGCCAGATTTTCAAAAGGAGTCGGTGAAAATCTAGACCCAGTTGTGGTTGCTGAGCATTTGAAACGCCGGTCCTGAACTATTTTGAAAACTCTGGTCCCTATAGCGTTGCTGTAGAACAATCAAAGTAGGACAGGGTCTGTGTAAAGTGTTTTAGGTCAAGTTAGTAATTTAGCTTTTTTTTTTATTTTCTGTGGAGTTGCTTCTAAATTTTGAAAACTAACTGACGCATTGGCAGGATTTTTTTTTTTTTAAACACAGCATGCATAGGTATGCACTTTACTTTGCATATTATGGTATGTTCTTCTTTTGGATGCATTACCCTCATTGTACATGTGAAAAGCAAGTCACTTGTCAATATACATAGACTAAAATAAATCAAGGAATCTAGTTAATTTGAATGTTTGTGTATATCTGTATGGATAGTTAAATAGCTACATATGCTTGGAAATTTAAATGTCAAATAGCAGATAATTGTACCTGTTGGTTACTGAAACTTTCCTACTTTTAATAAAAAATGTTTATGGTGAAAAAAATTGTAATGTGAAAGAGATGCCTTTGTTGAAATGTTATCTTACTTTTATTCTGTCCGTAGCTTTTTATGGCCATTTTACCTTGTTTTTGAGCTTGGCATAGTTATCTTACAAGTTATAAAAATGAAGATACTTTCTGTTTGTTTTAATTATTACTGAAAATATGTCCAGGAGGAAGAAATTTTATAGATTCTTATATGTGGTGTTTAGTCATTCTCCCTTGTCTCTCTGGTCTAATCAACTCTATGTAGAGAACTCTGTTTATATTGGAATGTTCTTCAGGGAAAACTGATTTGGTTTTCTAGCTTAGAATTTAGGCCTACTGCTCCCCCCACCTAGTGCAAATTCTATGTTTGTGCTTGCGGCATTTCCTTTTACATCTAACTTCATGGAGGGGGGCTTGTCTCCCATCCCCTCCCCTGAAAAAATCCAGGGATTCTGCCCCTCCATGTAGACTGTGAGCAAACCTCTGAAGCAAAGGGGCATTCCTGTGCTCTCAGGAACTCCCCTGATACACCACCCCCAGCCCAACCTCCAGGAACACACCTCACTGGGGGGCGGGGGGGTAAGTTTCCATAGAGTGGAGGACGAAACCAGGCAAGTTACTGCAGGCTTTGAAATCTGGGACTTGATAGGTTAGGAGGGAGAAGAATCCAGTTGAGAGAACTGATCTCAACCTCCTTGGAAGTCAACAGACCTAGGAGCTCCATGAAGGTGAAAGTTCTGCAGGGAAAGGCAGAACTTACTGCTAAAACCATACTCTCTGCTTTCATGCCCCAAGCTGGGGTCTGTGGATGCAGTCTCTTCTCCATGCCATATGAGGAAGGGAACAGGGGGGCTAGACCCCTAGATTAGTTCAGAGGCTACTTCTTCTAAGTAAAAACAATAATAACATTATAATCTGTAACTAGTACAAATTAATAAGAAAATGTTAGAGGGCTAGTGAGATAGAGGCATGGTTTCCACCCTTGTGATAACCCAGATGATTTTATCACGAATAAATTCTTCTCAGTTAAGTGGGAATAAAAACGCCTAGTCCTAAATGAGGACGATGTTATTTTAAGTGTGTGCATGCGTGTGTTTGCATAGGGGGTGAAATGCTATATCAGTGGGATGCTGCTGAGGAACAACAAAGAAGCTTTTATAGATGAGCACTTGGGCACTACAGCGATGAGTATGGTACAAAAAGCTAGACTGATAAGATGGATGATGGGATGCTCAAATGCCAAAAGCAGACACCACAGCTGAAATCTGTCAAGGCTGACTTGTGAAAATTTGCAGACACTATGTCCTCACACTATGCACACAATCTTGGCACAGAAACAGTTAATGGAGCAGGACAAAAGGAGGTATCATCTGAGGAAAAAACTGCAGGACATCAACTAAAAATGGTTGCCATGGGTGAGGAAAATCTGGGTTCAGAGAGGACCCAAAAGTTTGGTTCCAAATACAATCCCACTGCAGTGTGCAAACCACATTAGGTCGGGGTGAAGGTAGATCCTGTTTCTGTTTGCATATGCAATAAGGACATTTTTCTAGGAACTGGATGGAATGCCATAGCTACATTTCCACTGCTTTATCTCTTTAAGACTTGGACTCTGGTAATAGGGTCAACAATATGCAAATCTGGTGAACAGGGTGTGTGGTTCCAGCAGAGGTCTTGATGTTCTTGGAGACACGTCAGCACTGGGCTCTGGGAGCTATGTTTTCTGATTCTTACAGAAATTGTAATGAAATGTTCCTGTTTAAATATCACTCTGAGGGCTCAACTGAGAGTGTAACACCAGGGGGAAACCCCTACAGAAGAAACCCTGAATATGGGGAGTCAGATATCTACACAGAAGCTCACGTATTTGGCCTATGCCCCTTTTCTGAGGTGGATCCAACAGAACCTGTGTAGCTAGGTTGCCACAAAAATGAAGAAGTAAGAATATACATACAAACGCTTGATTTTGGAGGGATGATTAACCACCATGCCACTGTTTGACATAGCCGCACAAGTCTGTGCAATTATAATTTTTTCTTTATTGCACTTCTGTTATTTTAGTTTTCCTTAGCACTAGGACAAGAAGGTGGTGTTCAGATCAGAATCAGTTTAATGTTGAGGACTGAAGTTAAGGTTCAAGGCCAAAACCAAGCCAGTTTATAAATGTAGATTAGAAAGTGCTAGACTTGGCGGGTGTTTTCATGAGATTTCAGCCCCATAGAGTAGAAATATCAAAAAATCATCTGATCTCACAATATTTCAACTATCTTGAATGGTGAAAATCTCATGATCTCAGCTGTCATCTTGGGCTGGAATATCAAAAAGCGTGGCTGTTCTTGCATAACTTTGGCCATATCTGAATCTTAAGCAGAAAACAGGCCCCTAGTGAAACTGAGCTCCCTGACATTCAAAGGGATGAAGGTTGGAGGTTCAGTTTTGGGGCATCTTTAGTTTTAATGAGATCTGACACCTTCAGTTCATTAGTTGTTTACTGTGAGCATTTAGCTGAAAGGGGATGCATGAAGTAACACCCAGGATGTTAACAATCTGTGCTGACGATATTGTTCTCTGAGTCAAAATCATTAAAGCAGGTGAGCACCAAGAAATACTTGTCTACAACTATAATGGAGTTGGGGAGCCTGGTAACAACATATATATTCCCTGACTTGGCTACAGCACAGCTGGAAACTGAGTTTAGATGGCATCTATAATTAGATTGACTCAGCCAGTACTGAGGCTGAGATTTTGATTTTTAAAACTGCCTAGAGATTTGGAGGCCAAAGTCCCATTAAAATTAATGGGCCTTGGGCCTCCACATCCTCTTGGTTGCTTTGAAAGTGTCAGCCTAAACTTCTAATTGTGTCAGAACCAAATTTGGGCAACATAGGAACTGACCTACTAAATCAGACCAAAAGTGCATCTTGTCCAGTTTTCTGTCTCAGCAGTCGCCAGAACCAGATGCTTCAGTGGAAGAGTCAAGAAACTGCAGAATGAACAACTATGCAATAACCTTCCCAGAGAGGAAATTTCTTCCTTTACCCCCTTGGTTAGTGACTGGCTTATGCCATGTACCCTTTATCAATTATTTTTTCTGTTAAAGTGAAATTTCTGATTTTCAGTCATGTTTGGTTTCCATTCATATTCATTGTACCTCCCTCCCTCCTTCCCAAGGATGACGTGCAGAACAGCTAGTTGACATTCATAAACCACTTTGAAGATGCAGAGTGCTTTGTAAGTGTTTACATATCAGAAACAAGCCGCTGCGAGAATGGGGAATATTGTTCATTTAAAATTTGGTTCCGCTTAAAAAACAAGACAGGGCATCTTGTTGATATAATGAAGCAGCAAGGCGTGCAATTAATTGTGCCCTCTTGCCTCCCCATTCAGTGCTGATGTAATCAATTAGAAGCAGACCAGAAGGTATTGGGTGATGGTACAATATAAAAAAAAAATTTGACCCAGAAAAATGTATCAAAAGTGAACACATTTGTTGAAAAAAGGGTTCCGTGACCCTTTCCCTTTTCTCAGTGTGTTATGCTGTGTACACTTACGGCATATCTGACAGTATTTGCGGGACAAGTATGAAATTATTGCCGAGCATTCCTCTCAAACTGCCAACACTCCAAATCTGAGCACACTGTAAGATAAAGATTAAAAAATATAAGAGCTAAAGGAAAACTAATAGTGCAAGAAGCTTTAAGCAACGTGTGATTCATTTATATAGTATAAATATAACATTTTTTGTAATTTCAGTTTCCCAGTTTGGCATTTCTGATGGAAATAGTCCATAACAGTGAACATGACGTAAGAGTAACAGGTCTGTGCAGAATAAAAGGAAACTAGAACCTAAACTCAGTAATATTCTTCTTTGGCCTAATCCGGAGAGGTGCTGAATACCTGCATTGGCACCAGTGGGAGTTGTGCCTGCTCAGTGTATCTAACAGTCAAACTCATGATGAGGGACAGTACTTGAGAGGATTCTGCCAAGCTTACTAAGCTTTGTCGTTTGTATTTGGAGATGCCCTCTGAAGAAATCTGCCTGTTCATTTGTTAAAAATCTATTATAACTGCGATCAACAGGCTTAGCAGCCTCATGTCAGCAGAGGTCAGTGTGATAAATTTGCTAAGGGGAAATCTGCTGCAGCTCTTTCCCTCCTGTTTGGGAGGGTGATGGTTGCTAGGAGAGGAAGGTTATAAGGCAATTAGAAAGCAGTCAGTGAGGGATTGATCACAGAGGCAGGTTATCTGAGGAGCCAGAGGTTGGGCATAGTGGTTGAAGGAAGTCCGGGAGAACTGTTTGGGACACACCAGGTGCTAGAACCTTAGGGCCCAACAGCTGAAGCATCTCCTGTGTTGCCTGCCCCCCAAAACCCCTGGAGATTATGGAACTGTTTTAGCTACAGTCCTGCTACAGCTACTTTATTAGATTAACAGACTGGACGGCACATATTTTAATAATTTGGGAATGTTGGTTAAAATTTTGAAAAACACCCAAGTCCCATTTTCAAAACTGATGTAGCACTTAGGAGCCTGAATCTCACTGGGAGTCAGTGTAATTTAGGATCCTAAATGCCTACATCACTTTTGCAAATGAGACTTAAGCTCCTAAATCATGTAAGGATTTTTGAAAATTTTACCCATCATCAGTATATTTTCAGTATTTAGGAAATATGATACCTGACTATTTTTAATGTTAGATGTTTCTGACTATACAAATAAGTAGAGTTGGTTGAAAAATTCACAGCCGAACAGCTTTCCATCAGAAAATACTGTTTTGTCAAAATCAAAATGTTTTGCAGAAACATGTCAATTTTGGCAACATTTTTGATGAAAAGGTGTTGAAATGAATTGTTAAAATGACTTTATTATTTTGATAATGCTGAAATGTCACATTTGGACTTGATCATTTAATTTCATTTTGTTTTACTTTATTATAACATTAATTTTAACACTGTAAGTGTTCAACACTATAAAATATCTAACATTGTTTCAATAATGTTGAAACATAATATACATTTTGATGTTTCTGGATTAAAATTCAGGAATTTTAACTTTACTTTTCATTCTGATCAGAATGAAAACAAATTTTGAAATGTCAGAATTTCCCATGGAACAGAAGTTCCATTTTATGACCAACTCATACTTGCACAGACAACATCTGAAATAACAAAAGTAATTAATTGATAGCACTGACCAGCTAGGGTGACCAGACAGCAAATGTGAAAAATCTGGACAGGAGTGGGGGGTAATAGGAGCCTATATAAGAAAAAGACTCAAAAATCAGAACTGTCCCTATAAAATCGGGACATCTGGTCACCCTATGACCAGCTAGCTAAGCATAGTCTGAATGGGTGCTATTCATTGAAACCTTGCCAATGCACATTTGATCTGATTTACAAACCTTTTCTGTCCCAGTGTTGTATTCTTGAGCAGAGACCAGCAGTCATACGAAAGCATAGAGCAGTTTGTGATTTGAGCCTACTTCTCTGAAGAGTAACTTCATTGATTTTTGCACCACCTACCCCCTTTAATGTTGAAAAACAAATATATATATATGGCTTATCTTTATAGTTCTACAGTACTTCAGTCAAATTAGTGTGCTTTGAATTCTTCCTTCAGATTGTCTCTGAAAGTTAATTAAAAATGCTAACCTCACACTGATAATTCCAAAGAATTATGGAAGAATTATCATGAAGGATTATTGTGATCCACTTGGCAGCAAAGTTTGCTCATTTAAAACCTGCCTGGAGTGATGCTATGTTATGTTATTTGACTTTGATCTTTACAAGTTAACATCAAGGGCATTCATTTAATTCATGCTGATCCCACAGAAGAAATTAAAAATGTACATATATTTAAATTCATTTTACGTCCTTGGTGGGCCTGTCTTTATAATGCAAGCTTTTTTTAAAAGTGGGAAATCGAAGTTCCTAGGAATTAAATATAAACTAAGGGCTTGTCTAAACACTAAACTTGTACTGCTTTAACTATACCGGTATAGCGTTTACTGGTACAAGTCCCCTAGTCTGGACACAGTTATATCAGAGTGAAAATGCTTTGTACTGGTATAGCTATTCTTGTATAGGAAGAGGAGTAAGCCATACCAATGTAAGGCACCATTGTATCAGTATAATTGAATCCACACTAGGAGTCACCAGAACGGTTAAAAAAAATAATCAGACACGTAATCGAAATACTTACAACAGTGCAAAAACTGTGTGCAGATCAGGTCTAACAGAAACTATTGAGTAATGGTTGACTAATGCAAAGTGTAGCAAATTGCAAGAGATTTTTTGGCTTCAGATTCATTCATAGATTCCAAGATTAGAAGCGACCATGATGATCATCCAGCCTGGCCTCCTGCATAATACAAGACAGCTCTGAGTCCACTTTCTATTTAAAGTGGACTCAGAGCATATCTTTTAGAAAAAATCCAATCTTGATTAAAAAAATTCCAGTGATGGAGAATCGCCCACAACTTTTGGTATTTTCCACCTTATTTCTAGTCTGAATTTGACTCGCTTCAACTTCCAGCCATTGGTTCTTGTTATATCTTTGTCTGCTAGAATGAAGGGCTCTCTTTTACCAAATTTCTGTTCCCCGTGTAGATACTTATAGAGTCTGTCTACACAGGGATAAAAGCCCCATGGCACGGCTATGGCTGACCCAGGTGAGCTGACTCAGGCTTGCAGAACTCAGGCTGTGGAGCTAAAAATTGCTATGTAGCCTTTGGGGCTCGGGCTGAAGCCTGAGCTCTGGGACCCTCCACTCTTGCATGGTAACAGAGCTTGGGCTTCAGCCAGAGCCTGAATGTCTACACAGCAATTTTTCAGCCCCAGAGCCTGAGACCAAGTCAGCTGACCCAGGCCAGCCATGTATTTTTTATCCCTGTGTAGACACACCCATAGACTGTGATCAAGTTATCCCTTAACATTCTGTTCGATAAGCTGAGTGAGTTGAGTTCCTTGAGCCTTTCATTATAAAGCATGTTTTCCCCTCTTTTTATCATTCTTGTGCCTCTCCTCTGAAACCTCTTCATTATTTCAGCATCCTTCTTAAACTGTAGAAACCAGAAACTGGAAACAGTATTTCAGTAGTGGTCACACAAGTGCCCAATACAGAGATTATATAAGCTTCCTACTCCTAATATTCCCCTTTTTATACATCCAAGAATCTATATATTGCTAATATCTTGGGAATTCAAAAATGTTCCAGTATTCCATATGAACAGCTGGCTGCCTGTATACTATTTAGAGCAGCGTTTCTCAAACTGGGGTCCATGAGGGTACTCCAGGGGGTCCGCGGGCCCCGCTGATCAACTCCTCCCCCACCTTCCCTCCCTCCCTCAATTCCTCCCCCTCCCTCCCAGCACCTTCTGCAAGCCAGGGAACAGCTGTTCAGCGGTGTGCAGGGGGTGCTGGGAGGGAGGGGGAGGAGCAGGGATGGGGAACGCTCGGGGGAGAGGGCAGAAAGTGGCAGAGAAAAGGAGGGGCAGAGGTGGAGTGGGGGCGGGAAGAGGTGGGGTGGAGGTGAGGCCTTGGGGGAAGGAGTGGAGTGGGGGCAGGTTTTAGGGCTGAGCAGAGGGCTTGGGGGTCCATGAAAATTTTTAAATCAAAATGGGGATCCTCGGGTTGCTGAAGTTTGAGAACTGCTGATTTAGAGCATCAGTATTCTGTATTCTGACTTAGAAACTGCTCATCCATATCCTCCTTGCACCTTCTGAGGGTGCCATATACATAGAAGGCACACCTACACTCAAGACTGTCTTAGGTGTTTCCCAGAAATGGTAAATCTGCACTGGTACAAGCAATGCTGTAAATACTAATGCCACATAATGGCCGGCATTTTGCCCACCATATCATGAGAACCAACTCAGAGCTTACTGGTTAAAAATCTCCTAAATTCTGTATACGTCAAGGCATTCACTGTTGTTAGCAGCCACAAAGCTGCACTACTGCTGGAAAATGAGTACAATATTTTCTAGGCTGGACAAGGCCAGAGGGAATGACTGCTGAACAATGACGCACAGTAAAGTCACGCTAAGGGCTTTCTAATTGTCTCGCAGAATCGTTCACTCCCTGCTTATCCTCGGACTCCCACACTGCTGCGTGACAAAGGCACAGGATATATAGGATGAGGGACCTCAGTGCTGTTAGACAGAATGCACATATTCAGTGATCAATATTCAGCAAATAATCCAGATCACTTTCAAATCTTTGGCAATCCTAATAAGCTTGAATGTGATCAAAACAAAGTGGAGCCTTAGAATTCATCAAATATTTACAATTCCCCCCCCCACCCCAGTATTCAAACAACCCTTTAAATGAACCACAACAACATTATTTACATGTGCATCAGACAAAGAAAGGTACATGTCTGATTAAAATGTGGCTTTTTGGTGGCTAATAGTTTAGAATCGTTCACTGACCTACTTTACATAGAAAGGTTTTGGGTCATATTGCCTTTTGAGTTTTCATGCATAATTTCATTTAATGGTAAAAGTCACTGAACTGTATTTTTGTAAAACTCTACAGAACATTTTTTGTAATCCACTATTTAAGCATAATTACACATTTTAAAAGACATCACTCTTGGGGATGGTGGAAAGGCAGGTCTAATTGCTGGATTAGACTGGGTTTTTTGTTCACAGTTAGAGTCGAGAGTGGAATGTGGTTTGCTGTGAAGGGAGAGACTAACCATTTCCCACACTAAACACAGTGCAGTAATGTCCCTTTTGTAAGAGAGGCTGTAGAAGACACCAGTTTGACATGAAAATCTAGGAACAGCATGACTCTATGCTGCATCAACGAAATGTGGCCCTGCAGCTTCCCCATAGGAAGGTGCAGCAATATCACCCATCCGTTCCTGCTGGTGTTTCTCCTACTAAACAGCATAACTTTTTTCTTGTCTGGATTGACCGTCAGCCATTTTTCTGTCAGACAAACTCCTATCTGTTAGACGCTGAGAAAGGCAAGCACAGCATCTGAGTTTGGCAAAAAGGAGACTTCCACTTCTATGATCTCATCACACTCTGCCAGAAATGTGGTAGTGGTTTGGCTTCTAGCTCATTAACTTGGATTTTAAAACCTCTGTAGGAGGGCTGGTGGTTTCTCAGAGCCAGGTAAATAAATACATGTTTGTCTGGATAATGGCTTTTGACCACAGCAGTAAGATTCACAGTACTTAGGACCTTGCTGCAGCCAATATGGGCAATGACTCCCAAAATGCTGATGCATGTGTGGACCCAGGGCATTATATGGCCCTTGCAATGAGATTGGGGGATCAGCCCCACATGAGTTACACATGAAAGGACCCTTTGGTGACTCCCTCTCCCATTCTGCATTGAGGAGGTGGATGCATGCTTCCCCCTCTCTAGCGTTTGTGGGCAAGTTGGGCATAGAGCAGAAGAGGTTGGAGTGAGGGATGTATGAGTCCCTGCAGCACTATCCCCTGCTATAGTTTTGAATTTCCGTGCAGGAAAGTAGGTGGGTGGTAATATAGCTTAATGAGCTCTGTTAGCTTCATCTCCACCCCTGCCAAGGATGCTACTGAGCAGGCAGCCAGTGGTACTGCCACTCCCCCTGAAACTGTGCTGCAGAAAAGGAGAGAGGAGCACCAGTCATCCTTGCAGATGGCTGCAGGTTTTGCATGGCTTGGAAGGGAGAGTAATCTACAGCCCCTCCAGCCCCAACTCCTCTCAGAGGGATTAGTGTCAGCAAAGCTGTCAGAGTCTCCTTGTGGAGTTTCCCTGCCTCCTGGCCCTTTCTTGTGGATTTTCCCTGGGGTGGGAGGCAGGTGGGGTAATCTGGATCCACGTAACTAAAACTTTAGGATGAAACTCAGGCCCCCTTGAAGTTGATAAGAATTTTGCTATTGACTTCAACTGGAGCCAGGATTTCACCCTTATCAGCTTGTGCAGCATCAATTGAAAATACGGACATTTGAAATAGGAAGAAGCATCACCCAGTTGTTGTGATATGAAGGGATCACCCTTTAAAAGCAGGTGATAAGAATATGGAGGCAAGATCTAATCCCTGTAACCCAAACCCCATCATTTAAAATGACCAGCTGGAAGGCATGGCTGGAGGAAGGGTGAGCACTGACAGCAGGATGAGTGCAGTGGTGCTGGAATTAGGGGTGCTGCCACACCCCCTGGCTTGAAGGAGTAATAACAAACACCAAACACATGGTTTCCATCAGCAGTATGCCTGCCAAAAAAATTGTTCCAGCATCCCTTTCTGAGTGACATGAGACTGCAATGAAGGACATTGCTGCTGGCATTGGAGTAGTGCACATGAAAAGAGGGAACCCTACAGGCTTTGAGGGACATCCCGGTGAGGTTTGCAAAAAAAATCAGGTCTCTCTCTCCTGGTTCAGTAAACCTGCTTACGAACCACTCCTATCCTTGCTGTATTTCTGCAGGGTAGGAGAGAGTGGTGCAGGTTTCCTTTCCCCCCTACACAAGCTGCCATAGCCCTCCTAAGAGCACCTTTCTCACCTGCCGCCAGGCTCTCTCCCATCTTCCACCTCTGTGCAGCCCATGTACCATGTTATTTTGCTTCAAAAATCTTGTCTTCCTTGTGTCCTTTTCAGCTTGTCTGCCACAGGGATAGCTAGCAAGCACAGGCAGGAGACTAGATGGGGGCAGGGCAGGAGGCTGTATCTATTGCTATGACAACCCAGGCTGGAAGGAAGTTGTGTCTGCAAAATGCTGAACCCTCTGAACTATACCTCCCTATCAGGCCAATCAATGTAAAGCTGGCAAAACAAAAGCATACCCATTCCAAATCCCCACCTCCCCGTGTCTCTTTCACAGGCTCTCCTAGAGGGCTGAGAACAGCTAGAAATACTAGTTTATGGGCTCTTCTAGGCTTTGCAAAGGAAACGTCTATAACTGCTTTGAAGAGACAAGCCTGTTTAAGAGCAAATAAAGGGTTTCACGTTATGTAAAGGGAAGTAATTTATGGGGTAGATGTTCTACTTGTATGAGCTGCAATTTGTTGTAATTTTTTTGCATACATACAATATATTCTGTATACAGCTTTTACTGTTCAAATGATTATGTTTCCATCTTTATGGAAATAGAGGCAAAGATGAGGAAGAAAATGAATGAAAAGATTTGAAGGGAAGCTACTCTATAAAATGTAATAAAGCTCTGTAGCGTTTTTTAAAGCAGATATGTGAATGGTCACAAGACTGGAGTCTGCTATAGAACAACAATTTTTCAAAAGTTCAGTGATGAGGAAACTAAATACTGACTTTCCTTTGGGTCTGACTTTCCTTTGGGTGGATGCTCTGATTAGGCTGCATAATGATTCTGTCTTTCAAAATGCCATGTATGAAAGATAAATGGACAAGTCCATAATTGACTTTACCCAACTCTTCAACACAGAGTATTTTTTCTTTCGCTATAATTGCTCCTTTCAAACCAACACTTCATACTTTGATCCATTACAGTTCTGAATCAGACTTGATTTATCCATTTCTAATAATGTGCCCTTTTTTGCTTCCCAATTATAGTAATTTTCTCCTCCTGAGTTATACCTTATTTTTCTAAGATCAAAGAGAAACAAGGTTGTTTACATTGATGGGAGTTGCTGCTGCTGCCCACTTCTTAATTACAGTGTCACCTGAAAGTGAGAACAGGCGTTCGCATGGCACTGTTGTAGCTGGCGTCACAAGATATTTAATATGCCAGATGCGCTGCAGATGCATATGCCTCTTCATGCTTCGGCTATCATTCCAGAGGACGTGCTTCCATGCTGACGACGCGCGTAAAAAAAAATGCGTTAATTAAATTTGTGATCAAACTCCTTGGGGGAGAATTGTAGGTCTCCTGCTCTATTTTACCCACATTCTGCCATATATTTCATGTTATAGCTGTCTCGGATGATGACCCAGCACGTTTTGTTTGTTTTAAGACGGGGTGAGCAAACTTTTTGGCCTGAGGACCACATTGGGGTTGCAAAACTGTATGGAGGGCTGGGTAGGGAAGGCTGTGCCTCCCCAAACAGCCTGGCCCCCACCCCCTATCCTCCCCCTCCCACTTCCCACCCCCTGACTGCCCCTCTCATAACCTCCGATCCATCCAACCCCCCTGCTCCTTGTCCCCTAACCTCCCCCTCCTGGGACCCGTATCCACACCCTGCCCCCTGACAGGCCCCCCAGGACTCCACGCCTGTTCAACCCCCGTTGTTCCCCATCCCCTGACCCCTATTCACACCCCCGCCCTCTGACAGGCCCCCCGGGACCCCACACCTATCCAACACGCCCTGGTCCCCGTCCCCTGACCGCCTTCCCCCCCGCCCACAGAACCTCCACCCCATCCAACTGCCCCCCGGGACCCCCTGCCCCTTATCCAACCCCCCAGCCCCGGCCCCCTTACCATGCTGCTCAGAGCAGCATGTCTGGCAGCCATGCCACCTGGCTGGAGCTAGACATGCTGCCGCTCTGCTCGGCAGGAGCTCGCATCCCTGCCACCCAGAGCCCTGCCCGCACGGTGGCGCAGCTGTGAGGGAGGGGGGACAGGAGGGGAGGGGCCAGGGGCTAGCCACCCCGACCAGGAGCTCAAGGGTTGGGCAGGACAGTCCCGTGGGCCACATGTGGCCCGCGGGCCGTAGTTTGCCCACCTCTGTTTTAAGAACACTTTCACTGCAAATTTGACAAAATGCAAAGAAGACACCAATGTGAAATTTCTAAAGAGAGCTACAGCACTTGGCCCAAGATTTAAGAATCTGAAGTGCCTTCCAAAATCTGAGAGCGATGAGGTGTAGAGCATGCTTTCAGAAGTCTTAAAAGAGCAGCAGTCTGAAGCAGAAACTATAGAACCCAAACCACCAAAAACGAAAATCAACCTTCTGCTGGTGGCATCTGATTCAGATGATCAAAGTGAACATGCATCGGTCTCCACTGCTTTGGATTGTTATCAGGCAGAACCCGTCATCAGCATAGACACATGTCCTCTGGAATGGTGGTTGACGCATCAAGGGACATATGAATATTTAGCTTATCTGGCACGTAAATTTCTTGCAGCACCAGTTACAACAGTGCCATGCAAACGCCTGTTCTCTCTTTCAGGTGACATTGTACCACAAGAAGCAGGCAGCATTATCTTCTGCAAATATAAACAAATGTGTTTGTCTGAGCGATTGGGTGAACAAGAAGTAGGACTGATTGGACTTGTAAGCTCTAAAGTTTTACATTGTTTTATTTTTGAATGCAGGTTTTTTGTACATAATTTTACATTTGCAACTTCAACTTTCACGATAGAGATTGCACTACAATACTTGTATGAGGTGAATTGAAAAGTACTATTTCTTTTGTTTTGTACAGTGCAAATATTTGTAATAAAAATAATAATATAAAGTGAGCACTGTACACTTTGTATTCTGTGTTGTAATTGAAATCAATATATTTGAAAATGTAGAAAATATCCAAAAATATTTAAATAAATGATATTCTATTATTGTTTAACAGCATGATTAATCACGATTAATTTTTTTTATCACGCCATTAATTGTGAATAATGTTTTTAATCGCTTGACAGCCCTAGTAAATACTCATAATTTTTTTCTGCAACGTGATATTTGAAATTGCGGTGTGGCTTGCACAGTCCACATCTTTTAGGCAGATGTACAACATTATTGCCTACTTTACTTAGGCATTTACTTTACATATAAGTTAGATCCAATAGACCTCTAACTGTTCTTTTAATCAAGAAGTAAAGCAAATGGCAGGGGAATATTTAATATTAATATTCAATATGTACAAGTAAAATCTGGGTACTGTAGCCACAACGTTCTCAGGGCTTGTCTAGATGAACAGTTAGTGCACGGTAAATTGGGTTGTAAATCTACAGCACACTGTCTGTGGACCCTGCTACTGTGTTCCCTAGTACTCACTGACTTACTCCCGTTTCAAAGTGGAGTAGAACAAAGTGCACTCAGGACCTTTTAGTGCATGGTAGCAGGGTCCACATGGATAGTTAGTGCACAGCACGCGAGTGCACTGTAAATTTGCACTCCAGCTTGCCATGCACTAACTGTTCATCTAGACAAGCCCTAAATTATAGCATCTTGTTACTATTTTATATATTTTAACATTGGGGTGTCTGAATATGGTGAGATCCCCACTGTCTAAAAAGCCATCCAACATTAGTGCAATCAGAGCCTAAGCACAACAAGGGAAGAAGGATGGTCCAGAAATTAGGGCACTAGCCTAGGACTTGGGTGACCTGAGTTTAGTTCCCTGTGCTGTTGCACACTCCCTGTGTGACCTTGCGAAAGTCACCAAGCTGCTCTGTACCTCAGTTCCCCATCTGTAAAGTGGGGATAATAGCACTGCCCTAAGGATAAATACATTGAAGATAGTGAAGTGCTCAGATACTATGGCAATGGGGGCCATATAAATACCTAATATAGATAGCAGCACATGCCTCCCTGTAGTGAGGTGGACTGGCCCTCTCCAGACACAGAGGAAGAGGGTGGCTCCACCCCGTCGTGGGCAGAGCCCTACCCCCTAGCTCCGCCCCCCCGGCAGCCAAGGGGCGGGGTTGGAAGTATAAAGGTGGGACCCAGAAGCTCAGTAGGGGCCCAGCCACTGGACGGGACAGATGCTTCCCCTGAGCTCTCACGCTGGGAGGTGACAGCGGGCCTGCAGAGTGCAGACGACTGGCCCGGACTGCTTGGACCCTGGACTGACCTGATCCCGGGGGAAGCAGACACCTGGCCCGGATCACCCTGACTCCTGGACGACCCGACCTCTCAGGAGACAGACAGCTGGCCCAGACTGCCGGCTGGCCCAACCCCAGCAGAGCTTCTGCTGGCAACTGAGGACCCCGCCAATCACCTTCCCTCACTGGATCAGCCCGTACCCTTGGAAGGGGAGTGTGGAAGTGGCTAGTTGACCCCTATTTGGCTGCAACGCTGGCAGAGAGTGAGAGTGAGAGTGAATCCAAGCATGTTGCGGCTTGGATTCCTGCTGACGCGGTGGCAGAGCCCTCCGCCACCCTTAGGGCCCTGGGCCGAGATGCAGTGGAGTGGGAGGGCCTACGTCCCCCCTGCCGCCCAAGCAGTGGGTGGCAGTCTCCCCTTCCCTCAGGCTAGCTGAAGGAAAGCCTGAGTTAACTGACTTTGGGTACAGGCCTAGGCTGAATGACTTTGTTTCCCGCTCCGCTCTGAACCAGAGCCTACGCTGACTATTTGCAGCTCCATCTGAGTGCAGGCTTGAGCCAAAGGACTGCAGTTTGCCCCTGAATGAGGGGCTGGACTACGGGCCGCAGTTCGCCAGTGCGTCGAGAAGCCAGGCGAAGGACTGCCAGCTTCCCTGGGAGGGGGAGACAACGGAGTTAGGGCACAGCTGGAGGGCCATGCCCTGAAGAGGACGCCGCGGTCCAGGAGCGACATGGGTCCCCACAGACAGCGGAGAACCACTGATGGAGAGTGAGACACCACAAGAGGAGGGCACCCTGCTGATGGTCGGAGCAACCAGCAGGAGGCGCCACGGTGGTGAGCACAACCTGTTACACTCCCCTAGAGCTGGTGACACATGGTACCACTCACCACAAGAACTCTTTGTTTCAATTCCCATTTCCCCAGCCTCACTCTCAAACCACACCCACTTGCAGCCTAGCCTTTGGGGGAGAGACGCCTATCACAATATTTTAACATACAATAAATTATAGTAAATTAGTCTTCATACTAGGGATGTGGATATAACACAAATTGCAACTGAGGTATCCAAGACATTGAGGTATTAACTTTTTCCCTCCTAAGGATGTTGGAATGACACTGCAACAGAGAAAGAGCCCTTGAAAAGTTCTCAATGGGTAGACAATAGATAGAGCTAATACTGTTATGGATAAGCAATAAAAACTAGACGGTGGCACACAATTACTGCTGGCTGCCATGTTGGCTTACTAGACAGACAAGGTGAGTGAAATAATATCATTTACTGGACCAACTTCAAAGTGAAATAATATCTTTTATTGGACCAACTTCAAATTGCATCATCCACCTTGTCTCTCTAACATCCTGGGACTGAAACGGCTACAACTACACAAGTTTACTAACTGCGTTTTGTGTGTATTCTAGCCAGCTGATCCGATGCCCATGAAAGTCAGGCCATTGACTTCATTTAGCTTCGGATCAGGCCCTGACAAACAGATTTGTTAAATTTCATAAGGGCAACCTTAATTTTTACGTTGCCTAACTTTTCAGTGCTTGACTTTGAAATGTTAAAATTCCTTTGATATTGCTTTTTGTATGTAAAAAAGTGCAGAATTTCTCTTACAAAAATACAAGAGTTAGTTTCTTTTTGCATTTATGAATAAAGCTCTGGCCTAAATGCTGTTCCTGACCTTTTAATTATCCTACCTCTGGTTCTACAAAATTACCCTTCAATTTGGTTTGATTAAGGATAATTAAGGTAGTATTATACTGCAGCTATGTTGCAAAGCTATAATTAAAGCTCTTTCAGACTTTCTACTATAAATACCTTTCCATGTGTGAGTTAGATCTTGATGGTTTTTAATTGCACTAGTCCAAATCAGAATATACAGTTTGTTAATCTGGTAACCTGGACACACATTTATTTTCTTGTGGAGGAAGATGCAGTCACTTCTTAGCTGTTGACTTTCCATGGTTTTAGACATTTTTATGTAACTTTAGCGCTCTTGTGGTCAAGATGGAATCTGCTCTGCAGGGAGCTCTGGCCAAGAGAAGGCGCGCACAGGAATACAGCAGGGAAAGTCCCTTCCACCTCAGGGGCCCCTGTTCCAAACCCCCTGGAGTGAACACACACACACACACACACACACACCCAGAATAGTACAATGAATAAAGGAAAGGGAAATATTTATTCACAGAGGGATGAATGGAGAAAAACAACATGGGGAAAGATAGGGGATGCAGTAGAACAGAGTTACATTTAACACAAAGGCCCCACAGACCCAGTGGTACCACAGTCTGAAAGGGGCAGACACCAAGCAATGTGTCTGCACACAGAGTTCAGGAGTCCTGGGCAAAGTTACAGTACAGTGTTGAGGCTTGGGTGCTCCTGGTCGTCATCAGCGCTCGTAAACTTTGCCCAGCAAACCCTTCCGGTGCCCTCTTCTGTTGCTCTCTGCAAAGCCACACAGAGTGACAATGTCCCTCCTTAACTAGCTGATAGCCTCCCTCCTCATTCCCAATGCAAAGTCACAAGCCCCAGTACTCATGGTCCCATATAGCTCTGGGCAGCAGTGTGTTGTATCAACCAGGCAAGGTACTAACAAGCTTCAACAGGACTTTATTTTCAAAGTGGAAACCTCTTTACCAAGCTGCTGCTGCACCCTCTGTAGCTTTCTCCCAGCCTCTCAACTCCTCCCCCCTCCTTCCTGGTTCCTGTCCTTTCAGACTCCCAACAGCCAGTGCTCCCAATTCTAATAATTACAAGCAACATCTAAACACCACATTCCCTCCTCTCTTAAGAAACTCTCCCAATAAAATAAGCATTATTGTTCTAACCACAGGAACAAATATGAAACAAGACACTATACTGTTGGCAGAAATATTACACTGAAAACACTGTAGATACTACATAACATAGTCTCTAATCCAGACAGGTAGTCATCTGGGTTTGACAGGCCGTCTCTCAAGCCCCGGTTCCAGTGTAATGTCTTGTTGTGTTGGTACTACGGTGAAGTCATCCAATGCAGACTGGGTGTTGGCATAATCTCCTTTTGGTGCATAGGCAGGTGCAAGATAAGAAGCATTCCATACCTGCCCATCAGAAAGTCGATAGGTGTAAGGTCCCTTCTTCTCCATGATTTTAAGAGGAGCTGTGCATTTATGGTCCCCTTTGCGTAAAATTCCAGGTTTTCATATTCTAACGAAGGAACCACACTCAAACTTTGGCTCCTTAGCACCCCGCCGCTTGTCTGTGAAAGCCTTAGACTTTGCTTGGATCTCTTCAACTGTTTTTCTCACATCATCCTCGTTTGGGGCATCAGGTCATGCCTTTAACAATCCTGCAATGTTCAGTTTAGAATTCATCTGTTTCCCATGCAATAACTCTGCGGGTGATCTTTGCATTGTGGCATGTCATGTAGCCTGGTATGCTTGCAAGAAATCAGTAGTGAAGGGTATCCACAATTACCCATCTAGTTTAGCCGTTTGCAAAGTCTCTTTCAAACTTCTGTTAAACCGTTCGATTTCTCCACTGGCTTGAGGGTAATATAGGGATGACCTTTTGTGTAAAATGTTCCTCTGTGCTAGAAAAGTTTCAAACTCCAGGGAAGTAAATTGACTACTATTATCTGAAACCAGTTCTTTGGGGTTACCTTCCCTGCTAAAAACTGAAGAGAGGAACTTAAATACTGAAGCAGAAGAGATTTGCAATGTAAACTCTACTCAGGCCATTTACTGAAATAGTCTATTAAAGTGATGGCATAATGCCAGTCAATTGGAGCAGCATCAAAGGGTCCTACAATGTCAATTGCCACTTCTTCCCATGCAGATTCAGGAAGAGGAACAGGCTGTAATGGAGGGGTACATGTCACTGCTGTCTTATCATGCATTTGGCAAGTGACACAGGATTTTATGAGTGCTTCAGTTTGAGAGTCCATCCCTGACCACCAATACAGATCCTGTAGTCGTTGTTTGGTTCGGACAATTCCTTGATGAGTATCGTGTGACAGGTGTATGAGTTTTGACTATAATTCTTCTGGCACAAGGAGCCTGTGTGTACCTCGTAGCACACAGCCATCAAACAAAGAAAGTTCATCCCAAACTCTAAAATAAGGCAGCAAAACTGGGTCAAGGTTTTTAGGATGACTGGACCATCTCTTTGTCAGAAATTCCCGTAGTTTTTGTGGAATTGGACACGCTGAACAAGCAGCTTGAAATTGTTCTCTTGTAACTGCAGTGAGACTGCTTGTAATAAGCACAACCTCTACATCCTCATTCTCCAGTGGACCATCTGGTGAAGGCAAAGGCAGGCGAGAAAGGCAATCAGCGACCACATTTTGGTTTCCAGGCTTATATTCCAGTTCATAATTGAAAGAGAGTAGTCTTGCAGACCATCGAGCAATATGGTATCCTGCTCTTCCCAGTCCTTTCGTGGTGAGCAACGTCGTCAAAGGGCTGTGGTCTGTGCACAACTTGAACGTGAGGCCCCACAGGTAAGTTCTCCATTTTTCAGTAGCCCAGACACAAGCAAATGCTTCTTTTTCGACTGTAGAATATTTTCTCTCAGCATTACTTAGTATCCTTGAAGCAAATGCAACAGTCCTCTCTGTGTTGTCCTCATGCAGTTGTGTGAGAACAGCCCCAAGTCCATAATCAGAAGCATCAGTAGTTACAATTGTGGGCAATGATTGTACATAGTCCAGTACTTGCACTATTCAGTCCTGCAAGTCTTTCACCATTTCGAAACTAGCTTCTGCATCCGCTGTCCACAAAGGTTGAACTTCTCCGTAGTAATTCCCATAATGATTCAATGACAGAAGCATAATTGGGAATGAATTTTGCATACCAGGAGGTAAGACCCAAGAAGGAACGTAAGGTTTGCAAATCTGTTGGAGGAGGAGCATTTGAAATTGCCAGGGTATGATCTGGATCAGGTTTTAGTCCAGCCTGTAAAGTTATATGCCCCAGAAAGGAGAGTTCAGTTTGTCTAAATTTGCATTTGGACCTATTGACCTGGAGGCCTGCTGTGCTGATGCAGTTTAGTACAGACTGCAGGTTATTGTCATGCTCCTCAGAAGTATTTCCAAACACGATAGTATCATCCATATAGCACTGAACTCCCTGTTGATTCTTCAGAATCAATGACATCATTTTTTGAAAGGCACTTGGGGCAGATGCAAGACTGAATGGAACACGTTTAAAACAAAATAGTCCCTCATGTGTAATAAATTCTTTGAGGTCTCTGCTATCTTCAGGCAAAATAACCTGGTGTATACGTTCTGCAAATCAAGAGTAGAAAACGTGTTTGCTCCACGGAGTTCTGCAAATACTTCTTCTATGTGAGGTAGAGGGTGGCTGTCAATCACAATAGCTTTATTTGGTTCCCTTAAGTCCACACAAAGGCGAATGCCTCCACCCTTCTTCTGTTTCACTACTATAGGTGAAACCCATTTCGAGGAGTCAATCTCTTCAATAATGTCCTTTTGAACAAGTTTTCTACGTTGCTCTGAAACAGCTTTCCTGACTGAAAATGGTAAGCGCCATAACTTCTGTCGTACAGGCATCACATTATTCCGCATTTTAACTTCATGCAGAAACCCATAAGCACAGCCAAGTTTCTCCTCAACCTGGTGTTGGGTCCCAGCTGAAACTGGTGTGTGTACCGCAAGAGTGCTTTGCTGCGGAAGATCAATTCGTCCATTAACTACCCTGAGATTTAAAGCAGCCAATAAATCTCTGTCAAGGATAGCAGTGCCTTTGTGGACAATGTAGAACTCTGCAGTTACACAGCAATCACCAAAAGTAACTCTTAATGGCAGGCAGCCAAATACTGGAATATGGTTTTTCAAATAGCACACCAAGTGAAGTTTGGGTTCAGTAAGAGGCACATCTTTAAAGTAATGCAGATAGATGGAATCAGGTAGTATAGATACTGCTGAGCCAGTGTCCAACATTAGCTGTATAGAGTGTGGTTTGCCTGAGGGTAAGGCGGAAACGTTTACAGTGCACTTTATCTGTTCTGGAATATGTGCAGTAGTGATTTTGTCCACGCTCAGCACAGTAACATCTGGTATTGTAACTGCATGCACCTGTTGATTGAACTGGCTACTGTGACATACTTTAGCAAAATGTCCAATCTTTTTGCAATGATTGCACTGAGCTACTTTTGCCGGACATCCTGTGTAGCTTGCAAGGTGTTGTGGGGATCCACAGCGAAAACATGCTTTTACTGTATTTTGAATTTGTTGATTCGGTGGTTTTCCATTAGTTTTCCTCTTCCAATTGTGTGTCTGATGGTAGTGAACTTTTCTGCAAAGGAGTCACAGCCTGGGCTGTGCCTCCTGTATCCATGCTTATTATTTTGGCTTCAGCTGTAGCTGACTCAATCTGAGTAGCAATGGTTATTGCTTTTTCTAGTGTAAGTAGTGGTTCCAGAATTAAGCGTTCTCTTACATGAAGCATGGTTGTTTTCTCAATGAGCTGATCTCTAATCATCTCATCTGCCATATTTCCAAAATCAGAAATTACAATCAGACTCCTCAGGGAAGCAATATACTGCATTATAGTTTCCCCTGGTTTCTGCTCACGCTGGCAAAATGTGTAGCAATTAGCTACTACATTCACTTTTGGCACAAAAAATTCTTTAATGCAGTGAGTGCAGGCTCATATTTATCATCTGCAAGGGGAAAAGTGTAAAATATACGCTGCCCTTCTGCTCCAAGGCAGTGGATTAGCAGAGCACACTTTCTTACTTCAGAAATCTCTCTAGCAGTGATTGCAAGCAGATAGGTCTCAAACATATGGATCCAAGTAGTAAAAGCAATTGGAGGCTCACCTGGGCTTTGCAGAAAGGGTGCAGGTGGGTTCAGAGGCAGAAGATCCATCCTTGTTGGCAAAATGTTGTGTCAACCAGGCAAGGTACTAACAAACTTCAACAGGACTTTATTTTCAAAGTGGAAACCTCTTTACCAAGCTGCTGCTGCTGCACCCTGTGTAGCTTTCTCCCAGCCTTTCAACTCCTCCCCCCTCCTTCATGTTTCCTGTCCTTTCAGACTCCCAACAGCCAGTGCTCCCAATTCTAATAATTACAAGCAACATCGAAACACCACACAGTGATACTGGGTCCAGCTCTGGTTTGTCCTTCTTGGGTGATTCCTCCCTGGCACAGTGCTCCTCCTGGCTCCTGTCCTGGGATGTCTCTGGTTGGCTGTTTTGTCCCTCCCAGGCTTTGGACTGGTTCTCAATCATTTCACTTGCAGCCCTTCTGTCTGGAGCTCCAGACACCCACACCCTGTCTCTCTCCCTCTCTCCACACTCCACAACATTTCCAGTTCCTGGAAAAATCAGCATTTCCTCCCCTCAGGACAAATCTTCTATGATTCTATGAAAGATTTAAAGGAGTGCTGGGCCGCATTGCAAAGCTGAGAAATTCCCCTTTCTGAGGTGATAAACATCCCATATCTAGTACTGCAGGGTCACCGGATTTCAGATTTTGAAGCTGTGACATCTTTATGCCAGAAAAACTGTTAATGGCCCAGAGCCAAACCTTGCCTATGCCGGCCTTTTGAGCTGGGGTAATTTCAGAAAAAAATCCACATTTTGGACAGGTGTCAGGGATCAGGGCCTTCAGCAGAATCAGTTTCCTAGCAACCCAACAAGCACAGCTGGCCTGCAAGAGGCTACCTGATTGACTAGACCACTTGATTAGTCAGGAAGGGCAGCTGGCTGGCTTTTAAGTCCTCAGCAGCAGTAGCTCTGTGGCTGCTCAATATGTTCATGCCTGCAGCTGTCATCCTTCCTGTGTCTGCCATTCCTCACAGTGTTCCAGTCCTGCTACTAGTTCTGTTCCTGCCTTGTTCTCCCAGATCTTGCTAGTTCCTGCTTCCTCACCTTGCTCCTGGTTCTGGCTTCCTCACCCCGACCCTGGTCCCCAACTCTGACCCTTGATGTGGGTACTGGTTCCTGATCCCAGCTCTGACCCTTGGCTTCACTATTACTTCCTGGTTCTGGCTCTGACTCCTGACATGGGTTTGGATCTGCTTCCTAGCTCTTGCTCCACCCACTAAGCCTGACTGTCCATGGCCCAGTCTCTAATAGAGGGGAAGAAAGGTGAAAATAGCTCTATGGCAGGCTGATATTTTTTAAAAGGCAAATATTTGAAGTTGCTTTCAAGGGGTGAATACGTTTCAGGGGATGGATTACTGGGCAGAAAGCAGTCAAAGGCATATGCTAAGTGTATTTGTCTTATAGCTCTGCAATTTATTATATGGATATCCTTCTGTGTATGTGGTGGATTATAGGTGTAGCAATGCCTCTAGTTTTTCTATTCTAAAGTCAGATTTAGTTGCTTAAAACGTCTTCAATCATTTATCTTTCAGGGTGATAACTGGTTCTTTTGTTCTTAGACTGGGAGACCATTTTTCCCCCGAATGTTTCAGCACATGTAGCTCAGCTGTTTCTGAGAATGAAATAAGCGGGAAAAATACTTTTTTTTTCATAAAACAATTTTGCAACTTTTATTTTTGAACAGTACCAGTACTTTGGCAGTAGATTTTAGAAACTTCACTTTTGACAGGAACCTTGGTTCTTGGGAACAGATCCTCAGCTGGTGTAAATTGAAACTTTTATGTTGCAGATCTGATAGTTGGTTGCTGATAAATATTGTGTTTGATATCTTTAAAGGTGAGGGCCCTGTTGGCAGAGGAGAAAAAATAAAGATCCCTCACCTACTCAGTATTGTACAGCACTTTGATTTTATGAATGATTTTATTTTAAAGGAAATTAAGATCCAAGCAGTGCTGGGAGAGTGTATGAATACCAGAAAGGTTCTACATGTCCATCTGTAGATTAGTTTTGGTTTGAAGCCAAATGTTATATAGTTTATTAGCAAGTCTGCTGGATTGGAAATGTGCAATCAATTTAAAACATTTCTGCCCTCTATGAAATGGATTTATTCATAGGCCTTGATGTTTTGAAAGAAGGCATCTATAAAAGGCTGTTTGTCTCAAAATTTATTTCTAGATGTGGAATCTGCTAATGGTGAAGCTGTAGGTGGAGTAGGTGTCATTTATAGACTGTTATTTTATGATCATCTGTCTGAACAATAATGTGATATGTCATTTATATTGTATCACTGTTTAGAGCAAATGAATTATCTTTGCTATTATCTAAATGTTTAAGTACCTTGAGCTATCTGATGACCTCTGAAATAAGTATTTTGATGTACTTTAAAGGACATCACTGTGGAGGGTTTAGATTTGTGGTGGTTCATTTTTAGACATTATACAATCCCACTAATCTATCTGTCCAAGTTATGATGAAAGGTGTTCAAATTTCTAGGTGTATCAGTAAAAAGAAAAGGAGTACGTGTGGCACCTTAGAGACTAACCAGTTTATTTGAGCATGAGCTTTCGTGAGCTACAGCTCACTTCATTGGATGCATAGCATATCGTGGAAACTGCAGAAGACATTATATACACACAGAGACCATGAAACAAAACTTCCTCCCACCCCACTCTCCTGCTGGTAACAGCTTATCTAAAGTGATCATCAAGTAGGGCCATTTCCAGCACAAATCCAGGTTTTCTCACCCTTCCCCCCCCCCCACACACATACAAACTCACTCTCCTGCTGGTAATAGCCCATCCCTCTTTGAAACCTCTCTTTATAATGCGCATGATAATCAAGGTGGGTCATTTCCAGCACTAATCCAGGTTTTCTCACCCCCCCCACACACACACCCCCCTCCAAAAACCACACACACAAGCTCACTCTCCTGCTGGCAATAGCTCATCCACACTGACCACACACTGACCACTCAGTGTGGATGAGCTATTGCCAGCAGGAGAGTGAGTTTGTGTGTGTGGTTTTTGGAGGGGGGTGTGTGGGGGGGGGGTGAGAAAACCTGGATTAGTGCTGGAAATGACCCACCTTGATTATCATGCGCATTATAAAGAGAGGTTTCAAAGAGGGATGGGCTATTACCAGCAGGAGAGTGAGTTTGTATGTGTGTGTGTGGGGGGGGGGGGAAGGGTGAGAAAACCTGGATTTGTGCTGGAAATGGCCCTACTTGATGATCACTAGGTGTATCAGTGTTAGTTTACATTTATGCAAACTACATTGTTACTACTTTATGGGATGTCTTTCATATTTTATTATTTATTAATTATTTTTATTATTGTTATTTATTATACATTGTGTGAATCAGAAAGAGGTTAAATAATTGAACAAATTACTTGTTGCAAATTATTCACTCAGCCATGGTCAACATAGTAGATAACTGGAGACTCTCTCTCAGCAAATACTTAACTGTTGTGGCAGCTCAATACTATTGGGCTTACTACAATGCTTTCATATGAGAGAAAGAAGCTGTTGCCAAAACTGTATGAGAGAGTGGTGCTCTTAAACTTGACACTGTATTATGTAAGGGAAGGGTGTCTTCAGAAATATTTTGTTCCTTTATTCTGTGGATGCTACTCACACCTGATTTAAGAAAAAACAGTTGTTACTCATGATCTTAATTAGTAACCCAAAATAAACAAAACCCCTAAACTCAGCTAAAAAACAAATATTCATTGGAGGTTAGAGGCCAGAACTGCAGAACCACTGCGCATCTTCCATGATGACAAAGGAAAAACTTTTCCTCTCTCCAGACATCTTGTCAAGTCAAATAAAATGTAATAGGCAATATAGAAAAAGATAAACAAACACCCATGAGGTTCTGTCTAAACTGCCCTAAAGACTTTAGTTGATATAAAGGAGCACAACATACATGCAATATTGCCTCAGACCATCAAAACTAAATCAAATTTGAGGAAAGATGCTGTGATGTAGTGTTCACCCCACATTTGTACCCTAAGAAAGGGTAACCAATTAATCAGACATAGCTATGGGGAATCAGGGGGCTTAAGCAATCCCCTGACTAAATAATGAGGGAGCCCAGGTGAGGAAGAATGAGCTGGACTAGGTTTAATCATTGGAGAGGGATAGCTCAGTGGTTTGAGCATTGGCCTGCTAAACCCAGGGTTGTGAGTTCAATCCTTGAGGGATCTGGGGCAAAAATTGGGGATTGGTCCTGCTTTGAGCAGGGGGTTGGACTAGATGCCTCCTAAGGTCCCTTCCAACCTGATATTCTATGATTCTGTATAGAGGCAGAAAGGGGGCTGCAGGGAAGTAGTCTGAAGTCACTCCCTGGGAGAAGGGAGGTTTTATTTGGGGGCTACAGTCGGCACTATTGAATATTGAAGCTGCTGACACACCTCTGTCTGCAGAAGTTACTATCAGTCTTGGCAAGGTGTTAAACCTAGAAGTATTCACGGTCAATATTTGCTACTATAACTGGGATGGTAGTCATCAATGAGATCATTAGTAATAAGAAAATGGCACATTACCAATGAAAATGAAGTTCATCATGAACCACAGTCAGTATATCCTGGGGACACAGCTGAAAACAAAGTTGCACCAACACAGGGTCCTTTGTTTTTATCAAATTCAATGCTAGAAATAAGATAGGGCCAGTGAAGGGGCTGAAGATACTTATATGCTGCATATTGAGCACAATGAAAGAGAGAAACATAGTTTTGATTCTTGAACAACTATAAGAGCTAGGAAACCAGAGATGAGTGGCTGGGCTGGTCTCATCACTCTAGTGCATGATAATGTTGTGGCAAGTCAAGACTGTGTGTAGGCTACAATCTGTGTCCTTATAACACACATGTCCCCTGTAACTGAAGTGCCAAACCAATTTTCAAGATCATATAAGCTCTATAGTTGATCAAGATAATGTGTGTTTGCCCAAGTATTCATCAACAAAGCTGTTGAAATAGGATGATGGCATCTTGAGGAGCTCAGGGATATTAGCTGACAGTTCAGTTCCGGAGCACAAATCTCAAGTAGTTGGGCATATTAATGCAGGAATATTATCTGTTTAATCTACTAAACTTTCAGGTACTCTAAATTTTCAGAAACAAAGCTAATGTTGAATCCTTGGTTATCTGGCTTGAGAACAATATGTATGTCTTGCTAATAGTCAGGTGCATAGAAATGTCATCTATGTCAGATGAATGATGAGTAAAACATGCAAGATTAGCTGGAAGACTTTGTGCTTGCAATTTAAATTGACATTTCACGTGTTGGACTCAAATGCCATTTTATAAATCTATTGCATAAGACAGGTCTGCACACCAGCAGCTCAGTTATGCTTTGCTCTTCTGTATATTCCTTCCTTGTCCACCCAGTAGATGACTGGGGGAGTGGAGAACTCCCCCAAGACCCTTCCTTTTGGTCCCATTTGTACCTCATTCTGAGAGGCAGAAACCTCTGACAAATCAGCCATAGGGAGGACACCATCCACTGCGAACTGGACTGAAAACCAGTTCTGTCTACATTTTTCTCTTACATGAGTTGGGAAATTGAGACAGCAACAGCTACTGTTTCTTCCCTCTCACTTCCTCCCCTCCCCCTCCCCCCCCCCCCCCCCCCCCCCCCCCGATTTCCAGCTAGTTGAAACTTGTGTAAGAAAATCCATGCTTCCCCCCACTCCCCCTTTCCCTTGAAACAAGGGGCTTTAATTGCTGTTTCCTTATTGAAGAGACCAGTTCCAACTTCACTTAGGCTTGCTGGGTGTCCAGTTTTTGACTGGAACACCTGGTCGAAAAGGGAACCTGGAGGCCTGGGTCAGCACCGCTGACTGGGCTGTTAAAAGTCTGGTTGGCGTGGGGCTGGCAGGCTCCCTACCTGGCTCTGCGCAGCTCCCAGGAAGCAGCCAGTATATCCCTCTGGCTCCTAGGCTTAGGGTAGGCAACAGGGGCTCAGCACACTGCCCCCGCCCCGAGCACCAGCTCCACAGCTCCCATTGGCCCTGAACCGCAGCCAGTGGGAGTGGGGGTGGTGGAGGTGTCAGCGGTGCCTGGTGGCGGCAGCAGTGTACAAACTGGCCTGGCCGCGCCTCCTCCTAGGAGCTGGAGGGACATACCAGCCTCTTCTTGGGAACCACTTGAAGTAAGCGCTGCCCGGAGCCCAAGCCCCAAACCACCACCCAAGCCCTGAGCCCTCTCCTGCACCCAAATTCCCTCCTGGAGCCCGCACCCTGCAGCTCTTCTTACACACCAAACCCCTTATCATCGGCCCCATCTAAGAGCCTGCACCCCTACCAGAGTCCTCACCCCCTCCCATACCCCAACCCTCAGCCCAGAGCCCCCTCCCACACTCCGAACCTCTCGGCCCCAATCCAGAGCCCCTTCCTGCACCTCAAACTTCTCATCCTGCCCCACCCCAGAGCCTACATCCTCAGCCAGACCCTTCACCCGCTCCTGCACCCCAACCCCCTGCCCCAGCCCAGAGCCCCCTTCTGCATCTTGAACCCTTCATTTCTACCCCAGCCCAGAGCCCGTACCCCCTCCCATACCCCAACGCTTGCCTCAGTCTGGAGTCCCCTCCCACACTCCAAGCCCTTTGGCCCCAGCACTGCACCCCAACCCTCTGCCCCAGCCTGGTGAAAATGAGCAAGTGAATGAGGGTGGAGGAGATCAAGTGACAATGGAAGGGGGGAATGGAGTGAGTGGGGGTGGGGCCTCAGAAGGGGCAGGGCAGGGACGGGTCCTCAGGGAAGGGGGTGGGCCAAGGGTGTTTGGTTTTGTGTGATTAGAAAGTTGGCAACCCTAGCTCTAGCAGGCAATACTAATGCATAGGGGGCTAGATCCTGTGAGGTCAGTGGGGGTTGAGAGCACTCAGTACCGTGCAGGATCATGCCTTTAGCTTCCACAGTATCTTCATATCTTCATACATTTCTTTTTTCCCTTAAACCATAATAGCTTTCAACAAAAATTCCAATAAGCTTTTACAGAAGAACACTGTACAATAGTGACATGAGCTAATTAACTTTCTGGCCATGAGACTTCACAATGGGCCACCTTGTAACGGAATGACAATTCGCATTGCCTCACTTCTATGGATACTTGACTGTTATCAAAGATCTTTCCTATTTTCATTTACCTCCGTTGCCTTCGTGATTTCTTGTCATGCAAACATTCCAATTAACTCAACTGAAGCTAAAATTCAAAACAAATAATTCTGGTCAGAGGATGCCAAAGCTAGGCTTTTGCCTGTGGAATAGCCCTAATCGGAAAGGGTGCAGTCCATAATTAATTAGTGCAGGCTTTCTCTTTTACACCCTTCCCTACTGGGAAGTTCTCCCTACTTGGAGTTATGCCCGGATCCTCAGCTTTAAGAGGTTCTTCTCCTGTCATGAGGCCATCCCGGTGAGAGACAGTCATTCACAGTGCATACTCTGGGTGAGTGGCATGTATCACAAAAGTGCACCCACTGCCTCAAATTGAAGGCTTGGTTCAGAAAGGACTGTGAATTGAGAGTAAAACTTTTACTAATGGAGAGCTCACTGTGACCAGCTTCAGAGCCTGACCCTGATACCTCTCCTCCGCGGCGGTCAACATCCGCATGGTCATTGGCTGACTCCCACTTGTCATCCATTACTAAGAGAAAATCTATGCTCTCCTGCCCAGTTTAGAAGAAACAGGTCCCAAGCTCACCCACCAAGGAGCTGCCCCGAAGAAAGGCATCCCCTGTGAGATCGGTAGCTTCAACATCTTCAGGAGTGAGACTAAGCTCCTATAACCATCTGGCCACCTCCGGTACTGGCAATATGGAGAGCTCCAAGGACCCTAAGTGGGCAAGGGAACACCATCACTCGGGACCAAGAAGAACACTTCAAGGATCTCGAAATCGGCACTGACCGCCTCAACTAAACAAACTACTTTAAGTATGTCAGCACCGACCAAGCCCCCAGCACTTACATGGCCCTCAGTGCCATCTACTGGTTGTTCAACAGAATGCACTCCACCTTCGGCACCGGAAATATCCACAATCTCTGGGCAATCACTGATACAATGATGCTCCTGCTGGTACCGCAAGAGTTCTGATACCCAAGAGACCTGATTGTCGCTGACAACCCAGAGTCTCCACTCTCCATACCAAGCTCCACACAGCGCACACCTCTCCCCTGGAGACACAACTCCTAACCACACCACTCTTTCATCACCAAGGACTGCACCACCCTCCTCCAGTGAGGAGGAGTACTCCATTTCACCTGGCAGCGCACCATTATATCAAGGGCTAGACAGAGAATCGTACTACCATCCTTGATATCAGAGACCAGAAGCAAGCCAGGTCCCTGATATCGACCCCCGAGGATGCAACCCCATATACCAATTCCCCCCCACTGGTACTGTTGGGACCCTTGGGCCACATATAGGTCACGCTTTCCCAAACCACCCCCAAATCAAAGACAGGCACAAATACACTCTTCATCCTCATCGGTCTCTAGGCCTCCCGACCTAGAGCCAGATTTGTTAGAAGAACACGAGGAAGAAATGGAGGAAGATGTTTCACTACCACATCTCCACATTGGCAAAGATAGCACTCCCAATCAATGAGGCCTTGTTGGACCCAGCCAAGGTAATCTGGCAGACCCCAGCATCAATACCACCTCCCTATAAGCGAGCAGACAAAGTACTATGTCCCTGCAAAGGGCATGGAATTCTTTTCCCATCCTATTCCCAACTCCCTTGCGGTCAATGCGGTACATGACAAAGGATGACAAAGCCATTCCAAGGCAATCCCATATGACAGGGACTGGAAGAGACCAGATCTCTTCAGTCACAAGGCATATTCCACACCTACTCTCTAGTTTCACATTACTAATTACGAGGCACTTCTAGCCAAATACAAACATATGAACTATTTGAAAGTCACTGAATTCAGTCAGCATCTCCCAGGGGACAAAAAATGCCCAGTTCCAGGCACTGATGATGGAAAGAGAACTTCTGGCACATACAGCACTACATGCCTCACTGGATACCGTGGATATGGCGGCCCGATTCATCGCAAATTCTGTGGTAACAAGACAGGTCTCATCACTGCAGGGTTCCCCAAGGAGCTGCAGACTACTGTGGAAGATCTGCCATTTGAAGGACCTAAAGTATTTGCCAAGCACATTGAATCCCTTCATTCATTGAAGGATTCCAGAGCTACTCTGCATTTACTCAGGATCTACACACCAGCACCAAAGAGAAGACAGGGTTGATATCAGCCTATCCCAAAATCTCAACCTCCTCATTTCACCCCTCAATGGCTTTATGATCCACAATGCAGGTGAGAGAGACCTCCTCCCAAATGCAGACAGACATCAACGCAGGCAACTACACCTCACCCATCCGCCTTCAAACAACAACAAGGTTATGAGATGACTCCCACTGGTCCAGATGCCACAACCATCCAGATTACTCCATCAGTTTGGTGACCATTTGACCCCTTTCTATCAGATATAGTGACAAATCACCCCCAACAAGTGGGTGTTAAGAAATTGTCAGAAATGGGTATTCAGTTCTGTTTCTCTCTCTCTCATCTACCCACCTCTCCCTTTCCAGTCCCTCTTCAGGGACCCTTCCCATGAACAGCATTTGTGAGAAGAAATAAACCATCTTCAGCAACTGGGAGCCATAGAACTGGTCCCATTCCAACACAGAGGGAAAAGTTTTTACTCCCATTTTTTTTTCTAATCCAAAAGAAATCCGGCAGGTGGACACCTATCATAGACTTGAGGAACCTCAACAAAGTTGTCAAACTACAATGATTCAAGATGGTGATGTTATTAACAATAATCCTGACAATGAAACAGAGGGACTGGTTCTTGGCCCTCGACCTCAAAGACACGTACTTCCATGTCACCATATACCCTTTCCACAGGCAATTCCTCAGATTTGTCCTGAGGTCTGACCATTACCAGTACAAGGTACGACCCTTTGGCCTCTTTACAGTGCCCAGAGTATTTTCCAAAGTCCATGCAGTGGTGGTGTACTTCTGCAGATGATAATATAATGTTCCCATACATAGACAACTGCCTCCTCAAGGCTCTGTCCAGAGTCAACACATTCGAAGCTGTAAAAACAACAGTGGACCTTTTCTTGAAACTCAGCCTCCAGATAAACATGCAAAAATCTACACTGAAACCAGTCCAATGTCTGGAGTTTATTGGCACCTGACAGAGCCTCCTCCCTGCTCACAGACTTTCTGCAAGAATCAGTCTCATCTCCACCATGAGAACCAGCCCACAGATCTCCACCAGAACTTATCTACAGTTGCTCAGTCATATGGCAGCAGCCACACTGATCTGTCTCCAGGGATGGCTATGAACAGTGTATGTACCCCACAGGCACAGTCTGAAAATAACTTAGTTTGTTCCCACTCAAGGTCAAGGACTCATTAGACGGGTGTAAACAACCCCAAAATGTCTGCATGGGAGTTCCCTTCCTCCAACCACCACTATCCTTGATACTGACAACCAACACCTCCCTACTTGGTTGGGGAGCTCATCTACAGACCCACACAGTGCAAGGAAAGTGGTTCCCACCGGAGTCCGCATTACACATCAACCTCCTGGAATTACATGCAGTCTGCAATGCATACCTACACTTTCTACCAATAGTCAGACAAAAGACCATAAGAGTAATGATGGACAACATCGCCTGCATGTCTTATATTAACAGACAAGGGGGAGCAAGGTCCCAATCGCTATGCACAGAAGCACTAAAATTCTGTTTTTAAAAAAAACAACTGTTCAATAACTTCTCTCTTAACCAAAGGGCACTTGCAGTTTTGTAGTTTGGGTTAGTGGACAAAGTCTGGCAGTGGCCTGCTTGGAGCTCTGGTCTAAAGGACAGCTGGCACACAATTACAGAAATCATGATAATGGTGCACAGCCGACCAGAATTGGGAAGGTCACTTTAGGACTCCTGAAGGACCTCTCCCCTCTTTTTAGGAAGAGCCCTTTGAAAGCTGCTCACTATGTCAGGAGAGGTGGGAGCTAATCAAGCAAGAACAGTCTGTAGACAGCAACAGCTCAAAGATAGTGTCCCTTAACTGATTCCTGCTTCTAGACTATGCTGCTTGAATGGTATCATGATTGGATTACTCTTGTCTGCCAAATACTGACAGCATGTTTGTGACTGTACAAGACCATTGACAATCCATGCTATGAAAAGCTTAGTCTAGGAGGGGCATAGAAAGTGTGAGGCTAAACCAATAGAAGGAAGTATTTTTTCACACAACACAGTCAGTCTGTGGAACTCTTTGCCAGAGGATGTTGTGAAGGCCAAGACTATAACAGGGTTCAAAAAAACTAGATAAGTTAATGGAGGGTAGGTCTATCAATGGCTATTAGCCAGGATGGGCAGCGATGGTGTCCCTAGCCTCTGTTTGCCAGAAGCTGGGAATGGGTGACAGAGGATGGATCACTTGATGATTACTGTTCTGTTCATACCCTGTGGGTCGCCTGGCATTGACCACCGTCGGAAGGCAGGATACTGGGCTAGATGGACCTTTGGTGTAACCCATTAGGACCATTCTTATGTGGAACTAGTGTATTCAGTGTGGCAACACCTCTGCCACAGACCTACCTGGACACCAGAACACCACAGCAGGTTCACGGAGCAGGCGGTTCTCACAAGACCATGAGCAGGATTTGGACACAT
Source organism: Chelonia mydas (assembly GCF_015237465.2). Taxonomy (NCBI): domain Eukaryota; kingdom Metazoa; phylum Chordata; order Testudines; family Cheloniidae; genus Chelonia; species Chelonia mydas. The sequence goes on from NC_057850.1 coordinate 228,442,662, forward strand.
CAGCCCTAGAACACATACTCAGCCACTGGGAATTCCCAAACATAGATCTGTTTGCCACACCCAAAAGAGCCAAATGCCCACAATTCTGCTCAAGAGCAGGTCTGGGAGATTCATTCCTCGTTATTCAGACGCATCCCTCCTCTATGCCTTTCCACCCTTTCCCTTACTATTCAAAGTGCTTCACAAGGTGCAGGTGGAATGAGCCAGTCATTCTCACAGCCCCAACATGGCCATGCCAGATATGGTGTCCTTACCTTGTACACATGGTGGTCAGTCCATCAGTCACCCTGCAGTTGAATCAATATTCCTCTCACAGGACATAGGCAAAATTCTCCATCCAAATCTAGAACTCCTCCATATGAAGGCATGGCCCTTCATGGTTCCAGGATACAGAGATGACCTGTTCAGAAAAGGTAAGAGATTCTTTTAAATAGAAAACGTTCAACAACTTGCTATGCTAATCTGCATAAATGGAAAAGATTCCAGACTTGGTGGGACACCAAACATGTCTCAGCAATGAGCGCTCCTTTTCCACTCATTCTGGATTACATTCTAGAATTTAAGAGATCAGAGCTATTTACAAGCTCCTTTCATGTACCTCTGGCTGCCATTACTGCATTCCACTCCAAGATAGAAGATCATTTGATACTTACCCTCCGAATAGCAAAAATATTCCTTAAGCACCTACAAAACCTTTACCCCAAAATGTGCGACTTTACTCCACCTTGTGATCCTAGCCTAGTTTTGCGCTGTCTCAACAGCCCTCAGTTTGAACCTATCCATGAAAACGGCGTTTCTCATCACCATCATATCCACCTGACAGGTAACAAAAATAGGTTCTGTCGTGTACAGAAGGTACACTGTCTCTTACAAAGATAAGGTCATGTTACGACCACAACCAAAGTTCTTACCCAAGGTACCATCCTCTTTCCGTCTAAGCCAACCTGTCCACCTTCCCTCCTCCTTCCCCAAACCACCTGGCAACCAGCATGAAGCCACACTATGCACCTTGGATGTCAGATGAGCACTAACTTTTTATCTCGACAGAACTAAATCATTCAGACAGTAGCCACGCTTCTTCCTCTCTGTTGCTGAAAGATCGCAGGGATCGGCCATATCCAAACACCTGTCAAAATGGATCTTGGACTGCATACACCTTTACTACCAATGACCCAAACTTCAACCCCCAGCTGGAACTCGGATGCATTCCACTCGCTCAGTGTCCACCTCGATAGCCTTTCTAAACAATGTACCAATTACTGATACATTTGTAAGGTGGCCACCTGGGCATCCACGAACACCTTTAGTCAACATTATGTGATCATCTACTGTGTGGCATTAGATGCCCTACTAGGACGCACTGTCCTATCCTCCTTAGTAGATGTCACTCCAAAGCTCTAGATTTACAACTAGGGGCACTGCTCTACAGTCATGTACAGTGGCACACCCACAGGGACACACATCTCAAAGAATCGGAGTTACTGCACAGGGCTAGTAACCTTCTCGTTTCATTGAGAGAATCTCATAGGATGAAGTTCACCACAGGGCAGAGGGTCCAAGGCCTTGTACAGTACTTAAAAGCTATATTTGAAGTTCAAGTCTTGCCAAAGACCATATAAAATTTCTTCACTAACATCTGAAATTTACCTCTCTGCAAGGACCAGCTTGTGGCATAGGCACCACGTAAGCCCTTGAAACAAGGGCTTAATTGAGACTTAAGTGATGGATAAGATTTGTGCTGCCTGCACAGAATTTTGGACATGGGTGAATTTCATTTGTAGGCATCATGACTTTCAGGGACATAGTTCAAAAAGTGGCATTAAGGTGTAGACTTGGGTAGTACAGCAACCTTAATTCAATATTTTCCTATCTGAGTCTTACTGTTGTCTTATAGTTAAGATAAATATATATTCAACATTGCTAGTTTACCCTGACAGCTTCATCAAGGGGGAAAATAACCACCTACCATTTGATCTCTACCTAGCAGCATGGTGGCAAAGCAGCAAGGAGCTGCTAAGCCAGTAAAAATAGGCAATAGAAGATGGGAGGTGCATTTTGCCCATGAGGTCTTCTGTGGGCTGTGTAAAAATAGAGCAAGGTTAATACTAACCTGATTTCCCCTCCCGCCCCGCCCCCCCAGCTCAGAGAAGAGCATGTGGCTAAAATGTCTCCTCTAATCTCACTTTCTATTTCTAGCTTGTATTTTAATAATATTTTTCCTTTTTCAACAGCCTACATTGTAACACTTCTCCAGTTTTCTTTTGGCATTCCTGCATCCCAACTGTCAGGAAAAAAGGGTCTAAATGTTATAGAGAAAAACAAAATGAATTTTGGCTTGCATGTCCACATATTTAATGGTTATGAGATTGAGGCATCTGGATCTTCAAGCCTTAAAATTAAATCTCCCTCAGTAAGATTAAGATTCATTATTGAACTATTTAAGATTCATTATTGAACTTCCATTGAACTTCAAGTGCACTCTGTATTTCAGTTCAAAACTTGTTTACATGCCCCTTTTTACATTCTCCCAGGCTGTCCCCTGATTCACCAAATAGTAAAATCATTGCAATCGCACACTACTTCATATTACCTGGTCCTCCTCTGAGTTGTTAACTTATAATGGGGAAAGTGAAATGAAACAGAGTTAACAGAAGCAGCATAGCTGAGAAAGTATTAAAAAACCCTGCTAATCTCCCAGCTATTTGAATGTGAGTTTTACGTCACTACATAAAGACTGACCCAGATGTATTGACAGGTTTCAGAGTAACAGCCGTGTTAGTCTGTATTCGCAAAAAGAAAAGGAGTACTTGTGGCACCTTAGAGACTAACCAATTTATTTGAGCATAAGCTTTCGTGAGCTACAGCTCACTTCATCGGATGCATACTGTGGAAAGTGTAGAAAATCTTTTTATACACACAAAGCATGAAAAAATACCTCCCCCCACCCCACTCTCCTGCTGGTAATAGCTTATCTAAAGTGATCACTCTCCTTACAATGTGCATGATAATCAAGCTGGGCCATTTCCAGCACAAATCCAGGTTTTCTCTGCCCCCCCCACACACAAACCCACTCTCCTGCTGGTAATAGCTTATCTAAAGTGACCACTCTCCTTACAATGTGTATGATAATCAAGGTGGGCCATTTCCAGCACAAATCCAGGGTTTAACAAGAACATCTGAGGCGGGGGGGGGGGGGAGGGGGGGCACCTTGATTATCATACACATTGTAAGGAGAGTGGTCACTTTAGATAAGCTATTACCAGCAGGAGAGTGGGTTTGGTGGGGGGGGGGGAGAGAAAACCTGGATTTGTGCTGGAAATGGCCCAACTTGATTATCATACACATTGTAAGGAGAGTGATCACTTTAGATAAGCTATTACCAGCAGGAGAGTGGGGTGGGGGGAGGTATTTTTTCATGCTTTGTGTGTATAAAAAGATTTTCTACACTTTCCACAGTACTCATCTGATGAAGTGAGCTGTAGCTCACGAAAGCTTATGCTCAAATAAATTGGTTAGTCTCTAAGGTGCCACAAGTACTCCTTTTCTTTTTGCAGATGTATTGAGTATTCCTTTTTTTTTTTTTTTCCCCCTGTGGAACAGTGTATTTCTCACCAGATGACCAAATCAGAGAACATTTTCTTTGACCAGAAAGACTGGCAAATAACCAACTCTTTCAATCAAGACCATGCTACACAAAAAAAGAGACCTCTTTATCAGAAGCAGAAAATAACTTGTTTTGTTTTTGCTTCCATGTCTAGTATTTGATAAAGGAACAGCTTGTTTATTTAATTTATTTAATAAATGTTCTGCCACCTAACACTCAGAGTCAAATACAGATGTAGTGTTAACAGTGCAACTCCATTGAATTAAACAAAGTTGTTCTCATTTACATCAGGTCTGACTGTCCATCTGTACAATTAGTGTTACAAAAGTGAAAGTAGAGGTTCCTGGAGCCCAGGAGAAATTAATAGTGCTTCCAAAAAAGGAAAAGCTGGTGAAAAACAGAGGCCATAAAGGTTTAAGATTTTTGGGCTCAATCCTTCAAGGTGCTGGGGATTCTGAACCCAATCCAGCAAAGCACTTAAGCACATGCTTAACTTTCAGCATGTGACTAGTCTCATTCTGTTGACTTCAATGCAACAACACACGCTCTTAAAGTTAAGGGTGGGATTAAATGTTTGCCAGGACTGTTGCCATAATGGTCAGCACCCTGCAGGGTTGAGCCCTATATTACCTGAATATAGAAAGCTCTTACAGCAAACTTTGATACTGAGTAGTGCCCGTTTAGGTGTTTGGTTGCATTAACTGTACACATAGAAATTATTACAGTAGGTAAAGATGTTAGTGTTTAAAAACAGCCATTTACACAAAAACCAAACAGTTTCTTCCTTAAGATGCAAATCTTTTATTAGTGCATTTTTTGCCTAGAAAAAACACCAGGGTGTCACAGGGTTCTTAGGACAGAAGAACATAGATAAAATAGATAGGTATCTGACATCTGCAATTCTTGAGTTGAAAGGTTTTATTGAAAACCGGTGTACTTGATTTGAATAGGCTACAGGATCTATAGTCAAATGGAATTACTACTGTATGTTATGTTCATGTAATCTTGTAGTTTTACACTTTATTATGGGAAACTAATGAGCTTATACTGCATAATGCCTACAACATAATTCATTGTTTTATCAGAGTATTCTACTTTTTGGAAGAGAAAATGTACATGCAAGTTTGACATCATTGTGAATGTTTTAAAAGTGCTTACAGTACTGACTAAATCTTCCCATGTACATAATTGCTGCAGGCAGACTGGATTATAAAAATTACACCATGGATTTATCCTAATGAAGAGTTTTAAGTGACTAAAGTGAACATGTGAAATATTGTAGCCTCAATCAATCAGCTCATATTGTGCATTACACTAAGTCACTAAAAGACCTACATTTTGAAAAGTAAATTGTCTTCTAGGCTTCTCTGCATCTAAATTGTTTTTCTTTTGGAGACATAACTGCAATGTACAACTAGTTCCAGGGTCCAAGAAATATAAAGACGGATTGTTGATGTCCAAATGGCACTTTAGATACCGTGTAGTAGAGGGGCTGTTGGGAGCTGGTTATGGAGCCCTAACCCAGAGCCACTTGGTCCTGGTGCAAGGTAGCAGCTCCCCTGCATCTCTAAGGCATATGTTACTTGGTAATGTCCCTGAGGAATCTTATGTCAGTGGAAGATCAGGCATTGAAGAGCTGCATTCCACTGTGCCCCAGTAATCCCCCCAGCATGCCCGTGACATGCTGCTTCCTCTTCCTGTATCAGCATCTGGGGAGACAGCTGATGTAGATGGCAGCTAAAACAGCAGCAGATTTCTCTGTACAGGGGAAATTCTCCACTGGCTGTCTCCAGCTGTCTTAAATCCATTTTGCACAGTGTATGTGGTGCCAAGTGTACTGAAGGAGACGTGAGAATCCAAGTCATAATTATCTGTGGCACTGATACCCTTGCATTTGATGAGCATTAGGAGCTATCAAAATGTCTCCACAAAATGTCTCTTTAAAAGCACGACCGTAATTTTAGCTTCAGAAGAAAGTTGACATCTAGATAAAAAATTAGAGAGATAAGATGTTGTACGTGTATTTGGAGGAAGAGAGGAGACAGATGCAGAAAGAGGGAACAATGTTGGTTATAAAATGTAAAAACAATTGTTTGAGTAGATATTATGAGCACTAAATACATTTCATTGCTAGGTTATCAGCTTAGTAGGATCATGTGTAGGTATGAAAATGGAATCTACTGAAAACTAGAACCGACATGATCACTTCTCTTCTTTAATTTCCATCGTGATCTTTTTATAGCTATGCAATGGAGGATCTGTGACTGATCTGGTGAAAGGATTTTTGAAGAGAGGTGAAAGGATGGACGAACTTGTAATTGCTTATATTTTACATGAAGCTCTTATGGTAAGATTAAAAACAGTCAATGAATGGACAGTCCAGTTGACAGCCTGAGATATTCTTTGACAGCTTGAGATAAACTTTGTCTACACTGCCCCACAGTTTGGATTCTGCAGGGGTGCAATAGCAGTGTGCATCAAATAACAGCTCTGCTGTAATTCCCCTGTGTGGAAGCGGAGGGCACAAACTTAAAGGCTCCTAGTTCACATTACTGTAAATCCTGTTTGAAGAGTGCTATTTACCATGAACTAGGAACCTTTGATTTTGTACCCTCAGCATCCACATGGGGGGTGCACTTTGGTGCACTCTACTGTTCATATCCCTGTAGTCCCAACTGTGGGGCAACGCAGAAAAGCCCTTAATTTTTTTCAACAAATGAATATATATATTCCATTTTAAAAGCATGATGTTTCTTCCTATATTACACTAGTGTTTAATGAAATAAAGTTAAGGTTTAATTGTAAACTTGTTTTTGAATACTACCAGGTAAAGTAGCAGTTCAGTTCATCAGTATCAAAAGCGTGAACATTTATTTCAGACATTGATTACTTCTCCCTAGTTGCATTAAGTAAGTACAGCTTTGCATCTAAATTGTTTTTGTTTTTGTTTTTGTTTTCCGTTTGGAGACATAACTGCAATGTACAGGTCAGGGATTTTTTTAATAAACATTTTTTTTCACTGGAAAATGCTGATTTATTGAAAATGAACTTCTTTATGGGAAAGGATTGGCTTTCACAAATTTTTCAACTTAAAAAAAATCTTGGGAGAAAAATACTTTGAAATTGTCAAAACGTTTTGTTTCAACATTTTCTAAACAAAAAAATTTGGATTTCCAGTTTGAAATGACTTATTGTGAAATTTAACTTAATTATAGTAAAAATATGTTTTGGAAAAATGGTAGAAATTGAAACAAAGGATTTCAAAATTATCAAAACAAAATGTTTTCTTTTTTCTTCAGGTCAGATTTTCAGTTTGCCAAAATTTTCTAGATTGACTTTCCCCCCAAATTGGGGGGAGGGAAGATTTTTCTTTTTGATATCTCAAAAATGTTCATGGGATGGGAAAGCCATTTATGACCTGATTCTAGTGCAACATACTAAAAATACTGTTCTGTGTCTCTTGTTGTGAGGCAGCATCTATTTTGTAATTAAATAATGTACAACAAATTGAAATCTCTCAAAAGAAAAATCACTGTAGCTAATCAAAACAAAATATCTTTATCCTTGCTATTTAATTAGAGTTTGAGTTTCTGCACTGAAACTATTATTAGACCTTAGAACTTTTCTTTATTTTTCTGTTTTAATGGTCCAATATATAACCAAGATTAATAATGCCTCTTTATTTCTGTCATCATACAACTTATCTACCAGAAAAGGAAGTCACTAAAAAGTCCATTTATCCCACATAGTTGGTTGATAGTTGACTCAGTGTTCTTTGAATAAGAATAGCATTTCTAGGGGGTTTGTACCAAAAATGCTAGGAGAAGTAGAAATCAGAATCAAAATACACTGACTATGTAAGTGTCCATGTATTAGAAAATGAAATGGTAGTTCATTTTTGGACTTGGCAGCTGTTCTCATTTTGAAACTAAGTTTAGAAAGAGAGAAAAAGCATAGCACAAAAATATCAGCAAAGTTAATACATAGAATGTGAATGGATTTACAACTTATTTTTCAGGGGCTTCAGCATTTGCATGAAAACAAAACCATCCACCGTGATGTAAAAGGAAATAATATCCTATTGACCACTGAAGGAGGAGTTAAACTTGTGGATTTTGGTATGTTATGTTTTTACAGACAAAGTTGTAACTTTAAAACATGGTGGGGAGACGTGTAAAAGTTAACAGTTAAGAACAGCTCATTTAATGTTTTGATTTATATTTGGAATACTTGTTTTAAAAAAAATCAACTTAACTGGTTTGAAATTAGATAATATAAAGGAACACAAATTATTCATGGATTCAGAATATCCCTAACTATGGTCTTGGCAACTAGTTTACTAACAGTGTTTAGATAGTCCAGAGGTGGGCAAACTACGGCCCACGGGCCACATCCGGCCCACGGGACTGTCCTTCCTGGCCCTTGAGCTCCTGGCCAGGGAGGCTAGCCCCAGGCCCCTCCCCCCGCAGTCATGCCACCGCGTGGGCAGCGCGACTGGCTCTGTTCGGGCAGCGGGGCTGCAGGCTCCTGCTGCTCTGAGCGGCATGGTGGGGTGGGGGGGTTGGATAAGGGGCAGGGGGTCCTGGGGGCAGACAGGGAGCAGGGGGCGGTTGGATGAGGCGGAGGTTATGGGGGGGGGCAGGCAGTAGACGGGGAATAGGGAGGATTGGATAGGGCATGGGAGACCCGTGGGGGGCCTGTCAGGGGGCAGGGGTATGGATAGGGGTCGGGGGCGTTGGATAGGGGTTGGCATCCCGGGGGGGTGGTTTGGGGCCGGGGGTCCTAAAAGGGGGCGGTCAGGGGACAAGGAGCAAGGGGGGTTGGATGGGTCGGGTGTTCTGAGGGGGGCAGTCAGAACACGGGAAATGGGAGGGGGCAGATAGGGGGCAGGGGCCAGGCTGTTTGGGGAGGCACAGCCTTCCCTACCTGGCCTTCCATACAGTTTCGCACCCTGATGTGGCCCTCGGGCCAAAAAGTTTGCCCACCCCTGAATTAGTCTGATTTAGATTGTAGTTAGTACATGGAGTCTGGAATGACCTCATGCTAGTTCAAAGAAGTAAGGGATGCACAACCTTAACGCTGTATGTCATAGGGCCATAAAGGATATTGTGGAGAATAAGGGAGTTTCTCCCAGAGAATCCAGCCCAATGAGTTTAGCCATTGATTTCAATAGGAGCTGGATCAAGCCCTGAATGATATTCTCCCTTTCTTAATGAAAGGTTCATTTCATTTGAACAGAATGCAGAATTAGATTTATGGTGGTCAACATTTATCCCACTTTTAGTGAATGAAATTTATGAGTGTGGACAATGAGGGAGTTCTGTATGGGTGCGTGTATATATGTGTATATAAATAACCTGTGATTTCAACTTACCTGAGCGGTATTATCCTGTCTGGCTGCACAGAATTAAATCAAAGAGCAAGGAATCTTCCCACCCCCCTTTTAGGCCTGTGTCAGAGCCTGTCACAATTGAAGTCCTTGTGCTCCAGGGAACATAGGAACTGCACCCTCTGCCCAAGGCATGGAGGGGTAGGGAGAAAGTGGATCCAGGGCCCAGTTGCCTCTCTGCATCAGCTTGAAAATTGATGCAGGCCACGTGGGCAGGTAAGGGGGGTGAGGGAGAAGGAGGCAGAGGAGCAAATTACTTTCCTGAAGGATGGTGCAGACTCTGCAGTCCCCCTGTGCACCAGGTTGGTGAGGGAACGATCTCTCCATGAGCTTCCCATAGGGCTCTTTGTCTGGTTACGTAAACAGGCAGAGAAAACCAGTGATTGAAAGATGAGCCTATGAAAGACATTATGGAACATAATTCCAGAGAAGAGTACATTATCATTCTGAATTACATATATGATTATATAATAGCCTAAGTTACACTTTCTTCGAGTTAGAACATAGGTTTTTTTTTCTTAAATAGCTCTCTGTGTTAGTAGGCATCACAAACAATAACTGCTAAACATTAACAACTTAATTGGCCTTTAATAGCAGAAGTGGCTTTCTTTCCTTTTTGCCTTTTGTACTCCTGAAACTTGTAGTACATAATGCTGTACTGTCATCTGAAATTGCCAGCAAGTTAAAGTAGTATGGGCTGGATTAATGGACTATAAGGTGGGTAGAAAGCTGGCTAGATTGTTGGGCTCAACCGGTAGTGATCAATGGCTCCATGTCTAGTTGGCAGCCAGTATCAAGCGGAGTGCCCCAAGGGTTGGTCCTGGGGCCGGTCTTGTTCAATATCTTCATTAATGATCTGGAGGATGGCGTGGATTGCATCCTCAGCAAGTTTGCAGATGACACTAAACTGGGAGGAGAGGTAGATATGCTGGAGGGTAGGGATAGGATGCAGAGGGACCGAGACAAATTAGAGGATTGGGCCAAAAGAAATCTGATGAGATTCAACAAGGACAAGTGCAGTGTCCTGCACATAGGACGGAAGAATCCCATGCACCGCTACAGACTAGGGACCGAATGGCTAGGCAGCAGTTCTGCAGAAAAGGGCCTAGGGGATACAGTGGACGAGAAGCTGGATATGAGTCAAAAGTGTGCCCTTGTTGCCAAGAAGGCCAATGGCATTTTGGGCTGTATAAGTAGGGGCATTGCCAGCAGATCGAGGGACGTGATCGTTCCCCTCTATTTGACATTGGTGAGGCCTTATCTGGAGTACTGTGTCCAGCTTTGGGCCCCACACTACAAGAAGGATGTGAAAAAATTGGAAAGCATCCAGCGGAGGGCAACAAAAATGATTAGGGGACTGGAACACATGACTTATGAGGAGAGGCTGAGGGAACTGGGAGTGTTTAGTCTGCGGAAGAGAAGAATGGGGGGGGGGATTGGATAGCTGCTTTCAACTACCTGAAAGGGGGTTCCAAAGAGGATGGATCTAGACTGTTCTCAGTGGTAGCAGATGACAGAACGAGGAGTAATGGTCTCAAGTTGCAGTGAGGGAGGTTTAGGTTGGATATTAGGAAAAACTTTTTCACTAGGAGGGTGGTAAAGCACTGGAATGCGTTATCTAGGGAGGTGGTGGAATATCCTTCTGTCATAAATATAAAGAGAAGGGTAAACACCTTTAAATCCCTCCAGGCCAGAGGAAAAAGCCTTTCACCTATAAAGGGTTAAGAAGCTAAGACAACCTCGCTGGCACCTGACCAAAGTGACCAATGAGGAGACAAGATACTTTCAAAGCGGGGGGCGGGGGGGAGGGTTCTCTCTGTCTGTGTGATGTTTTTGCCGGGACCAGAGCGGGAATGCAGGTCAGAACTCCTGCAAAGGGTTAATAAGCAATCTAGTTAGATATGCGTTAGATTCTGTTTTGTTTAAATGGCTGATAAAATAAGTTGTGCTGAATGGAATGTATATTCCTGCTTTTGTGTCTTTTTGTAACTTAAGGTTTTGCCTAGAGGGATTCTCTGTGTTTTGAATCTGATTATCCTGTAAGGTATTTACCATCCTGATTTTACAGAGGTGATTCCTTTACTTTTTCTTTAATTAAAATTCTTCTTTTAAGAACCTGATTGCTTTTTCATTGTTCTTAAGATCCCAAGGTTTGGGTCTGTGTTCACCTCTGCAAATTGGTGAGGATTTTTTATCAAGCCTTTCCCAGGAAAGGGGGTGTAGGGCTTGGGAGGATTTGGGGGGGGAAAAGACGTTTCCAAGTGGGCTCTTTCCCTGTTATATATTTATTAGACGCTTGTGGTGGCAGCAATAAAGTCCAGGGGCAAAAGGTAAAATAGTTTGTAACTTGGGGAAGTTTTAACCTAAGCTGGTAAAAATAAGCGTAGGGTTTTTTTCATGCAGGTCTCCACATTTGTACCCTAGAGTTCAGAGTGGGGAAGGAACCTTGACACCTTCCTTTGAGGTTTTTAAGATCAGGCTTGACAAAGCCCTGGCTGGGATGATTTAGTTGGGGATTGGTCCTGCTTTGAGCAGGGGATTGGACTAGATGACCTCCTGAGGTCCCTTCCAACCCTGATATTCTATGATTCTATTAAATTTGTTCTTTTGACCATTAGTGCTGCCTTTCGAGAAGCATCACTTATTCTGGTGTATATTGTACACAAATTGCATATGCATATTGTATCATGGCACCCATTACCCTAGCATCTGAGCACCTCACAATCTAGAATATATTTACTCTAGCAACAACCCTGTCAGGTAGGGTTGTACTATTAATCCAGTATTACAGATGGGAGACCCAAGCACAGACGATCAGAGGCATGAAGTTCTGGAACAACCTTCCAAGGGGAGAAGTGGAGGCAAAAAACCTAACTGGCTTCAAGACTGAGCTGGATACGTTTATGGAGGGGATGGAATGATGGGACTGCCTACGATGGCATGTGACCCGTTGGCAACTACCAGTAGCAGAAATTCCCAACTGCTGGAGATAGGACACTAGATGGGGAGGTCTCTGAGCTACTACAGAGAATTCTTTCCCAGGCATCTGCCTGGTGGGTCTTGCCCACATGCTCAGAGTCTAACTGATCACCATATTTGGGGTTGGGTTGGAGTTTTCCCCTAGGGCGGAATGGCCGAGGCGTGAATCACTTGCAGGTTTAAATTAGAGTAAATGGTGGATTGTCTGTAACTGGAAGTCTTTAAATCAAGATTTAAGGTCTTCAGTAACTCAGCTAGAAGTGAGGGGTCTGTTACAGGAGTGGGTGGTGAGGTTCTGTGGCCTGCAATGTGCCGGAGGTCAGACTAGATGAACACAATAGTCCCTTCTGTCCTTTGAGTCTATGAGACAGACTAAATGAGTTGCACAGGAAGTCTGTGGAAGAGTAAAGGATTGAACCTGGCTCTCCTGAGATCCAAGCTGGCACCCTAACCACTAGACTGGCCTTCCTCTTTTTGCATGGCTATGAATAGGTATATTTTATGAGATGAGTCTGTTTTCTAGTGAATATATTCAGCTAATCAGTCTACTAACTGTGTGAACTTTTCTAAAATTTGTTAAAAATTTTGTTTTTCTTAATTTTACTTAATTTGCCTTGTGATAAGCAATATGTTAATATGTACTAAATCTCAGAATATTATCACAGCAACATGCGTAATGGGATTTTCGAAAGCTATGAGATGCCAGACTCTCATTGAAATCTGTCAGCTCCAGCAGGCACCTAAGTACCTTTTAAAGAACTGGCTATTTGTCATCAAAATCTGTCAGGAACAACTGACAATACATTGTTACACCTCCATTTGCAATAAAAATCCACACGTTCATCCATATAGTGTAATTTTACTTAGAGCCTGATTTTTGTGGAGCACTTACTGACATGGACAACCACTTGTGAATAGTCCCACTGGATTCAAATTATTTTGTGTGTGTGTGTGTGTGTGTGAAAATAAGGTTGTTTCACCCATATGCTAAGGGTTGGACAATTGGGTTGTTAATCTGGATTTAACAGGGGCACAAGGGCCTACGCTTCCCCAGGGTTGCCAAAACCTGCATCTTATAGACTAGATATTTCTTAGTATGAGCTGCTGTTTCCCAGAAAAACAAACTGTGCACATACAGGAAAAAATATGTAATATTCCATTGTCTAGGAAGGTGCATTAATCAACCTTGTTATAACACTGATGCTTATGGAAGCTCATGCCCCATGCCGTCAGGTGGAGGCAAATCTTTACACAATATGTAATTAGACTATGGAACTCACTGCCACAGGAAGTTGGTGGTGCCAAGAGTCTATCAAGATTCAAAAAGAGATTGAACATTTGTATGGATATCAAGAAAATCCTGAGTTATCATAATTAGGTATAAATATTGGAAGAGATATTAAACCTCATGATTCAAGGTGTAAGCCAACCTGTAACTATTAGAAACCAGGGCGAGAGCTATTGATGGGGTAAATTATCCCATGTCTCCCTATTCTGCGGTTCTTCCTCTGAAGTAGCTGATACTGGACTAGATATACCTCAGATCTGATACACTATGGCAATTGCTATGTTCCTAAACCTCTCAATTCTCTCAGCCCAAGTATCAAAAATGTCTAATCACCATAATATTTAGATATGCCTGAGGACACATAATCGCATAGTGAAAATTCTCTTAAACCTCTGCTGTGGATGAAGTGCAGAGGTGAAAGTAAGCTGATACAGTCTGGTACGGCTTACTGGCAAGAGCCAGTACACAGCTGACTGTACCAGCAGTGGGCAGCTTCCTTGGCCGGCGATTTAAAGGGCCCGGGGTTCCTGGCAGCAGACGGAGCTCCGGGCCCTTTAAATCGCCACCAGAGCCCCGCTGCCAGAGCCCTGGGGTAGCAGCAGCGGCCTGGAGCCCCAGGCCCTTTAAATCGCTGCCTGAGCCCCAGGGCTCCCAGCTGTCGCCGCAGGTACCGCTACCATGGGGCTCCGGCGGTGATTTAAAGGGCCCAGGGCTCCCAACCGTCGCTACCGCAGCGGGAGCCTGGGCCCTTTAAATCTCGAGTTAAAGGGCCTGGGGATTTAAAGGTCCCACCACTTTCTGGTTGAGGACCCACCCCCCTGCTCAGGACTCCGGGGTACCGGTAAGTCCTTTAAGTTACTTTCACCCCGACAAAGTGGGTTCCAAGTGGAAGATATGGAGAGAAGGCAATACAGTCCAACTATTGTACATCTCCGTAGCAAATAGATGGATGGAAATGTATAAAACTGTTCTGAGTCTAATATATAATATTTATTGCAAGTAAGGTTTGCCTCAAAGCAGTGGGACATGGGCAGCACTGACTAGTGGCTGAGTTATTACCTGCATATTCCCGAAATAGCTTTGCATTGCAATGCAAATGGCACATGTTAAGTGTGAAGGTAAAACATTTGTCTTAATTTTGTACATTGCACTTTAAAAAAAAAAAAAAGGTATTTTCCTGATGAAATTTTTTTAAAGCAATTCCAAAGTAATAACTTTATACTTAAAAGTTTCATGAGAATGTCACCTGGGCTTGCATTCAGAATGACTACAATAATACCCTTTGTTTGATTTAGAATATAGGAAGCAGAGAGGTTTATGATGGATGCACGTTAGCATGACTAAACCAGAGACTTATCCTGACTGTGACTCATCCGTGAGAAACTGAGGGGAGATATTTGAAATTGGCATTACTTTGATTAATACGTGAACCTTTCTTCATAGTAGAATTAGAAGTTGGAGATATCCTTAGCTAGCTCAACTCTAATTTTAAAAATGTAGTAAGATAATGATTTTTTTTCAAAATAAGAAAGTAATCATTCTGTTCTCCAAATGATTGAAACAATCAAAGTAAAGAGCCATGCAAATCTAAACTTTGTTGACACTTCAAAATAGTCTTTTATTACTCTGAATTGTAAATTAATTGTCTTGCAACCTACCTCTAACCTGGTAAAAACATGTTTGTTTATATAGAATGTTGTGTGAGAGACTTTCTTTGGTAATGCATTGTTAGATTTAATCTCTTTTTACCATAGGTGAGATTGAAGACATTTTAGGTAGTACTAAATTAATATATACATTAACTGGCCTGGCATTTTTTTGTTTGTAGGAAGGGTACATAGTAATTCCTTTGACGTTTGTAACTCATTGACACTATACTGCTTCTTGTATTAAAGGCTTGAGCTTTATTAACATTTTTACCAGAAGTAGTAATCTATTAGTATAGTTGTATAAAAGCTAGGGATATATGGATGTGCTAGTTGTCATAATTTGTTGGGTGATATTCACACCTCTTTTGTATCCAGAAATACAGGCCAAATTTTAAATATTGAGTGCTTAAAGTTAATCCATGTTTAGGCACCTGAAAAGAGTAGACTGACTTTCAATATGCTGATTCCCCTGCCAGTTCCCTGATAATAAGATCAGAATGATAAGATTGGACTAAACAGTTCAGTTTGTTCCTCTCCCACTACTATTTAATATGAATAAGGGTAACTACATAAAAATGAGGAGGCTAGTTAAATGGAAATGAAAAGGAATAGTCATCAGAGTGAAATGTCTGTAAGCTGCATGGAAACTTTTAAAAACACCACAACAGAGGTGCAAAGTAAATGTATATCCCAAATAATGCACACACACACCATGAGGACCAAAAACAATGCCACCATTTCTAAACAGAGTAAAAGCAGCTGTTAGAGACAAAAGTGCATCCTTTAAAAACTGGATGTCAAATCCTACTGAGAAAAATAGAAAGGAGCATAAACTCTAGCAAGTCAAGTATTAAAGTATAATTAGGCAGGCCAAAAAGAATTTGAAGAGCAACTATTAAAAGATACAAAAATATTTTTGCTATTAGTTCTTAAGTACATAAGGAGCAGGAAGCCAGCCAAACAATCAGTGGGGCCACAGGATGATGGAAGTGATAAAGGACCACTCAGGGAAGTCACGGCCATCGCAGAGAAGCTAGATGTATTGTTTGCACTGGTCTTCACTGCGGAGGATTGAGGGAGACTTCCACACCTGAGCCATTCTTTTTAGGTGACAAATCTGAGGAACTGTCCCAGATTGAGACATCATTAGAGAGGTTTTGGAACAAATTGATAAACTAAACAGTAATAAGTCACCAGGCCCAGAGAGTATTCACCCAAGATTTCTGAAGGAACTCAAATATGAAATTGCAAAACTACTACTGTGGCATGTAACCTATCATTTAAATCAGCTTCTGTACCAGGTGACCGGAGGGTAGCTAAAGTAAAGCCAATTTTTTAAAAAGGCTCCAGAGGCGATCCTGGCAAGTATAGGCCCATAAGCCTAACTTCAGAACCAGACAAATTGTTTGAAACTATAGTAAAGAACAGAATTATCAAACAGATGAGTAGAATATGGTGGGGAAGAGTCAACATGACTTTTGTAAAGGGAAATCATGCTTCATCAAGCTATTCAAATTCTTGGAGGATGACAACAAGCATGTGGACAAGAGTGATCCAGTGGATATAGCGTACTTGGATGTTTAGAAAGCCTTTAACAAGGTTCCTCACCAAAGGCTTTTAAGCAAAGTAAACAGTCATGGGATAAGAGGGAAGGGCCTCTCATGGGTTGGTAACTGGTTAAACCAGGGGTGGGCAAACTTTTTGGCCCGAGAACCACGTCCAGGTATGGAAATTGTAGGGCGGGCCATGAATGCTCACGAAATTGGGGTTTGGGGTGTAGGAGGGGGTGAGGGCTCTAGGGTGGGGCCAGAAATGTGGAGTTCAGGGTATGGGAGGGGGCTCTGGACTGGGGCAAGTGGTTGGGGTGAGGGCTCAAGCTGGGAGTGCAGGCTCTGGGCTGGGACCAAGGGATTCAGAGGACAGGAGGGGGATCAGGGCTAGGGCAGGGGGTTGGGGCACAGGAGGGGGTCAGGAGTGTAGGCTCTGGGCAGCGCTTAACTCAAGCAGCTTCCAGAAGCAGCTTGTCCCCCCTCCAGCTCCTACACAGAGGCGTGGCCAGGCATCTGTGTGGGCTACCCCGTCTGCAGGCGCCACCCCTGCAGCTTCCATTGGCCCCCTGACTGCCCCTATACATAGAAGTCAGAGGGGGGACATGCCACTGCTTCCGGGAGCCGCACAGAGCCATGGCATGGGCAGAGCAGGGCAAGCCCTGGACCCCACTCCCCAGCAGGATCTCGAGGCCCAGATTAAAACATCTGAAGGGCTGGATGTGGCCCCCGGGCCGTAGTTTGCCCACCCCTGGGTTAAAAGATAGGAAACAAAGGGTAGGAATAAATGGTCAGTTTTCACAGTGCAGAAAGGTAAATAATGGGGTTCCTAAAGGATCTGTACTGGGACCAGTGCTCTTCAACATATCCACAAATGGTCTTGAAAAGGGGGTAAACAGTGAGATGGCAAAGTTTGCAGACAATAGAAAATTATTCAAGATCGTTACATCCAAAGCTGACTGTGAAGAGTTACAAAGGGAACTCACAAAACTGGCTGACTGGGCAACAAAATGGCAAATGAAATTCAAAGTTGATAAATGCAGAGTAATGAACATTGGCAAACATAATCTCAATTATACAGAGTAAATGATGGGGTCTGAGTCAGCTGTTACCACTCAAGAAAGGGATCTTGGAGCAGATTGTGGATAGTTCTCTGAAAACATCTGTTCAATGTGCAGTGGCAGTCAAGTAAGCTAAAAATTTTAGGAAAAGGATAGACAATAAGGCAGAAAATATAATAATACCACTCCATAAATTCATGGCATGACTACACCTTAAGTACTGTATGCAGTTCTGGCACCCCATCTGAAAAAAAGATATAGTAGGATTAGGAAAAGTGCAGAGAAGGGCAACAAAAATGATTAGTGCTATGGAACAGCTTCCGTGTAAAGAGGGATTTAAAAGATTGGGACTGTTCATTTTAGAAAAGAGATGACTGAGGGGGAGTTATGAAAGAGGTCTATAAAATCATTAATGGCTTGACGCAAGTGAATAGGTAAAGGGGTAAATAACCTTTTTCTAACACAAGAACTAAGGATTATCCAATGAAATTAATAGGCAGAAGGTTTAAAACAAGTGTAAGGAAGTACGTCTTCACGCACCTCACAGTCAACCTGTGGAACTCATTGCCAGGGGATGTTGTGAAGGCCAAAAGTATAACTGGGTTTAAAAAAGAGTTTGATCATTCATGGAAGATAGATCTGTCAATGGCTATTAGCCAAGATGGCCAGGAACACAACCCCATGCTCTAAGTGTCCTTAAACCTCTGACAGCAAGAAGCTGGGACTGCAAGACAGGAGAGATCACTTGATAATTGTCCTATTCTGTTCATTTTGTCTGAATCATCTGGCGTTGGCCACTGTCAGAAGACAGGATACTGGGCTAGATGGGCCAATGGTCTGACCCAGTATGGCCATTGTTATATTCTTAATAAGGCCAACTCTGAAGTCCTTTTTCAGTCCTTGGATAAATCTCCATTTGCCTTAGTAAGGATTTCAGGTTCAGGACCAAAGTCACTTTGGGAAAAGACAATCTGATCATTAATATGTTGTTTCTGATTCACATGTCTGATTGACACTGAAAATCTATCCAAAAGTGACCTCCAGAAGTTTTCCAAACAGTAATAGAAAACATATTATTCTGAAGCCATCTCACCCTATTGCATTCTCAAATTGTATTGTCCTACATTAGCTGTAAATGCTGTCTGAATCATTCTACAAAATGCAATCATTAATTTAAATGATTTCATTTTAAAGTATTCAAAAATAAAAAGAATTATCCCTCTGCCCTCAGCTTATCTTCAGAAGTGAGTCATAGTAAGGCTTAGTATTTGCGTTAGTCAGTCTAGCATGCATCCATAATAAAGTTGTCTGCTTCATTGATTCAGATCAAGAACAGGGTATAATTGTGTTGTCATTTCTCCATACCAGATAACATGACATTCATGTGTTACTTTTAAATGACATTTTAATATAGAGGTACTAATAGAAGCCTATAAAAGCAAAGAACTTCAAAGTTAAAGCTTCCTCAGTAAAGAGCTTGTCAAGCTGCTTTGAATATGAGCCCCATAAAAAAATCTGAATTTTCCAAAGGGGAGAACCCTTTTTATAGACCAGGATCAGAGTTACTGTCCTAGTCCAGTCACAATCATTGAACAAGCTTTTCCTATTAATTCACATTGAGATGCCATGGGATACCATAAATGTTATATAATGCATAGAGCAGTAATCTAATGTCATGTACTGTAAATTATGTTAGTCAAAATAGGCTGGAAAGTAGCTGGATCTGGCCAGCAAAATAATTCCCCAACATGGGGGAACTCAGGCACCTGGCAGGGCACAGAGTGGGCATTGTTAGTTCCTGTGCCACTCATCCATTCAGCCCTGGAGCAGGGGACATGAAAGAGCAAGGCCAGGGGCCAGCCACAACATGCTGCACACTAGCTATGCTCACCGGCATATGATCCTTTAGGGATCATAGCCTGCTAACGTAAGGTAGAGCAGCCCCCATAGGTTAGATTGGTCCAATTTAGATTCATGTCTGAATTTAGCCCAAAGGATTTTCAGTCCGAACTTTGAATAACTTTACTTCTCTGGGCTTATGTAAAAACAATTTGTTGCCTATTAAAACAGAATTACAGAGAGTCATCTAAAATGTCTCTGTCACCTTCAGTACTCTGAAGTAAATCAACACAAGAACTATGCAGCAAAAGCACCTGCATGCCTCTTTTATGAATGGTTTTAAAATGTGTAAGACTTGTTTAGCTTGTGGTTTTGGTTTTCAGGGTGGGGTTTTTTGTGGTTTTGGTTTTGTTTTTGGTCACTGTCTCTGCTCACCAGGGTGCTTCTTACAGTTCTAGAACTATTTCTATGGTGGCATATCTGTCTGTATCTTCATTCTGGCCTATACATTTTATGAAACATGCCTTGATCTTTTCCAGTGACATCGATCCAAGCCCTATAATTCATATATTTATCTTTTTTAAATACTAGCCTTTCATTTTTGGAGTGATATGGAGTCATACAACCTGTGTAGGGCCTTCCTGCTTTCTGTTTAGGATTTGTACCCTGGAAAGCATGTTCTTCCTGGAAGAGCTTTGTAACTCTGGTTTACCTATGTTCCATCACTGTTTCTGCCTCTGGCAGTCTGTTCCATACATGAATTAACTTTTATGTAATGAGATTTTTTTTATACCCCTTTCAGGCCGGGTTCTTTCTCAGCTCTTGGTTTTCAGCTGGTTACATTCATAATAGTTTTATGAAACCCTACTGTGTGTGTTCATTGTTCAAGACTAGCATTCTGGAACTCCTGAGTTCTAATTCTGGCTCTTATGCTGGGTTTGGGGGACCTTGCCTTCTGATGCACCATCAGACAGCTGAAATGTTGCAGCTCTATCATAGATTGTTTTAAAATAAGCATGTATGCTCTCCCTACATCTTTCTTCTCCTACTCCCACATTCCTCATGATCTCTTTTCTCCAGCATCCCTAGATCTAGAATCCTGAACCATAAAACTGTTTTAGGTTTTTCTAAAAAAGAGTCAAAATGGTGCTGCAAAAATCATCTTCCTGGCTCATCATTTCAACTGCATTATGCCTTTCCCCCCTTTCCCTGGCTCCCCCTTCTCCATCACATCAAGCACAAACTACTTTCAAGACTCTTATGACTTAACCCCACCTTCTTGTCATCTTTTACATGATATAGAGCCATCAACCCTGTCATAGTGATGCCAGCCTTTATAGCCAATTAGCAAAACTTCCCAAGAAGCACCTTCACTCTTTCACCCATGCCATCCCTTATGCATGGGAGGAGCTCCATGCAAAGATCTGCAAAGCAACTATGTTGTTATTCTCCTTTAAATGTCTTCTTAATACCCACCTATGCTGTGATGCTTACAAAACACTTGACAATGGTTATGCAGCTGCTGTGCTCTGCCTGGTGCTTATTATGCTAATAGTAATTGTCTCACTGTCACCTTGTGCTCCCTTCATCTGTTTGATGTATTCCCTTGTCTATTGTCATATATTTAGATTGTAAGCTCTTTGGTGCAAGGACCACATTTTTGTTATGTGTACAGTGCCTATTGTAATGTGCCTCCAATCTCTGACTCGGGGCTGGGGGAGCTATCACAGTATATATATATATATATATTTAATAATAATAATTAATTAATAAAGGACTCCGTTGTTGCACTACTATTTGTTTACTTAATTTAAGTCCAAGATCATAACTGAGTAGCTCTAGTTCTCAGGTATTTCTGCTCTGCTAATGCTTGCAATGTGCAGCTTGTATGATACCTGCCGTCTGAGGGTACTACACAAAAATATCCACTTTTCACGAGTAAGCCAATGCCTAGAGTTACCAGACACAATAGGTAAGAAACATGTCTGATCTTTTCTGAACACACCCATAATATCTCTTTTTCTTATCATTAAGTGTAGTGTGTTTCTTTCTATATATATGTGTGAGAGAGACAGAGAGTCCATGTATTTGCATAACTCGTGCATCTGTTTATCAAACTGTTCATCTTCATAAAAATGGACTTGCAGCATGAACTGAAGATTTGCACTTTTGTATTGTGTGAAAAATGTGTTGGCAGTGGAGTTTTAGGTTTCCTTCAGAAGATATTTGGTCCAGTTTTTTCATTACAGCAGTAGGAAACCCCTAAAATGTTATTGTTAGAAAACGTACAAGTTAAAAAGAGCTGGCTGGCTTTATGCTTGATTAGTTGCTGAAGTGCTGGAAGAAATGTTGCCAAGTGTGGCATGACATCATCTTTCCCCTACACACAGAAAGAGCCCAAAGAAATATCATTTGTCATCAGACTTACACTCTGTAATCTGAAATGCCAGTTTAGTGCCAAGAGCAAAAGGGTATAAAAAGATCAGCCTAAAGAAAATAGTGATGAACAATTCAAATTAAATCAGCTTTTTACGGAAGTTAAAAATAAATAACTAGGATTCGCTTAATTATTACAGTTCAGTGAGAAGAAACTAGACTTAGACTGAGCAGATTTTGCATATTTAACATTTCTTTTATGTTAGCTCCTTATCTATGCAGAAAGACGATTATTTATAAAATCTGACACTGGAATAATATCAGATCTCAGTTACTGCCTTTTTTGCCTCTAGGTCCAAATCCTGGTCCCTGTGCCAAGCCTGAGTAAAAGAGCTTGGCACAGCAGGGTTCCATGGTGGTTAGCAAAGGGACAGAAACCTCCTCTTGCTCCCTAACCCTAAGGCAACGCAGTCGCTATATTGACACTAAAACAGCTTTAGGGTTGTAGTAGCATCTGTGGTTGCTTCACATCCTCTCTGCAGTGTGTTTTGCTCAAGGCTTCATGTAGCCATAGATCTATGGGCCAGAGCCTGGCCCCAAGGCTCCCTTCTGTAGCAGCAGGGATGAAGCCCCTGTGCACCAGATCTCCACAGTGTGCAAAGGATGTAGAGGCCATGTTAAGGCTCCCCACATCCTGCTCACCACTAGGCAAAAGAACCATAATGGCTCTGCTGCTTATTGGGCCTCTACAGCTATGGAGAAAGGGCAGATTTCACTCTTTATCTCACACAGGAAAATAGAGAGAGAGGCAACTACAAATGTAATGATTTTGAACGTGTTTCTTTTTAAATAACAGGCTGATTTGCCAAACAGGAGCTTTAATGTGGCCTTATTTTTAAAGTAGCTATGCAAAGTGACTTTTATATGATGGACAAGTATAGTTGTGCTGGGGATCAGAGTTGAGTACATGCATTCAGAGTAAAAACCAGATAATCTCCTCTCAAGTGTCTTTCCCTCCACCATAGCATCTGCAAAGTCTCAACCTGAGGATTTGTGCTGGGTAATGGACAGCCTGGTTAATCCAACCTATTTCCACTCACTTGCTGATGTGAATTGCTCCCATTATAAGAAAAGTGCATGTTTTCTTGTGGATAAAATGAAGTGGATTCAGAACAGGCAATATCTGGAAAGAACAAAACTACGTTATCTCTGCTTGTTTTAGCCAGTTTAATTCACTGAAGTTCTGGATGTTTCAGGAGAATTTAATACCATGTCCTGGGCTTTGGATCCATTTTCCTTCATGGTCAATTAAGGCCATTGGGAGAGTACTGAGTTCGTTGCTGATGGAGATTGCTGATGCCTTCACTGAGGGTGGTGAGATGCTAATAGTTGAAAAGAAACGTGTTCAGCCTTTGTTCAAAGAGCCATCCCCAGACACTGACAGTCTATATCCATTATTGATTTGACCAGTATCTGATATTCCAGTTTGAGTTAAGATTATGGAAATGATTGTGGTGAGAGAACTCTCACAATATCTTGATGCCTCTGACTTCATTTATCCTTGTCAGTTGGGGTTCTGTCCTGGGTATACACACAACTGCACTCATAGAGAAATCCCATGGGGTAGTGTAATTGCACCTGTGCCCTGAGAATGCTCTCGGGGTTACTATTAAGGTTCTGTGCTGTCACCCCTTTTATTCAATGTGTATCTGAGGCCTTTAGGAGAGTTCATGAGGAGAGATGCGCTGAGGATACCCATCTTTATCGCTATGTCTTTTCCAGCCCAGAGCATGTAATTAAGCGTCTTTCTTGGTGTCTACGCAAGACTGGGCCCTGGATGAAAATGAA
This sequence comes from Chelonia mydas, assembly GCF_015237465.2. Lineage (NCBI taxonomy): Eukaryota > Metazoa > Chordata > Testudines > Cheloniidae > Chelonia > Chelonia mydas. The sequence continues at coordinate 228,466,242 of NC_057850.1, forward strand.
TTTGGTTGAGGTTCAATCTAGCTGAGCCTCAGGGGATTATGGCTGGTTGAAGGAAGTAACAAGAGGGTCTGTCCCCTTCTGACTGAGGATAAGCATTAATCATTTATTATCAAAGTTCACAATGTGGGAGTTCTGGTTAAGTTCCATACTACTATTAGACATTGATTATCAGTCACCTAGTCAGATTTGTCCAGCTCTGTCTGTCGAGGAATTTGCAGCCATTGCTCCTGAATGTGGACCTTATTACTATGCATTTGGCACCTCTCATCTGGCGGAGAGCGTCCTTTAAATATGTTCAGAAGCTGAAGCAAGTGCAAAATGTGGCAGCCTGCTTGTTAAGTGCACAGTCACCAGACATGACACCAACACTTCAGGATCTGCATCTATTGGTTTCTGGGTGGAACTTAAGGTATTGGTTTTGACTTCTAAATCCCTAAATGGCTTGAGATCTGCCTACCTCATAGATTACCTCTGCCGGCTATGTGATATTGCTTCTGTTGTGATTAGTGGAGGCACTCAGTTTAGAGTTCCCTTCTTTTGTAGGCGAGGAAGCTGCTCTTCCAACCCTAATCTTCTATGAGTCTATGAATCTATGACAGGACATACTCCAAGGTCCTGATATAAAATCCATTGTAGTCAACTGGAAGATACTTGACTTCAGTGGACTCTTGATCAGAGCCTGTGAAGGGTCTGTGACTTTGCAATTCACTCCCCATTCTCTGGTGTGAAATAGCCTGGATTTGCTGATCTTCAGTTCATGCTGCAAGTCCATTTTTAACAGGCATTTGGGAGGGGGAGATTTTGGGCTGGACACAGCATGTGGAGATTTAGGTTTTGTAAAAATTTCTTGCTAATTAACTGTTACTGTTTTGTTAAGAACATAAGAATGGCCAATGGTCCGTCTTGCCCAGTACCTGTCTTTCTACAGTGGCCAGTGCCAGGTGCTTCAGAGTGAATGAACAGGGCAGTTATTGAGTGAGTCATCTCCTGACATCCTTCCCATCTTTTCGCAGTCAGAGTTTTAGGTACGCCGAGAGCCTGGGATGCATTCCAGACCATCTTGACTAATAGCCATAGATGGACCTTTTATCCAGGAACTTGTCTAATTCCTTTTTGAACCCAAATATACTTTTGACCTTTGCAACATACCCTGGCAACAAGTTCCATCAAGTTGACTGTGCAGTGTGTGAAGAAGTACTTCCTTTTGTTTGTTTTAAACCTGCTGACTATTAATCTCATTGGTTGACCCCCTGGTTATTGTGTTATGTGGAGGGGTAAATAGCCCTTCCTTATTTACTTTCTCCACATCATTCATGATTTTCTCGACTTCTATCATATCCCCCCTTAGTTGTCTCTTTTCTAAGCAAAACAATCCCAGTCTTCTAATCTCTCCTCATATGGAAGTTGTTCCATACCCCTAATCATTTTTGCAGCCCTTCTCTGTACTCTTTTCAGATCTAATATATCTTTTGTGAGAAGGGGTGACCAGAACTGCATGCAGTATTCAAGGTGTAGGCAAATCATGTATTTATATAGTGACATTATGATATTTTCTGATTTATTATCTATCCCTTTCCTCGTGATTCCCAGCATTCTGTTAGCTTTTTGACTGCTGCTGCACATTGAGCAGATGTTTTCAGAGAACTCTTCACATTGACTCCAAGATCTCTTTCTTGAGTGGTAACAACTAATTTAGATCCCATCATTTTTATAGTTGGGGTTATGTTTTCCAATTTTCAGTAGTTTGCTCTTATCAGCTTTGAATTTCGTCTGCCATTTTGTTGCCGAGTCACCAAGGGCAACAACCCAGTTTTGTGAGATTCCTTTCTAACTCTTCACAGTCAGTTTTGAGCTTATCTATTTTGAGTAATTTTGTATTATCTGACAACTTTGCCACCTTGCTGTTTACCTCTTTATCCAGCTCATTTATGAATATGTTGAACAGCACTGGTCCCAGGACAGATCTTTGGGGGACCTGAAATTTACCTCTCTGCACTGTGTAAACTGACTGTTTATTCCTACCCTTTGTTTCCTATCTTTTAACTTGTTACTGATCCATAAAGGGACTTCCCTCTTATCCCACAACTGCTTACTTGTTGTTGTTGTTGTTGTTGTTTCTGTGGTTAGGGTTTACATTTTCAATGATGGTGGGGCAGGTAAGAGCCTGGGATCTATCTTTTATGATATTGATATTGAAATTGAAATAAATAAAATAAATCATGAAGCAAAGATGCACCAGTGTCAGTACTGTAGCTCTGAAAGAAATAACATGCATTAAAGGGTGCGGCATATTTTTAAAAAAAGTGCTACTTCTCCAAGTAATACTTGTGGTTTGTTGCTCCTAAAAAGGACATCAAAATACTATAATTAGTCATTAAAATGCAGTCCGATTACTCATAAAAGCCTCATTCAGGGCTAAATGCTGCTCCCATTGAAATAACTGGAAGTTGAGGATGTTCAACACGTTGCAGAAGGACTGAGACTTTAGTACTCATTTACAGGCAACTGGAAAGATACGATTGAGCTTTTGAAAGGAAAAAGCCTTTTAACATCCCTGTTCCCAGGACGAGATGATGATGGCATAGTCCAGATGGAATTTAAATAAAAGTAACCACCACTCTGAATATAGCTTCCCTGTGTTCCTTTAGGTGTGTCTGCTCAGCTGACCAGCACTCGTCTCCGTCGGAACACGTCTGTGGGCACCCCTTTTTGGATGGCTCCAGAGGTTAGATTACATTTGAAAACATACATTTTTTCCAGATTGCTTTTGTTTGTCTCTCTGCTTCTCTGTCTCTTCCCTTTTATTTTAGTAGTTTTAGCGAACTGAATGGAAATGTCAATTGTAAAAATTTTTTATCCTGTAGTCTTAAAATGCTGGCATTTTCTTTTAGCTGTTTTACTTTTATGCAATGTTAATTCAAATTTATTTAATTGAATACTGTGTGGTTAGAGCAAGAGGAGATGCATAGATCACTTGTTGAAATGCTTTGGAGGAGAAAGTATGTTTTGAAATCAGTTTCTTTCTAGAGGTAGAGAGAGCCCACGGTTATATTGTGACTTCAATCCTCTCATTTTAAATGACAGTCCAGCAAGACTATTTTTAAAGACAGCGACTGAGAACAGTGTGATCCTGTTGGAATATTGTAGATTTCACAACAGAAAGGAACTAAACAGGAGGTTACTTTCTTGATCTTATGTATTTTATTTGTGTATCTCACTGCTCAGGAGGCTTTTAATATACCACGTACTTCATGAATCGCCACAGCAACAAAAGATTTGTGTGAATAAGTAAAAATGTATTATACAGTATATATTTGAAGCTTAGTCGTAACTTTGATTACTTTTTAAATCTAGCGTAAGTATACAAACAGATATTATAAACTCCAATAGGACAAATTCAGTTTGTTAAATAAGCATATGCAGGAATACATTGTTTGCAAGAAAATAAAAATGTTTTATAGTATATGCAATTGCACTATTTATAGGAAAAAAACCTGTACTTTGTTTGTTCAGCTAATTAGCTGAAATGTCCCAACTCATCTGTCACTGTGAATTAGCTGAAATGAATTCAAAAATAAAAGTTTTTAATTAAAATTGGCATTTCTGAATGTACTGCTAATGGTGGCCATATTGTAGAGATATTATCTCTCTGTGAAACGGTCAGAATGGGTGCCCAGAGGGACAGACGCCAAACAAAATTTCTTCTTTGATGCTGGTTTCATAGCAGAGGAAGAACTCTACAGTGCCATTATCCCCCACGCAAGGGAGCGGAAACTTCACAAGTTTGACCTTACTGAGTTTCCTCCAAGTTCTTCCCTCTGGTGTAGAACATGGTTTGCTTCCCCTCTACAGAACAAGACTGGGTTTCCATCCTCTTACCCATCAGATCACCTGACATCTGCATGACTTTTGGCATTTTTAGGATTTTGGCATTTTTAGGAGGCAAAAGTCATCCACACAGACACCCCTTGCCGGAGCTCTGCCATTCTAAGCATGCTTCCTGCAACAAACATGGCTTCCAGGGATTCTCCTTATTGCAGCTGCCTAGGACCCCTCCTTAAAAAGAGGTTCCAGAGTGCAGAGGGAAAACTGTGTACTTTAATAAACCTTTGGCTTCCACTGTTTTCCCTCATGAGCTTCAGGCAGGATAATCTGAAGGAGCCCAATTGGCTTCTGCTCTGTTTCCTCCGACTCTACAGAGCAGGATTCTGTGGAGAGGCTTCCACGGCGTTGGGAGAAGGAGATGAATGCTGTAAAAGGCAGAATTCTGCTCTTCTACGGGTTCAGGCTCTGTGTGCAGATGCAGAGAGGAGCATGGGGCACTACATGTTGGTTAATATTAAACAAGCTGTTTATAGTGTTTATGCAGTGAAGTTCTTCCACTGATAAACCAATACGCCCAAGACCGGAATAGTGGGGGGGCTATATTGTTACAAAATTCTGGGGTAGTCTTAAGTTCTATTGAATGTGGGCAACTTATTTTATATTGTTTTGTCAAATGTATTGTGTATGCATCCATAGGTGTTATGAAAGTCCCTTTTTTAAAAAAAATCAAATAAATAGATGCAAGAAAGAGGGAAGCTGCTTTAGACCCTCTCTCGCTAGACTGCCATCTCATCAAAGACAGAAAGTATGTCTTTTTTCTGTAGTACTGAAATTGGGGGAAGTAAAGCCTGGACTAAGACATAGATGAGGTATGCCCATTCTTAGGAGCTCAGCTCCTGGTGTCACTTCAGCTTTCATTTAAAAAAAAATAGGAAATTTCTGGCCCGCACAGATATGAAGAAAACCAATGCACTATTTGCCTGAGGCTGCAGACAGTCTGAAACAAGAGTTCTGAGAGGTCTGACCTGCCACTGTCTTCTCAGTGGGATGTAAACTCCAAAATCCATTGCTTTGGGTGGCTCTGCCAGCATCACCTGAGCAGAGTACTCTGTGCACAACAAGGAGAGAATAGTACAGTGGACCCAGTCCACCCACCAACCCACTCAAGCAGGTATTCCAGCAACCAGAGTATAGGTTCTGAGGGAATCTCGCTGCCCTTGGCTCTGTGAGGGGAAGAGGGGACCCTGGCTGTCATCTCTGCTGCTACAGAGGGAAATCCTGCAGCCAGTCCTGCAAAGAGTGCAACAGAAAGGGCTGCATACTACTGCATCTATGTCTCTAGTGGGGAGGAGGTCCCTGTCACTGTCATTCCACGTGGGGATGGTGGGGCCAAAAAGGAGAGCCACATTGGACTCCATGTTATGGTGTGCTGGTACTCTTGTAATATTCAGGCACCAATGTGGTATGGTGTATACATAGGTAGCTAGGAGCTCTCCCCACAACTCCTATAGCAGAATTGAGAAGCAGGGGTAGGATGTAATCATCAGTTTGCTCTCTCTGATTTCCGCACTGCTTTTCTGCAATATGACAGGCACCAGCAGGAGACTTGAATATGCTAAATGTAATTTAAATGCTTACTTTTCAATAGATTTCTAGTTTATCACAGTGAGTTTCTCACCATCTGGCTGTTCAAATTGCTGTGCTTTTCATTCTGGATACTTATGAAAATTTTCATAAATGAACAGTCTGAACCTAAAAGCTGTATTCCTCTCACAGGTAATTGCATGTGAGCAGCAGCTGGACAGCTCCTATGATGCCAGATGTGATGCATGGTCATTGGGTATCACTGCCATAGAGCTAGGAGATGGAGATCCACCTCTTGCTGACTTGCATCCTATGAGAGCACTTTTCAAAATACCAAGGTGATGTCTTCATACCCTTATTTCTCACGGTATTAGTCTAATCCCCACCACTTTCTCGTACTCCCTCCTACCAAACTTGGGCACTTTGATATCTAACAACTGAATATTAAGGACTAATTCTGCCCAGGGAGCAGTGCAGAAGCACGCTGTCCCACAATCAGCCCTGCACTCTGCCTCAAGCATATACAAGTATTGCCTAGTGGATATAGCACTGTTTTGAAAAACAGCCTCATTGTTCTATGATTTCATTTTGCATTACTTGGTATGTCAAGTGGAAAATGTCCACTTTATTTCGAAGGAAAAAGACTAATTCAAAACGTTTTGAGCCAAATTCAAACCTACAGTAAGCAGATGCAATTCAATGGAAGGCAAAGCAACGGTACCCATTTATACCAGGTCTGAATGTAATCCTTTTGCTGTTATTTGGTGCCTTAGTGAATCACAAATAGATAAAAAGAGTGTTCATTAATTTTGATACTTTGTTAATGAGCTGGTTAATGCAATGAAGCTATGACCCTTTTTGTGAAATTTAAGATTTTAAAAGAAAAAATCAATTGCCTCATGCTTTGAAAGAAAGAACAGTCCTGTCACGAAATACAAATAGTGAATAATAGGTCATTAGGTTCATTTGCTTTTATTGATATGCTTGAAAAATGACAGCAATTCTTGGTTATATTTGGTAGATTTTCTTGATGCTTTGTTAGTTTGTAAAGTAGGAGGTTAATGAAGTATTATATTGTCTACACAATGCTCCTTTAGCCAGTGGAAATCAATATTTTTTTCAATAGCCCTCCTAAAACTCATTACTCAGCCTGCCTTCTTATGTTGTTTTTGTCAAGTGTGTACATATTAACTTATAGTAATACTGACCTTCACAGAAATCCACCTCCAACATTACGCCAACCGGAGCTGTGGTCAGCTGAATTCAATGATTTTATTAACAAGTGAGTAAGAACTGAGACCATTAATTGAGACCCTTTCAACCAAATAAGATGTGTGCATAAGATGTGTGCATAAATGTAGTTGAAATATTACATCTTTGTATTCTGTCTGGAAATCTGTCACGACAAAATATTTCACCCTTGTTCCCCCACATTATTTATTATAGTAAAGTTGCTTTGTATAAATTCCTCTTTTTATTTGTAAATATATAAGCAATATGGTTTTATATTAAGCTTCCTGCAAACTCAGGCCTCAGGTGACAATTCCAATATCAGTCTGACTACTGTTTCTAAAATACATCATTAACATGAATCAGGGTGAATTTGGTTCTATAGGATTTCCAGTGTATATTGTTACATCGGTTCTATAGGATTTCCAGTGTATATTGTTCATTGTTTGAGACCATAAGCTATTCCCATCACCTGTGGAATGCTTTCTGGCTAATGTTGGTTCCTCAGTTATACCCCTGAAATCATATTCAGTGGAACTGTACAAGTTTAACTGTACAAGTATAACTGAGAACAGACAGAATTTGGTCCTGGTGTTATAAAATGGCTTGGTATAATGGTTTAATCTGATGGATGGAGAGTAGAGCTAGTTGGGAAATTTTTGACAGTTTTTGGTTGGAAAATGCTGATTCCACAAACTTTTCAGAGATGAAACTTTAACTGGGGTCTCTCACGCCCCAGGTGAGTGCCCTAACCACCCAGCTATTGACTATTCTGGTGTTGTGTGTGTGCTCTGTCGCTCTCTTCCCCTTCCCCCACCCCCCCTTGGTTTTTCATGAAACATTTGTAAAGGTCTCAGATTTGTCACGATGCAGAGGGGGAAATTTTTTAAATCTCAACAATTTTCACAGGATGGGAAAACCATTTCCTGCCCAGCTCTGATGGAGCAGGATCTGAACTTATGAAACTATCGAGCAAGGAATGCCTAGCCTGGGCGTTATATAGCCTGGACGTTATGTGACCTCTTAATTAGCCAGATCACTATGCCGTATTAACACACTTTTTATTAAGCAAATTTCTGTTAAAAATAAATAAATAAATAAAAAAGAAAAGGATTATAAAGAGCAGATTGGCACAGTTCATATGATGTCAATAGAGCTTCACCAGTTTTCACCAGCGAGGATCTACCCCATAAATGTAAACCTTTCTTATGACTTTGTCATTGATGTGTACAAAATAATGATCTGTAAATTTCTTTTAAGCTTCCTCTCCTCCCACCCTCTCATCAATACAGGTGCAAATTGACGTAGTGGTTTGGGGTATATCCTGAAGTAACTGGGCTCAGACCACAAACTTATTTCACATAGGCCACCGAAGAGTGATGCAGTAATAAATTATCATCTACAAAAGGCCTGGGGTGAAATCCTGGCCCCACTGAAATCAATGGGCGACTTGATCAATGGGGCCAGGATTCTGAAGCAGTGATGTAGGTGTGAAAGGTCCTGTGACCCTTATCTATAATAATAGTTTTAAATATGGTTTCAAGATTTCTGGGTTTGTCCCAGAAATGGACAGTTGCCTACAATTTTAAAGTAAAATATTTCTCAAAGTTCTAGTGACCCTGAAAAGGAATCCATTAAGGGCTAAGCCCTTTGACCTATGACAATGTCCCATGGGGGCATAGCCGTGTAACACTGCTGTGCAAGGAGTAGCCCCTCTAGCTCTGTGGCCGTTTGCAGGGGACAGTGGCTGATGGCTCTGCATAGCAGCAGATCCATTGATCCCATTCCCATTCCTCTTCCAGCTGGCCCTGCCTCCTAGCCTTGCTACATAAGGATATGCAGGGAGCATATCTAGAATGGGACTGTGAGACTTCACAAATCATTCCCACTTCTCCAATTTTCAAGCATAGGCACCTAAACATTACATCTTTAACCTGTATTTGGACATTTGAGTCAGCACTAGGGGTGGGCCCAAGCTCACAGCTGAGATCCAAACGTTCCTAAAAATCACATGCTTTTTTTTTTTAACCAACATATACATTCTCAGTTTACGTACCTAGTGTCAATTTGAGTGTCCTATTGAGAAGTCACAATGGTTTTCTGTTTTTCCAGCAGTTTCTTTAAGCTGCCTGATATTTCTGGTTTAAAATACAGCGATTTAACATCTTTTAATCCCAAATTCTATCAAAACTTCTGTATGTCTGTTTATGGCTGGTGTGATTAAGATGTGCATACTTTAATGAGACAGTCTTGTAGGTATGTGACTTAAGCATGAATGAATCCAAAATTACTTTACTGCTTAACAATGGACAGCTCTCTGAATGATCACCTGCTTTTTCTGCCAGTGCAGGTGCTTGACTAAAGATTACGAGAAGCGCCCGACAATATCCGATCTTTTGCAGCATAACTTCATTAAGCAAATTGAGGGCAAGGAGAAAGCATTACAGAAGCAGCTTATGGAATTTATTGATGTTCATCAACAAATGGGAGTCACTGAAAAGGCAAGGTACCTGAATTATTTCCTTTTCTCCATGGAGTAAGAGAGTAATTTGGAGGTTGTTGAAACTTTTACCATTTAAAATCAGTTAACACTGAGAGTCCAATTCTGCAACATTCAGGGAATGTCTACACTGCAGTTGGGGAGAGGGGGTCAATTACAGCACAGATAGTCATATCTGAGGTAGCTTTAATCAAGCTAGCTCACTGATAGCAGTGAAGCGTTAGCATGGGCTAGCTGCCTGAGTAATTACACAGGGTCCCAAGCAGGCTTGTGCAGTCCTCACTAAAGCCCATGCTGCCATAGTTTCTCTGCTATTGGTATCCAAGCTAGCTAGAGTAAAGCTAGCTTGGGTATGTCTACATGTGCTGGAAACACCGCCCTTCCCCCCATTACAATGTAGACATACCCTCTTTCACACTGAGCACTTACACTGTAATTAATAGGGTTGCTTGTGGAGTCAGGTACTACTTAACTTGAGTAAGGATGGCAGGATCAGGCCTTTAACTTGCAGATAAAGAAAATATTTTATTGCTAAAAAGACTCTTTTCTGTCTTACTGAGCAGGGTATTTTTTTTCTTCTAATGGCATTTAGTAATATAAATTCTGCACCATCGAACACCAAGATCTTACTGCTTTTATATAAAATGCTGAAAATGGTTTCGCTCAGTGTTGCAATTTTTTTAAACAACAACTTCAGCAAAGTAATGTACTGGATGTGAAATGCACTATAGGATTAGTATTGATGTATTTCTCTTGCTTTTCTCCTGTGCTTCAAGGTAAGGGATAATAGATTTTTTTTTAATGGAACAGGAAATCTAAAAGACTTTTTTGACATTATCAATTCATAGTGTCACATTTTCCCCATTTGAGCTGCACAGAGAAATCTTATTAAAATCTGCCACATTTCCTCCTATTTATATTTACACAAACTTAATATATATTGCCGTTTTCAGTTCAGATCTTGGGAAATGTTTTGCTTTGCCATTTACCTTTCAAAGATGATGATGATAAATATATTTCTAAAGCATTTCCAATCTTTTAAGTGTTCTTAGACTAATGCTGTCTAAAAATTATCTGGAAATGTGTGTGGATGATTAGTTGTTTCTCTCTTCTGGCTTTTCAGTAAAAAAAAACAAAAAAAACAATTGCAGTTGGTCCACATTTCAACTATATGCCGGATTGAAACAATCTGAATGCCACAGATCTGCCATCTACTCTGATAACCAGGAGAGATTTGGAATTGAAATAAATTAACTCTGTGTCAGTACATACCATTAAAATTGAATGAAAACAGCCCAGCTGAGAGAGAGCTAATTTTAAAGAATGTATTAATTTACAAAATCCAGTGTAAAATAAGTAATGATACCTGGTAAAATTGCCTAAGTCAGTGTTTCCCAAACTTGGGACACCATTCGGCAGGTTCGGCTGATCGCGGCTCCCGCTGGCCGCAGTTCGCTATTCTCAGCTAATGGGGGCTGCAGGAAGCTGCGCGGGCCGAGGGATGTGCCGGCCGCCCTTCCCGCAGCCCCCATTGGCCTGGAGCGGCGAACCATGGCCAGTGGGAGCCGCGATCAGCTGAACCTGCAGACGCAGCAGGTAAACAAACCAGCCCGGCCCGCCAGGGGCTTTCCCTGAACAAGCGGTGTCCCAAGTTTGGGAAACGTTGGCCTAAGTGATTTAGGAGTCTATGTCCCATTGACTTTCAATGATAATTAAGTTACTTAGTCATTTAGATGCTTTTGAAAATTTTATCCATCATGAATAACTCACCAGAAGTTTACTTACTGTATAAGAAAAATACACCACTTTTTCAATTTTGTAATTCTTTAATTAGTACCACATGAATTTTCAAAGTAACCTAGAAATCCACGTTGCAAAATACTACATGAAGCACTTTATAAGGCCCTTCTTCTCCAGTCTGCTGACATGAAGAAAATGACTTTGCCTTCCCTATCTTGCTCTTATGTACAGTAACTGAGCTGTCAAGTGATTAAAAAAAATTAATCGCACTGTTAAACTATAATAGAATACCATTTTTTAAAATATTTTGGATGTTTTCTACATTTTCAAATACACTGATTTCAATTACAACACAGAATACAAAGTCTACAGTGCTCACTTTATATTTATTTTTTATTACAAATATTTGCACTCTAAAAAAACAAAAGAAATAGTATTTTTCACTTCATCTAATGCAAGTACTGTAGTGCAATCTCTTTATCATGAAAGTTGAACTTTCAAAAGGAGAATTAAGTACAAAAAAAGGGCATTCAAAAATAAAACAATGTCAAATTTTAGAGCCTGCAAGTCCACTCAGTTCTATTTCTTGTTCAGCCAATCATTCAGACAAACAAGTTTGTTTACATTTGCAGGAAATAATGCTGCCCGCTTCTTGTTCACAATGTCACCTGAAAGTGAGAACAGACATTCTCATGGCACCGTTGTAGCAAGCGTCGCAAGATATTTACATGCCAGATGCATTAAAGATTCATGTGTCCCTTCATGCTTTAACCAACATTCCAGGGGACATGCATCCATGCTGATGACAGGTTCTGCTCGATAACCATCCAAAGCAGTGCAAACCATCGCATGTTCATTTTCATTATCTGAGTCAGATGCCACCAGCAGAAGGATGATTTTCTTTTTTGGTGGTTCAAGTTCTGTAGTTTCCACATCGGAGTGTTGCTCTTTTAACACTTCTGAAAGCATGCTCCACAGCTCATCCCTCTCAGATTTTGGAAAGCACTTTAGATTCTTAAACCTTGGGTCCAGTGATGTAGCTATCTTTAGAAATCTCACACTGGTACCTTCTTTGGTTTTGTCAAATCTGCAGTGAAGGTGTTCTTAAAATGCACAACATGTGCTGGGTCATCATCCGAGACTGCTATAACATGAAATATATGGCAGAATGCAGGCAAAATAGAGCAGGGGACATACAATTCTCCCTCAAGGAGTTCAGTCACAAATTTAACACATTATTTTTTAATGAGCATCATCAGCATAGAAGCATGTCCTCTGGAATGGTGGCTGAAGCATGAAGGGACGTACGAATGTTTAGCATATCTGGCACGTAAACACCTTGCGAAGACAGCTACAAAAGTGCCATGCAAATGCCTGTTCTCACTTTTGGGTGACATTGTAAATAAGAAGAGGGCAGCATTATTTCCTGTAAATGTAAACAACTTGTTTGTCTTAGCGATTGGCTGAACAAGAAGTAGGACCGAGTGGATTTGTAGGCTCTGAAGTTTTACATTGCTTTGTTTTTTTAGTGCAGTTATGTAACAAAAAAAAATCTACATTTATAAGTTGCACTTTCACAATAAAGAGATTGCGCTTCAGTACTTGTATGAGGCGAATTAAAAAATACTATTTCTTTTATCATTTTTCCAGTGCAAATATTTACAAAATAATATACACTTTGATTTCAGTTACAACACAGAATACAATATATATGAAAATGTAGAAAAACATCCAAAACATTTAATTTCAAATGGTATTCTATTGTTTAACAGCCCTAATGGTAATCAAATGACACAATGACAGGATATTCCATTGGAGCATTCTCTGGCAGGGTTAGTATGTCTCTTGTTGCTTGATTGGCTCTTTGTATGAGCCAACCCATGAGGAATTGTTTTGATGGGTAAGGAGGCTGCCTATGCTTTTGTAATTGATTAAATTCAGTTTCATCTTATATTTTTCACAAAACAGTACACAGTATTTGTCTCAGCTCTTTTTATGGTTTGGTCTAAACGCACATTTGAGCTTGTTTAACTAAAGGGGTGATTTTAAATTGATTTAGTTTGACTTTGTGTGGAGGCACCATTATTTCAGGTTAGTGATTTAAACAATATAAATCAGGTTGAAACTGAAATTAGTATCCCCCTGGGGTTTACACAACTTTAACTGAATCATTTTTAAACTGATTTAAATTAAACTGGTGCAAGTCCAGTGCATGAAGAAGACTTATGTCTACAAGCATGAGTCGAATTCAGCACTTACTGCACTTATTATTACTTCAGCTCTGGTTTACCATTTTGTCCTTTCATATTTAATATTTGCTGGAGGATTGCCTTCCTGTAGGAGTACACATATCATAAGATTACCTTTCTATTAAATTTATTGAAAATTCCCCATTTTAACATCTGCTATTAGCGCTGTACAAGCAATAAAAGCAGTGATTGCTTTCCAATAATTTGAACTGTAACAAAAGATGATAATAATTACAGGTATGTCACTAGAAGACATTAGAATTCCAAGATGTTAAATAAAGTTAATGTAGGGCAGTGTTTATTATCTTCTCATTGCCCTGTAACAAGATTGTGCAGGCCTCGTTTTAATTCCACAATTTGTGCCTCTTAGTTAACATCTTCAGTGCCTTAGCTCATAGGTCCCCACCCTGTAATCAGATCCATGTCTACTGACTTTTGACCTGAGGATCCTAAATGGTATCAGTGGAATTCCACATGAGTGCGAGGTCCACCACATGTATCAGTTTGCAAGATCAAGGTAATAGATTTTCATTCAATGAACAGTGTGTGTACACATATCATACAAACTAAAAAAAAAAAAAAATGTGGCTACCATAGAGTTTGAGGTTGAAATTATCTTTCAATGGAATCTAACTAATTTACCTCCACCCCCACCAAATATTACCCTTTCTTTACAAAAATTGTGCATTTTCAATCAAAACATTAAGTCTGGACATTAACAGTTAAAGTATTCAGCCACTTCTCCCTGCCAGGTGTTATAGCCCTTCATCACTCAGGATCATCCCACCAGATTTACACCCCGCACCCAAACTTGACTAGGCCTGTAATGGAAATTGTTCTGTAATGGGAATTTGTTGTTGGATGCATGCGGTTGATTTTATATATTGTCTGCTAAACATGTAGTAAAGATTTCAAAAGGAATGTAGTGCCAGGTTATGCTAAGTAACATCACATTCCTATAAGTTTTCTCATAAAACCAGATCCTGAGATCCAGTCTTTTTGCACCTGGGTCTGTTCAAGAAAGGTGACATGGTCTCCTGGCATAATGTGGAGCAGCCTCTGACCACCAGGGGATGTCCTAGCATTCAGGAATCACTGAGGAATGGTGACACCGCAATGCCTCTTTTCTCTGAACATTCCCCTTATGCCAGTGGCTGACGGGGTTGGTATAAGAGTTGTTACAGTGGCTCTATGCCACTGGAGTATTCTACCTCCTGTTGCTCTTTAAGATGGAGCAGCACAAAGCAATAAAAGTGTGGCAGAGACCAGGCTCATTGTGTGTTGTGTTAATGGAGCAGGGGAGTATTTATGTGGCTGAGATTGGAATGACTAATCTGATTGTTTGGAGTTGGGTATATGTAGGTGTATTCTAAATGAGGATTTGGCAAGCTTGTATTTTTAGCAATATTAACTATATTGTGTACCATCTAGTATATGTATTTTGAGGGCTGCAAGTATCATATGATATGTTAGTGTTAGAGGACTCAGTTCAAAGCCCACTGCAGTCTCTAGGAGTCTTTCTATTGATTGTGCTAAGCTTTGGATCAGGTCTGTAGCATATTGCGGAATACAGGTTTTATCAGGATAAAATTGGGTTGTCCCCATTACTTGCAAGTTGTGAAGCCATGAGGATGTTTTGCAGATTATCCCAACGAAGTGCCAATTACACCTTTACATCATACCTCCCCATCATGGAAAGCGCACGTTTCTAGCCCTGAGATGCTACAAGATACCTTGCCTTAAAGCCATGACATTTTTATATTTAGAAAATCTCTCACGGATCTATGACTGAATTTGTCCCATCTTGGATCTCGGGCTGGGGCCATTTGAGTGTAAAATTCTACGTTTGGTGAGTGAATGAGGAAACATTTCTCTAGCAGATTGATATTTTAAAATGGCAGCTTGTTTGAAGCTGCTTGACAGTCAAAGGTTTGGAGTGTTAGTGTGAGTTATAGGGAGACTGATTGATTAGAAGGCAGAGGGCAGGTTAGCCAGTCAAAGTTGCATGCTAACAGTCTTCATCACATGACTGTTATTTGTCATTTGGCTCTACAATTTATGAAGGTATCAAGGGGGTGCACATGAATACCTGCATAGACATACACACATTTTCACGTAAATTTCCTCATTGCAGTCACAAAAATGGGAACATCTTAAAGAAGGCTTTTGATGTTTGTCAGTCACCCCTTTAGTACAATGCCATCCTTTTCACTTGCAGCCCATATAAATCTTAAAAGAGATGAAAAATGTCAAATTAGTAAATGAACTATGTAAACTTTAATACTAAAAGCAAAGGGTGGTTTTCTTATCTTAAACTTTTTCCCCTTATTTTAAATGGACAATAATACACATTTGGGTGCTGATCCTGCAAAGGAGCTCCATGCAGGTGGACCCTGCACCGACACAGAGTCCAGTGTGAAAGTCACTGGGGTTCCATATGGGTGGACTAGCTTGCAAGATCAATGCCTTGGTCTTCAGCAGGTTCAAAGGCATTGTCTTTGTCAGAACCTGCTGGTACAGTAAACGTTATTAAAATTCTTTGCTGATGCTGCGTGCTCCAATACAATACAAGGAAGCGAGACTGTGTGTTGTGATGTGGATTATTTTGATTTGCTGCAGATCAAGATATAGTCATAAGGAACTTTACAATGATTTTAATGAATAAACTCACATTTTAAATTACATAGCTACATTCCTGCAGTCACATTATAGGAGTAAAAAATGAAATCACTACCCAACTTAATACACTAGAAATCAACACTGTAAGGTGCACACAGTGGCTATTTTGAAAGAACGCTTCTGAGAGGCTAAATGAGAAAAATGTGTTTTTCACAGAAAATGTGTGTTTCAAGGGCTGTAGCTATACTTTGAAGCAGAAGGTGCTGCCTTTGAGATGGCTTTCAAACTGCAGCTTTTATGTCTGACAGTCATGCTTGTAATGCTTTTATCTTTGGTTGTTCAGCTGTCTTAATCTTGACTGCTTTCACATTTACTGTTATCATCTCTGCAGAAATGTGCAACAATTAGTACAACAAGCAATTCTTGGAAATAGTGTCAGATACTTCAGAGTTAGTTATATACATGGTGTCCAATCAGTGGTTCCCTTCACACCAGAACTTTCAGTGAAGCCAATGTCATCATTTATTCTTTGACTAGATCCTTTATTGAAGTTCACAATGACTTCCCTGAGCATTTTGGATGTTCAAGGAAAGCAGGTGTGGGCCCATCATTGTTGCTTATATTTTTTATGTCAAAATCAAAATTCACACTGAACACAAAAGGATTGCACTGAAATCTAATGATAAGCTGTTAAAAGGCTGCCCTTCAAGACCATTTAGAAGCTTCAGCTAGTACAGAATGTGGCTGCCCATTTATTCAGCAATGGTAGGTACCGAGAGTACATTATAGCTGTCATGGCAGTTGGTATCAGCTGTGGTACAACTGCTAACAACCCCTAGATTTGACTTTTGGCAACCTAGAGTCTGGTTGCCTTCAGTGGAGAGTCCTCAACTCTGGCATTCACTCCCCTTCTTGGTTGAACAAATCCCATGTTTGCTGAGCTGCTGGGTGTAGGAGGGAGGGTGATCACATGGGTCAGGAACTAGCCTGGCACTTGAGAGACCCAGGTTCAATTCCTTGCTATGCTATAGATTATCTGTGTGTCCTTCAGAAGTCACTCAGCCTCTCTAAGCCTTAGTTCCCAAAGGGGAAAATGGTACTTCTCTACCCAGGGCTGTCCTAGGGTACAGCAAATCAGGGCAACCGCCCCGGGCCCTGTGCTTTGGGGGGCCCTGTGGGCGTGGAAGTGAGGCAGGCGAGTGGGGTGAGGCGGCGAATGGGAAAGTGAGTGGCAGGCTGGCAGAGGGGGCGAGGAGGAGCCTCCCCCCGCCAGCACCTTCCCCTCCACCATCTCCTGCCTGCCTCAGATCCGATCAGTTTCGCGGCATCAGGAGGTGCTGGGGGGGGAGGGGAGAGGAGCGAGGGTGCAGTGCGCTCGGAGGTGGGGTGGGGTGGAGACGGCAAGAGGCAGGGCGGAGGTGGGAAGAAGTAGGGTGGGGGGGCCTTGGGGGAAGGGGTGGAGTGGGGGCAGGGCCTGGGCAGAACCAGAGGGAGCACCCCCCAGCAGATAAGCACCAAGTTTGTAATGTCCCGGGCCCTGCACCCCTCTAGGGGTGGCCCTGTCTCTACCTCACTGGAGTGTTGTGAGGATAAATACATTAAAGATTGTGCTGAGATACTGTGGTAATGGGAGCCTTTGATAGAAAGTATACCGGTATACTCAATCCTTCCCAAAGGTGGAGTGAACAGGTGCTGAAGAGGTTGGATTTAGTTGACATTGGGTAGCGCGTTTATTTCCTTGCTATATATTTGTTCATGTCCCAAGAAACTTTCTGCTGGGCGTGTTTTATGAAATAAATAAAAGGGACTGCTCTGGCAAGCGTTATTAACAACACAGTATTATGGCTCCCAGTAACTGCAGCAATATGGTATCTCCTCTGTCCTCTTTGAAGTGTAGGAAAATACCAAAGTTTATTACAGGTCACTTGGATAGTGGGTATGGAGTTTTGTAATGGATAGGAGGGTTTTCAGCACTCTCTTCCTGTATGATATTGTCTTTCAATATGAAGACAGTTACGCTGCTGTTGCAGGAGTCTGTATGGCCAAAGCTCACATGGCCGGATTCTCAACCCTTTGTGCTACTCAGGATGGCTTTACAGTCTCACTGTGCTACCAAACCGGCTACCTCAGGATTCTTGCAGGTTGTGACTGACCTTTGTGTGGGTTTCAGGAAAGCTCAAGGAGCCTCTCAACCTCCCCACCCCTGCTGCATGGCCTTCATTAGGGTCCCTCCATGCACTCCTAGGACACACATTTCTCCATAGGAGGCAGGACTGTGGTCCCTGTTTCCTTCTACTCCTGTGGAACAGGCCCAGGGCACTGCGAGAGAGAACAGTGCATCCCTTGAAGGAGAGTAGAAGCAGCATGTTTCTCCTGCATGTCAAGGAGCTCTGGGAGGAATCTACTCCAACCACTCCTCACCACTACATCACCCCCATGCCCACCACTCCTTCCACTTGGGTCTCACTCACTCCTTGCACCACAAGCTCCTGGAGCTTTCCAGCACCACTCCTAATGTGGGGCTCTGCATACAAAGCATGACCAAGTCCTGCGAACAATAAAGAGAAGAACTCACTGTGCCATTTGTAGTGCTATGTTGCAGAGCAGGACTGAAAATTAAGAGGAATGTGCATTAATATTGCCTATATGTTTGTCTTTTTCCGTTTGCATTATGTGGCCCCCTGTGTTAACAGTCAGAAAAAGAGAAGCCCCAGTGGTTTCAGTGTTTATGCTGCCTGTTAGTACATTTTGCTTTTAGTTATAATTTGTTAGTTGCTCAGAGGCCTACAAGTGTTAATACTTTCGGGAAAATGTATTTTTGCTATTTTAATGTCTTTATACCTTATATTAATGCCAGGCCTTTTTTAGTCTTTTAAAATTCTTTTCTTGGCTTTTGAGTTTTCCACACTAACTAAGGTATTTTATTTTGTTTGTTTCACTACCTCACAAATGGTGGAGAGGTTCAATAGGGCATAATGAATCACATTATTTTTAACACTATTTTGGTACCATCAGAAATCACTTAAATACGTTCTGACAATTTTTTTTTAAAGCCTACAGTGGCCTCATTTTATTTTCATACAATCTTGTAGACAGGGTGGGAGAATGAAGAGAAACAATGCTGCCTTGACTCCTTTTCTTCTCCATACTGGGTTGATGTTTCTGGCCTTTAGTTTCTTCAATTGCTTGTTGAACATGGCTGTGGGATTTAATGCCTACAACAAAGAATTCTGAACTGAACATTGTGAACCAAAATAACTAGGCTCCTGTGTCCATGTGCATGATGATAAAAATTCAGCGCTGATCTGGCTGGGAGCGGTTGGAGTTTGAGGACGTGAAACTGTATAACTGCCCTTGAGGGATGTCTGTGCCTTTTGACAGCAAAGCAGGAAAATATTTTGTGTTCTGCAAATCTGTCTCTTCGGTATACATGGGAAATGAAAAGTATAATGTGGCTTAACAAGCAATACAATTCTCAGGATGTCAGCCAAACAGGATCACATTGGAATCTGTGGATTTCCTTCTTCCTTTTTTATATAAATTAACCATCATTACAGTGGCAAGGATAAAGACCAATTTTCCAAAAGGAAAGTCCGATAAAAATGTTGAGGGGGAGGGACATAAAATTCTCAGTGAGTGGGGGGATTTTTCTCTCTCCTACAGCAATTCATCTGCTAACCTCCTAGGGTGAATGAAATACGGTGCTGGAAACAAATCACAGAATATCAGGGTTGGAAGGGACCTCAGGAGGTCATCTAGTCCAACCCCCTGCTCAAAGCAGAACCAGTCCCCAACTAAATCATCCCAGCCAGGGCTTTGTCAAGCCTGACCTTAAAAACTTCAAAGGAAGGAGATTCCACCACCTCCCTAGGTAACGCATTCCAGTGCTTCACCACCCTCCTAGTGAAAAGGTTTTTCCTAATATCCAATCTAAACCTCCCCCACTGCAACTTGAGACCATTACTCCTTGTTCTGTCATCTGCTACCACTGAGAACAGTCTAGATCCATCCTCTTTGGAACCCCCTTTCAGGTAGTTGAAAGCAGCTATCAAATCCCCCCCCCTCCCCATTCTTCTCTTCCGCAGACTAAACAATCCCAGTTCCCTCAGCCTCTCCTCGTAAGTCATGTGTTCCAGTCCCCTAATCATTTTTGTTGCCCTCCACTGGACGCTTTCCAATTTTTTCACATCTTCTTGTAGTGTGGGGCCCAAAACTGGACACAGTACTCCAGATGAGGCCTCACCAATGTCGAATAGAGGGGAACAATCACATTCCTCGATCTACTGGCAGTGCCCCTACTTATACAGCCCAAAATGCGATTGGCCTTCTTGGCAGCAAGGACACACTGTTGATTCATATCCAGCTTCTCATCCACTGTATCCCCTAGGTCCTTTTCTGCAGAACTGCTGCCTAGCCATTCGGTCCCTACTCTGTAGCAGTGCATGGGATTCTTCCGTCCTAAGTGCAGAACTCTGCACTTGTCCTTGTTGAACCTCATCAGATTTCTTTTGGCCCAATCCTCCAATTTGTCTAGGTCCCTCTGTATCCTATTCCTATCCTCCAGCGTATCTACCTCTCCTCCCAGTTTAGTGTCATCTGCAGACTTGCTGAGGGTGCAATCCACACCATCCTCCACATCATTAATGAAGATATTGAACAAAACCGGCCCCAGGACCGACCCTTGGGGCACTCCGCTTGATACCGGCTGCCAACTAGACATGGAGCCATTGATCACTACACGTTGAGCCCGAAAATCTAGCCAGCTTTCTATCTACCTTACAGTCCATTCATCCAGCCCATACTTCTTTAATTTGCTGGCAAGAATACTGTGGGAGACTGTGTCAAAAGCTTTGCTAAAGTCAAGGAACAACACGTCCACTGCTTTCCCCTCATCCACAGAGCCAGTTATCTCGTCATAGAAGGCAGTTAGATTAGTCAGGCATGACTGCCCTTGGTGAATCCATGCTGAGTGTTTCTGATCACTTTCCTCTCCTCTAAGTGTTTCAGAATTAATTCCTTGAGGACCTACTCCATGATTTTTCCAGGGACTGAGGTGAGGCTGACTGGTCTGTAGTTCTCTGGATCCTCTTTCTTCCCTTTTTTAAAGATGGGCACTACATTAGTCTTTTTCCAGTCGTCCGGGACCGCCCCCGATCGCCAGGAGTTTTCAAAGATAATGGCCAATGGCTCTGCAATCACATCCACCAACTCCTTTAGCACTCTCGGACGCAACGCATCCGGCCCCATGGACTTGTGTTTGTCCAGCTTTTCTAAATAGTCCCGAACCACTTCTTTCTCCACAGAGGGCTGGTCGCCTCCTCCCCATGCTGTGCTGCCCAGTGCGGTAGTCTGGGAGCTGACCTTGTTCGTGAAGACAGAGGCAAAAAAAGCATTGAGTACATTAGCTTTTTCCACATCCTCTGTCACTAGGTTGCCTCCCACATTCAGTAAGGGGCCCACATATTCCTTGACTTTCTCCTTGTTGCTAACATACCTGAAGAAACCCTTCTTGTTACTCTTAACACCTCTTGCTAGCTGCAACTCCAAGTGTGATTTGGCCTTCCTGATTTCACTCCTGCATGCCTTAGCAATATTTTTATACTCCTCCCTGGTCATTTGTCCAAGCTTCCACTTCTTGTGAGCTTCTTTTTTGTGTTCAAGATTAGCAAGGATTTCACTGTTAAGCCAAGCTGGTCGCCTGCCATATTTACTATTCTTTCTACACATCGGGATGGTTTGTCCCTGTAACCTCAATAAGGATTCTTTAAAATACAGCCAGCTCTCCTGGCCTCCTTTCCCCCTCAAATTAGCCTCCCAGGGGATCCTGCCCATCAGTTCCCTGAGGGAGTCAAAGTCTGCTTTTCTGAAGTCCAGGGTCCGTATTCTGCTGCTCTCCTTTCTTCCTTCTGTCAGGATCCTGAACTTGACCATCCCATGGTCACAGCCTCCCAGGTTCCCATCCACTTTAGCTTCGCCTACTAATTCTTCCAGGTTTGTGAGCAGCAGGTCAAGAAGAGCTCTGCCCCTAGTTGGTTCCTCCAGCACTTGCACCAGGAAATTGTCCCCTACACTTTCCAGAAACTTCCTGGATTATCTATGCACCGCTGTATTGCTCTCCCAGCAGATATCAGGGTGATTGAAGTCTCCCATGAGAACCAGGGCCTGCAATCTAGTAACTTTCATTGGTTGCCAGAAGAAAGCCTCGTCCACCTTATCCTCCTCGTCCGCTGGTCTATAGCAGACTCCCACCACGACATCACCCTTGTTGCTCACACTTCTAAACTTAATCCAGAGGCTCTCAGGTTTTTCTGCGATTTCATACCGGAGTTCTGAGCAGTCATACTGCTCTCTTACATACAACGCAACTCCCTGACCTTTTCTGCCCTGCCTGTCCTTCCTGAACAGTTTATACCCATCCATGACAGTACTCCAGTCATGTGAGTTATCCCACCAAGTCTCTGTTATTCCAATCACATCATAATTCCTTGACTGTGCCAGGACTTCCACTCGTGCTTCCTCCCAGTATCCCACTTTCCCACTTACCACAGGGCTTTGGTCTCCTTCCCCCCAGTGAACCTAGTTTAAAGCCCTCCTCACTAGGTTAGCCAGCCTGCTTGTGAAGATGCTCTTCCCTCTCTTCGTTAGGTGGAGCCCATCTCTGCCTAGCACTCCTCCTTCTTGGAACACCATCCCGTGGTCAAAGAATCCAAAGCCTTCTCTCCGACACCTCCTGCGTAGCCATTCGTTGAAATCCAGGGGCACATCACGCTCTCCGGTATTCAGTACGATTTTTTTTTAAAACCCAGCAGTATGTAGTGAGTAATAGTTACACCAGAAATGGAAAATGTGAATTGACATAAGGTTTTGCTTTGGGTGCTCCTTGGGCAATGTTAAAAAATAGAACTTTATGTAGTTTAATAAAACGCTGTCAGTTGCCACATATTTTCTTCATGGGTGCATTTTCAGTCTTCATCAAAGCCACAGTGATGTCAGATATGTATTCTAAAGAACAAAATGACCTTCGTGTAGCTGCATCAAGTATGCTGCTTCAAATGTACTGATTTATTTTCAGCAAAACATAATTTGCCCTATTAAAGCACTTTCTGTATTTGAATCTGCAAAGAATGTTGGAGGTATATAAACACGTGTTTAATGTATCACAGGGTATTTACATGAAACCTTTTTTATTTTTTTATTATTATTTTGGTTATTACTGTTATTAATTACAGATTTTGCCCTTGGATGCAATAACATCCTGTAGATAGTCAAGAAAACAAAGTCAAGCATCAGCAGACATTGGAATGATGAGCATTATAATTAAGTTTAATATTTTCACATCATATTCAATATAACATGGCACACAAAACCAAAACTGTCTTCATAATATTATAATAGGAGAGCATGTATGACTAGGGCAATTATTACTACACAAGAGCGTCCAAGAAGAAGGAGAATGTATAGCAGAAAATATCTGTTATATGAGAAGTGTAGTTATATCTTCAGATCGATCATCTGGGTACTGCATGCCGTTATTCCTACATGTTTTCAGCTTCTGAGTGTTTTAAATGCAGCTAAGAAATCATGGGCCATTTTGTACCCTGCTGTGATGAAACCTTCAGGACAGTTACAAAAGACTCGGGAAACTCATGGCTTTACCGTGCTGCTGCAGCTGATTGACGGTTTGATGGCAGCCCACAGGGTTCTGAATATCAGTAGGAAAAACAGATTGGACTTTTATTATACCCCAGCCTCCAAAGGAGTAGCATAAATCTTGTGCTCCCCAGGATGCTCATTGTGCTTCCTGGAGTTACCCCCTAGAGGACTGACTTCAACGCAGGGGCTCTGCTTTTATTGCTGCAGTCTGGCTCGAAGCATGGAGTACTCTGTACGTTTCAGTTAAGTATATGGTGATTTTCACTGATGGCTCAGTTTGTGTCCATTATCTCAGAATTAATAGACTTAATTTCACAAGCCACTAAACTAGCTGGTGAAGAAACAGGCAGAATTTCTCAGCTGTGGAGTGTGTGCACCTCCTGCCCTGTGCTGGAGAGCGTGCAAATGCTGTAGTTGTGGCTAGCTCCTGCACAAGGTGGAAAAGCTCCTTGCCTCCCCATCTGCCCTTGCATCAGCACCAGGGCTGCTCGCGCGCTTGCCCTCAGAAAATAGTCATTATGCTCAATTGAAGTTCAGTGCAATGCTAAATGAAATGTATACACGCGTGCAGAGTGAGTTTGTGACTTGAATGCTGAATAGCCTGGAGAGACTGTATAAAGTGCCATCTCCCGGGATTTACAAGCTGCTGTGTACAAGCACCAATGCACTCTGCTAGACACTACGCTAGACCAGTTCCTGGATATAGCAGTTCCGTCTGCCTTAGGCATGTTAAGAGTTGAAGCCTGTGCATGTTAGGAGTTCAGATTGCCCAAATGCTTCTAATTAAGCTGTGTGAAAAGATTTGTCAGAACTTGAGCCCAGATCTATGAAGTTGCACAGACCCGACGTAGTATAATTTGCTTACCTCCCGCCCAGGATCTCCTCCAAGCTTCCCCCAGGTATTGGGACTCCCCT
This sequence comes from Chelonia mydas, assembly GCF_015237465.2. Classification (NCBI taxonomy): domain Eukaryota; kingdom Metazoa; phylum Chordata; order Testudines; family Cheloniidae; genus Chelonia; species Chelonia mydas. The sequence goes on from NC_057850.1 coordinate 228,490,557, forward strand.
TTAACATTATCATTGCTAAGTGGGTGCCTTCCCACACCTCTGTCATGGGGCTAGGCAACCCCCTATATGTCACTGCACTGGCTGGCCACACCTCACTCTTCCATCTTTGGATGAGCTGCCCAGTAGGTTCCTGTCTCCTGGTGTTTACCTCAGCATCCGAGTGAATGAAAGGGCCTCCTCTGGCTTCTCTGGAATCAAGACGATTACCAACTCGAGCTCACACAGGACAGTCTCCATTTTCTCTCTGCTTCGCAGCTGACGCACCCCAGAATCAATTTTTGTTCTACCTTTCTCCATGGTGTATAAAAAAGTGAGATGAGGAGATCTGATCCAATTCATGGATTTTTGCTGCTGCTGCCCTCTTAGACATTTAAATTCACTTCTGTCTGTAATCCTCTGCTGTTACGCTCCTGAATTCCCATTCATTGATCTTCTGTGCTCTCTTGTGGCACGTATACCCAATCTGAATCATGATCCTTGCATCCTCTGTTGACTCCCTCATTAATTTGTTGATGGGTCCCATTCCAGTGGTTGCCATTCCCTCAATGTGCCATTTCTGCCATGTGTGAGATCCATTCATTTGTGGCTTTTCTTCATTATTTTTGCAATGGTGTGTAGATTTCCATTTGTTTGTTCAATTTAAAAATAAAATATAGCCTCTTAAGATTGCTAAATTAACAGATTAGTCATGCTTATAAGAAAGGGCAGTTTTGAAATCTTCTGTCCTTTGTACAGTCTTTTCCCATCATAGTCCCATATGTTTAGACTGTACACATTTTGGGAAAGGGACTGTGTCTAGTACTTCCGTGTTTATACAGTGCCTCACTCAATGTGAGCTCTCTCCCAATCAGCCCCTCTGGGCACTACCATAAAATGAACATTAAATAATTATAAGTCACCAATTTTTTAAAAAAATATTTCCTTCTGGAGGCTGTCTGTGGTCATTCTTCTCATACTATTCAATCATATGATCCCAGATTTGTACCATCCATAATACTGATTTGAGTAATTTTTATTTTTTCCAGGCTGCTGCCAGGACACAGCTACTATAGGTATTATAAGTTTATTACCTTTTCTATACAGCATGGCTCCAGTCCTACCACTGATGGCTCACAAATGGACTATTATGCTTATGTTGAGCTCTATGAAGCTCCACACAGGTCCAGCAGTCTTTCCACATGCTATCAATTGCAGAATCAAACCCCTTATTTTTAAGTAGCGAACCTCGGGGGTACTGAGGTAAAAAGTTCTATTCTGTCCTGCTATTTTGGTCATTCATCGGTTTGAATTCAATCCATCAGAATGTTTGAACATCTTTAGGGGGTTGCTCTCAATGTGTCTACAGCTTGAAGATGCAAAGAATGTTTTCTTACATCAGAAAAGCGTACGTCTCTTCTTTTGTAGATTTGAGCGAATTCATACTAAGAAAGGGGACTACAGTAGGTCTCTAGCCTCAGACCAGGAGGATGTAGATGATTTAGCAACCTTGGAGGTACTGGATGAGGTAAGATATTTAATTTATTTAAGTTTTCTTGGAAACTAGTGTACAGATAAGAGTCAAAAAGTACTGCTGTATTTGTAGATTAACCTACCTTATTTTTAGGTGAGCCTACATTCTCACACTTTAATTACATAGTAGTCCATGGTACTTTACAGACTTCTGCTAGATTGTTGAACGTGAGATGAGATGTGTTGTGTCTAGAGTTGTGCCATCTTAATGCCAAAACATCCTCATGAGCGAGATCATGAGCTGGTGTAAATTGGCATAGTACCACTAACTTCAATGGAGCCATGCTAGTTTATTCCGGCCAAGAATCTGCTCCATGATGATGATTTAACTTTAAGATGGGACAACTCTAGATACAGCATATCCATTTCCACCTTCAGCTGGAATTGTCCCAGCTTAATATTAACACTTCGTCATGGGCCAGATTCTTAGCTGGCATAAACTGCTGTAGCATCACTGAAGTCAATGGTGCTATGCCAGTTTACACAAGCTCAGGATCTGGCCAAATAAGACCAACTTTTGCAGCATTTTAGATACTTAAAATAATGCTGTTTGGCCAAGTTTGAAAAGTGGATCCCTTTTCTGATAAGCAACATGAAGGGAAAAGAATGCTGTGACCAGAAATTCTGCTTTTAAAGCTTTCCCCCCGGGGAGCTACTTAGCAATATTCTTTGTGCAAACAGTTATTTCTCTGCATTTCATTAACTTCCTTTTGGCTAGGGAATGCAATCATAGGGCTTAAATCTCCTCTTTCTCTAACTTGACAATAGTGCAACTCCATTTTCATCAGTGGAGTTACCTCAGATTTATGCTAGTGTGTATGGGAAAGAGAATAATCAGGCCACAATGATTTACGTGGAGTTCAGAGGCAGTGCGTGGATGTGGATGAAATGCCAACATTGCTCTGCTGAATGGTTCAGGGACTGCTACACAAGAGAATAAAATTAATAATCTCCACCTGCAAATTAAACTTCACTGACACGTCAACCATTAGTGAGCCCTGAACTTGGCTCTTCTGTAGACATGCTGTGAGCACTTCATAGTGATAACGGCACTTATAGAGTGCTGTACTTCTTCAAAGCACTGTACAAACATTAGCTAATTAATAGGATAGTAGCTCAGATAATCAAGGCTATTCGTCTGATGGGTAGAGCTCACATCCAAACATTTATTTACGTTCAGAATAGCCATATGCTGACAGTAGGATTTCTACTTTTTGCCAAGGAGTCCATTCAGTGAAAGCCATGTCATGCTCATAAAGGGAGATGATATTCAGTATATTGAAAGGTATGGTTCAAAATAAGAAACAGGATAGATTTCCAAGCCTGTGAAATGCTTTCATTGTGTTTTCCCTATGGGAGTAAATGTTACCATCCCTGTTGCAGCTTCTTGAGTTTCTCCCTGTTTTTCTTTCTTTCAAATACAGACCGTTCAGTTCTCAACTGTAGCAAATTTACACTCACCACAGTTTGGGGGGTTGGTGACTCTAAAAAACCTTTTCACTCATGATGCTGGTCCAGCAGGGGATTGAAACAGCACCCTGTGTAACTTGGAGCAGTCCTTGAAACTAGTGTTACCCCAAGCTACAGCCAACTGGTGCCTAAGATAGGGATTTGACAGAGCACCCTTTTCTGCCTCTTTTCAGCTTTCTCTGCAGAAAAGAGGGGTGAGACAAGTGGCAAAGAGTTGGCTTACCAGCATGGTGCCACCCTAGGATTTTCCTGTGCTGGGGGAAATCAGCTTCCAATTTAGGGTAACTTTCTGTTTGCTTTTCACTGCTCAGGCAGTAAAAAAACCGACATCAGACCAGATCAAGAGCTGATCCCAGAGCATGTTAATATATGAATATCTTCAAACTAGTATCTGTTTATTTACATTTGTAGATCTTAGCCTACTCCAAGGAGTGCACATTTAAACATGCAGTGTAAAAGGTTTCAGAGAGATCCAAACAGATGGACTTCTATGTCTATATGATCAGAATTTAGGAAAAAATCTGAGAACTTGGAAGGGCAGGTCTGAATTCAGTCTAGTGACCTTTGCATGGAACAATGATATTAATCCTTGGGGTAGGGAGTTTAAAAAGAGAGATTAGGGAGTCCTAAATGAATAAAATTGATTGAGTCACTGCATTATTAATTTGTTAATATTTGTACAAAGATCTGAAGATACGTGTTTGTGATTCATGTGGGATGGCGATACAAAAATATTATGGCCTCTGAATGCCACTATGTTTGAAGGTACCAACGTGTTTCTAAGCATTAACTTGAACATGCCTTGGCTTTTCTATTCCTTTTTTACAACAGAATACAGTAACGGAGCAGTTGCAGAAGAGCTATGCCAGGGATCAGATCTACACATATGTAGGAGACATTCTCATCGCTGTCAATCCCTTTAGGAACTTAGACCTTTATTCTGCACAGGTGTGAAGAATGAGTTTCAGTTGTGTTTTGCTTGTAGTGATTTCCAGTGAAATTTGAAAATTCATACCACTCATGATGATTTAATACAACATCTAAGTAACAGAATTATCAATAAATCATCATCTAGCATGCACATGGGCATATATTTTGATATAAATGGTTTAATTACTATATGCTGAATTCCTGCACATAAATGAGACCGTTTGTCTCTCATGCTCTCTCTCTCTCTACACACACACACACACACACACACAGTGAAGCCCTGTGTACAATAAGTTCCCCAAATTCCACTTATCTTTCTGATAGAGGCTTATGCAACCCAGTGTTACTCCTCATTGTGCTTCACACTAAGAGCCTGGTTCTCCCATTTACTTTAGTTTTACACCAGTGTAATTGGTGTTAATTGTGCAATTGGTGACTGATATGACAGTCTGGATCAAATAAAAGTTTGTCTTTGTTTATCGGTTATGGCAAGTAAAAAAAAAAACATTTGCCACCTTAAAACATACCAAAATACTAAATGGGTGTATGAAAAGAAAATGGTATGAAATGGTAATTCAGTGCTTTGTGCCTGAAAACATGAAATCTTGATCTAATTATTTTGATTTTATATTTTACATAATCAAGGCATGATGAGATTTCAAAGTATACCGGTTCCTTTTTAATGGTATTTAAAATATAATTCAAAGGATCCATTGGTCCACAGTATAGTTAGTATAGTAATAATAATAATTAGTAAATCTTTATTTATGAAGCCCCCCTGCGAATATGCTAGGAATGCTGCACAGCAATCAGTAAATATAATGAAAACATGATAAAATAATACAAAAATAGCTATTAAAGGAACTCAGAAAACATTTGCAGTGTTCTGACCCTCAGCATTCCAAACTGTATATTGGAGCAAAGCGGACTGCCAATCCTCCCCACATCTTTGCTGTGGCTGACATTGGATACCAATCCATGGTAACATACAACTCGGATCAGGTAAAGGTATTTATTTACACAATCAGATTTATATCTCATACCCTTTGCTCTGCTGAGAGGGATGCAGTGAGGGCAAATGGACTTGTCTTATCTTCTTCAGTGTATTGTCATTTCTGGAGAAAGTGGAGCTGGCAAGACGCAGAGTGCCCACCTCCTGGTTCAGCAGCTCACGGTCTTGGGAAAGGTATGTTTTTAAAGTGGGTGCTCCCACAAGTCTCTCTAAAGCCTGAAACCTGAATAAATTGGAACATAATCTCAAACCTGCAGTATCGTTTACAGACCCCAAATACCCTAATTCTGCATTGGAATCTGCTAGCGGAGGGTTGAGGATAAGATGTGGAGAAGGTGGTGTGGCCCAAGACTATATTACCTTCTCCAGACAACCTTTCCAGTGTCAGAGAGGGGATGATGTGCCTCCCCCAGCTCAACCCTGCCTTAGCCCACTTGGAGACAATAATGGAATGCTGTAAAATATTACACAGCACAGTGAAAGTTTTACCCTTCTTGAGCACTCTCCTGCCTTAGGGACTGTCCTAAATTTTCCCAAAATGTACCATGTAGGATTCTGTTTCACCTTCTGACATGTTCACCTCGCTTAAGCAATGGATTGTTGTCAGTGTCACTGTCTTTCCATATGATTCAGACCAGAAAGGCTGACTTGATGGTTTGGCTCCTTAAAGTAAATCACAAGTATGCCCAAATTTGGATCACATCTTGAGAGTTTTGCATATTAAAGGCCGGGTGAAATGAGCAGTGGCACATTCAGCAAGTAAAGGTCAATGCACTACGATGTCTTCTTAAGGCTACAGGAGTGTCCTGCTTAGAATAACAGTAGGAAGATGGGTATCTAATGGGGAAAATAATTGGCCCACTGTTAAGAGAAGAGTGAAAACACAAAGACTGTGCTGAACATGAGTGCATGGGTGAATTGTTGGCCCCACTGAAGTAATTAGGGAATTATGCCATTGACTCCCATTGAGATCAGTGAATCCAGGATTTAACTCTATATCTTAAGCCCTTGTTTCAAGCATACAGTAAATCAGTCTGAGGTGCTCCTTTACCGTGGTGATGGGTGAGGTATAAAAACCTGGGATGGATAGTTGGATGGATAAAAGTTGAGGCCCCAATTCAGTAAGGTACTTAGGCATGTCCCTAGCTTTAAGCACGTCGCAGTCCCATTACCTAAGTACTGTACTGACGTGTTTAAAGCTAGGTATGTGTTTAAGAACCTTGCTGAATTGGGGCCTGTGTGGGCAAGGAAAAGGGCCTTGCCCATAGGTGCAAGAGAAAAAAAGAGAAGGAAGGGAATTCTTTCTCATTACAGAGATCTGATGCTTATTGTGATACCTAAATAGAGATTCTAGAAGTACACAGAATAAACAAACTGAAACTCTCAATACCAAATGTAAATGAAAAGACCCATTTGAAAACAGTTATTTTGGGATTATTCTTGAGACTGCTTTAAGCAATAACTTTTCTGTATGTTGGCTTTTATATCTAGGCTAATAATAGGACTCTCCAGGAGAAGATACTCCAAGTGAACAATCTTGTAGAGGCATTTGGAAATGCAGGCACTATTATCAATGATAACTCCAGCAGATTTGGAAAATACTTAGAAATGAAATTCACTTGTGGAGGAACTGTAGTAGGAGCTCAAATTTCAGAATACCTCCTCGAAAAATCCAGAGTTGTCCATCAGGCTGTGTAAGTAAAAAGGAACAATTGACCCATTTTAAAGTAGACAAAGCAGGAGTGCAATTTGGGAAATCTTGTACCATATTCAAGTATAAGATTAGCAAGGTTTTTTCTTTCAAATAAACAAGAGGTTGATAGATTCTAAAGGTATAACTTAAAATATACTGTAAGCTATTTTAATTTATTACATTCTGGTTTATTTAAGCAGGTCTGTTTTTAAAAAAATCTTGCATATCTTGTACAGCAAAAAGGATAAGCATATGTGGGCAGGGCTAAGGATATTCTAATAGTTTTAACTCTAAGTATCCTTATTTGTCTGGGTTTAAATTAGGGCTGTCGATTAATCATAGTTAACTCACACGATTAACTCAAAAAAATTAATCATGATTAGAAAAATTAATCACAATTAATCAAAGTATTAATCCTACTGTTAAACAATAGTATACCGATTGAAATTCATTAAATATTTTGGATGTTTTTCTACATTTTCATATATACTGTATTCTGTATTGTAATTGAAATCGGTGTATATTTTTTATTACAAATATTTGCACTGTAAAAATGATAAAAGAAATAGTCGTTTTCAATTCACCTCATACAAGTACTGTAGTGCAATCTCTTTGTCATGAAAGTGCAACTTACAAATGTAGATTTTTGTTGTTGTTACATGACTGCACTCAAAAACAAACCAATGTAAAACTTCAGAGCCTACAGATCCACTCAGTCCTACTTCTTGTTCAGCCAATTGCTAAGACAAAGAAGTTTGTTTACATTTACAGGAGATACTGCTGCCCGCTTCTTATTTACAATGTCATCTGACAGTGAGAACAGGTGTTCACATGGCACTTTTGTAGCCAGCATTGCAAGGTATTTACATGTCAGATATGCTAAACATTCATATTTCCCTTCATGCTTTGGCCACCATTCCAAAGGACATGCTTCTCACTTTCAGGTGACATTGTAAACAAGAAGCGGGCAGCATTGTCTCCTGTAAATGTCAACAAACTTGTTTGTCTGAGTGATTGGCTGCACAAGAAGTCGGACTGAGTGGACTTGCAGTCTCTAAAATTTTACATTTTTTATTTTTAAATGCAGGGGTCTTTGTACATAATTCTACATTTGTAAGTTCAACTTTCATGATAAAAAGATTGCACTTCAGTACTTGTATTAGGTGAATTGAAAAATAATATTTCTTTTATTCTTTTACAGTGCAAATACTTGTAATAAAAAATAAATATAAAGTGAGCACTGTACACTTTGTATTCTGGTTTGTAATTGAAATCAATATATTTGAAAATGTAGAATACATCCAAAAATATTTAAATAAATATTATTCTATTATTGTTTAACAGTGAGATCAATCACACAATTAATCACGATTAACTTTTTTAATTGCTTGACAACCCTAGTTTAAATTAAGCTCTTAATATTATGTTAAGTATATTGTTTGGATTACATTTCCTTTAATTTTCCCTTAGTAATGTAACTTGTATGCAAAATATTTGGTTAAATCCTGGAGATTCTAATATAATTTTGCTTATAAAGGAGTATGAACCAAGTACACATATATATTTGTTAAGAGTGTGTGTGTGTAATAAAATAACAAATGATAGAGAAATTAAACAACACTTCATAGAATAAATTCATATGAAAGTAAATTCCTGTACAATATCAGCTGTTTGTTTTCACATATAGTACATTAAAGTACACAAAAAATTATTTTAGTAGATCTGTTTTTGTCATTAACAATAATTAAAAGTTTAGAACGTGGTATAGGGAAATCTTGCCCCAACTCTAATTTTAATGTTTCCCTCACCGACTAAAACTCAGTGTTTCGATTCTGTAAGAGCCTGTTACCTTATGCAACACAAATGACTACTTCTGTTTCCTCTGAGTTGATTTAGCAAATACACAATTTAAAGTTTTGGTCCAGTTTTATGAAACGCTGTTATTGACAGTTTTTCCCCAATCGAACTTCAGTTATAGAATCTTGGATTTTTCAGAATAAAATCCGGCTTTTCCCCTAAAATAGTGGCTTGCATTGAACTTTTTTCCTGGGCTTGCTGATTTCTGATGAGGTCAGTGGGACCACTTAAATAGGATATGTCAGGAGAATGTGCTTAAATTTACACGTGGGCTTAAATCCTTTTCTGAATCAGTCAAATCTCACAGAACCTTGCAGGATCAAACCCATAATGAGAATGCAACTCTGCCTGGGAGGGAAGATTTTAACAGAGTTCCTCTGGGCACAGTTAGTTTACTAAGGTTGTGGGCAATTTCCAAGATCCGACCCAGTATTTACTTATTGTATCAAACACCACAGTGCCGCATTTAGCTGCTTCTTCATCATCTGCATTGGTAGATATGACACACAAAAAAGCTTGCACAGAAAAAGATGGAACTAGTTAAAATCACTGCACCAAGTACTCAGCAAGTATAAACTGATGGAATTCCATTGACTTCAATGGAGCCATGTCAATTTACAGCAGCTGAAGATCTGGCTCACTATTTTTAATGATGTTTAACAATAGCACCAATGCCATCAATAAATCTAGCAGTACAACTTTCTTACTCAAACAAATAATTGTTTTTGTTGTTTCAGGGGAGAGAGAAATTTCCATATTTTTTATTACATCTATGCTGGTTTAGCAGAAAAGAAAAAACTGGCACATTATAAACTGCCAGAGTATAAGCCACCCAGGTAACGAAGTTTCTTTTTACATAAATTGATTTCTAAGGAATACATTGTAGTTGGCTCAACCTCATTTGGATTATAACCCTTTGTTCCTCAACCCTTTCAGGTATCTGCAAAATGAACATCTCCGAACAGCACAAGATTTTATGAACAACAATTTCTATAAGTCTCAGTTTGAATTAATTGAGCAGTGCTTCAAAGTCATAGGTTTTACAATGGAGGTGAGTGCTGATAACATTTCAATCTTTTTCTTTTTTTGAAACCTTCCTTTGCTTCTTCTTGTGACAGGAGGTAATAAAGGGGAAATGCATACAAAGAATGTAACTAATTTCCTTCACTATTTTTCTCATTTTGGCTAAAAATACAACCAATTTCCTTCATTATGTTGCTCACTTTGGCTATGATTCTTAGACATTTTTGGATATTCCATGGTCAGTTTGTCATGATATTGTTACATATTTTAATTCTTTTAAAAGTGTTTAAGCATCTCTATACTAAGAAAGTATTATTAGTCAACAATACTATAAAATCAGTGGCCATAACACAGCTGAATATTTGAAAAAAAGTTAATTACAAAATAAGTGCATAGAAAATAATGTTTGTAACCATTAATAAGCCTGTAATTTTAGCCTAGTTCGTGTAAGCTTCATTCACTTTTTAAATTAGAGTTTGAAATAAGGAGTCTTTGGCAAGGATGGTTGAAGTGCATTGAGAGGATCAAACCTGTCATGTCAGGGTGAGTCTTATCTGTGACCACTAATTTAATCTGTTCTTCTTTCTTATTGTCTCTTTTCATGGATGTGCAGGCCACTGGTCCTCTCTTGTAAGCCTGTACCAGTATAATTACAATAAATATCAGCCTGTTTCTTTTTAAAGTCTCCCTTCGTCAGCTGCTTTGAAACAAGGAATTTCATGTGCCATTAGTAGAGGAGCTGCATTATAATGTTGCTATTCATGGTTGTTAATATTTCCCAGACACTGTTGGTACCTAGTTCTGGAGGAGCAAGTCCAACAGGAAGGAGGTACTAAAAAGAGGCAAATCTATAAATATAGAATACTAGTTTACAAAAGAAAATCTGAGAGTTTTCTAAAATTCCAAGTGTGAGACTTTTCACAGGTCTGGTTTGGATGGGAACAATACACATGGCTGATAATGTGTTAACATTCACCATGCCGTCATTAAGGGTAATGTTTTAGCTGTGAAGAAACGTGTGTGTGAACCTTTTCCCCTATGTTTTAATAATACTTTCCTTGCTGTTTTTGCCATTAGCGATGCATTTCTTTACTACTTACTACGGCTTTTTTCCATGGGTTTTTTCCATGGAAAATTTCGAATTGTTTGCAAAAAATTAAAATCAGAAACATTACCTGCTGTTTTATGACACTGGAGTTGTCAATAAGTATCAAAAGTATCTCCCATCACACACTGTGGTTTCCTCTCTTGAGGGAGGTGATACATCATGGCAGTTACATGGAATCATGGGAGATGAAGTCTGACTGGAGAGCCTGGCCCAGGAGAATGGGAGCATGAGACACCTTAACTACAACACCCATGAGGCACTCAAGTGGCATTTCAGAATCCAAATATTTCATTTTTAGGCATTGATTTTTTGACAAAAAATATAAATTTTTCTCAATGGGAAGTGGACACTTTTTTGCCAAAAAATTCATTTACTCAAAAATCCATTTTCTGTTGGAAAAACAATTTTGACAGAAAACTTTCAATCAGCCCCATTACCGACCTTGCCACAAACCTATTTTGTAGCAAAAGCAGATGAAACCTATTAGCAGTGAAGCTGAATTTTCATCTTTTTTTCCCAAGGCCATTCTCTTCTTTTTCCTTTTGATACTTATTCACAACTCCAGCGCTGTATAGCAGATGGTAAGGCCCAACAATCTCCTGTCAGCAGTATTTCCATCTCTTCAGAACTGGCCTACATGAATGTGAAGGTTGCAGAACTGTCATCAGGAGAGCTACCCACATGACAAGACCTTGTGGGGCATGAAGTGTACTATGCAGTTACACCAGTCTGTTCCTGTTCCCCGTGCTTAAACATTCATTTTGATTGATAAGAGCATCACCTTCATATAGCAATGACACTATATCGCCAAAAGAGGAGGTGTCACTTCTGATATTTTGGAAGTCCACTGAGAAATGTGAGTGGCCACACTATGCACAATGCCAGCATGCATCTTCTGGTCACTTTGCAGAAGGTTGTGGTACAGGGTGTGCTTAGTTTCTGAGTGGATAGGGAAGGAGAGGCATAAAGAGTCTTTCTTGTTGAGCCTCCTATGAAGGGGATATTCCTTGTGGAAGCACTAGCCTCTCAAAAGGGGTGGGGCTCTTGTCTGACCCACTTCCACCCCAGCTGGCAGAGAAGGCTGGGTACAGAGGGGTGTAGATACTGCACTCTCTTGAAGGGAGTAGTAGTGGTTCCCAGAGCTCCCATGAGCTCCTGGAATCATTGTACCTAATCCAGGCATAATGTCTCCCAGGACTGCCGCTGGGGCTGTGTCTCCTCACCATACCCTTTGCAGAACTGTGGCTATATGCCAGAAATCAAGCTCTGTATGCACCGAGACTGCTACTTTTTGACTAGAGAAATATGTTGCATCAGAAAGAGGCTCCTCCATGGAAAGGTGCAATAACATACTCCTAACCTTTGACAGTCCATCGTGGTGCACAGAGGAGTTTCTCTATATATCCACAATTCGTGTTTTATTAACAGGAGTCCTGAACATAGTCTTGTGCATTCTGATTAAAATGCAGCCTACATGTTTT